>NC_053518.1:11062500-11662500 GCF_016920715.1 Anopheles arabiensis
CCAACCATGAGGTGGGGAATGTGAATGGGTTTCCTCCCCCTACCATTCCGGGCACGATGTGTTTGGGGGAGGTTTTTTTTGTATCGCCCTTGGGCTATTTTTACAAACGAACCGGGTGGACATTTATTTACTCCCGGTCCCTCCCCCTTATCAACCCCGTACAAAGGTTGGGGGAAGAGAATATTATTTTCGGGGTTTAAGTTGATAAATAATGGTCCGAAATCCGTTCCGTCGCGGACCGCCCGGGGAAGCGACGGGGAAGCAAAAACGGCCCGTAATGAAATTCAAACAATCGTTACGGAAATTGTTGTACGCAATATTCCCATTTTCGGGAGGGTTTTTTTTCATGATGAAGCGAAGGTTTACAAAACCCCAGTCCCCTCTAGTATGTTGCATTTTTGTGAAAAGTCATACAGGGTTTTCCACGAGTTTTCATAGCCGTGGGACACTTAATGAACTCTTTCTAACGTGAAATGAACCTTATGTAATGGGAATTGGACTCTATAGCACCCTTGTTGGACAAATCCAATAGGAATTTTGTAGGAGCCTGTCCAAAAAGGGTCCCATAGAGTCCAATTTCTAACATAAAAAGTTCACTTCCAGTAGGAAAGAGTCAAGGAAGTGTCCCGCAACTATGAGAACCCCTGGGGAAACCCTGTAAAGGCAAAAGAGGAAAAATCCGTTTTGTTTCTTTATCACACAAGCATACCCATTACTAAGCAGCGTGCGAACCTTCGCTACGCAAAAAAAAAAATAGTAATTGTTCTCGCTAAACGAACCAATTCTGTCTGCTCTCGTGTTTCTGGCTGGACCACTTCCCCCATTTTCCGTACAAGAAAGTAGAATTGAAGTTTAAACTTGCTGCACACACACACTCCGTTGTTACGTCGGTTACAAAAGCGACAACTTCAAGGTGCGGGGGAAAAACTATTCCAACGACCATCTGGTCATGCGGCAGCAGAGCTCTTGGTTGCTAACTGGCGGGTCACAGACACACAGCAACAGGTGCCGTCGTTAGCAGCAAGCAGCAGCCATGGGCAGCGAATTACCTTTCTTCATTTAAATTGTCTTGTTTCTTGCATTGCCGTTCTATTTTTTTTGTCCTTCAACCGTTAAGCTTGTTCTGTGAAAGTAGTTTTAACATTGTTTTGTATTTCATAGAAATTCTTCTTCTAGAGAGTTAATCTGAAGCTATACTGGAATGCTTGTTCTGCAGTGGACCCTTTCATGTTTGCTTGCTTGTTAAGAAATTATTGCATTGCATAACTTTGGGCGCTTAGCAAGGGTACCGTGGGGGAGATGGTTAGTTTTTGATAAAGCTGCTGATTTTCATCAAAACTTTTACAATTCAGAGCATCTACCGTGTTGAGATAATATTGAAGTACTTATTAACTAAACCTAACCTCTAAAACATGCGCTTCAAAGCATTTCCATTGCTTCTCGTTTAGAATTAGCAAACGCAGCACATTCAGAGAAGCAGCTACACTGCTGACCTTTGTCTACCTTGCCCCAAAGTTGCCCCGTGCTTGCCTATCTGACCCTCCCCATTATGCGTACCGATCTCCCGCAGCAGCTCCCATTCGTCCTGCAGGAAGGCACCGTAGTGGCCGCGCTTGGCGATGGCCTGCGGGCAGCCGAGATTGATATCGATCGCGTCGCAGTGATCCTGGGCGAGCAGGGCCGCCTCCAGCATTATCTTCGGATCGTTGCCGCAGAACTAAAAGCAAAGCAAAAAAAAGGAAACAACATCAGTGTTTGTGTGTAAGAAAACTGCGGAAATGTGCACACACACACAGAGCACACACAATGCAGTTTTTTGTTCGTGTGCCGCTGGTGTGCATGTAATTAAATGTCAACGTTTTAATTAACTGTCGTGTGCCGGTTCGCTGGCGCGCGAGAGCGCAATCGGGAAACCGTCCCACTGACAACAATGGTCACGCTTTTTTGTACATTTTCTTCTTCCGCTTCTTCCTGTTTTTTTTTTCTCCGTGCCACTGTATACCTGTATAATCAGCGGCCGGTCTTCCGGGCAGGTTTGCAGCGAATCCTTCCGATACTTCGGATCCTTGGTGAAGCAGCTGCTGTGGAACATGGGCGAGTAGCAGAGCTGTGCGCCGTGCCGGCGGCTCAGCAGCCGCCAGGCCAGCTCGCTAGCGTCCACCATCGGGGCCACGACGTACCGCGGCGAACGGAGTACCTTTTCGTAGAACTCAAACCCGCCGAGCTTACGGTTCGGTTGCGCTGGGGCGTCGCTGGTTGTGTCCATTGCCGTTGCCGTTGCTACAGTGGTGGCGGTGGCTGGTGGTTCCGCCGGCAGATCAACGTTACTCTCGTTGCCCGTTACCATCGTTACCGCTCGATTGTGCACTAATTCCTCTAGGTGACGTGCGGGTTGACGTTTTCTTCCTTCGAGTGCGCCCGAAAAAACCTGAAACGACGGGAGAACAGCGGGGCATTAAAACACGGGCATGATGAGGGTTTAATTAAAACTGACTGATGAGGGATGCGGCGCGCATGTTGCCAAGTAAAATCGGCTCAAAGCCCCGGCTGCTCCCGTTTCATCCCACACGCGCTGGACATCGCACTGACGTTTTTTGAAAGCAGACACTGTAATAATTTAACATTTCAACCCCTTCATTGTTCCATTTCAACCATCAATTTTAACAACGATTCGATCGAACCCATTTTCGCCAGCTTTTACAACTTTGTGAAGTTTTGACCCTTTTCCGCATCGGTCTTGATGTTCTCAGCCACCTACCATCGCCTCCCTTCACCCCGACCCGTATGGGGTGGATTTGCGGCACTAAATCTCATTTTATGGAAAATCCACCCACACACACACAGAGAAGGTCACTGATACGCTTCGCTTTTCTTCAAACGCACAAAAGCTTCTCTGGTGGTGGCCGTCGGGCTGCTGCTGCTGCTCGGGACCTCGAGCGACATAATCCGTTGTTCTTCTACTAGCTCGCCCTTCTTCCGCCGGTTCGTCGCCTACTGGGGATGTGAGATGATTTTTTGCCATTTTTTCTTTTCCTTTTCATTCTCGCTCCATCGCCGGCCGAGTGTGTGGTCCGAGTGTGCATCGGTGTGCGAGATCTGTATCAGGATGAAAGGGCGTTAGCTCCGGTCCATCGCTATTGTGTGCATGTGTGTGTGCGTGTGCCTGTTGTGATGGAGCTAAGAAATTACGTCCTTTCATCGCCAGCTCCCCAACCCCGAGCGGAAGCGGGGGATGTACTACAAAAGGCGTTCCCCGTGTGTCGGTGTGTCGGTGTGGATGGCTTCACCGAAGGTGTCAGGTTTATCTGGATCATCTAAGGCTCCGGAGGTGTTGGAAGTGCTTCGTTTTTCTTCGCCAGTCCACCGGGGTGTCGCGTCTTGGGGAAGGGGAGGTCGTTCTTTTCGTGTGGGAAAAGGATTGGATTACGCTTTGCTGCAAAAGCTGATCGACACACGGAAACGAAGGATTGGCCTGGACGGACGGATACCCGCCTCTCTCCCCATCAGCGGTCTTTGCCATTCTTCGGCTGTGGAAAAGGTTAGATTAATCCCCCACCAGCCGCACTCGTGTTTTGTGCCGGAAATGCTTTTCTCCAAAGACGCTGGCTTTGTCCAAGCCGAGAAGCAGGAAGGGTGGTGATTCCCTTTATCCAGTGGAGAGTGGAGCGTGACGAAAAGGGATACAAAGTCTTGCTTGTAAAGATGCAAAACAGGAAAAAAAGCACCGATTTGCGTTGAGATATTAGGAGCGTATTGAATGAATTATGTTCCAAACGCTCTCGACCATGAGAGAGAGAGGGAGTAAGAGGGAAAGGCAAGAACCCATCTTTGCCGGTTGGACGACAGTCTTCACTGACAGAGCTCGGGCGCTGAACGGATGAAAACAACCCGGCTAGCGGGGGCTAATGGAGATAATTTTTGAATAATGGATTTACATTTAAATTGACGTAAATGGTGCACGCGGGGGGGGGGGGGGCGGGCCCGGGTGTGGTGGTAGTCCTTTGCCTTGCGGTCGTTAGGAAAACCCGCGGCCAGCCAGCCAGCCAACCAGCCAGCCACTTCTCGGTGATCTCTCTTTGATGCGCTTCAGCTCGTACCGTTTCGTGCCAGTCTATCTGTTTTTGCTCTGTTTTGCTCGCGTTACTAATTACATCGCATTACAGAGAGTTATGCCAATCCGGTGCAAGGATCAAGAGAGAGGAAAAAAAAGTGCAAACTCTTTAACATTTAATGTCTGTGTTTCTTCTTTTTGGTTTGCAAACACGTTGAAAAGACGCTGGCAAAAGTATGAACTAACGCTTCAGTACTGTATAAAGAGAAGATTTTGCGATGAACATTGCATACATTAGGGCGTAATAGCACTAATTTGGGAAATTCACTGTGAACTATCTCAAAACGGTAAATAAATACGGTGGAAAACCATTTATCCGGGCTCATCAGGACTCGACCTCAGCCGGATACTCAAATAACATGGAATAATTGCGTTCAAATATGTTTTTATAACAAATTTTTGACGTTTCATTTCTTTTTTTTTACATTTGCCATGAATTTTAGTGTTTTTCGTTATGACAAAGTGTTCTGATAACAGTTCAATACAAGTGTAGCTTTGCGTTCTGTAGAGGATATCTGAAAAAAAAATCGTTATCATAGCACAAAACTCTAAATATCAAGGCAAATTTCAAATATTCTCATTGAAAAAAATAAGAGATTAATAAAAACTGGCTAAGTTGTACCAATAAGGTGTAAAGTCTTTTTAGGCCGTCCACAAGGACAGAGGAGGCATGGTAGGCCCAAATTGAGGTGGCAAGATGGCATGGAGGCGTCCGCCATTAAGGCCGGGATAACGGACTGGCAGACGAAGGCGCGAGACTGTGAGCGGTTTCGGACACTCCTGAGGCAATCCAAGACCGCAAAGCGGTTGTAGCGCCGGATAAGTAAGTAAGGTAGTACCAACACCTTATGCAAATTTAAAAACAAAAACAAAAACAAGAATTTTTGGTAAAATATACACTTTGACCCATTATCGAGTGTTACTCGAATATCCGGGCGAGGTCCAGTCCCGATAAGCCTGGATAAACGGCGTTCCACTGTAATCAAATTTACTTCAAGTTAGTAGTGTATTACCTTAAAGATCCCCCTAAAAACGCTCCCATGCTATGCTGATTGCATCCATTTAGGCGCTTTATCATGTAAATTGCATTTTAATGCCTAAAGGCAAACTACTCACAGGCTCACGCAGCAGAATCCAACACATCTCATCTGCACAAGTCAGTCAATGTTTACCGGACACAGTTTTAATCCGATTCGGTCAGTTCATTTTGGTCCTCAACACGTTTTGAGACTGTTTTGCTGAACTCTTGTTCCCAAAAAACAGTTCCTCTCCTCTGAAAAGCAATACACCGAGATGAATTCCCTCGACAAAAATTTTGTCCTAGGCAACGCTCAACTACCCAGCCCAACTTCACATTTTGCACATTTTTGTCCTTTTTGTGTGCGTGTGTTTGTATAGGGCACTTTGTTTCTAGTCAACGCCAATGTGGAAGGCCATCGAGAAATAAAAAACGGCCTACCACCGGGTGCCTTCATTTGGCCATCGAACGGCTGGCAGCGGGCCAACAAAGTTTAAAGATGAGCCAGTGGGCCAACGAGGTCACATTCGTCCCTTTCCACTTGCCCGCCGCCCCTCCTCTTTCCCTCTCACTGCCACATCTATCTGCAGCGTTCATTAGTGTGCAGTATCATTCGCTATGCTTTGGTGCTGCAGTGCCAACCGACACCCGACCGACGCCCGTACCGAACTTGCCGCAACTGTCGCCAAATGCGAAACGAAATATAAGTACACACATACGTGCGACATGTGCGTGAAATGGTGGGGGCATGTAGGATACTACAGCAAAGTAAAGCAAAGACAGCAAAGAAAAAAAAGAGACCCCGCTCATAACCATAAACCGCACATGCTTGCGAGCTTTGAAAGTTTTCGAAACCCATTCCGGCAACGGTTCTTAAATCATTGCGCTCGTTACTAAATTGTTTGTCGCATCGCGGTGTCCTCCTTTTGCTGTGTGGGTGGTGGGATGCGGAAGGAATGAGCCCAAAACACGAACACAAAGCAATACGCAGTTTTATTGCCCGGATTTCATACGTGATCTTTGTGCACACACCTCTTGCTGGCTGCTTCGGTACGGGCTCAAAAGTTTTAATTTCAAGCTCAAGAATTCAGACTCGGTGCTGAGAGAGCAAATTATTATCAGCTGTAAAAAGCCTTTTGAGCGTTGATTGAATAAGCAGTAGGAGCAGGGATTTGCAAACTTCTTTTTCAAATGATTATCACACGCTGGAAACAAGTGTTGAGCTTTTAATTTGAGATGAGAAATGGATAAAGTTTTTTGAGCCAAACATGAAATGCCAAAGGATAAAGTTGGCTTTATTTTGTTCAAGTGTGAATATCATGTTTTAAAATAATCAAAGAGCCTTTAATTTCTGACTCTTGTTGTAGCAAGATTCTACCTTTAATTACAAACGAGTTTTTTTTTTCGCAAACCTTTGGCAAACTCTCGCCTATTTTTGCTGCGCAGAAAGATTCGACCATAATTCGTCCAACTCCATGCAGCACTCCTCTTAATCATTCCTCCAAAAAACATCATCCCCGTTGATTATAATTCCCCCTGGAAGGAGGAGGGGGGGGGGGACCAGCAAACAAAACTTTACGGTTGCAAATTTGGAATGAATACAAATTATGACACAACTTTCGTTCGGCGCATCGGCTTCGTGCTGCCGTATTTGCCAAGTCGCTGCACGAACGTACGACATACTGATCATGCCGCCTTTTCTTTGCTCTTGTTTTTATGTTCCTCTTTTCACCCGACGACCAAGGGGATACGTGAGATCAAACGAAGGACGACGAGGAGGACGAACATTAGGGACACAGGCCGTTTTTCGTTAGGAATGCTAAATGAAGGCTCGTCCAGGCCGTTGTCGCCTTTTTGCACAATGAGAAGAAGCACAGAATGCAGCAGGAGATAAAAACATCTCTCTCTCTCTCTTTCATTCTCGGGGGAAATCTTCAGGCGGTAGAAATTTGGCCCGACAGTGCGAATAAAAACCCCTAAGTGAAGAATTATGATGATGTGATGCTGATGCTGCTGCAGCAGCGCTGAGAGAACGCTGACGGTAAGCACTCATCACGCATTTAAGTTGTTTTTTTGTTTGCAGAGAGAAGGGTAACAAAAAAAAAGGGAACGTTATGAAGAAAACCTTTAAGGTTAAATTTTGCGTCAGTATGCATTGCGAGTTGCTGGTGCCAAATTTGTGCCCAACAGAAAACACCAAATAAGCCAAGGTGCAACGTTTCGTACAAACAAAAGCTACGATGAAAACAATCAGATTCAACCGACACACTCTGCCCAAACGAACAAAACAACAACCGGAAGCGTTCGGTCAATCTACACCAAGCTACTAGGCTTTGGAGCGGCTTTTGTGCGTTTTGGCATGCCAGCATTGTTTATCTATCATCGACAAACGGTCGCTGGGTGGATGTGGCGTCCGCCCAAAACGCATCGTGACGCGCGATTTTATGCGATTGTTGCCGTTGCAGCGCGAATGATGCACGCTGGGCGTGAGGTCGGAATAAAAGAATTGAGATTTTTTGGAAATATAAATCAATTATTTTACTTGCCGCAATACGTTAAGTTTCTTTACTATGTTTCATATAAAATGAATTTTGATCTGTAGAATGAATTTTTGATCTGTTGCTTTAAATTCACCGTGTATTACGCCTAAATGTATGCAATACGAATGACATAGTACCTTTATTTCTTTGCATTCGCAATACATTACGCCTAAATGTGTGCAATACAAAAGGCAACAAATGCAAATACAAACAAACAAACAAACGAGCAATATACGTTTTTATTGAAATGTTGTAATACTCATATGGTCTAGAATGAGTAAAGGATACGATTTTTCAAATGTCCATTTATTTGCACTGCATTTTCGCACTGTGCGACATCGTCGCGACTGCATCGACACGGGCGTTTTTGTCCTCTCTGGGGTGAATGATTTTCGAAAACAAGGAAAGTCGTTAGTTGTTGCACTTCAATGCCCGTGCCTTGGAGCGATTGTCCCTGCACGCGCACTGTTTACTGACGAAACCTCAGCACCAATCAATGGCGCCTGCGAAAGCAAACGCGCCTCCTCGTTCTGTTTGCTCTTTTTATGCTTCGGTTTGTCCAAAAGCGGCATTCAAAGAGCTTTGGAGAGCTTAAACGGCACATTCCACAAATGAACAACACGATGCGATGACGCCGAGAGAGAGAGAGAGAGAGAGAGAGAGCTGGAACATTGCTGTTTGTCGTTTGTCGTCGATTGAAGGGATTGTTTCAAATCCTTGGCGCTACACGAGTCTTTGCCTCACTTTGCACAATATTATCATTTAATTTTCGGCACCCAAAATCGCAAAGGCCTGCGGTTTTGAAGCTTTCGATAAAGCCCAATCTTACGTGGAGTTGTCTTTGATTGGCGTGTTACAATGCGATACACACACACACGACACTGAAGCAATGCTGCTAAAACACGCCTATGCTATAGTGCTCCAAAACCAAAAGGGAAAGAAATTTAATACTACGAAGAAAGCGAGTGGGGCGAAAAATGCCACCACGGTAAGCGAGAGCAGCCGAAAATAGCCCATTAAAAAGGCTGCACAAACACGTAAACAGACCGATAAGTGAGAAGGAATCACTCGGACCCAGACGGCAACAAAAAGCTTTCCTTTCAGTGATTTTTTTATTCTTTCTTCTTCGTTATTGCAGCGCTGTCAAACTGATTTCGTCCCTAAAATTCCTTTCATTCCGAGCCTTATGGGAGGGCCACCAATAAAGCCAAAGCGAACGAAACAGAGAGAGAGACACAGACAGTGAAAGTGATCATGACCGCGTCATTGACCGCCATGTAGAAAGCGAAACACGGGGGACTTTGGGGTGCGCGGGAACAATCACAAAAGCAATGGTGCAAAATGCTGCAAACGGCAAAGTTTGCTCACAAATCGCCCGAACAATCAAGCTTGAGAGGAACTAATTTTCGCGCATTCGAGGCGAACATTTTTGCTCTTCCGAACAGTCTCGCACGCTCCAGGGACGAACAAAGGACCAGCGAGCTTAGGCTCGAAGGCTTTAAGGGTATTGTTTACAGCACAAAAGCTGATCGAAGGCGGCGTTGTAGCTGAGAGCTTTGCACGTAGTGATTAGTATGTGAAGAAATGTTAGTGGGTATGGCAAACATGCGGAATAAATTCAGAATTCTTCAAGTTATGCTCCAAATACATATATTTTTTAACAAATTACCAATTGGAAAAACAATTCAATGTACTCAAATGAAACAGAGGGTTATAGCAAGCGATTCAACCGTACCTTAGAGAACCCTTTCCAATCGAAACCGTCCCAATTTGCGATGACTTTTAGCTGTGCTCCAAACGAAGTGTGTAGAACGCAATGAAATGTAGCATAACTACAACTTCAAACAACATAAAATACCCAAGAGAAGAAAAGAAAATAAAGCATATACACACAAAACTCAGAGCAAAAGGGTCTACCAAAAGTGTAGAGTGTGGCCTAAAAGTTCTTAACAAGGTGCAAAGTACGCCAAACCCAAGGTAGCTGTTTCTGCACCCGTTGCTGATGCTGTGCTTGAAATATGTCCTTGGAGGCAGTAAGCCATGGGGCATTTTTATAATAGGCTTAAAAGCTTCTTCTTCCTTTGCTGACGCAATATTTGAGGTTACGTTTCGGTGAACATGGTACAAATGACTCAGCAAATACTTCTTGCCGCATTTGCCCCATAATTGAATCCCCGGAATTAATAAGCGCCTGACGGTATGCAATAGGTATGAAAGGTATGCAATTCGCTTTACACAAGCGAGCTAGTTGCCAACTTTGAAACGTTGTTAAATGCCAATGAGCCAATCATTTCTCATTTAAACCAACTTCTGTCATGCAGGAAGTGATGGCACGGACATGATTTACTTTAAAGACGATGGCCGTTGAACAGCTTCCAAAATGTCACAACAGAGCAAAAAAAAAAAAAGAAACGAAAATCAACACCTTCCAACACACAGCTGAAGTTGGTGGGGGGCAAGGACACCCCGCTCGCCTTCTTGACAAAAAGTGTCAATAAATCGGAAATAAAATCACTTCCACAGCGAGCAAACTTTGTCGAGCGCGGGGCAAACTTTACCGTCCAGGGGCGCTGGGAATGCCAACGACAAAGAGCCGGGGTCGATTCTCCAACCTCCTAGACACCGACCGACCCAGACCGACCGGAAGTTACCAATCACAGCAGCTCGGTGGTCGGGTGGTTGATGTGTGCAAGAAGTGAGTGGTGGGGGGAGCTGTGTACTCATCTAACGTGTAGTACGGTTGACAGGACAAAGCCTGGGAACAAGCCCGCAAAACATTTCCCGATGACCGAAACAAATATGAGCTTGAGTAGAAGGAAATGTCAATGTCAGTTGGAACAACAAGAAGCACCGGGGGAGTTCAAACACACACAGCAAACTTATTCATCAAGTTTATTTCGTCGCCAGCTCCGTCCGTCGTGTGTTCAAAAGAGTCTCGGTTTTTCCTTTTTCGATTCGATTCCATCTCGACGGAGCAGTAGTCGATAGCGAATTCGTTTGATGGATGAAAATTAGTTCGATCTGGTGTTGCTTGTTTTGACACCGTGCACTGCATTGTGGGTCCCTTTCAACGGCAGATTTACGTATGTTTTGTCAAGAGCAATTTTCGATTTCGACATGAAGAAAGAAACATTATCTTAAACGGATGTAAGCTTTGGGATGGGGAAACTTTTGACGTGAACTTATCTAAATAGGATTACGATGTTTTTGATCTTCTTCGGTACTGTGTGACGCAATAGGTAAGCCTTAAAAACCTTCCACAATGCTACAGAAATGTGCTTCAATATTCACAGAAAAGGGAAACAACCTAAACAGATCGAACTCGAATTTGAGCAAAATCACAAAATACAACACAACAAATCAGACGACAAAACCCACGCTCTTTGAAGGGATTTTTTGGCTTTCAATATTCTATCCCTACACCGGCAGTCTTCATTTCACGGTCCGGTGAGTGAGGCTGCTTTGACAAAGGGATTGCTTTCCTTGCTCCACCCCGATAAAGCTTATCACACGGTTGCGTTAGTTTTCCGGACATCAAACTAACAATCGCACCCGTCCACCGTCCGCCGTTGTCCTTTCCCACCCATCCCACCCACCGGCGATGATCTTTTTGATGGCCGGCACTCGGCCGCCACCATGAAAAGCGGAGAGCTCTGGGAGGATTTGTGCTGTAACACGCGCGCGACATGATGGGAGATTCTTTGCCAAAAAAAAGGCAATAAAAAAGAATCAAAATTCTGCCCCGTTCGCAGCCGGACGCCGGTGACCGGAAGTGGCTTTTCATGTTGGACACAATACAAAGCGGCTCGAGAGGACACTCACACGGGCGCAAAAAGGAAAAAGAAAGTCCACTCGCACGTGTTTTGTCGGTGACTTTTGTTGATGAGCTGTGGGGAGGGAAAGGGCGGCGATACGGCGGAGAAAAGTTAGTTCATCAACGAAACATGAATGAAAAATCTTTACCGTGGGAGTTTTGCTCTTTGTGTGTTCTGTTTGGTGTATGATTTAAGTTGACAACCAACAAATGGTTTGCTTTTTGATTTGCTTTAGAGCACGAAAGAGCGTGCATGAAAGTTTGAGTTTGATGCGGAGTCGTAGTTTGTTTGGGGCACTTGAATAACCTAAACCACACAGTCTTTGTGCTCTACCGATATCAATAGCAGGTGAAATTGTTGATTTTGTGTTTATATTTAAATTAGATAAAGTTTCCTTAATGCCTTCATGTAATCTCTGTAAATAAATACATTTTGAGATGCAAATTGCATACACAAAGGCGCTTCCAAGTCGTCCCGGTCTCAAAAAAGAATAACCATTCATTTAATCGATTGTTGCTAACAGATTAGTGTCCAATAATTTTGATTTATTTAATGTCTTGTCAGCGATAACACGACCCATTATATGAGCCTTCAACATAAACCAGTACCGCCAATATTAAACAATTTCCTTCAACTCCATAACTCCCCCCGTCCCCAAAGCGTTGAGTTATTGATTTTTTTTTCTCCCTCACCGACACACACCGAACAGAAGTTTTAAATAATCATTTTCTTGTACCCGGTGTGCCTCGTGTGCGCAGAATGAAAAGTAGTTCCCAGTAGTCGGTTCCCGCAGGCACAACCAGTCGACCGGTCGAACGCGAGGTAACTAATGGAATGCCAATAAATCATACTTTTATCGTGCGAAAACGCCGCCGAGAAACGATCGCCGCCTGTAGTTGGAATGTGCCTGCAGGGCAACGGGTTCTATTGAATGCGCCAAACGGAAGGAATGCTGCGAATGTTGTGCTCTCTCTCTTGCCAAGTTTCAAATAACGAACAAATAAATTTCATCACAAGCAGGGTTTGAGCGTCTGCCGAGCGAAAAGGGGGAACCGATCGAACACGATTCGGGAAAGATGAAGACGCGTTTGGACGAATATTGGACTCTCAGTGGACGGCCGCACACTTGAGCCTGTCGCGGAGAGTCGTAGAGAGAGAGACGAACGCAGGACGGGACGGGACAGGGAAATAAATCCATCATAAGCCTTTCTTTTCGCCTGGTTTGTCTCCCCCCGTTTTCTCGTTAAGGCAGAGCCACAGTTTCTTTTTTTTTTTGATTTTCATCATTTAAAGGAGCTGACTCAAAATGAAGTAAAAACGAGAATGGTTCCTCTGTTGCCAACTTCCTACAGACCGAGTTCCACTAAATACGCCCGGAAAGCCGGTCTCCGTGTTCCGCCATATCGTTTGAATGCTCAACTAATACAAACAGACAAACATGCTTTAATACGTCCCGGAGCGAAATCAGCATCCACAAACGGCTCGGCCCACTCGTGCGACTCAGAAATAGCACGCCGGGGGTGTGGAACAAACCCCTCGGCCTCCCGCATGGATTGTAGGAGTTTGCCGGGAAACTGCTTTGTTACAGTGTGCCCAGGCAAGCGCCGATAGGCAAGCTGAAATGGGACCGGGAATCCATAAAAAATATGATGAATGAGCCATTGATGAATCTCCGTTACTTGGTTGGAGCCCTCGAGCAAAAGAGAGTGAAATCGAAGGCGGAAGAATTAAAGGAAAGGGGGAAAGAAAGAACATCGGAAAGAATACATTCACCAAGCGAGAAGGCCACGCGTACACGGAAGTGATCATAAATGAGCAGCAAACGCTGTCTACCGTGTCGTGTTCTGGTGTGTTTTCGCTGTTCGCTGCGTGCTCTACATGGTGCCATGGTTTCCGGAAGACGTCCCTGTAAGCTACCGATGGGCGATGGGAAATCGAGCAGAAATGGAAACTGATTGAATCGCCCGGCCGAAGAAATATGGGCCGAAGCACTGCAAAAACAGATGAAAGCTTCGATGACACAACAATAGAGTTGGAGAAATCGACGCAAATCGGGTTGTAAGTCAAAGTAAGTAGAGTTTGTAATTAATTCGTGCCTGAAACAGCTTCTCTCTGTGTTTTACGCATCAAAGCAAACAAATGTATAAAGCACCATTCATCAACAGCCCGGCTAGCTCAGTCGGTAGAGCATGAGACTCTTAATCTCAGGGTCGTGGGTTCGAGCCCCACGTTGGGCGCGCAGAGATAAGCCTTTTTTAAAAGCCAAACCGAAGAGGAAAAATTACTTCTGTGTACCGTTTCTCTACTAATATTCATACTTTCAAAGTTAAAACTGTGGTAACTTTTATATAAAATATAACATAAATAATTTGGCATTCAAAAAGCTCACAAATTATCTCCTTCGAAGCTGTGGGAGTGAATTTTTACCACAAATTCCCCGTTGATCGTTGACACCGGACACGATAAAGCACCGGGGCATCAAATTTAAATACTGACAGTGGGGCCAACCCCCCCGGGAGATGCATTAATTAGCTTTGACAACCGTCGCCCCACCCCTGCAGAAAAAAAGCCTCCCGTCAGTATCCGTGCAGGGAGCACAGGAACATCGACGTTTCACAACTCTACGACACGATGTACGAAGACCTCGTGCGACGGATGGATCATTAATAATACCGCCCAATGATGCGTGTCTTGGGTTTGAAGCGCTTAGCTGAAGGCCCGCATCCATCCTCTCGTCGTTCGAAGAATGGTTTCGCAATGAGTGATACAGCCGATGACAGCCCGACCGAGCGACCATCGACATTTTCTATTGTTTCGTCGCAACATGTTACAAATTTGGGAAGCTTGTCGTGAGCTGTGTCCGTCTCTCCACACACTGTGCCAGTGTGCTGCTGTTGAATGTTTCATGTTGCGATCAGCGCCCTGTTGTTACTCAAACTGAGCTATTTTTCCGACTACCAGGCTGGGGGAAGTGGTTTTCCTCGGCGTCGAGATTGCGGAGAGCAGCGGGCTGTGGTCGTTCGCCATTATTTTCAGAAGCAGCAACACCCCCCCCCCCCTCTCCGCCTACCCGCGCATCGGTAATTGGATTCACTCGATCCCGATCCATCAATCAATCTATCGTCATCAATTTTGGCCGACGGTGGTGGTTTTCGAGCGATTGCACTTTTGCCCAGAGTGGTTTGCCTCCAGCATCGTCGCCCCCAGCACTCTCATTTGGCTCATGGCCGATGTTCGGGGGGGAAATTATGCTCGTCGACGTTGAGATTTTTGCGACAGTCGGTCTTTGGCAATTCAGTGTACTTCAGTTGGTCGTCGTCAGCCATCGTCTGCTGGTGATGGCAATGTCATAAGAATTTGTTACGTGTGGTTTGCTAAGCTCTTCTTCTCGCCGTTTTTGGTCGAGAAGAATTGGTCCTTCACCAGATTCGAAACATATTTCCATACAAAGACGATCTAATTCTAATTCACTTACAGTGATTTCATTATGGCCAATAGATTAAAGACTTTTAAAGGAACGATAATTGCAAAATCTTCTACCATCCCAATAAATACAGCGCGATCTCGATAAATCCATCCAAACGTAGTGAATTATAGATTGCATACCTACAGGCGTTTAAGAAAAATGAGCGTCAGCTTCACATAAAAGCGACCACAGAAAATTGATTGCCCTGAGATGGAGAAAAATCACTGGAAAAAAAGGAAAACGCGACGATAACTTCTCCTAGGCATCCGTTCTGCGGAACGACCTTTTTAGGAAAAGTTCTCACCAAGGTCCGTACATGCATGCGCTCGCGTGCCGCAGCAATTAATTTCACACTTTGCAATGCCGAGCAAGTGGGCTTGCGGTCGCAGCAGCTCAAGCACAGCCACACCAAAAACCCCAAAAACCCAACAGCACACAGCTTTTCAGCAATAGAGGACGGCATAGATTTAGCATAGCACAATGGCCACTTGCACAGGCACACCGGGGGGGGGGATGAACTTTGCCCGACTGTGCCGATTGTGAGCAAGGCTTGGTGGGGCTACCACCGTGTGGCGTGCGATAACGTTGCGGCAGCGCCATAAAACGCACTTATGGGCAGTAAATTTTTCCAACCCGACCGACTCAGCCGACCAATTTGTCGACAGCTGTTGCACAATTGCTGTGGCCGGGGAAGAAGGTCACATACATCGAGGTTAGGTCATGTGTACTACTGCTATTGGCCAGTGTCAGTCCAATGCATATTTGCCGGTGCCAAAAACCCGTTTTCTGATGTTACAACGCGCAGTGTGTGCTGCAGAGCAGATTATCAGTTTGCTTAGCTTTGTTTGCCTATTTTTCTGCCTTGAA
This sequence comes from Anopheles arabiensis, assembly GCF_016920715.1. Lineage (NCBI taxonomy): Eukaryota > Metazoa > Arthropoda > Insecta > Diptera > Culicidae > Anopheles > Anopheles arabiensis. Next base: position 11,078,318 of record NC_053518.1, read on the forward strand.
CGGTAGCTGAATGTTTCAGTGCATAGAATTCCCAGAAAACGACCTTGTTAGCAGCGATAAATAAGATGAATTGAATGTATCTAGGGCGCATTAAACGAAGGTAACAAATGCAACTGTTTGCCATTATAATCTGAGTAAAAAATGTAATTTGCCTTCAGAAATCAGTTTTCCTTCATTCCCAAAAAATATCGCCTAAATGTATGCAATTTGTACAACAAAACAATACACTTTTGGTCTTATTAAAACTGTGAGACAAACATGTGGCATCCTGGGTGCAGCAAATGGCCCAGACTACGCCCAAACTGTGCACTGGTATGCAGTTTGCCAGGGTACGGTAACATTCTGCTACCCCTTCCGGCACGGAACGTCTGCTTGTTACCACCAATGCACCGAAAGCATTCGGCAGTAAGCAGTAGTAGTGCTGCTGCTGCTGCCCTTTCTGCGGTACCACACGGCTAAAGACAAACTTCTTGTTTCCGGCAGAAATTAACGAGGATAAACTGGTGGTAGTAGTTTCCGAGGGTTTGCTTGCCCACTTTTTACGCCCCACATTCCCCTTTTCCGGGGCTCATTCCCAGATTAAATTCCTTCGTCCTTCGCTTCGGACGGTGCTGGAAATGCTGAAATGCTACTGCTGCTGCTGCTGTTACTGTTTCGCTTTTCTGGCTTGGAGATTCATGTTCACATGAAACATACCGTGCCCCGAAAGTGTCCGGAAGAGTAGCAAACGCTTAAATGGAATCTATGTGGTTGCCACTGTCCGTACTGGGGTTTAGAATTCGGAGTACAATTCCCAGCGATTTCCGAAAGCCCCTGGCAAAGAATAGAAGAAAAACAAAAATGAACCCGAAAGAACATTTGCTCTCACACACGACCCACCACTGTGTGCGGGAGGAAGGGGTTTGCTTTTCCGGGTTGTTTCGGGAGTGGAAAAATATCACTATAAGAGGGTGGAGAGGGAAGAACAACACTGGAACAAGGGGTGAATGGGAATGGGAAACGGGGCCTTACTTCCGAACCGAAAGCAGATGATTGAATCGCACTAGCACTCGAAAGGCGTACCATTTACATAACAATAACCAGACAATCTACTAAAGCCCGGGCCCCGTTAAGAAGTTTGGGAAAGTGGTTGCGCTAACGTTTCAGCCGTTTGACGATACAATCCCCGCTAGAGTGAGACGAAGTGCACAGTAGTAAAATAGACAATCTTGTATTTCGAGTATGCTTCATCTCGTTTGGTTCCTAGGTTCTCCCACACAGCCCCCGGGTGGTCGGGAAGCGACGAAAATTCAATGGGCAAAAATTACTGCTCTCTTCAGCTCAATTTAGAATGGCGAACCAGCGTGAACCTGTCAGTTGATGGTGGTGTGACGAAAAGCGGGGGGATATGCCAGCAAACTTTCGCCTCCTACGGCGAAACCTTTTACCTTTTACACTGGGAACTAACGAAAATTTCAACCATACAGCACCGCCACTATCCCGGGTTGTGACGGGCGCGAAGTTGAAGTCTGCTACAAACGGTGAGGGAAAAGAGAGGTGCACCGCCACTATCCCGGGTTGTGACGGGCGCGAAGTTGAAGTCTGCTACAAACGGTGGGGGAAAAGAGAGGTGTGGCCAAACGTAATTGGTTTCTTTCTGAACCCCCCTTAAACCCCGAGCCTAGCGGTGGAAGGAGTGGGGACTATCTTTCGTTGGCGGACACTCAAGTTCATAGGAACTGGACGGTGGGGACGGTCAAACATGTTCTAATTGATTGCGTCAGAAGTATGCGGAGAGGGAAGCGGGAGGCACGGAATGTTATGGCTATGGTGATTTGAATTCTTTGATAAATCTGAACGAGTGACGGTTGGAAATGTTAGAATAGCTGAAGAAAGATGAGACAAACATTAACATTTTGTAAGAAATTGGTGAATAATTGTGGGATTTTTGCCTTAGAATTACATTTGCAAAGAGCGATGAAGGTATACTTTACTTTACTTATACATAGTATACTTTCAGGCTAAATGATTGCCCTATCCCCCCTAAAAGTATGCAATACACATAGCAAAGCGTCTCTGTTTAGCATGATTTATAGCGTTTTTAATTAATTATACACATTTACTGGGCTGCATTACATTGCAAAACTACAATTCACAATTAAATATGCAGATCTAACCAATAAATGCGATGTCCGATGCACTATCATTCCTGGCCCAAGCGCATCTAACCAATTTCCATCTTTATCGATTTATAGCCGACAGCTAATGCATCGAGTTTGCAGAACATTTGGATTTAGATAGTGCGTCGATGATAAATTTTCTCCACATCCATTCCACGTGTGCGGATTGGTTCGCCGCCGGACAGCCTGGCAGCGTGTCGTGTTTCAACGAATAATGATAGCCGGACACAGCAGGTGCTAATTAGTGAAAACACAAATCCAAACAAACGCATGTTGGATGAATTGGACATCAGTAGTGCGTAGCGGAGTAAACGATTTTAAATGCGTTTGTATTTCAGTTCGTCTGGCTTCCGTGACAAACAGATTAAAAACAGATGTTTTTCAAAATTATAAAATATATTTGAATAACAATAAGATTTATAGCAATAGCAATGAAAGCAAAAACTGAAAGCATGTCGTGTCTGCTTATTAAACTCAGATCTTTTTGGGAAGATGTGATGTATACACAATAAAAATACAAAATAAATCTGAAAAGCCATCCTACGCAAGACTCGTTCAGAGCAACGAAAACTACTGCCCAAGAATAACAATAAAAACATAAAATCCAATCCACCATTCGATCACACAACAACTCTCTCCCGACCCTTTTTCTCGGAGGTAATCAAAATTCGGAATCGTATTACGCTCGGGAGGGACGAAAGTTTGCTGTTTTCTTTTTGGCCGGCTGCGGTTTTTCGAATCAGTACAGCGCGGGTCCACATCGGTTCCAGTTTTCCACCCCATCTGGAACACTCGATTTCCAAATAGAAATTGTTAAATGATCTCAAAACCAGATGGCACCGAGGGCTTCGTCCAGGCCAGGCAAGTTCTGGAAAAAAACTATCCCGAATCGGAAGGGGAGCAGTAGAAAAATTCTCATCAAAAGTTATTCGACACAAAATGGTGGTTATTTCCTTCTCTACTATTGGTTCACTGGGTTTTTCCCTTCAACAGCTGTTTGCTCTCTGTTTTTTTTTGGTTGTGTGTACGCAATACAATTTTATTACTCGTCCAAAACGATAGCGTCCGCTCGTTGGCTTAATGTTCAACTACTTTTCTGTACGGATGGTAGTTTTTTTTGCTGCAGAGGAGACAGTATGGTGAAGAACTTAAGAGATTTTTTTTTGTGCCAATCTTTGTGCTAGTTTAGAAAATCGAACAATACAAACAAATTGGAACAAGCAAAAAGTTTATTTAATTAATTAAAACAACTTCGTAAATTGTTATTTACACCTCAGTTAGCTTAGTTTAACCGTTCAGTGAATAGAACAATGGCACTCACTGTACCACTGTTCGCGTTGAATCGATAACACTACAAAACTAAATGGCCACTGCAGACTGATTGGGCATCCCGTGTCGTTCGATTTCGATACTTTCTTTTTCTTTTTTTTATTGTAAATTCCATTGCCCGTACCCGTTCTAGCCTTCAACAGCACTCGATAAACTGCGCTTCCGGTTGATTGGTAAAATGTACAGCATTTGTAGCAATCGAAATTGTTCTTTCCCATTCTCCACGGAGCTGAAGGGTTCTCTGAGCGAGAGAGAGAGAGAGAGAGAGGGGGTTTTCGCGATCCATTTTGCCACAATGGCACAATCGTTCCTCCCGCCGTTTCCGATAATTGATGGCCGCGCGCGAGTAATAGAGCAACGAAGGATGCTTCCCGTAAATGGCTTTTGCAACATTTTGACTTTTTGTTTTACCTCAATCCTGCCCCAAGCTAATGGGATTTCCTTGGAGCGGTTGCTGGGGTGGTAGTGTGTGAGGGAGCGGCGAGCGAGCTTCGCCGGCAAAGATTAACGATTTAAAGCATCGGCAGAGAGGGCCGGCCATTTGAAGTCGGTGGCAATTTTATTGCTTTACGGTAGCTTCAGCTTCAGGAATCGTGAAATTGTTAAGACCATTTGAGCCAGATGGGGCGTTGGAAATTGATAAAGGTGAGGTGACTTGGGTGTGCCGATTGATTTCAGCGACAAAGTGATTTTGCGTCGTATAAATCTTATGGAAATCGTCAAAGGGCTGCTCATCGCCATTGGTTTGACACGTCAAAGGTGAAATAGATTTGTGACGATTAAATTGCGATTTTACTATCGAACCAAGTTCTATGAGGAAGCTATTGTAAAGTAATATTTAACACCACAAGGACTCATTCAACTATTTGCGCCTAAAGTTAGTCTATATGCAAAACAAAATTGGCGTTTTTATTTCTTGGCTCGAAATTTTCAAACAAAAAGATTAAATGCTTTGAATTGAGCGACAAATATCCAATATATTATTTTCCACAAGGCTTCATTACAAGACAGGATGTACACCTCCACGAACACGAGCGAATAACGCTTATTTTTATTTGATAAACTGACTCTCCTTCATGGTAAAATATCTTATCCAACAGGATATTCAACAAACACCTGCTTGCCAGCGCCAGTGCCATAACGCACAATACAGAAGCCAAACTGTTTGAAATTGGAGCTTTCTTTCAGCTTACCATCGCGCAGCAGTGATTTTTTCTGTCGCTCCCCAAAGCAAGGAGGAAGAGCCAAACATCCCGGGGCAATTCTTTGCACTGTGTACGTCTCGCGTGAAAACGATATTTAAATGCAAACAGCAACACCTCTTCCATTGCTGCACCCTTAACGAGATCCACCAATGGATGATGATGATGATGGTGGTTTAAGCGTGCTAGACAAGCAGAGAAACAAACAAAAACCTGTCTCCTGTACTTTCGCCGCGTTCGCTTGCTCTCTTTCCATCAAGACCACAAAATGATGTCTTTGAGAATATACACCCCAAAAAACACTCCACTCAAAGTTAGATTTGGTAGAGCAGAAAATGATTGGATGGCGTGAAAAAATGTATCGTCACTGTCAATGGAAGGACACGCTTGGACTGGGTTCGCAAAAAGAAACAGCAAAAAAAAAAAACACTCAAAAAGGTGCACATTTTCGGATACTTTTATTGCATATTGCGATGCCGAACAGCCGAAATGCCATTGCACAAGGTACAACCTGGTACAGTTTCGTCCACACACAAACACACACACAAAAACAGGACACTGGAAAACGGAATCATCAAAGCGCTGCAGTTCCCTCGAATGCGCTTTTTGTGCCGCGAGATATTCATGCTGTACAAGCGGGGCAGGAATCTCGCACAAGATGACAGCAGCGCCACGAATCCGAAAGGTCGGTGTGGGATAAAACACGCAAAAAAGCAAAGCAGTACGCCTGCAGCCCACGACACGACAGTCTATTGAATCGCTCCGGAGGTGCACTGTGCCAAAGATCGGACGCCGATTGTGCCTTAGTATACTTTTAGAGCGCTTAGAAGAAGAGCAAATGCTGCGGCAGGCACTTCCTCCGCTAAGCCGGCAGTTTTTCTTCCCATCGTCAATAACAAACGCCATCGTTACGTATTGGTGTGTGTGTGTGTGTGAATATAACAGCCACACTTGTTCATTCAGTTCGGTTGATTGCAGCAGGCGGGTGGTAGATGGATGCAGCTTGCCAAGCCGGGGCAGTTGCTTCGTTTTACGAGGCAAGTTATATTATTCGCGCTAGAAATGCTTCTTTTATGAGGTGTTGCTTACGTCTGCCATGATGAATAGAGCCGCATTCATTTTCACAGCTTCTACTTGGTTTGGTGTTGTTTTGCTAGTTGCCCTATTGACCTTAACACAATTTTGATGACTGTCCTTTAAAACAGCAGTATCGATTGAGTGCACACTTTTAGTCCTATTTGGCTGAGTGTTAACGGCTTTAGCAGGAAAATGAATGGCAGATTGCATACATTTGGGCGTTTTATATGATAATTTAGCGCATTTATTAAATATTTTAGAGTTACCCTTTAGATAAGCCACATTTGATTGAAAGCATATGCACTGAAAGCTACAGTGGTTGGCCCTCTCGGCTTCTAGCATAAACAACACACTCCTAACATATTTATGATATGTTTGTAAACTAAAACACGCCACGATGAGATTTAATAAATTGATTTACTCCTCCATGGAGAGTACACAGCCCATGCTCTATCCATCATAATGAAATGTGGTGGGGGAGGAAATGGCACCTTCTAAAAGCGTCAGCATAGGATGAAACGAAAACAGAAAAGCGCCACCCCGGACAATGCCACTCTGATGCGACAGAGACCTTCTCTCGACACAACGATGACCCGTCAAAACAACGATGACAGGAGTCCCATCTGCTCCCGTTTCGTCCCCTTTTTTCCACAGCGTGTGTGTCCTCACCATACACACACACACTGTGAGGCTCACCAAGGAATTAGGGTTTTGCTGCGCCCGTGCTGCCTTGTCGGTCTCGGTGTGTGCGCGTGTGGTTGCGAGCAACAGTTTGCACTAATCGTCCACTACCCTACCCTTTCCCCCCTTCCCCTCCCCCTTTCCAAAGGACAAGTACGGGACTTCATTTGCTGCCCCGTTTGCCATTTCCCGCTTAGTTTGGAGCTGGCCCATCGTCGTCGACATCATCATCATCTGTCCCGGGGTGAACAAAAACATGCGCAACATTGCCAAGCGGCGGAGTGTGAGCGGTCTGAAATAAATCATTCTCCGGTGGGGATATGTCATGGAATGTTGGGCGGTATTTTGGTCGCCGGGAACATATACCTCTGGCCGTACATTTTGCTTAACACTTACACACACACACACACGCACACACACCCCCATCGTTTTACATGGTGGTGGGCAAGGAAGCAAGGGAGAAACAGCTACACCTTTTAGGTTATCCTTGAACTTCCCAAAACACCCCACCACAAAACACTCCGCAACCACAACACGAACCGTGGTTGGTGGGCTAGCGTACACAGCCGGAAACCTTCGGACTGTTATAATTAGTGCTTTGCGTTTTGTGTAGCTTCGCTTCAACACGTTCCAACACCGTCCTGGCTCGACTTTCTGCATGCACAATCAGAATTGGCACCTAAAACTATACATCCCCATTCCCCATCATTTTCTGGTGCGGGTGAAAACTCACCTGCAAATGAGTCTGTGAGCATGGTCGGTGTGGAAAATCGCTTTCCCATGCAGCGTGGTGTGTTTTTGTGAGCGCACGCTAGAAAGCAATACGTGTATAATAAATAAATTGAGCACAGTTTTCCCATTATTGACCTTTTTGAGGAAACAATCACAACGAACAGCGAGGGAAGGTTAAAGTGCTCTTATGAATATTCAACATCGTGCGCGAAAGGCAGCAGCAGTGGGGCGGGGAGGTACTGTACGTATTATGAAACGAAACTAACACACACACACACACCCATAGCGAGGTGAATGTGGCGTTGGCACAAAATTTATTGTGACCCTTCCGGGGACGATACACAAAAAGGCAAACGAACGAGTGGGAGTGAGGGATTAAAACGACGAGGAAAGAAATTTTTCGCAAAAGCAACGAACAACATTCGCCGGGTCAGCCGGAAGAAGTAATGAGAAAAAGTTGCTCGTGCTGTTCCGGAAAGTGTAAATTTATGTACGCAATGTATGATAATTTCGGGGCTCGGGAATATATTCATATACCATGCACTGTTTGCTAAATATGTCGGGTGAAGGAATTAAAATGGCGGGATGTACCCAGATGGTTGGGGGGGGGGGAGAGTGTGATCTCAAATCCCATCCCATAGTTAAATGGGAGAAAACGGAAGTAAAATTGTAATTAAAATTATTAAAATGAATTAGAAGTTCCATGCCCTTCCCCTAAAAATTAGATTAAGCTAGGTTGCTTGCATACCTTTAGGCGTTTTGTGGTTTTGAATGAATGAGTGACGCTTTTTAAGCTATGCTATGCAGCAAGCATAATTAATTGAAAATGACCAATATAAACTTCCTAAAGGTCATTTATGAAACATTTAGATTACAATATTGAAAATCTTATTTGAAATTTAAGCCCAAACAACTTATTACTGTTCCAATTAGAAACCCACTTAACCATCAAATTATTCTACCGATTTCCTTCCTTCAAATAGCAATTGTTCTCCGACAAAAGCGCGACCATCATTGAGAGTTAGAACGTTTTCCGGCACAGAGGACATACATGAACTGTGCCCGCCATACCAACATTTGCGAATGATAACGACATAAACGAGCCCATTATAAATTTATAAGTATGCCTTTTTTATCGTTTGTTTGTGAAGCCGTTCTGGCACACACAAGAAGCCGCGCGCGAAAGACTTCCTTCCCTTCCACAAGGGAAGACACAAAAGGGAACAATTCCCGCAAGCAGCCCAAGAGCTTACGGCGAAGACATGCTCTGCTCCCGCCGCAGCCAGGAACAATGCACAGACACACACTGTGCTCAGGGTAAAGTTCAATTACCTTCTCGGCACGGTTCAACGCGATAGAGGTTGGCACTTCTTTGCCTTTGCCCACAGCACACAGCGCCAGCCTTAATGTAACGGAGCGCCGTGCTCTTTGTTGGCTCGTTTGTGCAAAATAATAGTACAAAAACACAAGCTCTTTCGCTTGGCTCTGTGTGTGTTTGTGTGTGTGTGTCTGCCTCCTCACTGTGTCACTGTGTATGTGCACAACGTGAAAATGCAGCAGGAAGGTAAACCGTCGTATGAAGCATATCTTTCATGGCCAATTTGTGCATTATTTTACACTCCCGCGCGGAGTTCGGGGGTGTACCCTTGCGGGGTCAGTCTTTTTTTCTGGGGCTGGTTTTTGATGGGGGTAAGGGTTTTCGTTTGTTTTTTCCCTCTCTGGTTGGTTTCCTCCTTTGCAGTGAAAGGACGTAGAAGATAAGCGAGGTGCTAAATAAGTTGATTTATGCACCTCGCAAGCTCCTTTGGCGTAAGCGATATGGGTAAAGTAATTGGGGCCATGTTTCTTGTAGCCGAGTATTTACATTTAGTGCAATCTTGGAGGAGGTGAAATATTTACAATATTTGACATGAATTTTCATTTCCAGATACACAATTATTCATACAAAATTCAAATGGAGACGCATGGTACTTCATGTCTCGCAGGCTTGTTTTTATTCAAATTGTATCCCAACTTTCAGTTCGGTTGTATGACTTTATAACTTCTTACTATATCCTTTTCTTCTTCTTTGGCTCAACAACCGATGTCGGTCAAGGCCTACCTCTACCCACTTGTGGGCTTGTGGCTTTCAGTGACTAATTGATTCCCCCCATAGCAGGATAGTCAGTCCTACGTATGGCGGCACGGTCTATTTGGGGATTGAACCCATGACGGGCATTTTGTTAAATCGTACGAGTTGACGACTGTACTACGAAACCGGCTCACTATATCCTTTTCTAAATGCTAAATTTCACACCAACACTTTGCTTGTATGGTTTATTTCAGTCAGAATAGCGAAGTTAACACGCAATTGTTTGAGCTTTTTACATCGTTTTACACGAAATTGTAAGCAGCTATACCAACATTTCAACCGAAACACGAGAACATGGGATGCGAATTAAAAATAGAAAAACGAACCAAACAATAGAACTGATCGTCCACCACGCACCAACATCATCAACCCATTCGTAAGCTGACCACTGCCTACAATATACGATGGCGCGGGTGTAAATCATTCTCACCCCCAGTTTCGGGTTGTTTTGCCTCACAATTAACCAATCCGTTCCGTACCAGTCCCTGACCCGTTAAATCAAAGCCAATGGTTTGCACCGAGCGCAAAGCGCTGCTGACGGTGGCAAACACGGGACACAAATGACAAATGAAGGATTGGTGGAACGCGAACACGAACATTGGTTGCACAGCGGCACGCGATTTGTGTACAGCGCGCTACATTGTACGCGAAAGTTGAAATTCCCTCAGCGCAATTGAACAAAGCGCACCACGACAAACGAAAAAAAACCACCAAAAATGCACATTTGTTTCTAATGCATGAATAAAACGCTTGTTTGAATAAATGACTTTTTCATGCTTTGTGCTCAAGCGTTGCTCGGAATTGGGGTTTCATTTGTTTCATCTGTGTCTGTGTTTAAAAAAAGGCACCAAAACGTTAACGCTTCCAGCGGAGTAGCAAATAAAGTGCACATGGCCATGTTTCATCGCCAGTGACAACACACCATTCACTGCGTGAGAGATATGAAAAAAAAAACACACACAAAAGCAACCCAAGCCTAGAGGATGAACAGCAGAGCAGCGAAGTGAACAGTGTTTTACTGCTTAGTTACTCTTCCGGTACACCAACAGTACGGTCACATACGGTGTTGGGGAGTGCGCTTTTGTTGTGAGCGCATAGAGATGAAAATATTTTCCGCCAGTTGTCGCCCGATACGACCTTTAAATTCGTCTAGGCGACCTCTCATAATCGTGTATCTGCTGGAGTTTTATCTACAGTGAAAAGAATTGTGATGAAAAGGGTCAACACATTGTGAAATGCTTTTATTATCTGTCCCCGCTGGAGCAGGCAGCGGTTAGCTGCGATGAGATCAGAGCACAAGAGCACCACAGAGCACAATAGGATTAGCTGGACAAATAATACATTTGCTGGGTAAAATGTACGATTGCAAGAATGAGCTTTCGCTAACAAAACCCTTCTTTGTTGCGGATTGACTTTGTCGAGCACGAATAACCGTGAATTCGAGCAAGTTCCCTTAAAGTCATATATGAAATCCTTAGAGCAGGATGACTTACTTCCTACGTTATTTGAGCTCGTAGTTCACTGACAAAAAAGGGACAAGTATTTATCCAATATTTTTACTTCTTATTAAAGTATTGCTATTGCAATCCTTTAGAAACCAGTACTTAGTGTTTTCTTCCAAATGTGACAACCTATTTATTTCTAATACAATTGCAATCCCTTCCAATCAGCAGCAGCAGCAGCAGCAGGCGTACCGTTTCTTAATGCTCGGCACTAATGTCCGCTCATTTACGACACCGGGCTAACAAATGGCACGGCCCGATTGCCCCGGAATAACATACATTTGCTTCCACAAACAAAGAAAGAAACGAGCCGCAGAGAAGAGGATGTGTGATAAAATAGGTACAAATGGCCGTAACCCTTCCCCGGTACCTTTGTCCCCGATATTTGTCGTGGATATCGTTCGCCATCCCACTGCTCAACACACTAACCCGTTTAACAGTGCACTTCTCGGTCATCCGATGTGTGCTCGTGGAATCTATTTTTGCTTCCTTTAAGCTTCACCGAAAGGCGGCACACGGAGGGAACAGGCAAACAATTTACAGCACCCGTGGACAACAAAATGGACATTAAAAGGATGCTAGAGCTTACGCTGGCTGAGCGCTGCCGGGATTCAAGCGCAATTCGCTGCATTGACGTTCAGGAAACGGTACAATGGTGCGCTCCAAAGCAAAAGCGACCAAAGCAACAAACGCTACCAATTCTATCTGGCACGTGGAATTAGTGTCCTGCTTCGATTGCAGGTCGCAGCAGGCACGGTACCTTCGATAGGGCGGAAATCGTTCGGCGCGAAAGTTATGTTAATCCGATGTAAAAGTTACGGTTATTGTTTCACCATTCAGCAGCAGCAGCAGCTAGCCGCGCTATCGGTGCATTCGATCCTGCCTAAAGGTCGATACGAAGCACTCGGTCCTTCGTATTTGAGTAGGAAAGTGCTTCAACATTCAAAAGAGGATGAGGATGAGCTCCTGCCATCGAGCACGGGTTGGTCATTTGAGCCGTTGGTCACGAAGTGCAAATAATGTGCTGCGGCAAACCTCTGAGAAGCAATGACGCGCACAGCAGAATCGATGATGGATAATCGAGAACGTGGATGGGCAGGATTCAGCGAAGCATTTGGGTGACGGCGAACCGGCGAGCTCGAGAAAGGACATTTTAGATAATGAATGCCAGCTTCGCCAAGTAATCCCTCAATTGGAAGGTGGTAAATTTATACGCCACAGCCCCGGTGAGCAAACAGTGTCTAACGAAGGGAGGATTAGATTTTTGGGTAATGATAATGACGGCTAGAGATCAGTACAAAGCTTAGGGTGAGATAGCTTAGGTTTAGCTAAACCGTTTTGGTATATTATGGGTGTAATAATCCTAGATAAAAGAGGATTTGTTTGATACAACAGGGTTAAGTCGTCAATTTGACATCATTAAAGCGTCCTTTGTTGACTGTGGGCTACGTTTTGAAGAATTATTTATGTTTCTCAATCTCACAACGGAATTTTGCCTACAATAATTCCACTTTAAAGCTTTAGAATCATCCTATAATAGCTGATATCGTTATATGTACTAGGTTTAGAACAAAGTTTTTGAAGTATTCAATCCAATAATACGGTAATGAAAGCAGACAAAACGTGTCACGTGTGTTGCGTGGTAGTTTAAAAAGAAAAGTGCCCTGTTTTCTAAAGCTTTCCCCAACACTAACGAACTAAGAACTCCCCCCAATTGCAACTGTCACTCGTTTGCTACATGCAACAGTCCGTTCAACTCGCTGTTACAAAACCTAGATGGATCACTTGTGTCGCCAAAGTTTGTGCCTTGCACTTCGAAGCCGTTGGGTCGTCACGCGAAACCTGCGTCCCTTATACGCTGCTTCTCGGTTGCTTCGCACCGCAGCCTCGAAGAGCTTGTAGCTTTTAATTAAACATTCACGTCAGTCGAGCTTCCTGCTGCACGCGACGCAACCGGTTATCGATTTTGGGACCGGCCAGCCGGTGTGTGCCATCGAACGGCGTGGTTGATAAGTAATGCGTGAAACGTTCCACTTTTCCACGGGAACGACGGTTTGCGCTGTGTACTAACGGGCTGGGATGCACCTTTTCGCCCGTGCTGCCCACTAAATGTGCTGGAAAGCGGGAGGCAATCGATGATTAGGTCGGGTTGATTCACCTTTTTGTGCCACCAGGCACATACACACACACACAACTCCAACTTTTACAAAGGATGCGTCGAACGCTTTCCACTGCAGATCAGGGCCGGAAATTGCCTGTTGTTTGAATTATGAACTGCACTGTGTACATTATGCATGCGGTGCGCTACCATGGGCAAGATATGGCATGGGGACACGCACACACACACACACACACACACGCAGGAGAAGAGCGTTGTGTGGTGCACTATCGTTCACTTATCGATCCTTGTTGCTAAGTGCCCAAGTGTGTGTGTGTGTTTTCGATAATAAAACTTTTGCGCGTGTGGGTTGGTTTAAAAGGCCGTCGTGGTCGTGGCCGGATTGACCGTACATCCGCATCCCGACGTCCGGTTGTTGCTGGTATTTTTTGCTGCGAAAACATCGGTCAAGTTTGTACGGAGGTGTAGATAATGGGCCTCTAGAGAGGTCAGCACCATTTTGCTGGGTGTTTAGGTAGGCAATGGGATTCGCTGGGATGGTACGTTGAAGGTAAAATTGAGATGCATTTTGAGTTAGGACAATGTTGCCGTTATTTGGTACTATGTGATAGAGCGAACAGTTTTGAAGGACATGTGAAGGGCTGTGTTCTTTTCATGACATTTTGTTACATTATTAAATATAATCTTCCTTCAAAACATTAGTTTAATGAGTCAAACATAAGAATTTGAAACATTTTAATCATAATTAGACCCATTTGACATGCGATTTGCATACTTACAGGCTCGTTTTAGACAGTTTGAACAATTTGCCAAACGCTTTGCATACTTTCAGGCATACTATCGATAATGTGTGCGCCCAAATGTATGCCAGAAAATGCTATAATTCTTTTCAAATTCAAATGTAGTAAAATTTTACTACTCCTTTCGAAATTTCCATCGTAAGGCTTGCGTGCTTTTGTAATTTTGTCCGTCAATCTTAAATTCCCTCTCATCGTGCATCATTTATGACGCTAAGCTGCGGTCGATCGTGGGTCGAATGGTAACCAACTAACAGCAAACTGACCACCACCAACGTGCCGAACACGACAATGTTGCAATGTTGCATCACGGTAACAGTTTGATTCAATCATGCCACTGTCCCTAGCCACCCTGAAATTGAACGCGCTGTCCTGAGGGAGCACGGTTGTGGAAAAAACAACCGTCAACATCCGTCCAGTAAACCAGGTGCAAGTTCAATCACTGTCACACGCGTACCGAAAGTGGCCCACAACGCTGTGCGGTCGTGTTTTGTTGCGTTTCTAAATTTTACACCCTGACCAAAACCACATCCTAGTAGACCGGGAGGGTGTTTTAAAGCTCTCCAGCGCACTTGCGTAACTAAGCTTTCCACTCGAAAGCACTCGAAAGCACCAAGGGCGCACATAATTGATCATTTCCTCCCTTACGCAGTGGCTGGAGCAATGGAAGCGAATTATGCCACCGCCGGAACACGGTTCTACTGTCGGTTCTATTGTGTGTATGATGGCGTAATGCAGGAACAAGCGGTTAGAAACGATTTAATTAAACAAAGACTTTTCACTCAGTGTGTTCCCCACCTCGCCGTTGTTCCACTGATTCATGCTCTTATGCGGCCGCAACACCACGAGGAAAAGCTCTTCATTGTGCGGGTCCAAGGACATTGGTTTAACATAGCACCACTACCAGTATCACCGCCAAGTGGCCCAGTGAGCACACTTCATCACGATTTGCGATTAGAGGCATGCAGCAATTTGCGAAACTCCAATCCGGCCCTGCCCTGGACACGACAGTATGTTGCAGGATTTATGATGAAAAATAAGCTGCCACCAGTGTGTACCGACGGATGGGGATGGTGGAAGGGTAAAAGGGGGAGGGGGGGGGAGAAATAGGTGCTTCCAAGGGAGGCGGTGAGCGAGAGATTTATTATATGGCGCTAACGCGAGCGAATAAATTTTGTGACCAATTACTGGAAAAGCTTCGGTCCGGTGGGTTCCACTCTAAATGCGCTGGCACATACGCACACACGGTGCTTGGGGGACATTTTAGCTGACCGGAGTTTTCCACAACAATGGCCACACTATGGCTACGTGTGTATGTCTGTGTGCGTGTGTTTAAATCGCTTTTAATCACATGCACGCTCACACCACGCCGATTTTGGGCAAAGGTTCTGTTCGGTTATCGCTTACCGTTACCGTATGAAAAGCGTTACACACGCGCGCTGCTTCCTGCTGTTGGATTTTCACACCAGTGAGCTTTTCCTTTTATGTAGTGTAGTTTTTTTCGGTTGTTGATCGAAATAAAGACCACGAGCGGAGAGACAATTTATGATACTTTCAGGGTATTAAACACCATCCCCGGAATGGGGTAACAAGGGCATGTAACAAGCTGTGCTGGTGTGTGTGTGTGCGTGAATGGATGCTTTACCCTCAACACGTTAAAAAAGTGGCACCACAGCTTCCGCTTCAGTGTTATCATTTTCAGTGCCGTTTTTCCACGAAACCCATTTTAACTGGAAGTGCGTGGCGCCAAGCTGCCATAAATCACTGGGGCCAATTTCGTCCAGCCCTGTGAAGCGCGCACACACATACGCGTTGTTGTTAATTTATAATTAAATCATTACTCACTGTGCTTCAACCAAGTACGTCACTCCGCTACTGTAACAGGTTCATTTGCCGTTTGAAAGCAACCCTCCCGTATTTGTTTTGATTTTCCACTTGAACCTTTGCCCATGCACTTGCCAAGATGAGGTAAAGAGGTAAATATTTAGCTTAAACAGTTCGAATGAAAAATTCAAACAATCATGTGCACCAGAGTCCAATCAAGGCAGCGTGCTTTGTCCCTTATTGCACTCTCCCCCGATGACCGTTTACGGTGATGCCAACGGTTGACAGACACGGGGTGAAACATTTTAATCTTTTATCCCTTAGAGGATAGTGGATGCCGTGTGGTGAAGCATCCTTCAAAAGCATGATGCAAAAGTGAACGCACGCGGTCCACGGTTTAATTCCCCCCAGGATGGTAAACGACCCAGGATGGCAACTGAGCTCAGGAGGGAATTTAAATATTTCCCTTGCGGATAAGGTGGAGATGATTAATGCTGACTGCTCTTAACGGTTTGATATTTTCGGTCGGTGTCAGTGGGCTGCTACCCTTGTTTGGAGCTGCGTCATTTAGAGCTTTTGTGAGCTATAGAAGTAAAAATATATAACATGGGAAAGGGATATACAAGGCTTAAGTGATTAGGGACTAAAATAAAACAAAATATCAATCAATCAATCATCATCAATTTCAATAAAATAGATGAAATATGTGGAGCACTTTTTTCCAACCCCTAACATAACCGACTCCTCCATTTGTGGTGGCTGTATCATCCACATAATCATAAAATGGCTCATGGAAATAAGTTAGAGTGAAATGGTAATAAATTGCCACGTGCTATCCAGATCGTTCGAATGCATGTATATTTATGAACGAACGAAAAGCACCAAGCAGTGTTTGGTGCGTATGTTTGCTTGTAACAGAAAATAACCACCACGGTAAACCACGACGACGCCCAATGCCTTTGAGAGTTTCCCCTTTTTTTAATTAAAAACTACAAGCAGTCCCTATTGAAGAACATTGTTTTTTTTTTTAACAATTCCGCGGATATTCCGTACATTAAAACTGCTTTCATTCAATTTGTCCTGTGTGCTGAGTGCTTTTTTGGATTTTTTGGTGCTTTTTTTGGGAGGTTGATGATTGGCACACACACAAACAAATTGCTGCGCATTCGAGTTCTTAAGCCGCTCTGATGACAGCGCAAACGATGATACGCAATAAATAGTTTAATCGATTTATTGCAGCCCATGGTTTAATTGGAAAATTGGATTACTTCCATAATTCCCATTGCACCATTCCACCCCGCTAAATTTACATCAGCTCATCCGCGCTGTGCTACGCAATGGTCTTTTTTTTTGTGTGTGGCGCAATGCAATCATAAGTGAGGATGTTTTTGTTTGCGCTGAACGCGCTATTTTAAAAATAAATTTTACAATCCACTGCTGATATTATCCCAAGCTCTGTGCGACCCAATGCGGAAATTACGATTTTCAACGTCGGCAAATAAACGATCGGTTGCAGAATTGAATCAACAGATACCGCTAGTACGCATTAGCAGCGCTGCAAATGGTTGCGAAGAGCGATTCTGTGGATTGACTGCGCTGGAAACCCGATTTCGATGCGCTGATATCATCGAGAGACGGTTGTTTGATGATGCTTCACATTTTTATGATCGATATTTTGCACACTCCAATAATCATAAACGAATCCATTCCATCCGGTACGAATGGTGCTACATCGGCGTTTATCGTCGGGAAGCGTTTTCATTCGAAAAATACTTAGATTTAATGCTTGCTAAAGCTGAGATTATATTAGTTTCTGAGTCTGAAAACTGATGTAATCGTTAGACTATTTTTAAGTCGTTGTTTTATGAAAAGTTTTAAACGCAATTTTACCCTGAAAATCTTTAATAACCATCAGTCAGTTTTCTGTACATAAACCATAACAAAAGAAAATAGGAAAAACCAAATTAAAACAATACTCTCAGCATCGTATAACAACAAGCTGTTCGCGCTCTTTCCCATGTTCTGAAGGATAAAGTGAAATTTATTTGATTTTCTTTGTCTCGCTTTCATCAATTACATTAGCGAGGCAATTCCATACGGTCCGGTGCGTGCTTTTTTCTTGTTGCTATCGGTGACAGAGCACAGCTTGCTTTTCACCATCATGGCACCGAAAACACCAAGAGAGCAGAACACCAGCACAACACCGCCAAACAATCGAACGTCGAGGACGAGGCGATCGGGTAGGCACTGGCTGTTAATTTCATTATTATCATCCAGCAGATGCTTTTCACTTTGTTGCATCCTGGGAGAGGGGTGTGTGTGTGTGTTTTTTTTATTACCTTTTGAAAGGAAAACAGAATACCACCCCTCCCCCGATTGTGGTGTAATTGCAAACGAATGGGTAAATTATTTCCGTCATACTTTTGTTATGTGCTAGTAGTGCGCGAACGTTTCTGTATCTTTCTTTCTTTCGGCTTCAAATGCTCCGTTCTCATGAACTACTGGGCGTACTCCCATTAACGGGAGTAAATGTGTGGCCCCAAAAAGGATGCATAAATATGCGAACGCAAGGCAAACACTTACCGGTGGGTGGGAGAGCGAAATGGATATCAATCAAACACCGTGAAGAGTGTGGTCATGCGTCGCTTGCGTCGTTCCAGCGATGAAAAAAGGGCACACACACACACACCGACCGATAGACCTGCCGATAGAAAAACGTAAAAAAGAGAAGAAAATCAATAACCATCATCAATACGCGGTGCGACGACAGGACGAACATGACAGGACAGGACTCCCTGTGCATGATAACACACTGATGACGCGATTAAACGTGTCACCCATGGGATGGGCGGTGGGGGTTTCGCTTTTCGCTGTGTTGCGGTTCTTTCCTTTACCCCTCCACCACATAATACCCACCACCCCCTCTGGTCGGACAGAAACATACACTCGGACAGATGTAAATATTTAATCAACCGATAAAGGCCAAAACGGTCCCGCTCATCATTCTCCGCGCGTCTGTGTGAGTGGTTTTGTGGGTAGAAAAATCTGTGTGGAAATCCATCCTGGCACAACACAGCGAAACGGAGGATGGTGCATCCCGCTCTCTCTCCAGCTCCCACCACATCCCCCTCTTCTGTTTTATGTTCTTCCAAGAAGGAGGGAAAAAAACGAATCAAAATAAAGCCAGGTGTGTCCTTTTCTCACCATTTACTCGACACTTGACCCCGGCAGGAAGCCGTGTACCCGAAACACAAAGCAAAAAAAGAAAAAAACACATTCACATATACACAGAAAACGTCCTTGGGTGTCTTCGTTCGTGCTTCGCTCGCCACACTAAACGCTGATCATGATGATGGTTCTTGCCGAGCCCGGCCCGCGCGGCCATAGTGGAGCGGTGGGCTAAATATAGCCATCAAATGGACGGTTATTGGATACCGGTTGAGTAGTGCAAACCGCTGCCCATGTAAAGGACACTCTCGAGCCGTAGCACCCGAAGCAACCGAACGGGCGAAACGACGCGACGACGAGCGGGAAATGTGCATTTTATTCCCTGTTTGCTTCTTTTTGTAACTTCGGGTTCTTCTCCAGTTCCAGTAGCGAATCTCGGGGTTGTGGCTTCGTTTATGACGATTTCTGGGATTTTATTTTCCCTTGAGAGGGAACAGCCCGCGATTTGGTTTGACTGGGGTGATGTAAATGATGTTGATTAGCGTACAAAAAAAAACAGCAACGATATCAGAGCGCTGCTTGCGGTCGTTTTCTACCTGTTCTTTTCCACTCCTGTTTAAGCACCCATTTAAGCTATTTTGTTGGGCCCGGCACCGAACACAGGATCATGTTCCAATCAAATTCTGCACAGTGTATCATCGTTCTATCGTATGAAAAACAGGGTGAGTCCTACAATAATAATCCCTTTTCGTCATTAAATCGGTTTCATGGACGACCTCCGAAAACCTCTCTCGGTTTGGTTTCCATTTGGAACTGATCCAAAAATTGAACAAAACCCCAAAAACACACCTCCGCTCCAATAATGGACACTGGAAAAACGTGGTGAAACTTCGACTTCATAGACATTAAATCACTTCGGCTCGCGCTTATTAGCGATCCAGCAACCACAGCCGAGATGGGGCGAGAATGTTTGCGGTTGAGATTGCGCTTCAATCCAATTTACGTGCATTATCGGACCACCGATGCTGCTGCGTGCCAAAATGGACCTCATAAACATAGTCCCCCCCACTACTCACTCGGCTATCGAAATCAAGCTCCTGAGGGTCGTGGGGTTCACACTTAATGAAGGATGCTTTTTTTATATTCCTCCGCAATATCCAGAACTACGGGTGGGTTATGATTTTGTTTGCTTTTGGAACAGTTGTTCACCAACAGGGAGGAGAGTAAAGTTTTAATTAATGCTGATTGGGGGTGGTGGTATAGAGTTGACCGCTTCACACCACTAATTGGGGTGGGAGAGCTTTGTTTTAGACAACGGCAGCCGCAAAAAAAAGTGAACATACAAACCAGGATAGTTTGATGGTGCAATAAATTGCACTTTGTTGTCACGGATGAATATTGATGAGGGTAACAACACTTGGATAGAAAATGATGAGCAAATTGTGATTATGCATTATGCATATTGTTAATTATTTGAGCTCATTTAAAGGGGTTGCAAGTGCAGGTGCTAGAGCTTAATCACTGTGAATTAGGTGTATTGCAGCAGGATACAATATGTACTATTTGGTTCAATAATAGGATGTTTTACAAACATCATTTGTTGGGCATACTAAGGCAGCGCTCTGGTAGCTATCGAATGTGACATACGTCTCGCACAAACGTATATGGAGTTTACTGGTGTGTTCTTTGGAGCGTACCCACGACTCTGATCCGACTCTAGCTATTATTAGTCCGATTTCAGCTCTGGTAAAAACGGAACCACTAGTTGCTTCCCGAATCGAAGTCGTCTGGAGTAGGTGTCGTCCGAAGTCGTCCGGAGTCGGTCGGAGTCTTCTGGAATTGGAGTCTTCTAGAGTTGGAGTCTTCTGGAGTTGAAGTCTGTTGGAGTTGGAGCCTTCTGGAGTTGGAGTCTTCTGAAGTCCGAACCGTCCGGAGTCATTCGAAGTCATTCGGAATCAGAGTCGTCCGGAGTCGGAGTCCTAAGTGTTTGAGTCAACCAGAACAAACAAGAATCCAAGTCGGAGATGTAATGCCTGAGCACCAAAGCATTGCACCAGTCATCATCACTCCGACTGCAAGGCGACTTCCGACAACTACAGATGACTCCGGACGACTCCGAATGACTCCGAACGATTCCGAATGGCTCCAGAAAATTGATGAAATTCCTACAATTGATTCCCCAAATTATCCACTATAGACTAGTTTAATCAAATCCATGTTACCGTTTATAGCAATTAATTGTGAGTTAAGAGGCCATTACATGCATTTAGGATGTACTTGTGCACATTGCGCGCGCGCTCACACACACCGGGAGACATCATTTACACATTAAAGTGTTTTGCATAAGCATCCCTTAATCCTCTCTATCTGACGACCCTGCCCAAACGACACCTTATTTTTGCTACCGTTGGTTCCGAGTATTCCCGTGGCAGTACACAGCACGTTGAGCGTACATCAGTAGTATCATCCGGATGGTTTTACGATGCAACTTATACGATCTAGCTCACATCATCTTCAGCTCCAAGGCTGATGTGGGGGGCAAAGGGAAAGGCAGGGATGCTCTGCAACAGATTGCAATCAACACAACCGTATTGCTACCGCTGGGTTGTAGTGGAAAATTGATTTTTCACGTTGCCAACAGGCAACATTCGGCACGACATGCAGGGACCACCCCCAGGACCACCACCACGCCCGGAGATGACGCTGGAGATGGAGGCAGAAAGCGCAGCGCTAAAGCAACAGAGGAAAGATAGAGCTTACCACAATAATCAAATCCCAGGCAGAACTCAGCTTCCGCCCCACGCTTCGTACAGCTCAAGGCACCAAAGAAGGTTTTGTTGTTCCTTATTTCGACAGTGGATGTAGTGGAGCATTTGTCTTTGTGATGCTTCCTGGCTGCGTTGCGGTATAGAAAAATCGATTCTTCAACTCTAAATCCAATCCTTTGCGCGAGTCTCGTTTATTTTCCCCCATTCTTTCGAGGCGAGGCTTCCTGATTTCCGACCGTTTCACAGCGCAACATGGGAACCGACTCCGTCGGCAACCTTTTTGAGACACGCGTGCTCTCTTTTTCTCTTTTTTTTCCTTGAACACATCATTCAACGTGCCCCCATCTCGCGCTGGCATCATGTTGGGAATGATTATATTATGATGTTTTCCTTTGCCGCTGCCAAAAAGTCAGTCAGCAGCATCCTTCGGTTTCCGGTTTAAGCGCGGGTCCTCCCCCTCCCTGCAAGCTACAAGCGCTGGGCAGACACAAGCGCTGGGTAAAATTATGTTTGGTATAAAATGAAATTTATGACTTTATTTATGACCTCCTCTTCTCGGGGTCTGGGCCGCCTTGCGCGTGTTGCGATGGAACTGGAGCTGGAAAAGGCACTGGGAGGAAAACGTGAACGGGCAATACATGCGATTTGTGTTTTTTCTCCTCCATCAACTCCGTATTCCCTTGTGCGTTTTGGCTGTCGGGTGAAGGTGAACGATGGGATGGGGTAGAAATTTATAGAACAACACTGCACCAGCTCGTCCTCCTTCTCCTCGCTGGCTCTTTCTCTCTCTCAGCTGCTGACGGGGCTGTTGTAGAAATCCGTTCGTCTGGTACGGATAAATATTGCCCTCATTGGGACTGCGTGTTCAACAATCCCCATCAAAACCCGCCCTTCATGTTCCGCACGAACATTAAAACAATTTTAATTGTTTCCATTCTCCCTGCACGACAGATCGTACGTTCGTATGCGTTCCTTTCCTTCCTTTAGTGGGCTTTAAGCCAACCCAATTTGTTTGTGTGCAGCTCGGAGGCATAAAGTGCGGGATATTCCACAGGCCAGGATTTGGCATACCGATGGCATAAAGACATTAAATTGGATCATCAACGAAGGGCCCCCTCCTAACCGACGATGATTCGAGGCTTTGGCACACGGGCAGAACGCACCGAAGCGAGAAGCGAGAGGAGACTGAAACCGGGTGAGGGCTGAACAGGTCTTTGCTAATCTTTGCGCTTGGTGAAGGGCTTATCCCGACTTTTCGACTTTATTGGTATTCGGGCAGGAAATGGACCGAAATGAGAAAAGCCACTTTCCATCCGGTGCGAGGCAAACAAAACGCACCACCGACAGAAAACGACCGGAAATCCCCCAACAGCAAAAAAGGGGTAGAAAACATTGCCGGACGAACACACGGAGCACACGGTGCAAATTGCTGTCAGACGCATCCGCTGGGAACAGGGGAAGGATGATTGGAGAGGCGAAAAGAACTAAGAAAGCGCAAAGAAACGGCAACTCTTACACACTTCCCTTCAGACACGTAAAACAGGCTGCAGCAGAACAACAGATTTACCATAAATTACTTTACAGCAAACTAGACACAGGCGGGCCAAGGTGTCCTTAACGTTTTCTGGGTGAAAGCAAAGAAGTTCCTGTCCCGTCTCCTGCCAGAAAACCATGCTATACTCATTTAAGCTTTGCCAAGATGTGCAGTTTGATGTGGTTTGGAACCGTACCGCACTGTACGGTGACAAAGTTTGACGCTAATACCGCAACGTTGCTTCAGGCAGAGAGTGAGCTCGTTACGCCAAACACCATCGAGATAGTTAATACACCCAAAAGCATCACACTACTGCGCCGGCACTACTGCGACACTGCTAATGCTGCTGCGGCTAATGATAATAGTTTTAGCGAAAAGTTTTTCCCACCCCACAACAGTGTTTCAACTATGCTCGGGCGGTAAAAAATGTACACTTTAGTGTGGTAAATCTTCAAACAGCAAGCTGCAGCATGAATTGCTGCTTTTGAAAGTTGTACCTTTAGCAGTTTTTGGTGGTTTAGATGTAGTTGGATGCTGTGAAATCTCGCATGTGAAGTTTGGAGTGTAATTTTGCGTCAATAAGATATTGCAGGTGTACTGAGAAGTGTAATGTAAGCAACAATACATTGTTGTCGAAGTATGGGGAAAAAATGCTTCATTTGCGTTGTGTTAAATCGATTTTATAACGTTGGTTGCATACTTTTAGGGGTATACCAATTTTGTGCAAAATATTGCATACATTTAGGCGCAAAATTCCTTTTTCAATCCCAAAAAATGCTAGAGAGTGAGAGAGAGAGAGAGAGAGAGAAAGAAAGAGAGAGAGAGAGAGAGTCTTGCTCTACTAAGACGATTTTCAGGAGTTTTGCTACAACATAACCTAAAATAAACCTACAAAAACCGATAAATCCATTTAAAAAACATAATCCTTTCACCGAAATCGTGCACCCAGGACCGCTTAAACGATCTTGCGACGGTTTTTTTTACTTATTTTCATAAATGTTCTAATCCGTTTCCTTTAATGGCTATTTTTGTGTTGAGTGTTTTTTGGGATAATCTTTCAAGTGTGGGCTGTGTTTTTTCTTCTGTTTGTACAGCTTGTTCTTGATAACGGACCTACAAACCGACAAAAAGTTCTATTTTGTTCTCAACTTTTGATAATGATGCTTAAGGGAGATGAGTTTCCAATGTTGCAACATTTTTTCGCCACTCTTTTGGGCATTTTTTTTTTTAAATTTCAGCGAGCGACGGAAATATCTCACTCTTTATATCCGTCCGTCGATTCAGGATGGTATGAAAGAAAAACAATTTGTTTTCCTATTTTCTTTCGCATTACGAAAGAAAACATAGGGGATACACAGCTTTTTCTTCACCTCGTTGCAAAAAAGGGGAAGAAAAAACACCTCCATTTTTTGCGTACTCTGCCTCCGGACCCTATCAATGCCTCGGAATCGAATCCGGCTCAATGCTTCCCCTCAGTTTGGGGAATTGGTTTAACCTTCTTAGACGGCAAACGCACACAGTACGACAGGACACTTCAAGGTGGATGAAGGAAAAGAGGAGCAAACGACGAGGACGAAGGAAAAAAACGAATTGCCCATTTAATTTTTATTGTAGCCCTTTTTTGTAGCCATCGTTTCGCCATCGGGAAGGGGGGGAAGACCCCAACGCTCAAAATGGGCTTGAAGGGTGCTTGAACGCTGTCACGCTCTTGTCACTTCGTCACCGGGCGTAAACGGCCACGCCAGACCGGGGGAGCTGGGTAGTGTGTGTGTGTGCCGGTGGGGAGAGAGTAGCAAACTGTCTGCCTGCTGTTGGTGTTGATAACGAGCGAAAGGGGAAGCTAAAAGGGCGGGCGAAACGCTAGCCGTCTTCTAAGCGGAGCAGCCTTGTTCGCTCCGCCGCCTCGAGGACCTACTTGATGCTGATGATTAAGAGGCCGCTCGAGATCTCCTCCCGCCGGAACAAGTATCATCGTGTCGGGGGGAGAGTGTTGTTTGTCAAATGAAGGTGGAGAGAAGGGGGAGGAGTTTTGAAAATTACAAGCTGTTGCGAAGTACCTCTTTTTATGGGATTTTGATTCAGACAACTCAGGCCGCAGGTTAGAACGATTGTCTGCTGGTTACACCAGCTTTATATTGGTCGGTAGTGTAGTTGTTTCGGATATAATTTAATTTTAATTTTAGAAAATTCAACCAATTTCCTTAAGGAAGTATTTGCTATATATTATTCCGCAAAATGAAGCACATACTTTCTGTTCCACCATTGATTGGCAGCAAAACGATGAGCTTGAACGCAAACACAGGAAGTATTGTTGCCAACATAGCCCACTCGCTCGTGTGGCTTTGCTAAGCCGGCACACAAAAAGGGATCATCTTGCAGGGAAACAGCAGTTCAGCTTCCACAGCTTAACCGGACAAACAATCTGGGAGAAAAGTTGTAGCTTCCGGTTCGCTCCACATTACCGAGATGCGAATCATCTCATTTACTAGCAAGAACTACTACCGCTGCCACTGCCACACTACAAGCGCAAGAACACACAAGCAAGTTAGCCCTCTTTCTGAGTTTGCTTTTCTTGTGGATTTCTCGTACCACCACCATCTAACCTACGCGTCCTGACTATCATTTGCAATCAGAGCAAATCCTTCTTCCCTTTTTGCTGCTTTGAAAGACTTCATCGATTCCACACAAACGCCAGCATGGATTAGGGTCAAGGAAAATGGTGAAAAAACAACGATAACTTTATCTGAAATTTGTTGTGGGAAACTTTACCAACACGACCACGCACGGTAACACACACATACACACATCTAGACAAAAACCAGAAAGCTATAGAATGCGCTGAAGGGATCAACTTTTCCCGCTGCAGCAAGGCAAAAGGCGCTGCTGCAGCAAAATGATGCGTTCGTGTGCAAGAAATGCAACCCACACCACCTAGCAGTGTAGTGCCAGTGCAGCAGTAGCAGCAGCTCGAGATCATGCTGTTTGCATTCTTTGCCACCTTATCCGAGCGGAAGACAGTTGCAAAGAGTTTTTTTTTTGTCTGCAATATGAAGCAGCTCAGCGTGACCTGGTTGTTTCCGATGGTAGAAGTTTTCCAGCTTCACGTCTCATAATCGTCTTTCTTTATCCTTTGCAATGCGTCTGAGGTTGGTAAGAGGGAGGAAAAGTATTAGCTGAGATAGTTGAAGTAGTAGTTTTTGTTGGTAGCTTTCTACTTTTTCGATTAGCTGGAACATTACTTTACTAATAAGGCGTGTAATGTTAGAGTGTTAACATTCCGTGCTCAATATTAAAGACAGTTTGCAAGGCGAATTGCATACCTTTAGGCGGAATAATAAAAATTATAAAATTTAGAATCAAAGTTTGGTCATAAAATTAATGAACCAATTGAATTTGGAGGTTATTTTAACAAAAGTTTTATATTTACACGTAATAACTATCCATTGGAGTGATTATATTTCATAATCGTATTAAAATATGAAATACTACCCATTTTAGTTTGATGGCACAATTATATTAATCTAATTCTCTCTGCACTCTGCACTTTATCGTACATCGTAGCAAATTGAAAGCACTTTAACGAGGATATTGTTCATTAAGCAAATTGCTTAATACATTCCTCTTCTACGCTCTCTCCACCCTAGGAATCCTTCCAACTGTTCGCAACAGTATCTCTGGTCCACTGTCGCAGCCGGTACATTAAAATCAAAGTTCCAATTTGTTCTAAAACACACCACACCGAAGAAACCTTCGCCGGTCAGAGAGACACTGCACAGCGCAACTATAATCCTCGCTACCAAAACGAGCGTCCCGAGAGAGTCGGTGGGAAAAAAACGAACACCACAGCGGATGGAAAACTCGTTCGGAGCAAGTAATCAACATTAACATCATGGTGATCATGGTGCTGGTGGGTCGTCGAGGTCATTAAAATC
Source organism: Anopheles arabiensis (assembly GCF_016920715.1). Taxonomy (NCBI): domain Eukaryota; kingdom Metazoa; phylum Arthropoda; class Insecta; order Diptera; family Culicidae; genus Anopheles; species Anopheles arabiensis. The sequence goes on from NC_053518.1 coordinate 11,105,273, forward strand.
TCTATCCCAAATGGGAGACGACGAGCGCACACTGCCGAACTCCCTGAAGGCGGTGAAACAGAACGCTAAACGGGGAAGGGATATTTCGCGGATCATTTCCACCTTGCACAACGGGAAGACTGGCCAGACTAGCAATAACAACAAAAAAAAACTCCCCAACCACACCGTACCGAACGTGAAATGGAACCTCCCTCCCTAGGGAAGCACATTTCAGCTTCACATCATGTTCCGGATAGTTTTTACGCTGCATTGCCTCAGCCTGTCAAACGGACCCGGTGCTGCTGCTGCGCTGGTCATCCAACAGGCTGGCTCCAAAATAAAACAGGCAAGAAAAGGCGAAAATGGCTTTTCGAGCATCAGCATCCAATCTATTCCGCCTGTCGCCTTTAAGGCAAACCGGTCAGAAGCAAAACCCTCCCGGGACGGTCGATCAGTCTTCAGCCTCATTTTAACCGCTTTGGGAGGGATGGTTGGACTTGGCTTCGGAACGCCGTTTGCCGGAACCGTAGGCATCCAAGCCCGGAAGTCCAGCCCCATTCTCTTTGGGGGTTATCGTAGTTTTCCAAATGAATTCAGTGTATCGCTTACATTCGGTTCTGGGACCAAAGGTTCTCACTAGGGGCAAGCTCCAAGTGTCACATCCGGGCAAACCCAGCCCGTACGGAGGCTGAACACAGCTGAGAGTGTGTCCGAAATGGTTAAAGACTAACTTCGGCGTGATTGAGACTGGCCAACCGTAAATATAACCAGCCGTACCAAAGTTCCCTAGAGTACGATAGGGCTGCTCACGTCGCTCGGAGAACGTCCCTTGGGCTCTGCACGGGAAGTTTCCACACCACCAGGGACAACGACGATGGCCGGAACCTGTCAACTTGACTGCTACACGTTCTTGCGTCAGGAAATGCATGGATCGAACTTCGGACAGGATCGAACCACGTCACGTCGAATCATTCTGGACTGATTCAGTAAAATCGAACATCAAATCACCATGGTGTTACCCTATCCTTTTGTCGACATAAGAATGCCTACCGGGTAGGCCTAGCAGGAGAAAATCCAGCCCAAACTAGAACGCTGCAAAAGGGCATAAGTGACACAGCCCGTTAGCTTATTTATATCACATGATAAGTTTAGCCCGTAAGGCTTTTTACTATCCTTTGCGGGATGCTTTTCCTAGTGGTACTGCTTCACAACCGGAAGGTTAGGGAAACCCCCATGCACACAGCTTACACACCCCAAAATCCGATAATGTGTTCCACACCATCAAGAAACCATCTGGTACGGTCGGTTGGTCGGTTTGGGCTCTTCTGTGATTAGGAAAATGCTCCCAAATTAGCGCGCGCCGTATGTGCCCCGCACAAAATGTGACACAACTTTCCCCAACATATGGGTGTTCCTTTCCCTGCTTTTTTTTATACCTCGTTCCCGATGACAGCCAGAGAGCTGTTAACTAAATTACGGAGCTTCGTTATCTTCATTAGGGTATCTCGTTTTGGGCTCAATTTCTGAAAAGCAAAACTGCTCCCAAGCCGAGAGGCTTATTGAATTGAAGACGATGAGGAGAAAATGAGTTTTTTTGCGGGACACGTGCAGTAAATTCAGATGTGAATAAAGAAATAAATTGATGGTGACCTGCGCCAGTGTTAAAGTATTTATTAATTTACTATAACCACTGTATACATTGAGCCATATTTCCATGCTGCACATCTGCTAGATTGCAATAGATATTTTATCAATTCCAGGACGGATCAGATCCAGGAACTGGTATGTTTTTGGTATCAACTTCAGTACGATATGAGTCTAAGATTAGTTCAAAAACCGGTATGGAATCTAGATTGGAATGAGTTGCAAGATCAGAATGTATATCAGTATTAATGCATGTATCAGTATGAGTATAAAAATAGTTTCAGAAACAGTACCAGGATCAGTAGGAGTGCACAATAGTGGTGTGCTCTCTAGAGCGTACTCAGGGTACTCCGATCTGTCTCCGGTTATTCTCACTTATTCCGAGTTCCGCTCAGGCAAAATAGGAACCACCAACTCCGCTCAGAGTCAGAGTCGCCCGAAGTTCGGAGACATCCAAAGTAGTCCGTAGTCAGAGTCAGCCGGATTCATCCGGACGACTTCGGGCGATTCCGAACGGCTCCAGACGATACCAAACGGCTCCATATAATGCTGAGCGGATCTACCTTCCGGAGTAAGTTCCAAAATTTTTGGATTCAAATCGAAGTCGACTCTGGATTTTTACCCAATTTTACCCATCACTTATGCACAACCAATTCCAGGACGATTTAATTAAAGCATCATTTCCAAAACTCGAATGATGTCGCGATTAATTCGATACTAATTGACAGCTTGAAAGCAAATCAGGCAAATTTTCAAAACTGGTATGCATTCAGTATTTGTACCAGGACTCGTCGAAATCAATGCCTCAGAAACAGTTCCAGTTCCAGAACTCGTATGGTTTCATGATCAGATTCTCTTGCTGTGCCCCTTAAACATAAGGCGCACCTCGGAATTGCGTTGCGTAACACCCGGCAACCGGGTCAATTTAACTAGCCTCCAACAAAGTTTAAATATTCAATTCAATTCTCACCACAACGAATGGTTCTGGTTTGCTTTTGAAAAAATAATATCATTCCACACACACACACAAACAGCACAGCACATATGCTTTCGCTTATGCCCGCCAGAGTTCAACAAATATCATTACTCAGTGGTTAAATGTGAGGTTACCATTTTCACTTTTCCAATCCCAGAGCACACACACACCGAGCAAACACTGACCATAACAAATTAGCGGTCAGTCCATGTCGCTCGAGAGTGTTTTTTTCTTGTACCAACCAACCTGATTGAAAATTGTTGTAGTACCACCAATCAAGAATTCTCTTACGCTAGTACGTGTGTAATTGACTCCCGGGGGCAGGCTGCCACTTGTGTGCGCGCTCGAGTATTTGTCCCCGTGTGTGCGGAACCGGCACAAACACATGTAAAAGCAAGTGCAAGGGACATACATTCGAACCAAAACAAAGACAAAAAAAGACACCAAACCCAAAGTCCATTAAAAGTTGGTCAACCGGCAGTGCCGGTTTGCCCCGTTAGGACCGCGAGCAGCAGCGTGCAGTGCGCAGTGCAAATGCACATAGTAAATCCTGTGGTTGAAGCACAGGAAAATCAAACTACCACTACTACTACTACTACTGCTAGTACTGCTGCTGGTGTTGTCCCAATTTTATAGGGCGCCTTAGTTCTCGTGTCTACTGCCCGAAAAGGATGGAAGGCGCAAAAGTGATATCGATCAGGAGAGTGTGAGAAGAACTGTAGAACGGTTCCTGATGCACTCGCTGACACATACACACACACAGAACGCGGACAGTGGAACTAGTGTGTAAAAACACAAAACGGAACAAAAACTAAGCGCCGTAAAGAATCATCGAACCAATGGAAAAACAAAAAAACCGTCAACGTAAATGTCGGTGGCCCAGAACTAATCTACCTCGTTCGAGGGCAGTAGGGCTTTTGAGGTTACCGTTTTACCGTTTCTCTCTTTTTTATTTGAATTTCTTTCTCGCTGGACATGCACCTCGACCGTCCTGTAGCAAAAGGGCAACCGGTCACTAGTTCTTATGCCAGTTGGTCAGCTAGAATGCATTACACAAGCGTTACACACACACACGCGCGTGCGAGCGGGGAAAGCAATCGATGTGCAACGTTGCACTGTGACCTGCTTTTTGAACGCTTCGAGTGGATTGTTATGGGTGGCACGCGTTGTTTAGAAAACTGACCAAACCACAGCGGTCAATAGTAAGTTGGAAAAGGCTTCAGATCATCAACATTGGTTGGTTTGGTTTTACAACGAAAAGTGCTGCAAGGAAGCGGCTTTTTCAGAACTATGAACTGTACTAATTACTTAAACGCATTCTGCGTGTAGCAAAGAGGCTACAAAACAGAAAGAAAAATCAATCGAAAAGGATTTTTAAAATGCTCTTAAGACCAGGGTCTTGATGCTCTTGGAATGCTTTGTTTGTGCTGAGGATTAGGAGTTGATCTTCAACGATGCAATTCCACATAGATCCTTTGTAATCCTTTTGAAACAAAACCCTCAAGAATTTCCCACAACAAAAACACTCAAACAAAAAGGGGCTTTTTGATTATTTGTAGACAAATTGTATTCATTGTTATTAAATGATAAATTTAAAACCTATCATCTCTCGCTAAATCTATCCTACTCTGCTAGGGGAAGGCGTCGTATGTACAAATCCGGAATCCGTAAACCTAAGGAACTATCACGATTTAGGAACTATATCACTCGCCACGTCTATGGACACTATTCGAGAAACGAATCACAGCACAACATGCTGCTCCCGATCGCCGTCTGATACTCGGCCATCTGCAGATGGTCGTCCAGATCGTCGTCGATGTAGTAATCGTTCAGCAGCAGCGAGATTTCCTGCTCCAGTGGCAGGGCGGCTTTCGCTTTCACCTCCGGCACCGGTGCGTCCCACGCAATATCCTTCGCCAGCAGGCACTCGTCGTACTCGTCGTCCAGGAAGGTGCTCTGGTAGATGTGGCTAATATCGCTGCAGTTAAAGTTGAACTCTTCCGGTTCGTCGTCCTCGTCCTGCTGCTGATGCTCGAACATTGCATCGATTGCACCGCAGATCGGTTCCGTTGGTGGCATGTGGTTGCTATAAACAAGGGGAAGAATAATCAAAAAAGTTTTGATTAAAACACGGAAGTCAAAAATGACACGAATGTTTGGAAGTTTTGGTGATGGAACTTACCAGAAACCGGCGGTAGGGAACGCTTGCTGTAGGTTGCTGTCGTACAAGGGATGGCGGGAGAAGTAGGACGCTTTCCAGTATTCGTCGGCTAGCTGTCCGCAGGGCAGACTGCGCCTTGGTGAACACTCGTGGCAGTTTGGAAGGACGCTTAGGCGCGGGAACATTTTCAAAAGTAGCCGATACCACAGATACATCAGGATGCGTTGCACTAGCAGCATGAGACTGATCTCTTCAAAGCACCAGCACATGTTGTCACGTTGGTTTTGCACGGCGTAGCTACACATGGTGGTTGATTGGTTGCTTGGTTTGAATGGAATTCACACAACACAGAGACACGGAATTTGGTTTGAAACTGAACTTGAGCAACTACACACAACTTGGTGAGTTCCCGAGATGAAGATCAAGCACAAAGATTAGTCGGCCGACGTGACTCTACTGCTCTGATGAACGTTCCGAAAGCGAATGATGTTCAACACACCGGTGCAGCTATGTTAAATACCCAAAGGAGAATCGTTTACCTTTCCTCCAAAGGGACCACCTTTGCGTAGCCCTGTCGAATTCCGTATCGATCCTTTGCCTGCTTGACCTGCCCGAGCACACACCTGGATGGTAGCTACCTTCGCCAGCAGCAGTCCTGCAGCATCCAGGATCCTGCTGGGCACACATTCCGGAGGGCGTTACCTTACCAATACGATCACAAACATTGCAGCCCGGGTAGCCCACAATGCAACACGTTCCATCATGCAGGACGATCTCTAAGGACCTCTTGAATAAACGGTAAAGGATCTTCCCGGTAACAGCAGGTAACAGGAAATCCGCCCGGCCCGGTCTCAGGAGGTACTACATTCGCACCCGCGCGCAGTAAGGTCAATGTGTTATGCTAATGTTATTTTTGTGCACCCCGTCTTTCCTCCAGTGTGTCTTGTTCCTACCTGGCGCGTGTGAAATGGAACATAAAGTGGAAACCTCCTCCTCATTGGCACCTCGTGCTCGGGCCGTGAAGATCGATCTCATTTCGTGCTAGGATCTTCGGTTTCGTACTCCCCATCAGGTGCGATCGTCGCATCCTTACCCGCTGCAGTTGGGAGGGATCAAATGTGACACCTTCCACCTTCACTCCGATCGCGTATGCTGCTGATCGAGCTTGTCGTAACGTGTTCCAGGGGTGTTCACTGTTATTACAGTGGTTGGGATGTGCTTGAACGAACAAAAGGAACTCCTTTTACGTAGCAGCAACAGCAGCCTTGTTTCATAAATAGGATTTGCAACCCCGGCCACCAGGAACCGGCACGGAAAGGATGCTGCTGGTTGCTGGTCGAGAGCTAGGGAAGCCGGTCATAAAAAGAGGTTGAATGAAGTTGAGGAGCGCTGCACTTGGTTAATTGAAGCACGGGCAGGTCAAGCTGTGTTTCTCTCTGCACCCTTGGACCAATAAAGTCGTTCCAACGGGAACAAAAAGAGGCTTTAGCATAACACAAGAAATTTGATGTGTTTTTCATCCCAGCGTGCTATAAAGTTCGATGGCTTGTAAATGCATCAATATTTGTTCTTTTGGGAGATTTGTTTTTAGTTTCCTCGGCGAGAGGCTGACAGTACAACAACCCTTATCGTTCGCTTCTAGTGGAATTATGCAAAAGATAAACTTTTGTATCTGCTTTGGAGAGCGGTTGCGCAAAAAAAGTAAAATACATATAAAACAAGTATGCTTGCAGAGGAAAGAGCCCTTGAAAGATCCTCCCTCCCCTTTTCCCTTTAGATCAACATTTCTAATATTTGCCCTTAGATACATACCCTAGAAAGAAAAGGAGAAAAAGAGCGAGCGAAAAAAACAAAATACCCTCAGCAAAGTGAGCCTGAGCGCTTCGAAGTGAAAGCTAACAAGTTTAACATTATTCATATTCACACCCGAACCCTTTCCACTGTTCTAGCGCATATTGAAAACTTTTCCACAACTTCGTCCTCCCTAGCACCCCTTTTATCGTACGCCCAGTACAGCGATAGAATCAGCCTCCCATGCCCGTGCGCCGTGCGTTTTCGGTGCGGTACACATCACAAAAACCCTGGGCCCTTTCGACCCAACGGGAGGTCCTGACGGGACGACGAATAAGCTCCCTCGGCTATTGGTGGCAAAAACCTGACAGGATTAATATTTCTGCGACGGGCCATATATCCACCGCACGGGAGTGTGTGTGTGTGTGGGTATGTGGCGCCGACCTGGTAATCAGACATGATTGCGAGAATTTGTGGCAAACGGGGCGCTTTTGCCGTCCGTTAGGCTTGCTTGCTAGACGAAGCATACGTTGGACGCGGCGGGCGTCCCTTGCTTGCTTTCCATGTGGTTAAGAAATTGGCGCATGCAGACATACGCGTATCATCTCATTACGAGGAGGGGGGACGTTCGAGAAAACGGTTATTACAGCGTAAAACGGAACCGGGGAAGCTGTGTCTGTAGTAATTGCGGCAGAATATGTGCTCCGGTATCCAAGTAGCCTTATTATCACATGCTTTCGTCTGCGGAGTCGGCGGGGCGCCGACACGTGTGCGCAAAAGGTGGGTGAAGCGAGCGCACAAAGAAAAGAAAAAAACACACACACTCTCCCAGCAGCCTACTTTGGAAAGTGTAATCAAGAACATTTTCGTTTAACAGGTGCTGTCGACACACCGTTTGCGCTGCACCGGCGTATAAATGGAAGCAATTTGTTTGCGGAAGCGGATGGGAGAAGCGTACGTCCCGCCGGAAGTTCATGCTTCAAAATTTAATCTGGGATAGGTAACGCTGCCTAGCAAATGGGCGTTTTGAGTGTGGATGAAGCTTTAGGGTCGTTTTTAATTTACAATAATTCATTTTGGCAATAGGCTTTTGTTCGGATTTATCTTTGCGTATCGAGGTGGAATGGAAATAAAAAAGCTTTTAGGCTCTTAATAAGTTCTTCAAGTAATGGGAATAGATTTTAAAATAACTCATACCAATAGATTAGGGTAAAAAGAACATAATAAGTAAGAAATATGTGCATTTTACTATACATATCTTTTAATTTCTAAATTAATCTTAAAGGACACACACTTTAACGTCCTTTTAACATCACTCACGCATATACTCTTAAATAGCGAACGAATTGGAGCCATGTAATAAATAATTCCCATCAATTGCTTATAAATAACCATTCAATTATCATAAATTGTAAGAAAACAAGACAGCAGAAATCCGAACCACCACCTGCTACTAGCCAAACGACAATAAACTGATAACAAGAGGCGAAACCAAACTATATTTGGCTAAAGGTGGCTGACCTCGCACCATCATTGTCAATGTCGGCCTCCGGTTCGAAGGACCATTAATCTCAACCGATTATGATTATGATGTCTCGCGGCGCTACCTTTGCTGTTGTTTTCTTACTTTCCTCTACCCAAACATGGTTTGAGGTTTTTTGCTGAGCTTCAACCGCCCTTTTCCTGTTCCCCTTTTCATTCCTAATCCTCTCCCCAGGGCATTTTTTGCTCGTTGTGTGTGTGTGTGTTTGTACCTGTAAGGCAGGACATTTTGAAGATTATCCGTTCGCGATAAGAACCATCGAAGCGCGTTCGGCGTTTTTTTCTTCTTCTGTTTTGCAACCGTCGTGCCCTTTTCGGCATTTCTTTATGCCTAAATAAAGTGCCATTTGCCGGCGAAATTGGCGGCCGCTCTTCCAGCTCCTTTTTATCAACTCACAAACTTACACACCGTGGAATATTGCCCTCATCATTTGTGTGTGTGATGCAAAGGGGTCGCCACAGCGCCACCCCAAAACGGCACACCATGATTAAACGAGATTACGAAAACGTGATTTTTCGTATGAATTTTCGCGGCGAATGGCGAATCCTCCTGCGTTCCCAAGTGCCACCCTACGGCATTTTGGTCGAGCGCGAAAGAGACACAGGGGGCGTTCGTCGTGTTGTGTTGTGACCCAAACCCCGGGACGGGCCTTACCTGGCCTGATCTTGCTCGTTGACATTACACACAGGGACACGGAACATGACCAAATGGAGGCAATGCCTTGCCCGAGAGCGCGTCGAAACGAGCTCGAACCTCGAACGCTTGGGATTTTCCCAGGGGTGATCTCTTTCTTATCTACTTTATTACATTAGCCGCACGGTGCACTACGGCAGAATGTGCCGGCTGGAGGATGTTATTAACCTGCTGGGTAGTGTGCAAACCACACAAGCAAAGCCGGGGCATATCGTTATGAGAAGATCGGTAGTAGTGCCCTTGTTTTGCGGTTGCCTTGAGCGTAAAGGTCCGAAGGCAAAGTAAACGTTTTGGAAAATTGCACATTTTAAACTTTTTACCCCGTGTACAAAAAGGGACCGATTTTTACGCAGTTTTTGTTGTTGTACCACAGTACCTATATTAAATTGTAGTAAAATATTTAATTCTTTTTTTTTAAGAACACTCCCTCTCCCGACGTACTTTTTGTGTCACGTGCACGCGTTATGAAAAACCATTTTGCTGTACGCGCTTAACCGTACGCAACCGGCTGCGCAGCAAAACGGAAACGAAACTAAAAGCTACGATCCATTACCGAATGGGGCAAATGGAGTTCACCCATCGCTGTTCGACCGTCGCTGTCCGACCGACGGAGCCCTTTTTGCAAGGAAAATAAACTTTCCATCGGTGTGCCTTATTTTTTCCGCCTTCGAGTCGTTAGGCATGCAAACAAACAGAAGAAAAAAAAACGTAAATGTAATTTTTACACCACGACACGGACCATATTACATGCGAGGTGGGAAAGGCGGCCTTTAGTGTCTATTATTATTATTTTTTTTGGCAAACGTTTGGCGCCATTGTGAACCCAGAAGAACGAGTGAGAGGATCACATTTCCAAATATTCGTAACTCCATTAACTCACGCATAGGACGACACTTGAGCAGACTTTTTGTGTGACCCTTTGTTTCCGAGACACAACAGCCAAAGATGGCACATTCCAGTCCCTTGTTCCATTACTTTATGAGCAATAGTGCAAAAACCAAATGAAACCGGTTCCACCTACTGCTCGCACTTCGATGGACACACCCCAGCAGAAAGAACCTCAGTTTTGGGGGCTGAAAATTGCTTGCAAGTTGCTCCCTTAAAGTGAAGCGACCCCCCTCCCTCTCTCATCAAAATGAAGCCACAACATAAAGCGTAAAAACAAATTATCACCATTGGCCATTATTCGATTGAAACTAAGCAACCACAGAAAAAGAAGGAACACTGCATTCTTCCTCGAAAGTTGAGCGCTCATTCCGTTCGTTAGCGGTTTTGAGCCTGTGGAAGAAATTTAATTTTCTACCACCAGCGGCCCACATTCCAAGCGGCCTCAACACACCCGGACCAGCAGTACCACATTCCTCGACGACAGCGGCTCGATAAAACTGAACACACTTGTGAAAAGAAGTGCCGCACACCACACCAGCAGTGTTGTAGTGTTGTCCTTAGCTCCGGTCCAAGAACGAACCTAACGCTGGAATGGACTAGCAAGCAAGAGGAAGAAGAAGGGGACGCGGCACACACTCGGTCACGACCGGATTTCTGGCGAGGAACGGGAATTTATTCCTCCAGAGCGAAACCAAAAACGGCCCGGAACACTTCGGACAAATCCTCCGGGTGCAAAGGAAGAGCACGAGTTTGATTGCACCTCGCGGAAGTGGACCGGCACACACTAGAACTGGTGCTCTCCGTTGGTGGAAAGAGTGGTGGGGTGGTTCGTCTATTTTCAAAAACACACACACACACACACACACACACACACACACACACACATTTGCCCATCCTGCTGGTCGGTGTCTCCACTGCGATGGGCATTGCAAAAAAACGGGCTCTTTGGAACCACAGATGAAAAAAAGGGACACCAACGCGCCGCAAAGGAAAGGAAATTCGCCTTGTGGCAGGCGAACAGAGAAGCCACAGGAAAAAGTGGGAAATACATGCATACATAGACACACATGTGTGTGTGTGTGTGAATGGCAAGGCAAATAGGGAAGTGCAGGGCGGGCAAACACGAAAGCACCAACGGAAAACTAGGACACAGGCGAAATTGTCCACGGGCGCGCGAGACTTGTGGAACAGCAGCAGCTCGGTGTGTGTATGCATTCATTTGCATCTGATTCGGTTCTGGGAATCTTTTCCCTCGCAGTTTTTCTTTCCTCGTTTTGTTTTGTACGGATAGGGAAGTAGAATAATTCCCGCATGGCCGTGCGCCATGGCGACAGGAAGTCAGCAAACGTGGTGCGCACTGGTTCGGTACACCAACTGTGTGCCGCCGAACGGCCTTCGAACGGACAAGCACACGAATAATATTCAAGGAAAGTGGCGCTCAGTGCCGGCCGGTTGTGAACGGGCGGGGATGACAATTCGTGGAAAACTACCCCACTCAGAGATGAGATTCAGCGTTTTTTTTTATTTCTCAGTTTGTTCCTAGGTAATTTTTAGTACGTATTTAACAGAAATTGCTATTTAAAACTTTTGCCAAAGAGAGACAGAGAGAGAAAGGAAGAGCTTTAGATGCCTCAGGAACACACTGAATCGATTTTAATACAGTTAAATGGGCTCTTGCCGGATGCAGACGCTAAAGTTTTATCAAATCAGATAGGATGGATTACGCTGCCTGAGCAAAGTGAAAGTAAGTCTTCTTTGATTACTACAAATATTTTCCTTTTTCGTATCTTTTGGTTTGGCAAATGTTTTTTAGACAAAGATTTATAAGAATTCTTCTTCCTTGTTTTGTTTTTGGAATCTATCACATTAAATTATTCTCCCCACTTTCGCTTCTCATTTTCCCTCTTCCGAAACACATTGCCATCTCCGTCACAGCCTTTTCGGTCGGTGGTCGGTCTACGGTCCTCAAGCGGGCCTTTATCCTTGAGCGCAGAGCGTCGAAAAGTTCTTATCATCCGCCCACACACACAAACACACACACACATCCGATGACGCTTGTTCCTTCCCGCGAGACGCCAGACCAAATTTTCACTTCAATATCTGCCATCCGAATGTCATCCATCCACTTACTGTCGTGTTTGGGCCGCAGTTTACATTTTTGTCTGTCCCTACACGGTGCCCCCATGGTATCCGTTCTCCCTTTGGTGGGGAACTGCTCTCTGTCTTCGCCTCCTTGGGATGGGCAAATAACTTCCAACTTTTCCGTTAAAACCCGCCGAGACGGAGAAGTATCAACAAACCGGGTAGGTTAACCAACCGTCAACACACACACACACGCAAATAACACCACCAACCGCATCGCGTTGTTGTGCCTTTTGTTGTGTTTTTCTTGCAGGGGAAGCGCCGCGAAGGGTTGGTCGAGGAGACACACACACGCTTTTCATCCGCACCAAAGCGCATCATAAAGCAACGGTTGCTTTGATGGATAGGATACATTTGGAAAAATTGATGGCGAATGTGGCAGACAAGCAGGAAGAGGACCCGGAAGAGCCACCAGCTTGAAGCGTTTCGAAGTAGCACAAGTTCGATTTGAGTCGAGCAAAGTTGTTCCAACTGCACACATCAGCTAACAACAAAAAATACCACCTCAAAACACACATACAGAGTTTCCGCGAAGCTAGAGAAACATTATGGAAACAGCCCAAAGTGCCTTGAGGTGCGTATGTGTACGGGGGGGAGGGGGATGAAAAGTTAGCGCCCATTTCCACAGCCTCCTTTGGCGCTAGACACGTGAGATCGTGTTAAAATCGTCGTTTTCTATCGCGCCGCTTCTCACTTCTGCAAATAAATGCTGTTCGTTAATGTTTGCGCGGCTTTGGTGAGAGGCGCGGTACGCCGGTTGTTTGTTCTTAAAACGAGAAAAAAAGAAAAGCGGTCTGTGAAAGTGTTGATGTTTTGTTCTCATTCCCGGTCGATAGCAAACGACGCTGCTTTCCATACGCTTTGATATAAAATAATGAATTGTTGTGCCACGGAAAACAATGCTAACGTGTAGCGAACAAAAAGGCACTTGAAACTACCGAGCCGGTGACATTTTCCTTGGAGGCTACTCTAGGCCTACTAGATCGTTTTAAGTGAATCTTAGTTGGCGGTTGTTTGGTTAAAGTGGGCCAATGTGGAACATCAAAGAAATTCAAACATGGAAAGCCTTTTCTCTACCAACTGAACCTTTCTAAAACAGTCCATACCTAGAATTGTTCCAACAAACTTCAAAATATGTCGATGAGGTCCTTGAATGTTGAGCAAAACATAAAAGTAGCGTCATCATTGGCATGTGCGTTCTCTATGACTGCGCAAAAGAAAGCACACGTGTGTTTCATCCGCGAAATTGGTTTGTTGATTTTTCATTTACAAATTTACGATGGCGCAATGTCATGACAAATGGGAAGCAGCAGCAAGCAGACAGCAAACATGCTGACACTTGCACATGTACTGCTGCTGTAATCGGCTTAAATACAAACACACACACACACACAACCGCCTTTATGTAAGAAGTATTAACTGATGCGGCAAACAAAGTCTCACCATCATGCATTTGTTAATCATTTTTCACATTCGTTTCAGTTCCTCTCCCAGTTCCCACCGGTCCTGATGAAAGTAGAGATTGTTGCACACGGAGCCCACTGCGCAGGGGCCCCCCAGCTGGTAAGCTCGCTCTGCAATTGCAATTGAAATTGATTACTGATGGAGTGTAACGTTTGCTTCATTATAATGAAACGCCGGTGCCACGCCACGCTCATCAGCTAGCGATGGCGAGGTTGGCGGTTTTAAAATACCGTTCCCTTCAAAAAGCCGCTCTCCATTTAGTTGCATTCTGTGTGCAGCATTCACGATAGAGGCGTGGACGATCGCAAAACGGCAAATAGGGAACGCAGAGGGTGAGAGCGAGAGAGAGAGAGTTGCGGTTTGACATTTAAGTCGATAAACAATGATGGTGGTACACTCGCTCTGTGTGTGCGGTTGTATCGACCGTATCAACAAATGATACCGCCACGATTGTATGACGCCGATGGCACTGTAGAAGGATAGCGTACAAACACACACACACAAACGCACACGCAAATAATAGGGACAGGCCTGCCGGAAAAAGCCACCACCCCCCATCGGTATGCACCCGGAATAGTCTCATTCAACGTCAACGGTATCGCGCGGTTTCCAATTGTGTCACCCACCTCCTCCGCATCATCACCTCATTTCCATTGGTGTCTCCCCCCGATTCTGTGTGTGTGTGAAGCGACCCTTCCGTATCATCGATGCCACGCACGTACAGCGTGGTGTGCGGGGCCATGACTTTTCCGTGTGTGTGTGTGTCAGCCGGGACAGGCGGCTCCTCCTGTGGACATGCGTACAGGATTACCTCGGTACAGGTTTCTAGCCGGATATCTTGAAGAAGGTTTTTGGGGCCGTGGTTTCCCGATGAGGTAATAGATGTCCCGGTGCCATATTTATGTTCATTAGCCTAATGAACGGTGAACCGTGAATGCTTAATGTGTGCACGCCTCGATATCTTTGACCGTGGAGCGGAGTGAGCGCCACGCGTGCACAGGATGAATGACTTCCGAGATTCGATCGATGCGCGCCACACAAAACTTCGGTGTACACAGTGGGAAAGATAGGGCAGCTGATTTAGATTTAAAGAGAGCTAGAGGGAGAGAGAGAGAGAGAGAGAGAAACCCTAACCGGAAGCATTGCGAAAGGAATCCGATCAGGATATTTATTCGCCAAAGGGGATAGTTGGTGTGTTGGGAGAACTCACATCGGCCATTCCCAGGACCTTGCCTTTGGAAAGGGTAATGAAAACTAATTAGCTATCCCTACCAACCAACACACCTGACACCCGTGTGGAAAGATATAACACATCGATGGAAAACCGACTATCATCGAGAAATCATTAAGGCTTTCCTTGGCAAAGCGGAGATGCGGGGCCAGTAGCCTCCCGGTGTCAAGATCTTTCGCTGCAGATACCGCGCACAAGTTGTGTCATTTGTTTTGCCGCATGACAGTTGATGCAGTTGTACGCTGTTCTGAGGGTAAAGTACGATTGTTGTTACATTGTAGGGCATTCCCCAGCTCCGGAAACGTTTGCTTGAGAGCATGAAGAGGAAGGATACAAATGGAGGAAGCCTTACAAACACAAATCTAACGACGATATGTCCATTTCCGCTTAGCGAAGGTGTAATTATCAGCCGTGATTTGTGTCCCACAGGGCAAAAGGCCGGGCCAGGGTGTCAGCTTTGTGTCAAGATAATGCGGAACCGTTGCACAATATTGCTAGGCGGGAGGACACAAATGTCGTTGTATCTTGGTACTACTAAATTGAGTGCTTATCTGGTTATTGGATCTTTGGAATTTAGATTCCCTGCAGTGCACTTCTCTAGGATTGAATACGAGGGCTAAATGATGCTTGCTGCTGCTTGCTCGGTGTGCAATGTCATTTAATTATATGGTTATTGTTAACTCTAAATTGCTGGTGCTTGCACAGCTCGAGACTGATCAGTGACCTTTCCTCCTCCAATGACAATAGATAGCTTGGTGGTTGGAGCAAATGAACTGTCCAATGACTCTCTATCGTTCCGTACTACTGCACTTGGTATATATGCACTGTTAAATTCAATCCCAGGAATTAACCTAAGCTGTTCTTAGACGTCAAAAGATTTCTGAGCAATTATGTTTTATCATTAAAGCCAAATAGTCACACACAGTCAGTCGTAACAAAAGCATCTAATTGCGGTCTACGCAAGATTTGATTCCAAGACTTACAGTATGGCAGCCCGATGATGTACGCATGTCACCATTAAAGCGCTCTTTGAACAGTGTGTATAAACCTAATATGTGCAAACGTCAAGATTATTTCAGGCATCATTCAAGAGGCTTAATTCTTAACGTTTAAGTCTGTTACAGTTATTCTAATAATAATAATAATAATAATAATAATAATATAAATAATAATAATAATAATAATAATAATAACAATAATAAAAATAATAAAAAAATATAAATAAAATAATAATAACAATAATAATAATAATAATAATAATAAAAATAATAATAATAATGATAATAATAATAATAATAATAATAATAATAATAATAATAATAATAATAATAATAATAATAATAATAATAATAATAATAATAATAATAATATAGATAATATTTATAATACTAATAATAATAATAATAACAATAATACAAATAATAATAATAATAATAATAATAAAAATAATAATTCTAAAAATAATAATAAAAATTTATTTCTGTACAGAAAGAAAGAACCCATCTGGTTCGTTGAAAAAGCATAGCTCCAATGAGCCATTTCAGCCATTCGATTCCCGCACAAAAAGAACTAAACACATGCCACTAATGAAGAGCCACCGAAAAATGAATTAAGGAGTAGGTTCGATTTTTAATGACATCCATAACCACAACGCTAACGCTAGCAAAAGTGTCCAAACTCAGGGACCAAAACGCAATACGCAGCACAAGCAGCAGCCACGTGTTCAATCAGTTTGGCCGGATTGAACACATGTGTGTACCACACAGCCAACGCCCGGTGGTCGTCTGTATGGGGGGGCAACATCCCTGGGAATGGGAGAACTTTATTCAATTTCTCAACCGACCGGGATGTCTGTCGAACCACCCGTGCGAAGATGACACAGCCAATCCAATGCGACACACCGTACACCAGCCATATTCGTGTTGCCCATACGGTGCGCTGTTGACGTTGTGTGTCGTCGTCGTCGTCCTTCTCCTGTTACGATGTACTATTCCTGCTGCTGCTGCTGCTACGTCGTTTGTTGTCGTTGGCCATGAATTATTTAACAGCTTTTTACCACCGAAAACTCAGCGTAGCTACACGTGAAAGGCAACGAACAGAAGCCGCATCCACCCAACCCATCCTTTTTTTCTCTCTCGCTCGCTTAATAGAAGTGTCTTCCTTCGGTAGTGTAGTGGTGCTTGGTGTGCGCCACCGTGCGTGAATTCATTTATCAGTACCACCTATTTATCAGCTACACAATAGCAGCACCACAAGCAACAACAAAAAAAACCAAACTGATCGAAAAGAATATGATGTGAATAAATTTTTGCTCACAACCGACCGCGCGTACCTTCTTGAGCCCGTGGCGTTTGTCACCACACAGCTGTAGCGAGATATTATTGGACGGGGACGGGGAGAGCTTGCTCTATGCTTTTACAATCATCAGAAGGGTGTCAAAGAAGGGGGAAGAGCGTACATATTCCGGCAAAAATATGCTTTCAAACCCGCCTGATGAACATTAACAGACGGCTGCTTATCTTTCCCTACCCGGTAAATGCTGTGCTGTCTTGTGAAATATGTCACCGCAAACGAAGCAGAAAGCGTATGACAAACGTTGACATGTTGTAAACCACGAACAAGGTGGTGTCCTCTATACCTAAACCATATCAATTATTTGCTTAATATTCTTTATACACACACACACACTTACATATAAAAGTAATCCAAAGTACCCCGCCAGTCGTACCAGCAATCGTTTGCAATTATCCAAAGTCTTCTGCCTGTGTGCACAATCAAACTCGGAGCAACTCTTATCCACGGCGTAAGCCCTCGAGCCCGTTTTGTGTGGCAGCTAACAAGCTAAATCCGCCACGATTCGCTGCTTGGGAAGTTAAACGGGAAACCGCAACATTAAAGCCACATCCGAAATGGAATGGCGGGGGGGGGGTTTCTCTGACTGGTGTGCCTGCTCTGGGGGAAGGGAAAGATCGCACAAGAGCACAAACAGGGTAGGGCCATAAATCGGATAACGAAAGAAATTACGCGAAACCTTCGAAACCGCGGTGTGTAAATTCCGTTCCGCAACAAAGTGCCTCAAAGGAACAGAGAGAAAGAGAGAGAGAGAGAGAGAGAGAGAGAGAGCGAGAGCGAGAGAGAGAGAGAGAAAATCAGCATAGAAGGCACGAACGAACACAACAGAACCGGGTCACGAACGCAACGATCGGGAAAATTCTTTCTCCAAAAGCTCAATCCCTCCTCGGCAGGGGGACGCGCACATGACTTGTGACGTGGGGCGAGTTTTCTTGTAACTGAACTGAAAAATATCTCTCCAATGGTGCGTGGAAAATGGTGGCGATTCTTGGGATAAGGAAGACGGAAAAAAGGATGCAATGAACGATATGGACTTACACAGCGACCGTCCGATGGGATAAAGGTTCGACGGCGAGTAGTAGATCCAGCGCTTTCCTTGTGGATTGTGTGAATCAATAAAATCCGAATTTCTCCATTCCGTATGGTCCGAATGGTTGCAGAATGGTTTCGACTCTTGACATTTGCTTGTTAGAGTTTAAGGTTTGGAAGAATTGGCCGAATCTTTTGAAGCCTCGCCTGAAGAAAGGCCGCTTTTTGTGAGCTACAACGGCAGGTTGGACCTGTGGCTTTGTAAGTTAATCCTTCTTAAATATTTCTGGGGTCTATTACAAATGACATAGACACAAATATAACTTAAAATGTACCAAAAACTGAACATACATAATGTAAACTAAACTTTAAATAAACTTAAAATTGTATTAAAAACAGCAAACATACTCTATAAAAGCATTACCTTCTGTTTGACTCTTCTTTTGTCATCATCAGTTGTTGCCCCATTACTGTAAAATCTCCACATCTCACTCTTTTCTTATTATTTTATGTATTTTTTCAAATAAACAATTATTTATTACTATGTATATAATATATCTTTCCCAACACATCACACTCTTTGTTATTTTGTTTGTATTTTTGGAACGGTTTTACACTCCGTGCTCTTCTCCGTGGGTTAAGGGGATTATACAATACATACAAACATAGATTCTGCAATCATCGTCTGTCCTGCTCTACTACCCCGGCGCAATGCATTGATGTGCATCGTCTGTTTTGGTTTATCTTCTATCCTTAATTTCCTCTTTCTTTTTTTACAGTCACCCAATGTGGTAGCAGTCATTGCCGTGTGCCGATGAGTGCGCTTTTTTGATGAGTCGCTTTGAAGAGCAACATAAAAACTAGCTCATCATTGCATCGGACTTCTGCCAAACGTTGACGGGAATTGAGTGCATTTTACGGTAATGCGTTTTTCCTTTTTCAAACGCTTCGACTTTTTTTCCATTTTTTCCTACGAATAATCTGCACACCGATTTCCACTATCATTTCGTTGCATTACCATACACACGTCTTTCTCTCTCTCTCTTCTTTACAAGGCTAGCTCACTCACTCAACATCTGCTTTCGAGATTAGTTTCAGGATTTTTTCCTCTGATGATTTGCTTTACACCAGGATTTATCAAACATTGGTTATTAGCTTTGCCCGTTTTTTTTGTATCTGCTCTCAAACTGCGCTCACATCGGATATTGGTTTATATTGCATGAATTGTGAGAAGTGTATGTGTGTCTGTAAGTGGGTTAGCTTGTAAGTAGTCTATTTGCTTTTGGGTATAGGGGTTTTTGCATTAAATTATTCGCGATTCGCTTCCATTCGTTCATTCGTTCGCTTTCTCGCGTTACTCCTGTTTTGTTTATTTATTGGCATTAAGAGTTTTTGATAAATCTGCGCTGCGTACACAAACACACACACAGACACACGCGTACAGAAAAAGCGTATAAGCCCTTCTTCCTGCTCTTCTCTTCTCTTTGCCCCCTTCATTGCTTCTTTACACAGTATCACACTCGACAAAAACACTCACAGAGATGCACACGCACACACACACACACACATTGATGGATGTACATGAAATTCGAATCATGAGAAAACACAGACTCCTTCTCCTGTCAGGTTCACGGTCTACACCTTTTGTGGGGTTACACGAGGAGAAGGAAAAACCAAATGGGAATCGGGAAAATCCGAGTTGCTGGAGTACGGTATTGGGGCTGGCCTATACGTGGGCTTGAATTATTTAGCAGTCAGAAGAAGCAAACATACACAGACAGAGACATAACACGAGGATCCTTATCTCTTTTACATTACTGCATACGTATCTAAAGATGGCCAGGTTAGCGCGCGCCCCCCGGCTATTGATGATCCTTCATCCTTTCTGCTCCAACTGCTTTTTCTTTTTGCACCGAAACCAACAAACAACGTTAAAAAGCGCACTCCTGTATAATTTATCCGTTTTCCAATACACGATGGACTTTAATATGATACGCTTAGTGCGCGCTTCGGCAACAATCCGTCTCTGCGTACAAGACACACGCGAAGAGGATCTCATGATCCTTCGCTCAACTTTTTTAATTCGCATCTCCTCTCCAACACTTATGGACATGGTTTTTCGTATAAAAAATAATTTTGATTATCTACACTAACGCATCCGTGGCATCTCGATATTCGATATATATTCTACGGCTCTAACGATTTGAAGCATCGCTCTCTTCTAGTACTTTGCAAGAACTAAATCTGGCCGGATTGATGCACACTCACACAATACACACACGTACACATACCCCGCTAGGGGACGCTCGAGAGCTTTTGATTTATGAATTTCAGCGATTTTCGTTTCGTTTTCTCCTAAATTTTCGTTGTATCGCATACGGCTTTACGTTAACGTTGCTTCTACAGCGGTGGTGCACATACAGTCGGGTTCATTGTGTACTACACTGCTTCTGCTTGAGTTGTGTTGCATCTGTCAGCCTCAAAATGGATCACACGTCGGATCTAAGTCTTCAAGCGCCGCGACAATGTCGCCTCGGGGGTTACTATTCGTCACACTACCTACAATTCCTGCCTATTCTAACGCTTCCATCTACATAACAACCCAAAACAACACAGCGACACTCGCAAGTTTAGCTCTCTGCTCAGAGATGCACTTCAGACATTCGTTCCGATAACTTCGTTGGAGTTCGTAGCACTAACGGATGAAGATGTAGGGTTTAGATGTTGCCTAGCGACCGAGAAAGAACGGAGGATTTGCTAGCTAAACCCATTCACGGGGAGTTATCCACATAGCCAGTGGTGGCCACTAGCGGACGCGTTCCATTACTGCTAGAAGCCGCCGGATACACGTGCCGACAGGGCTGGGGTGAGGTCGGATTCGATAGGCCGGACTCGTGTATCGGCGACAGGGTCGGGCTGCGGTTGCGAATCACATTCTTGCGACGACTGCGCCGGTAGCTCATCGGTGGATGCACCGGACCGCGGACGGATGATCCCGACGTGGAGGACGGCACCGCAATGTCACCCATCAGTTCGGGCAACTGTTCCGCACAGATCATACCGCCGCCACCCTTCAACCGGCGGCGTGCCGGTGGCGGCAACACTGGCATCGTGATTGCGCCAGATGAAGATGAATCTCCCGCACCGCGTATGGTTGACGTGGGCAGCAGTGAGTGCAGCTGCACAGAGGGAGATCCCGGTCCGGACGAAGATGTCGATGGTGTGTTGGAGGACGTGGAGGACGCAGCGGCTGCCGCTGCTGCCGCCGCTGCCAATGCCGACGCACCGAACCCGGGCACTGTGAGCAGTGCACTGGCGAACTCACTGGACGACAGTGGACGTATCTGGTTTTGACGGACCAGTGCGTTATGCTGCACGCAGGAGCTCGCAGAAGAGGAGGAGCTGCCACCGGAACTACCAGCAACGACCGTCGTGCTGCTGCTACTACCGCCGCTCGCCAGATTCGTCCGACAGCGTGGTCTCCGGTAGCGATCGATCATACGCATCATGTGTCGTAGGCGTACGACGGGCCAAGGCCTTACGAGTCTTGCCCGGGGCCGTTTCGGTACGGGGGACACACTGGCCGGCGATGGTACACCCGCCTCCTGCACCAGCTCGTTCCCGTTGGCATCGGAGTTTAGAATTTGTATCGCCGACGAGTCGGACGACGTTTCCCGCTCGATTCGATCGCACCCACCATCCGCACCATCATCCCGCTCCTTGATCGCGCGAACCGCGATCGCACGGGTGCTACTAACACTAACGCTACTACAGTTATTGTTGGCACAGTTTTCATTACACGTCAGTTCTGGTGCGTCGTGGCTGTGACGCTCAACTGTTGCGGGCTGCTGCTCTGTCACGCTTCGATTCCTCCCTTCCGCTTCCTCCAGCCCGTACTGAGCGCTCATGACCGTGCGGCTGCCCGCAACGGACACCGTGCCGGAGATGGTTCGCATGTCTACTGGCACGTCCGGGCTGTCCGGGACGCTCGAGCAGCAGTTCCATTTTCTCTTCCACCGATGGTGTGACTTGACCGTGGCGAGCCTATCGCTCGCACAGCACAGCCGTCGTCCACCCTCGACCAGGGTCGGCTTTTCGGCTCCCCTCCGACAGGGATGCACATCGTACGGATGGAGATGATGGGTCGTGGAGTCCCCATTCGCCGGTTGTCCTGCCGCCGGTTTCTGCATCTGAAAGCTGCAGCAAGAGCACCGCTCCGTGTACTGGATGTACGCCTCCTCGGACGTTGTCGTCGTAGTGGTCGTAAGCGTCGTCATGGTGGTAGCGAGCAGTGTCGCTGCCGTTGCTGCGGCAAGAAAATCGTTCCCATGGTGATGATGCCGATGGTGATTGTTGTTGTTGTTGGTGGTCATCGTAGAGGACGTGTGAGCTGCCGCCATCTGCCGGCTGTACTGCGAGCAGCAGTGAAACGTTCGCGTGCCCTGACAGTTGCCGGAGGTACTCTTCCCTTCCGTCGGCTCTTCGTGCGGATCGTCCTCCAGCATCGAGCAAAGATAGAAGGCAGCCTTCTGATGGTGGTGGTGCTGCTGCTGCTCGAGATGTTCGCGCCGTCGCTCATCTTCGCCACCGCCCGTGGACGTCGTAGTGGTGGTGCTGCTGGACGAACTCGACGCAACGTTAGCGGTCGCCGTGAGTGTACGCACACCAGCAGCGGTGATGTTGTTGCGACACTCCGTACTACCACTATCGCAACAGTGCAGCGTGCGAGGTCGCACCCGGTTCAGATCGTTTAGCTGACCGGGCAGAATGATGGCGGATGCGTGAGTCTGTGTGTTGGCAGCACTGCCGCGCCCCACGTACGATACGCCAGCCGGTGAGGCGTTGATCGTGGCGTTAGTCTTCTGATTGATCGAGGAGCAGATGTACACCTCGGGGAACTTGCGCGTTCCGGCGTGTGTGCAGCTGGAGAAGAGGGTGTTGTGCTTTGCGGCGTCAGCTCCACCGAGCTGCGGTGGCCCATTGGACAGGTGCGTCGTGCCGCCGCCTGCTCCGTTCTGCTGAGCCGCCGCTGCCGCCGCTTGCCGACTGTTGCGTATGTATTCGTACGTCGTAAGACCCAAAAACGAGATGTAGATGTGAAAGAAGCAGAGATGCAAGAGTAGCCCAGCGGCAATTGCCGCTAGTATTCCCAGCGATGCCACAAACACTAAAAACACCGTGTGATGCAGTCCGATACCTTCCGCGACAACCGGTTGGGTCGTCGTGTTCGCTGCCGCCTCCACGGTCGTGCCGGTACCGTTCCCAACTGCCGAACCGCCAAAGAGGCCCCCGACCGTCCCATTGAGCAGGATGTCCTGGGCGGAGGTGGTAAAGTTCTCAAACAGCAGCCCACCGGTCGTATCATCGCCCGCCGTACCGGCGGCGGTGGTCAACTCAAGCTCGACAGCGCCCGTCGTCCCCCCATCGTCCGCTCCGATCGGGGCAGTGGGGGTGGTGGTGGTGGTGGTGGTGTGCAGATCGGCCACCTGCACCAGCCCGAACCAGGCGAGATTAAGCCACCCGACCGGCTGCACATGGTACAGCACGATCTCGACGAGGGCGGCGGCCAGTATGACCAGTGCCGCGATGACCGCACTCACCACACACATCAGAAAGGCGACATAGTTCCGGCCACCGACGCAATGGTTCAACCATTTGCAGTGATGATCGAACGTGCCGACGCACTTGTTGCACACGCTGCAGTGCTTGGTGCGGGCGCTGGTCGTCCGGATGTTGCACAGGTGGCACCGCCCGTTCTCGATCACGTGCGTGTGCCGGGTCCGGTCGAACTCGGGCACGACCGTCTTGCTGGCGGGCGCGATACGTCGCAGCTCGGGATCGGCCGGATCGAGCAGCAGGGCGGTTAGGTGGGACGCGAGATGCAGCAGGTACAGGCCAGTCAGGGCGATGTAGAGCGGAGGCTGGAGGGATGGTTCTAGGGCCGGTATCAGCACACCGAACGTGGAGTAGCCGAACAGGGCCAAAGCAAACCAACCGACGAGCTGGAGTGGATGGAGTGGTAGTTGCAGTCCGTGGACGCGCCGATCCTTGCGGTACTCGGAGGCGCCAAGGTTGTCCTGGGACGAGCAGAACCGGTTGCGCGTTAGCTTACGCGCCCGCTTGGAGAGCTGCTGGCGGACACGCTGAAGGATCGAAGTTGAGGACGGTTTGCTGCCGGTTGGACCGGTGCTGAAGGAGTACACTTTGCTGCCGGTTTCGTTGGCCGGTTGTGGTTCGGTCGGGGCGGCTGCGATTCGGTTGCTTCTTCGCAGTCCTTGCTGGTGGCTCTTGTCGTGGGGCGTCGCACGCTCGACGATAGACTCCGTGAGCATGATACACGGTCCCGGAAAGGTGGAGACGGGTGGTGGTAGCAGCGTCGTTACAGTGACCGGACAAGGGCATCCTATGGCGCGCGTCCCCGGCGAACGGTTTCATAAGATCGGTTACGACGTTCGCTCGTTCGTTCGGCACTGCACTGGGGTGGGGTAACCCCTTGTTACGGTTAGTTGCACATCACACACGCGACCGACACCCTCCAAGGCAATACTGTGCCTTCACTTACTTCAAGTAACTCCGAGTGTGTGTGTGTGTCCTATGTCAGCTCCAAAGCAGCTGAAGCGATTTAGATAGAGCGTGATAAGAGCAATCGGAGTGTGTAGGTGTCGGGACGTTAGCCGTCCCGGAGAAAGGATGCGTTACTATGGGCAACAGGATAGGGTCGCAGTCACCACACCACAAAACATCTACACTGTCGCTTCGTCTCTACCGAGCTACCGAACCAAACACGCCCGATGTTCGCTGCCGAACCATTACACAACCACTGCCGCTCGTTCTCGAAAAGAACCACACACAGACACGTACACACACTAGCGCAAACTTCCTTCCATGCTGCACGAAATTACATAAGCGGCATCGTGATCCAACACTGTTCAACACCAACGGTTTCACACCGTACACACAAGCCGCTCCTGTTGCTCTCGCGCGCGCTACCGACACCAAAAGGACCAGAATGGAGCTATAGATGAGGAGTTAAAGATTTAGTAGGATGGACACACACACCGACACTCAGACGAGAAAAGGGTGACAAATAGTAATCGGGGGGGAAAATCAGCCACAGAACTGGAAAGGGAAAGAACGCACGGGGAATAGTTTGAGTAGTCCTTCCCGTTCGTTGACGTTTCACGTAGTTGGCGGCGAAGTTGTAGTGCCTCTGCTGCTTCGTTGCTGCGTGACGTTGCTAGCGGCGGCAGTCCTGCTCATCGTCTCTAGCTGAACGTGAACCATCCGTTTTGTAGGTGTCTGTGTGTGTGTGTGCTTTTTCACTCGCTTTGCGGAATTGGTGCCGGTCTTGAGGATTGCAAAAATCGAAGGTCTATTTTGTCGATCCACCAACAGTCCAAAAGCCCCCAACAGTAGTCGCTCTCTGGTCGTTCTTGCAACCTTACACCAATACACGAAAAAAAGGCCACGTCGACGGCTTGAATGTTTCGTTTTCGCCCACCAACCAGCCAGCACCGTGCGGAGCACACTACAAAGCACTAGAAAGCGAGCGCCGTATCACTTTACCGTGGCAAAGAAAATGGGCACAATTTTCCACGTCCTCGTTTTTCACCGCCACCATCTCACCAAACACGACCCGGAGTGTACGAGGATAATACGGGCTTGATTACGTACGCACGCGGTGTACGAAGGATATTTCCGTTTTTGTCGTGTCATTCAGCGAGCCATAGTAACCGAAGCCGAACTTTAACACGCACACCGGGTGGGGAAGCGGCGAGGCTTTTCTATTTTTTGCTTCAAGAAAGACCACCGTAAGTAGTCGGACACGGACCGATTTTCACTCACAAGATATTCACTTGCGGACAGTTTAGTTGTTAAGGAACTTTTAATGCCGTTTTTTCTTTAAATCACTTCAACAAAACCGATTCGTTGCAAGGATGGCTCTAACTCCTGGCCCGGAAGCGTGTTTCGAACTCTTTCCAGCACTGTACGCTGGAGCGTGGCTGTCAGGCAATTTGGGTGTGTCTGTGTAACTGTGTGGCTGTGTGTGGGCACGCGAGCCGGATGCACCGTTTTGTTACACTATACTGTGTCCTGATGGCACCGCTGGACGCAAAACCTTACCGCGGCCCGGAGACGACCAATCCCGGACAACCGACTTCCTGCACGGCTCAGCTACTACTAAGCACCACTACTGGCAAGCGTTAGCGGACGAATGCCGAACGGCCGAACGGCCATCACGAGACGGCTACGATCGCACGGGAATGTGTGCTCGGCCGAAAAATGCCAACACGCGCGCGGCGCCTCCATTCCATTCGGCACGAAGTTTTATCAATATCGAAGGGGAAAGCTTGAAGGGGCGCGACCGCGTTTACACGGCGTGGTTCGAGCGCTTGAGTGCGCAGACGGACACGTAAAAGCCGGTAAGAGTGGGAACAAACAACCTCCAAAAAAAGAACATTTTTCAAGCAGGTAAGTGAAATATTGTGACAATTAAGAGCTTATTGTAAATAGAATTCACGTCTAAGATTAACAAAATTGCATTTTAAATCCAGAATCGCTCAAAAAGAAGGGGCAAAAACCCGAACCACCCGCTTCACAACCGCGCATGACCAGTTTCCTTGTTGTCGAACGTAAACAAACCATACTGCTTGTTTGAAATCGGGCGGGTTTTTGGTGTTATCCTCTTCTTTTACCCCGCTATCCGCTATTATGCCCAAGCATGGAGTAAAATTTTACGTAAACCCTAAACACAACGGCGAAAGCGCGTCAGGCACGACTGACTCTCACACACTCCCTCCCTTTCCAGCGAGTTGTTCCCAAGCTGCTCCAAAAGTTACCCAGTTTCCGTAAGGTCCGAAACGACGTGGATACTGATTAGTGCAAAGGTGGTAAGGATTCGTTTCCTCATTGTTCGACGCAAACCGCCCCATCCAAGTGCCCGCTTCGTGACGATCCTTTTGCATACCTTTCGGGCGCAAAGAATGGCCCTTCTTTTCCTAGCCTACTCTGACGTCACAGCTAGGAAACCGTCGTCGGCATGAATAGTCGCGTAGTCACGTCGTGTGCTTGGTACGTTTCTGCCTCGCTTCTAATCGATTGCCATATGGCTTACCATCTTGGGCGGGAGCCTTTTCCCTCTTTGCTAAAACTATTACTCATTTGAAGAGGAAAAAGAAAAGACCAAATGACACAAATAGACGACGTGAGAAGGGCTAAAAATAAAAACGGGATAATGGAAATACAATGCGAGCGAGGCGTCGTTCATTATGTGTGGCTGAGTGGGCGAAAGGTGCTCAAAGGGCAAAGGTGAGTGCGCTGCTAACCTGTAGGGCATTAATTCCATTCCAATGACCTATACACCAAGTGAAAAGTCCCGGCACCGGCAATCCGGTTATGGTGAAAGTAATGCACATAATTATGGATTATTGTGCCGCTGCTTGTGTATTTTTAAGATGTAATCGATCGGGCCCTATACCTGCGATAGTAACAGCCTTTAAACAGTCGATAGCACTTTAGTATAAAAAAAGACTTTTAATTCTATTTTAAGGTTGAAAAAGGTGCATTTTTTCACATTTTTAACAGGAGAGTCGGATTATAAATTTCCTTCTCAGAGGCAATCCTGCTTTCCGCTTATACTTGCCGATATCAACGAATAAAAAGCAGTTGCGAAAGGAAATCGAATTAGGCTACCACAACATTTCACACACAACAACGGAGGGTGGGAGAGACGATTTAAGTCATTCAAATCCTTCCTGCTCACCTTACGCAGCCCAGCAGCTTCCCTTTTGCTGCGGGCAGCAAATTTACGCAGCAACGCAACGCAACAACACGTCCTCGCCCGTCTGCCCGCCACAACAACAATGTTTAATTTGCGGAAAGTCTGTGTTGAATTTCCATTTTTACACCCTTCTCCTAATACTCCTCCTCCTCCTTTCTCTACCCACGAAATCGAAATCCCACCGCTTTATCACAACATCAACGCACAACAACCGTATGCGTAGCGTAGCACTTGCTTTGGGGGGCGCGTTTGTCCGGGAGGAGAAAAGTCGTCATATTAACTTTTATGTTTATGTCGGCGCAAATCGCGTTCCGAAAATTCGCAAACGACACCAACACACACACACACACACACATACATACAAACACTCTTCTCTCTCTCTCTCTCTCTCTCTCTCTCCCAGCCATCACATCGTAAGTAGTAAAATCGTCGCTGTCGGAGGCTTTTCCGGCTTAATTTTCCAGCCCCCAAACACAGTGCGGAGAGTGTGCTTCTTTTCGTCGCACTTTTCACAGATGGAATGGTGTTGCATATGTCCCTTTTTTGTTTATCTGCCTTTTTTCTATCAACATCTTCTGTCTGACTGACTGTGTGTTGTAGTTCGATGAGACAGAAAGAGGCAACTGAGTTTAATATTACCATTAAAAAAAAAACAAACCGGCTTTGTTTTCCAATTTTACTACCACCCTGCAACAAAAAAAAAGCCACAGCATGGCGATGAAAATGGCATAAAAATGGGGAAAGAGAGGGGTAAAAATCATATTCAAACAAAACACTCCCCCGGTCATTCAACGGTACATTCATCACAGCCTTCGTTCGCTTCCTGATCCTGTAACTATTTTCCACATACTTTTGCATTGGCTTACTCCATTTCCGATGCAGAGATTCATCATGCCACGGAATCAAGTCCCTCGCTGTTCCCTCTGGAGTCCCTCGCTGTTCCCTCTGGAGTCCCGCTGTTCTGTTCCATGGACAGAGCAAATATGGCGGAAAATTAAAGAGTCGTACAGCGTGTCCATTTTCCTGCCAAGGACTGGTTTCTTCTTTTTTTTTTAATGTCCACGCTCATACTTTGCCTGTCCACTTTCAGGCACACAACACAATGCGTTGTGTATCGGCCACGCAAAAGGGGCCCAAAGAATGGGGGAGGAGGAGAGCACGAGTGCCGTTTTGATTGTGTTTGGCTGTTTGAATTATTGGATGAGGAAACCAGGGGGACATTTCTTTTTTTTTTCCTCTCTCCATCCATTTCAGGTTGTTTATATTACTTTTATACACTTTCCTGCACTGCACACACACACACACACAATCTCTCTCCAGCTTGCCGTGCGGGGCAGCCGGTTTTCTGACCGGGCGCAAAACTTTAGCCCGAAAGGGAAGTATATAAACCCGCACTGTCCACACCGAGGCCACACCGATGGCACCAGAGGCAAAGATTTATCCCCTCACTCACCCCCCCCCCCCCCACACCTTCAAACCCCAAGCCCCCTCCCAAGCCTGTGTCGCTACTGCGGCCCGCTTGCAGGACACAGCTTCCGGTGTTACACGGGAGGATTTATGCATACAAAGTAATAAAAAAGTGAAACGCAAAAACATCCTCCCTTCCCTTCAACACCGCCGGCCGGCGATTGGCCGATCCGGATGTGCCAGCCGTTTTATACCGCACCCGCAGCGTGACCTTTATTGCTTTGCCAACCCGGTTGGCTCCTCGCCGTCCTCGTTCATCACGATGACTCGTTGGAAATACATTAAATTATCATATTGTTTTGTTGTGCTGCTCCCATTTTTGCTGTTTTCAATCCATCACGATGCGAGGATTTGTGCGGCTGGGTTAAGATGATCCCGCTTCAATACCGCGCACCGGTAGAAAGGGAATAATACGAGCTGCAAAAAAAAAGACTTCAAATGACATTGGAGGAGTACATTGGTGCAGGAAATTCATCATCGCGGGTCGGGTGTTGGAAAATTGGAAATAGCAAAATTGGCTTTTCATGGTATACGCAATGTCAATGCAAGAAAATGGGGGGAGGGGGGAAATGCAGTTTTATGCCAATGAAAAAAGGAAAGAGGCATACAAGTATTATCCGATTGGAGTTAATATTGCTTATCGGAGTTATCCGATAAGGACGAATAATATTGTTGGCAGAGTTTTTCCTCGTTTCCTGTTCTTTTCCAATCGAAAAAATATCTTATTGGTTTAATATTACGTCCTAATCTGGTCATGATGTTAACGAACAATTTATAGAGTTAACAGCTTGTACTGTTATTTCACTTTTTATGTTATAAAAAGCCATTTTGAGAGTAAAAAGTAACCAGGAC
The DNA here is from genome assembly GCF_016920715.1 of Anopheles arabiensis. Classification (NCBI taxonomy): domain Eukaryota; kingdom Metazoa; phylum Arthropoda; class Insecta; order Diptera; family Culicidae; genus Anopheles; species Anopheles arabiensis. Next base: position 11,135,266 of record NC_053518.1, read on the forward strand.
TGTACCTCTATAAACCTATAAACTTTAACTGCAATAAAATGCGTTTTTCAAATTGTATTCAAACTCGAATTTGCAACCTTGTCCCACTAGTTCGCCAACATACACCAAGTATTCAAATAAAGAAGGTAAAAAATATAATCCATCACATGAAAAATGGGCCCTTAATTGAGCTGATGAGCGGCTGGAAATGATGGACCAAGCGGAGCTGAGGTTATCCGATGCTGCATCGAATGACGGACAGACAGCGGGATTATGATTATGCTCCTCTTTGCGTACCGGATTAAACTTAATCGTTGTCAGATGTTGTACGGTCGAACACACGAACCTTCAGTTCAGAACTGACCTTCAGTTGTAAACCATTCGTCAGCGCTTCGAGTTTTCGATTCCACGAAAGCAGCATAAAGACGTGCTGAGATGGAAAGTCCTTTCTCCAATGCAAACCTCGGCATCTCTGTTTGCCATCCAGTGATAAAAAGCCGCCACGAGAAAGCAAACAGATTTGCGTCGCCAACATCAACCAGTGGGATTTTTTTTTTATTTTACAAATAAAGAAAGATAAGTCTATTGTCGACCGAAGAGGATTTAGGTTTAAGCAGCATGTTTTTAGAGGCTTAAAAATCAATGGAAAATCACTGTTATTGGACAAGAAAACTATGTGTAATCTCTACAACAACTGTTAGCTATCGTCCATCGACAGCCGCAAGGTATGCAATCCGCATAGCAGCAAAGCAACTGTTATGCAATCCGCATGATACAATCTCCGGTTTTAAACACAGTTTTATCCGTCTATCACTGCAACTTGAAAGATTGATTTGGGATCAACGGGCTCAACAAAGCTTTTAATCCCACTTCCACAAGGCAACTGGTGGTTTGTTTGTTAACTAATCATAACTAACCACAACAACACAGAAACCCTTTTCTTTCGCCATTTTTTCTGCCAAGATTCTACCAAACTATCGAACGACTAAAAGCAATCCAAACTGTTCTTTACAAAAAGTCCATTCCACCCCACATCAAACGCTTGCTCCACTCAATCAAACCAGGTGCGGTGAAAGTAAATTGACGGTGATCGATCATAGTAGTCGCCTCGCCTCTAGAAGCCCGTTAAATACACTTCCGACTCGTTCGACTCGTTCTTCATCGACGTCGACAGGAGAGGGGAGGCACGGATAGTAGGTAGCGTAGCAACCGCAGCCAAACCTGTAGCCATCTTTATCGCCATCAAGTGCAGAAATAGAAATCCTCACAAATACATACACACGCAGACACAAACACGTGTGTGTTCTACCAAAATAAATTGAAAACGATCGACGAACGAACGAAAAGCATCAAACAAACAAGCAATAAAAAAGCAACAAACACGCACACATGCACACACACATACACACCCACAGCTCCAGGATGTGCTACTAGTTGGACGATAACGTTAACCTTTTTGGAGTAGTTATGGGGAGATGTGACGGAAAGAAGGAAGGAAAAACAGCTTCCCAATTCATCCTTTCACCAACAGCAGCGGCAGCAAGGTTTGCTCTAGCTTTATCCACTGCCCACCGTTGCTGTCCCACGTTCGCTCGCTGCCGGGCTTCTTCGCAACCGATCAGCACCAATAAATCATCCGCCCGGTGGGGGAGAGTCTTTGGATTTGGCAGACGAATAAACAGATCCTTCCCTACCGCCCATTCCGCGCGAAAAACTATCCCATTCTACTCCCCTTAGGTCGGGTTGTTCATCCTACACGATGAGGTTTTACCCCAGCAATGGAACGATATTTGACGTTCTCGGCTGCCTCGGTTGATTCCTTCCGACCAAGGCCAACAGCTCCTCTCCCCAGGAACGTTGATGGAAACTCTTGCCACGTGATTTGTTCCAACGATGTGAAAAAAAACTAAAAAGAAAAAAAAATACTCAAACACAAACCTTATCACACACACGGACATCTCCTTCTCCTCCCCGCCGATCGAATCAAGGCGTTGAGGAGATAAATAATTCCGCAGATGAATGACGGATTGCCTGCTTCCTGACCCGGCTGCCCGCACACAGCGGCCAAAAGGCTGCAAAGGCAATAAGTTCTTCGTCTCTTGGCTCTCTTTTTGGCGAGAAGAATCGACCTCCCGAACCCCACTCCTTTGCCAGGTGTCTGTGGCAACCGCTTCCGTCTATTAATCTTTAATTGGACGACTATCTCACACATCGGACGAACAATCCAAATCAATCGAAGCTCGATGTTGTTGTACTCGGTAAGATGATGGGATAGATTATCCGCGTTGAGCGATGTTGTTGCTCTGTGTTTTCGCCAATGTGTTATCGCCTCTGATCTGCTTCAATTATTGATTTATAGCACGCGTGCGAAAGAGCAAAAGCGTCCTTCATTATTTATGCACAATTGTGTACTAATATCCTTTGGTAGAAGGAGCTGTTAGCGCTTTTATTTGCAAGATTTTTCCATCCCTTCAGCTAGGTGGTGCATGGTGGTTACAAGTTCCGGGAAACTCTTTAATCTTCTCTCCCGATGTAATCAACCGTTTCCGCAAACGAGCACATTAACCACGAACCTCTTCCGGATGCTCCACAAATGCAGGGTGGAGGAAACCCGACCCAACTATAGCAAACTATCAGAGAGCAAGTAAACGGTACGAACGAAGGAACGGTAACAACCACAACGATGCGCTTCCTGCCCGAACCGATGGCAAATGGTTCGATACCAAACGATGCATATTTAATCTTTCCTCTTTGCGCTCGAAAAACTATTGATTCCCATCGAACACCAATACCGCAGGGTCGGTGGTAGTGGGACGCTGTGAAAGAACCCTTATCGGTGGCTGTTGAAAGGCAGCAACTGGTAGTATTCACACAGCAAGCAAAGCTCTCGTCATATTCTCAAGTGGCAGTACACCGGGGGCGCGTTTGTGTACCTTTTAGCTTGCCGGTCTGGGCAAGAATTTGTCGAGAGAAGAGAAAATACCAAGAATTGAATAGGACATAGGGAAAAAAGGACCATTTTTTAACAATGCTGCTATAATCGCTTCTGTGCTGACCCCGCCGAAGCATTAGAAGGGTTTGAAATGCACTACTTTAACAAAGCTTGTTATTGCAAGAAGGCCCTTGCCAACCACAGTGTGTAGTGGGAATTAAATGGTCAACGAGCAACGAACGCGCAAAGAGCTCTCTGCAATACGCAGAGGTATGCAACCATGGCAACGGAGCAGCAGCGCAATCAACGGTTTCCCGCTTGGATTCTACGCAAACTTGCCTACGTGGTCATGCTGGGACGTTAACAGGTTTGATTGCATCTTTATGAACTTTTTCAGATTTATAATTCATTTGTAAAGTCGTTCAATATCGAGTCTACATTTTTATGTCTTCTTTTATGTCTTCTAGAACTCTATCTGTTAATTGAATTAACAATTTCGCAAAAAATATCGCTTTTTAGTGGTACGCTCGCCAGCTGGCTGACTAGTTTAATTAAAAAGCATCTAATTAAAATAACAAACATCTCATGGCTTGTTGAGAAATTATGCAAAAACGTGTCAACTAAAAAGCAAAAATTGACTCCGAAATCAGAACCGTCTCCGGAATCGGAATCGACCTGGGAATCGCAATTTGCTCCGGTAACGGAATCAGGCTTGACTCCAGAAATGGAGTTAGGTCCGGAATTAGAATTAGTTTTTGAATTGAAATAAGAAGTGTGGGGAGCGACAATAAGTCCGGGAATCTCCATGTAAATAGATCATTTACATGTAAATTTTGATTCTTTGCCGCTATCAACACGTAACATCATTGGACCCAAACGCCTATTTCTATGAAGATGCCGAAACCGACTCCGTTTCGAAGCCAATTCTTATTTTGGAGTCAATTCCGATGTCGGAGCCGATTTTGATTCCGGAGTCAATTCCGGAACCGATTCCGACTCCGGAGCTGATTCTGATTCCGGAGACAAATCCGATTTCGGAGCCGATTACGAAGGCGATTCCGGAACCATTTCCGGAACCAATTCCGGAACCGATTCCGGAACCAATTCCGGAGCCGATTCCGGAACCAATACCGGAGCCAATTCCGGATCCAATTCCGGAACCAATTCCGGAGCCGATTTCGGAATCGATTCCGGACTTACTATGCGGAATCCATTCCAGAAAACTTAAGAGCTATCCGGAATCGATTCCGACGAAATCTTCTTTTTCCCCATCACTGGTTCAGACTGTAGTTGGCAGGCCATCCAAGTTAAAGTGCTAATTTTCATTTCGAATCCAGGTCACTCATTGTATCACTCATATCAATCATTGTAAATGAAACGAATGAAATGAATGTTATTGTTTTTAAAATAAAAAAATTAAACAAAAAAACCACAACGTAGTTAATCTATTCAATTTCATAGAATTTTGCATTTTTGTTTTGTTCCAGGCAATGTTGGTTTTACCAAGAAATTGGATGTTAATTGCTATTGCAAACAAGCATCCATTAATGGTAATCAGTGGTATTGCTGTAAATAAAACTAGGTGACTGAGGTCTAAATTAACAGTTGAGTTGCGTATGAGCTGCTTTGGGGTGTACGAGACTACGAACCCGAACACTTGGAGCAAGCAACTTAATAAGCCGTTCATTTATCGCGGTATGCAATCGATTGAATGCCTATCTGATCAAATAAAACATCAAGAACCCTCATAAAAAAAACCCGTGCCCACAACACAAATCACAGCAAAAGGGAGAAAGTCTTACAGCAATAACCCAGATAACGCACACCTTTCCTTCGATGTACAGCAATGCTCTATCTCACGAGTAAGCAAACCAGCCAGCCAGATCATGTCCCAGCGCTATTAATACGCGGGTGCATCATAAATTCATGCCAATATCCACGCCCCAAGCCAGCCATTCACCTCAAAGTTCCTCCGTTCAATGTCCGCATCCAGGGCATCATCTTCTTTGCGTGATCAACCAATATTTACGGCCAAGCTCAAGCTCCAAAAAGCCAAAGATCCTTTAATAAGATCGTACGATTCAACTCAAAGCCCGTATCGGAGTTTCCCCCCGCCCCTCCTTCCCAGATTGGCACCTCTCAAGTGGTCCAAGTTTCTAATCACGAGATACGGGTGCTGCTGTTGTGCCCTGCTGTATGTGCACGCGAATTCCAACTCCCACCACCCCATCTGTCCCATCCATTCAAAACGGTAGCGCAATTATTGTGGCGCATTTTGCTTAAATGCCTTCTTATCAACCCGCCGGCTGGTATAAAAACGCTCCACAACCGGGCGATAGCACTCTAAAGTGTGCTGGACACCTGGGGCAGCGCGTGAACTTAGCAGCAGCAGCAGCCCGCTTTTAGTGCAATGAAGTGTCAAGTGTCGGTGCTGCTTGGGGCAGCGCTGCTGTGCCTGGTGGTGTTGGTGCTGCAGCCATCCACCGTACGGGCTGATCGGTTGCAGCCGAAAGGATACAAACAGACGGTGGAGAAGCTGCAAAAGTTTTACGGTAAGTGAGCAGTGCCGCTTCAAAAACAACTCCCGTTTGACGCACATTGGCGGCAATCAATCTCCGGCCGAACCCTACAAACGCAAAAAAACAGCAACACAAACACTCGATCTGCCTTAATCTTATCGTGTTTCCCTAAGCAAGGCACGTTCCTCTTCACGGGGGGTTACTACGGGAGCTTGTGCCATAAACCAAGATTATCGTCAGGCCTGTAGCATTATCACGAAATCTCCTTTTTTTGCTTTTTGCTTTGCAGCGTCGTTTGAGCAGCAAGTGTCGCGGGAATTCCGCCGCTGGCAGCAACAAGGATCCATGACGCCCCACTTCCGCCACCTGATCGCAGCGTCCGCCATCGGGAAAAGTGAGCGAGCGCAGGAGATCCGCGAGCTGCCCACCGCTCGGGAAGGACCGCTGTGTGCGATCTGCCGCGGATTTGGCGGCTCGGTGCTGGAGTTCCGCCGTGAAGGTGCATCGCGGGAGGAAGTGTTCAACACGACGGTCGAACTCTGCACCATGCTCAACCTGCAGGAGGAATCGATCTGTCGCGGGTTGATCGATCTAAACATTGACACGATCCTGTACATTGTCGACAATCGGCCGGAACTGTCTTCCGCGTCGCTGTGTGCGGTCGTGTTTCAATCGGGTGCTTGTGTGCTGGATGATCCCACCTTTACCGAGTGGCAGGTGGAGCTGGATCCGAATGGAACGCCCGTGACCGCATCGAAAGCGGGCACTCCCCAGCGTGGACCGAACGATCTCAAGATCGTACAGATTACCGATCTTCACTTTGACCCGAACTATCGGCCCGGGTATAATGCGGAATGTGGCGCTCCTGCCTGCTGCCGTGAGTCGCAGGGAGTGCCGGAGGATCCGGCAGCCGGTGCCGGCCACTGGGGCGACTATCGGAACTGTGATACACCGTGGAATGCGGTTGAAGATCTGCTCGATCGGGTGGCGGAAGAGCATGCCGATGCGGACTTTATCTACCACACCGGGGACATTATCGATCACGGCATCTGGGAGACGTCGATCGGGTACAATGTACGCTCGATCAGCCGTGTGGTGGAAAAGTTCCGCCAAACGTTCGGTGAAACGCCCGTCTACAACATTCTCGGCAATCACGAGGCCCACCCGACGAACGTGTACGAGCTGGGGGAGGTTACGCGGCCAGACTTTTCCACCAACTGGCTGTACCACCTGTCGGCCGATCTGTGGAGCCAGTGGTTGCCCCAGGCAGCGCAGCAAACGATCCGGCTGGGCGGGTACTATACCGCGCTGGTGTCGCCCGGCTTTCGGGTGATTGCGCTGAACAATAACGATTGCTACACGTTCAACTGGTGGATTCTGTTCCAGCCGGACGCACTGAAGGGCCAGCTGCAGTGGCTGCACGATGTGCTGCTGCAGGCGGAGCGGGCGGGCGAGAAGGTGCACATTCTGGCGCATTTGCCCATATCGTCCGATTGTTTCAGTGTGTGGCAGCGCGAGTATAGGCGCATTTTGGAGCGTTTCCGCGACACGATCAGCGCCCAGTTCCATGGGCATACGCACAAGGATGAGTTTAATGTGTTTTACGCGAGCGAAAGTCCGGAGCATGCGGTTGGCGTGGCGTGGAACGGTGGTAGCGGTACGTCGCACACGAACGTCAACCCGAACTACGTCGTGTACTACGTCAATCCGGAGACTTACGTGAGTTAGCGGAGGTGTTTATTTGTTGAAGGATGGAGTATTAACCGCTTTCTTCTCTCTTTCATTCCCCCCCAAAACAGGAAGTAACGGACTTTGAGTCGTACGCGTACAATCTAACCTCCGCCAACATGTCGCCGGACGAGCGTCCGGCCTGGTTCCGCATGTACTCGTTCCAGGAGGAGTACGGCCTGTCCGATCTTAGCCCGGCCGGCGTGGACGAGATGATCCAGCGGCTGGGCACACCGGCCGGGCGCGATGAGCTGCGCCGCTACTGGGAGTACAAGGTGAAGCTGGCGGATGCATCGCTTGCGACCGACTGCACTGATGAGTGTTTGCTCAATCATCTGTGCGAGATTGTCACCAATCAGGCCGATGACTTGAGAAAGTGTCAAGAGCTGTCGGAGACGTTCTTCGATTGAGGGGACAAAAATGGAACAGAAAATTGCGTATGCGTTTTATAAACGTCCGGTGAAGAATGGGAAAGGGGGAATGCAAAGGAATCTAAAATAAAGTTACAAAATTGTTAAGTCCACGTGTATGTGCCTTATCTTTGTGGGATTTTTTTGTAATCGTTTCATAATTGGCCCTGGGTGGAACGACGTCCTTCACCATTTGACGGTCATTTCCTGAGTATTTGACATATTGTCCAAAGTTGACCGATATCACTGCGTGTTACACCACGAACACGGGGGCCTGGTGGGAAGGCTGATGTGATACTAACAGTCCCAAGAAAACCTTCACAATTGATAAGGAAGACGCAACTTCACACTCGCAATTTGTTGGTCATGCTTTTTAACATATTTGACGGAATCAATGCAACGGTAGTCGGCGGAAGATTGTGCAGCTTATCAGATGGTGACCGAAACACAAATAATCAAGGTGTATTTATACAATTAGAAAGATAACTGATAAGAAAGAAAACAGGGAATATCATAATAGAATTCGCTGCCGTAGCATTGACCTAAACTTGCAGCTCGCTTTACATTTTATGAAATAGTTTTTTTAAAAGAACGACTGAAAAAGATGAAAATATTACTCACCACGTGCTTTTTATTCTTCGCTTTTGAAACTGCCCGTCGTATGCAAGGATTGGCGCAAGCGGTCAACACTTTGTACACAAACAGCTGTTCGCCAGACAGCGACCGGGAAACCACAGCACCGTAAGCCAACCACTCTGAAATGTGGAATTTTGGTTGAGCTAATGAAACCTGCACGGACTTGCTTATTTCTTTCAATATTCTCTATGAACTAAAGCATTATTAACAACACTACAGCACATTCGACGACAACGTCCACTGGCACGAAGCTGCGTAATTTGCCTGTTCAAGATTGCCCGTGGGAAAAACTGTACGCTCTGTTTCCGAAACGATTGCAGCCCTCTACACCAATTCTTTTCCCCTCCCTCGAAAGGATACGTAAAAATGTGGGTAAAACAAAAGCACCACACACACTCACCCGGGGGAAACAGGCAATGTTTAGAATTTTCCACCAAAAGGAAGCGAACCGAAAAGCACTGCACACCGGAGAGAGCACGCGATAAAACGTAAACAAACCAGCGGCACCTGAATTCCCGACGGCCATCAATTTTGACATGACAGCACAGCGAGTGTTCAATCCGTACAGTGTAAACGCAAATATATCTGCTACTTACGCTAGCTGCCGCATCGACCCGGGTGGCGCTGCTCTAATGATTTGAATTTGAACCGTTGGTGGAGTTAGTTTGAAGAAAAACTGATATTCAAGACGTATTAACAATAAATGGGCTTAGTAATTTCTCTTCTTCTTCTTCTTCTTCTTCGAATGTATGAACTAATTTTCGAATAATAATTTCATAAAACAAAACAAAATCACACATTCAGTTAAGAGTTCTGTAGTAACGTTTTATTTCATTTCACTTCATGGATTCGCTTCATGTAATTGCTCTTACTCGTCTAGTTATATAATACAACAAAAATGTAGAGATAGTAGTGTGTTACCCATAAATTAAGAGATACTAAGGGGGCCTGTTCTTTACACTGTTTGCCGTTGCACCCGTGCGGGAGATTTCTCTCTACATGGAATTAACATTGAAAGTAGTAATTTATTTCACAAACTGTATGTTTCTTCTTGCTTTCTCTAGTTTTTCAAACCACTGCAATTTCAAGCAACAACATATTTATAATAGTAAACCGATCGATTGTGGTAGAGATTTCCATCTACCTCCCAATAGTACTGCCTTTTGTAAGCGTGTCTTTCTGTTGGTCCTGTGCACGATTTGGCGTAAAAAAAGAACGAAGCTTAAAACTAACAACATTACCGCACAAGGGAAGGAGCTTGCTGGCCGCACCAAACACCCCTTTGTGCAAAGAGCACCGAAAACGGTTACAAATAACACACAATTCCACAAGCACTGGATAATATATTTTGCTGGTCCGGGAACGGGTTCTAAAATTCCTAACTGTTCCTTCCGTTTGAAAATACCGTTTAGTGGTGCAGGGACGTGGTGCTCACTCTGATTTAACATCGAATGTTCGCACACGCAAAAAGAGAGATAAATTAAGAACGACTGCTACTAATGCTGATTTCTATACACAACAAATAAATCATACAAAATACCTTTAGCAAATTGGGAAAAAGTGGGTAAGTAGTATAATAGTAGAACAGTACATTTTATGAAGAAGAGGCATTTTTGGCATAATATTTGTCCTTATCGCTCGCATACGGTGCGCACCGCAATCTACGAAAATCGCCTCACCACACCTCGCCTGGTAGAGGCTACGATTTCTTGCTGGTATCCTTTGTTGCGCCTACATACATATTTATGTAAATTGGGCTGTATATAGTTAACTACATTCTAGTTCACGTAATTGGTGTTTGCTGTTGTGATTTGCAGGAGAAAATTGTCCCATTCTCACTCACTTCATACAAAGGTGAATCTCTTATCCTATAAAACAGGGCCTTACACCCATATCAATGTTCTCCTCGTCTCATCTGCAAAAAGACACTTCCTCCCGCTGTGTTGTGTTGAGTGTGTGTGTACAGAATATTTAACGTCCTTTATACTGGTGCTCAAAAAATCTAAACCACTAACGTCCTACAAATAGTATTGTTGTAAGAGGTGCTTCTTACTGTGTTTCTGTGTATGTGTGTATATATATAAATGTTATACTCGTTTGTTCGCTAAAAGCGTACACACACGAGACGCTTTATGTACATAATTTTTGGTCAAATATAAGAAAAAAACGAATGTCAATGTTTTCCCCCCTTCCTTCCCTTTATAAGACGATCACGCTTTGGAAGACATGACATGTTTGTGGGTGTGTGTCTGTTCTGAATTGCTCACTGTTTGCTATTTACCGACCTAGCCACCCGCCCTCTTTACGATTGACGATCGATCGTCTGGAAAAACCATTCGGTGAACCGGCGCAACTGCTGCACCGCCGCCTGACTTTCGTCCTGCAGCCGGCGGTTCTCCTCCGTCAACCGTTTGACGGCATGCTCGAGCGACCGGCGGCGCCGCTGTTCGCGCAGCACACGATCGGACAACTGCGTCACCTGGCACTGCAGTTCCGGCAGGCTGGAGCTGTTCTGCAGCGCCATAAGTGCTTGCTGCTGGGCCGCTGCAGTGCTACTACTGCCGGTGGATACGGGCGAGGCCGAGCTCGGTGTGGAGGAGGACAGGTCCACGCCACTTCCGATGCTGCTGCCGGTGCCGCTCACACTGCTGCTTCCACCCGCACCACCACCTCCACCGTTGACAATCGTTCCCATTGGGCCATTGCCGCCACCGTTCATGGTGCCGTTGTGACCGGACTGTTGCTGCGGATGTTGCTGCAGCTGATGCTGATTGTGCACTCCGTTCAGCACCTGGCTAATGTCGTCGTAGTATACGTTGCTTCCTGGATGGGATTTTGCCACGGTTTCAGATAACTAAAACAGAAAAAAAACAAAAGTTAGAAGAGCATGTTCTTCTTGGCGTCAGTTACAATAATGACTTACCTGTGTCATTGCTTTGGTTGCCGTGTCCACCAGACTGCTCCAGTCCATCTCCTTCATGTCTGGCAGTGGGATCTTCCCCCCACCATTCCGCAGAATGCCTCCTCCATTGACAAACTTTTGCTGCTGCTGCTGCTGCTGGTGATGTTGCTGCTTCCTGCTCGGGGACATCTTCAAATGGTCCTCGTTCATGTGATGCTTGCCGAGCAGCTCACTGGCCGGGCTGGAGCTGTTCGACGTGGTGGACGAAATGACCGTCGCCGGGCGAGCCGTTGTGAAGATCACCTCCTCCTCACCGCCATTGCTATTGCTCGGGCTGTTCGTACCACCGTTCGCCAGCTTCAGCCCGTTGCCACCGTTGGCCGCCGACAGCTGCTGATTCGAGCCGCCCAAATTGACACCCTCCCGCGAGCGACTCTTCTGCGGGATCGGTTTCAACCCGCCCGCCAGGCTAGCAATGTTCCCCAGGCTGTGGCTGTTGTGGTGGCCCTTCTGCATGCGCTCCAGCCCGCCCGCGTTGAAGTTGTCGTCGTTCGCAATGTAGTCCGGATTGATCAGCTTCATCAGGTCCTCCTGCAGCGTGCTGCCGGTCGTGTAGTTCACACTGTTCCGCTGGGGATGATGCTGAGCGCCGCCCTTCAATGCGGCCCCGCCTCGAAGCTTGGCCGGTTCGCCCTGCCCATTCGGTCGGGGGCTGTTGTTGCGACTGCTCGAGGCACTGCTGCCGGAACAGTTTGCCACGGCGCCGTTCGCCTTCTTCCCATTGATGCCGTAGATGTTGGTCGTCGTTGCCGAGCGTCTCAGCTGCGGCGAGTTGTGTCGCGAAAGATCGTCCTCTTCCACGTGATTGCCGGCCGCACTCATCAGCAGATGATGGTTGGAAAGATTCTTCAGCGAGCTGCTGTACAACGGTTCCGGGTGGTTCTGTTGCTGCTGGTGGTGCTGTTGCTGCTGCTGCACTTCCCCGTTCGGTGAGTCGGCAATGATCAGTCGCTTCAGCAGTGCGATGTTGGCCGAATTATCCCGTCCCACCGATTGACCATTGGCAGCGCCGGACTGTTGCCCGCCGTTGCTGCGCGCTGGCGATGCTGACATCGGTCCACCTTCGTTGTGCAGCGACAGTGGCCTTGGGCTGGATCCGGCAAGTGGAAGCGAATTGCTCGACGACGTCAGCTTCGGATGGTGATAGTTCACGCTCGGATCGGACGCTACCGATGGAGGGCCCGCCGCCATCAAGGACGATGCTTCCTGCGGTGGATCAAGCACGTCGTACCACCGCTCGTCGTTCGACGAGTGTCCGCTCGAGGAGGACGTCAGCGTGCCCATATCGGGTCCGTTGGGTTGGGCGACTCCGGAAGATGCTGCTGCTGCTGCCGCCGCCGCTGCTCCTGCGACCTGCTGCGGCCCCGAAGCACCAACTGCAGCGGTAAACGAGCGACTGCTGCTGCCCGTACCGTATCCCGAGCTGTTGCTCGAGCGTGGCGGTGAAAAGTTACGCTCATACCGACGCCGATGACTGGCGGACGATTGCAGCTGTCCACCCGGGAGCCCCTTTTTGCTGCTGCTGCTACTACTGCCGATGCTGCCACTGCCTGCACCATTTTGACCACTGGATCCGTTTTTATTGCCGCCGCCGCCACCACTGCCGCCCTCCAGCATCATGCTGTCGTACTCGTTTTCGTAATTGATCGAATTGAAGCGACAGTTTTGCAGCGTACAGCCCCGCCGCGGGGTAAAGTCGGCAAACGATTCAATCACCGTGACCGTCACCTGGGCGGACGTCTTCAGCAGATCGACCATCTGATCGTGGGACAGCGTCGCTACCGCCACCTTGCATATCTCCACCAACCGGTAGCCCTGGCGAAGTCCGGCAGCCCACGCTTGGCCCGAAATTTCCACCTGCGTCACCACCCCATCCGGCTGCACATGAAACCCGAGCTGGCCCATCGGATTGCGCCGCAGACTAAGCTCCAGCGCACCGCACCCATTCGTCACCGCCCGCAGCCGCTCGATCACCTCCAGCTGCTCGTCCCGATCGCCCGTGTCACGCATGTTCAGCGTCACGCACTCCCCCTGGTGGTAGTACACCCGCAGCGCGTTCTGGCTCGTCGACCATCCCAGGATCGCCCGGCACGGCGTCACAAAAATGATCTGCCGCGTGCACTCCTCGATCAGCACGAACGTTTCCGCCGATATGCCCAGAAAGCAGTCCACCTGCGTCGACTGGCCGCTGTCGTGCAGCACCACCTGCCAGCAGAACGCACCACGCTGCGACAGATCGCCCGAGAAGCGCGGTTTCGTCGGCCGCTCCCGCTTCTTGCTCGGAAAGATGGAAAACCGCTGCCCGGTCTCGACCACCTGCGCCGTGCTGTAGTTGGTCGCCAGATCCTTCAGGTACTCCTGGCGCGTCCGGATCGCCATCATCGCGAACTTCACCGACCGGTGGGCCGCATTCTCCGCGTTGATCACCTTCGACAGCAGAAACTCGCCGAACTGCTTGCCGCGCGGATAGTGCGACCCGGCCCGGACCGGCGGCCCGAACACGGGCACGTCCTTCGAGCGCGATACCGCCACCCGGTACTGCGTGTGCTCGCTGCACGGGTTGACCGCCCGCACGATCACGAACACGTGCTGGAACTGGCTGCGGATGTTCTTCGGCGTGAAGGGTAGCGCGCCCGGCTCCTGGAACACGATCGTCACGATGTCGTTGCCGATGTGCCGCTTGCGCAGCAGCTGCTGCCGATTGTTCGGCGTGAACGGCAGCATCGTCGACACGTGGAACATGATCTCGCAGTCCTGGTGCGTCGCGTACAGCGAGTGCGTCCCGGTCGAGTCCGTCTTGTTGTCCAGCCCGGCCTTGTAGTGCTCGAAGCCCTTCAGCCGGACGCGCCGCCCGATCGTGTCGAGGAACTCGTTGAACGCCGGGCCCGCCTCCTCGTTGTTGTACATGTCCTCCTCCGAGGACTGGCCCGCCCGGCAGTACAGGATGCCCACCTTGTACTTGTTCGTCAGCCCCTGCTCGTCCAGCTTCAGCAGCTGCTGCTCGCACTGGGGCGTGCCGACCGCCAACCGCAGGCAGCCGATTTGTACTTCCGGCGCGACGTACTCGAGTATCTCTTTGGTATTGGCGTGCTTGCCGGCACCGCGCGCATTCGGGATCGAGTCCTCGATCACCGAGCCGCGCAGCGTGAGCAGCTCCGAGGTGCGCACGATCAGCCGGTACAGGTACTGGTCACCCTGGTGCGTCGTCGTGGGCGCCACGTCCGAACCGTGCAGCGCGAGCGTTTGGACCGGCGCCGGGTTCAACTTTTCGCGCTTGATCGAGATCGCAACCGGGCCCAGGTGCTCGTCCATACCGAACCAGTTCTGGTGCTCCTGGCCGAAGAAGTACTGCCGGTAGTAGAGCGCCCCGTTGTCGATCTGCTCGATCGGGCGGGGTCCTTTTTGGTACGGGCAGGTGTAACCCTTCCACAGTGTATCGTTCGCGCCACACTCCAGCACGGAGACGCCGTACGCGAGCGCTGGCCGGTGTATTGCCCGCCGTTGCTGTCCCGCTCCACCCGCACCCGACGATGAAGACGACGTGGTGGAAGATGCCATACGCGTTAGGCTAACCTCGCGCTCTTCCTCACCGCCAATTTCATTCCGGAAGAAGGGACAGTTTTCTAGCAGCTCGTTCTGCTGCCCATCCCCATAGTCTTCGTCCACACTGTCCCCGTCCGGGGTGGAGGAGCGCGTCCCGTACGTGGCGGCAGCCGAAGCCCCCGTGGTCGTATTGCGCCGCCGTTCCAGCAGAAAGCCACGCAATTTGGCCGCATAGCCCAGGTTGGCGGTAAGCGAGCGGCAGTCAAAGTGCGCGAACGCTCGTCGCCGCTGACGTTCCTCAATGTCCGCCGAGGAAACGGTCGTCGTGGTGGAGCTGGCACTCACGTTCAGTGCCATACACAGCTGGCTGTCATCCAGCGAGGCTGTCCCTGGGGCTGCTGCTGCTCCTCCATTTGCCACCTGGCGCTTCCCGTTCGCTGAACCGTTTGCAGAGCCGGCCGCACTTGCCCCATTGCTCGAGCCCCACAGTCGGTGGAACTTGTTCCTTAGCTTGGGACTGGCGTTGCCTCCCCGGTCGACCACATCGTCCCCGGTGAGCGTGATGTTTGAAGAAGCTGGCGCTGCTCCATTGCCATGCCCATGCCCGCCGGAGTGGTGCTTCCCGAGCGAGTACAGCAGCGAGGACGCATCCAGCCCGAACGGTTGATACTCCTGCAGCATCGTGAGGAAGTTTTCGCCCGCACTCGGTGCCCCACCACCCTGGTGACCCTGGTGATAGTGGTGATGGTGCGGATGTCGATCCGATGAGATCACATCGATGGAACCGTGGCTGCCGTACTCGCGCCGCAGATTCGTTCCCCCTCCCGTGTGCAGATGGTCCGGCAAACCGCCAGCACCACCGTGATCGTGAATCAGCTCCAAACTGGAATTGCTCCGGTAGAGATGGTCGGTCGGTCCGTGGGGTGACAGCTTTGTACCGACCACCCCACCGCCACCGTTGCCCATCGTCGCCATCTGTCGCTGGACGAAGGAGTAGCGCTCGTGCAGGGAATTCCGTGCCAGCCCGGCATCAACCCGCGCTCGCCTTACATTGCTTTTGTAGTACTCGACGGCATGCATCGCGCGTTCCCGTGCCGACCCCGAGCGGGTCTGTGGAGCGCCACCGGCCGGTGTTAGATGATGCGGCGCTCCACCCATGCCGACGCCGGGCGGTGGCGGTGGTGGCCCATGTGGGTGATGCATCCCGGACGGTGGTAACTGGTGCGAGACTCCGCCAACGAGACGCTGTGATGGATGGGACTGTTGTTGCTGCTGTTGTGACGATTGCTGCTGCTGCTGCTGTTGATGGTGTTGCCCCATCATGGCGATACCGGCACCGGCCACAACCGGCGTGGGCATCATATGCGGCAGGCCAGCCGCTGGGCCGCCGCTGATGTGAGGTGGTGGTCCTCCAACCTCCGCCAGATTTATCATCCCATTGCTAGAGTCCTGTGAAGAGATTGAGAAAGGAAATGGGAAAAATAGATAAGAATTTGTTATAAAAATAATGTGTCTAAAGCGTCTTAAACTCCCAAAAAAAAACAGCAACTGTTGCCGAAAAGCATTTACAATCAAAAACCTCTCACCCATTGATCGGTTATGGTCATCGAATAGAAAGCGGTAAAGCGGGAACACGATCAATCAAAACCCGGCGCGAGTAAACGGACGTTTGTCCTAATTATTGGCAATTGTTTTTACCTTTCAAGGGTTCTTTTATTCACCACTCGCCTCTGCTGGTTCCCAATTACTGTGTACCCCACACCTTTACTCAATATATGGTAGTAGTACTCCCCGAAAACAAACTACGGAAAGAGGATGTAAACACGCATGTGACCCGTATACTCCAAAAAGCTTAACCTCAAAACGTGTTGCCCCACCGAAAATATCAACAAACCTGCCTAAAAGCGTCTTATGCTCTTACACACACACACGCACACACAAAAAGAGCGATACATTACGGTTATACACTCTCATTACGAAATGAGCTTCATCATTTTGGGAAGATGGTTTGAAGGTTTAATTTCCGGGGAGGCCCCGGTGTCATTCGTTGTGCAGCGGCAAGCTCCCAGACGACGACAGCGCGGAAGTAAATCGCGGAACTAATCGCACTTAAACAGGTTTTGTCGTATGAAGGGAGCACCTCTTCAATTTCGGAAGCGAATCTCGGTGACCTTATCTCGGTACCGATCACACGTTCCGTTGGAGAAGCCTTTGATGAGATGAGGTTTTGTTGGAGAAAGTGCCATACGAATGAAGGTTGCTGAAGAAGCATAAAGAAGACCAGGAGTTCCCAAAAATATCCAAAGAGTGTTGCATGCTCTTAACTTTTATTTTGATTTGTAGTAGCGATACACAACCGGATGTGCAAGAGACCACAACATCCATGTCAAAGGATACGGATATGGTGCAAGAGCACCAAAATCCCTAGTCCCGAGCTCTAGACACGATCGTTTGATCTTGACGCAACAAAAACCGTCTCCACTGAGACCAACTGCAATCTAATCTAATTTTATAGCGCATTAGCACTTCATTCTCGACGTCCCATTCATTGCTAATGAAGCGCTGAGAGTTGTATCGAACAGAAAAAAAAGCCACGGAGCTGCCAGCGAGAATTCGAACGAGCATCAATCATGAGCATCGTCATCGAGATACACACACAGGATGATGATTATAAAGGTTCTACCGTCCAATTTCTAAGCTTCGCCCCCTCTGGCCGATGTTCCTCTTCTTTACCACTGCGTCCAGCGTGCGTACAGGGTGAAAAAAGACGCCATGAGGGACTAGATGTTTACTGTTCTGGTCGGGTTTAAACAGCAAAAGGAAATAAGAACGCGCCACTAACACCAGCAGCTAGCAGCCAGCAGCAGCCTCCTGCACGTCAGTCAGGGGAGGGAAAGAAAACAATGCTGCAATTGGACTCAATCATGTCTATTTGTGATGGATCGAAGCTATTTCTTTCTCCACACTCGGGCTTCTTCTTCTATTCTTATGCGGTAAAGGAGTTCAGAGTGAAAGAGAGTGACTTTTCTCACAACAAGACAAGAATAGGCACCACCGTCGTGGGGCCGTGTGCGTTGAAGATTTGGTGTGATGCACCTTCGGGCTCTTGAGTTTCCCAGTGCAACAGCTGCATCACGCGCGCTGAATTGGTCATGTGTCGTCGACCGTTTGAGAAGGAAGAGCATAAGGAAACAAACCCAGAAGTAGAAGGGTAGACGAACTACACCCCAAACATACACACAGGCACACACACAACCGATCAATCGATTGGTTTCGGTGTCTGGCTTTTTTATTCTAGAGAGACACCCGACCTCACCCTCGGGTTTTGGGTCGTATACCAATCACTGGAATGGGAAGAGTGGGTTGGAACAAGTTCCTATTCTTACTTCCTAAGCGAAATTACTTCTATTGCTGTGTTTCTATCTTCCATGTGCCCTTTTAAATGTTGAGTTCTGCTCGATTTAATGTAATTAATATCGACTTTAGCAATTAAACTGTCGAACCATGGTCGTTGAAGCATAGTTTGAGTATCTTGGAGGTATTTGAACCGAATTTTCGAATAGTTCAGGCTTTCGATTTTCGAACGATCGCACTGTATTTTCCTACATCTAGATTCCAGTTCTCGTGTCAATCACGTATCGTCTTAGACAAACGTTCCGTACACTTCTAGCTGGGTCGTCTGTTAGTTCTATGCTGGGCCTACTACAACGTGTGTAACGGGGTTTTTAATACCCGTCACACCGAAGTGTACATATAACACGTCGATCCCGTTGTGGACCGCACCGCACCACCGTCTGGCCGGGTTGCGGGAAAGAAGAGTTGCATCGCGCACCGTTGTACAGAGCATAACCACACACACCAGGCACCACCACCAGGCAAGACCTTAAACTTGGTACCGGAGTGTACATAAACGGGTCAGAGCAAATAAACCGGCCCCTCAGCCGACGAAACCAGCTCTTCGCCAGAAAGTCGCGCACACACACACACGCGCGCAGGACTTTTACCCTTGCCACGGCGACCACTGGGAGAGGAGGTGAGAAGTGCCTCTGTGAGGAAAAACGTCAACGAAAGTAGGAAAACGTGTTTGACTCGCGCGCGGAAATACATCGCAGCGCGAGACGTACGCGCCAAAAACGTCTTCTGCCCCGGCCCAGCAGCAGCAGCAGCAGCAGCGAGCAACAACTCCACTAAAAGGCTGTGTGTGTTGGTTTATTCCAAGAAAATGGATGATCTCCATACGAGACCCCCTCAGTCAACCGGTCTTTGCCTAGACCCAGCGCTGACTGCACCAACCGTCTCTCACGATGCATTTACAATTGCATCGCGTGAACTAAAACTCTTCCGCCATAACTGCTCTCTCGCTCGCTCTCCCTGTATCTTTAGGGCGGGCTGTGCAAGAAAAAAACGTAAACAAACCATCCTCCTTCCTCGAACACGGGAGACACGATGATGATGGTCGTCCGCGGCCGGCGGACAAATGCAAGCCGCTTGATGACAAAGCCTCAAGTTGATGCGGCGAACCGGTAACGTGTAATATAAAAAGCGAACGGAGAGCTCCACCATGATCCCCATTCTGTATTGTATCTGTAAGCTCCATACGCACACACACTGTGCGTGGTTTTTCTCTTCCTTCTCTTTGTGAATTTGTACAACACGCACTTTTTGTTCCTTCTTTGGAGCGCACATCAACGAAACGGTATGTTGCGCGCGGTTCGTCTCTTACGCCATCACCCATCATCCTGCCACCAACTACTTTTGGCGTTGCGCAGAGAGGTAACCTCGCGGACATGTTTCATATTGCGTGTGCTCAGTCAACCCTCCCAACCCCCCATTCCACTCCGCCCCTTTTACATCGAAAACAATTACGAGTCATTTATGGCATCATCATATCATGTGGATGCACCACCACGATATGATGACCATGTTGGTACGATCCAGTCCGTTGCGGGGCCGTCTCGTCCACTGCAAGGTTCGCGGTGCACATATGTGGTTTACCCTGAAACCATATGACTGATGTTGGGTATCACGTCCAATAAATTCACAACGAAAAACAGCTCGCCCCCCTATCCAATGCGTACTTAATCGGTGGCAGGATTTAATCATCCGAATGCTTTGTGATCGTTATATGCCAACGTTTATATCTCGGCTCAACTGTGTAACCATTCCTACACAGTTTGATTCTTTCCTGGTAGTTTGCAATGTGTGATGGCTACCCATTTTTGCACACATCAATGAAGCCGGATTGCCCATATTCGTATCCATTTTATTATCGATCGAGCCCGATCAGTACAAGTTTCGTGAAGTACCGTTTTGTTCTTCCAACAAACTTCAGTTGCCCCCATTTACAGTCTCAACATTCCTAAACAGATCTACAGGAAGTGTCGCGCGGCAAGGTTTAACCAAACCCAAGCGAACACGAAACATGAAAGGAAGTGCGTTATACTTATCTTAAATGATTCTAACGCCAACAAACCGAGTAAACCTCGCCACTAACAATCCCAAGAGACCTTTGCTTCCCGGATATCCTCAGAGCACAGAGAGTTCAACAAGATCATCATCGTCAAGTGACAATAAGAGCAAAAAAAGACTAATAGACAATTTGTGCCACAATTGCAACTATTGTGTAGAAGCGAATCAACCTTCTGTTACGCATACGAGCAAATGCCCCTCGAGACCTACTACACATCTTGGAGAGCCACGACGACTTCCTCCCTCGCTAGATTGTGTGTGTGGTCCAAATACACAACAACCTCACGAGCAGTTCCTGTGTCTCTTCCTCCCTTTCCAAGGGATGTCGTCATACGGGTGGTCTTCTAGCTTGCACATAATGGAGAGTAATTTGTGATATGATAATATGGTTTTCCGCTTTGGGAAGCAGCCAAGTCACATTTGTGTTGGATGAACTCTCCACTAGTACGAGCGAGACCAGATCCAAAGATCCGAATCATCCCGATGGATTACCCTCTTTCGGTGGACAGAGCATAAATGTAATGCATATCATGAAGTAACAGCTCACACATCCTCACACCCATCACCCGCACACAGCAGCAGGGGAGCAAGAGCAGTGAATAAATAAAGTCACACACTCGGAACTCTTTACACAAACACACGTGGTGTGAATGCTGTCTGATCCCTCCATTCCGATAGTCGGCCACGTATCACAGAGCTACACCGTCGAAAGCGGAGATCAGAATAGAACACAAGTAGTCGTCTGCTGGGGCTATTCTTGAGGATTGGAGCTGGGGGATATGTGTGTGTGTGGAACGAAACCTGTAACTGAGGCATCGCGCAAGTGCGGGAGACGCAAGTGTATCAGTTACCAAACCCATGCACTAACACACAACACGGCTGAGTGCTCCTCGGGCCACTGTTGCTGTTCCGGGGTAAGATGTGTTCTAGATAGTGGTGTAACCGGAGGGGGAGCAGCAGCGTGCACACATGGTGCACTTGTGCACTTCATAAATATGCAACCACTGTACTTGCGCATCCAACTCCCTCTGGATTCCCTTTTGCAACATGTAGATTGCAACAGCCCTGTGTTTGTGCATTGGAGGAGGTGTTGAAGACTTCGCTTTCTCTGGAAGTTGTAGAGCGAGGAAAAACAAGTAAAACTCACTTCAAAACCACGCAACCTCGCCGATACCTCCATACCAGGAACCCATATGAGGGGTTAAAATTGAATAATCTCATTACGGTAGCGCCGCCCGGGTTTCTGTTGCCTTCAAATAAAATTAAAAATAGTCAACTGTCACCTACGATTTCGAGTAAGGCGTGAGAACTCATGTGCTGGTCGCGTGAGACCTCGGGGAAGAATTTAGTTGCAAAAGATGCCAGAGTTAATCCTTGTTGTTTGTACCCACTAGCTAGTGTGCAGGGTTTTTTAGTTGTAAGTTATCCCTATGGCCTAGTTCCACCTAGTTCTCTTGTGCTTCCAGCTGATCACAACTTGCCACACGGCACGACACACAACAATTTGCGTCGGTGGGTATTTATACTGTGTGCTACTCCACGTTTGGAAGCGGTGGCCAACTTTGCTCTGGGGCTGTGGGTTTAGCCACCATCATGCCCGGCGTGCCGTTGTTGTGTTGGCGTTCTATCAAGGGAAAGAGAATTAAAACCGTTGACATGGCCATCGCACAGTTTAATGACTATTTTTACACGAGACGCCGTGCATATAGTGAAGCCGGCCTTTCGCTTCACTACTTCCTATTCTAACGTTTGAGGTATTTCTGTCCGCTTGGTAAAACAATCCTGTTTCTTTGTGTTTAGGATTGATCGAAAGAAATCTCTTGGATTGAATCGGACGGACCACACGATCATCAGAGAAACGCGATATGAGCACACCGATACCGAACAACCAACCGGTTCCTCTGCAAATGGAACTCGCTGCTCGCTTAATGTGGTGCGCGCTTACTTTGCTCCAGAAAGTCCACTGCTCCAGAATTCTTTCGCCGGCTTCTTGGGCCAAATGGGTTGGCGGCGGTGTTTGACGGTACACACACGCACAGTAGTGTCTGGCGCCAACAGTTTTTGCGTGTTGTTTTGCAACAACAAAAAAACGAACATACAACAACGCATTCGCCGAGGACAACGACCTTTCGCAAAACGTCTCAACAAGTCTCTTATGTAGGCGTCGTCATCGTCGTCGGTAGCCGCCCATTAACTGCTCTCGCCGCGGGTTTGTGATCGAGCGCGAATTGCCCAGTCTTAATTCCCTGACCCCACTCACACACACACACGCACGAGAACAAACGGCAGCAGCGGCGGGCACATTACTTTCATTAGTCACTTTGCATTAGAGAGAATTCGCTCAAGGCATCACACACCAGCAACAAGCGAGCACAATGCGTGTTTATTCTAGTGCATTTATTCGCTGCTGCTTCTGGAGATGAGGCCAATGGGGCCGCAGGGAAACACGCATACACAACTTTGCACCCGCTCTATTGAAAGCAATTCAAATATAAACTTATTACGGGTGCTCGCACCCATAAGGGGCAAATGACTCCTGCCGGAATCATAGATCTTCATTTGTGGAACCATTTGTCTGCGCGTCTTTGACATGTCGGGTACCACACATTGGCAACGATGCGGAAAAGTCTGAGCCGTTTGAATTCCGCTACGATCAATCTTGGCACGATCGGCATCAGCTACTTCATCGTAGGTATTGGAAGGTAAGGTTCTAAAGAATGTCAATTCACGTCCGCCAGAGCTCAACACAAAAACAGGCGTTTCGATTATGCACATTCTTCACATTCTTCTTCCCATCGATTACCCCTGACATTAGTGTTCCTTGAAACCTTGAAGCATTGGCGTTAACTATTGAGGCACGGAACTATTAATTGACATTGGCGACAATAACTCTCGGTAAACTATCCTCGGTAACGGTATCCACGCCGTACCCCCTCTTTCCTTCAAAGAGCCTCCCTCTCTCGCAGGAACGTACTTTGTGTTTGTGGCCACACTCTGACCGTTTAAGCTGCACTAAGACAATTAGAAAACCTAAGTATGGCATGGCAAAGGCGGTATATGTTTGCTTATGTCAGTGCTAACTTCCCCGCAAAAAAAAACAATACGGTATTGACCGGAACACGGCACACGATGCAGAAGGTATCGACATCGGATATCATGGGCAGGTCAAGCACTGCCGTTGGACCGTCACCAACGCAAGCTTACGCAACGCTCAATAAGAAACGATCAAAGCTAGCGCGAACCTACTACCACCACCCAAGCGAGCGTGGTAATAAAATAGAAAACATGGCTTTCCCCTAGACTCTAACGCGTCTCGCGACTCCTCACTGTCATAATACCATTGTTTTGCCATTCTTGTCCGGTTGTCATACGGGTGTGTGAGAGGTTCCTGTGTTGCTGAGGATAGTGTTGGAATGTTTTCTCCTGTCGCCGGATTCTTTGCTGTAAAAGAAGGCGTAGAAGTTATATTCGCGTCCAGATTTTGCCACCTGTAGCGCGTCGGCTCGCCGTTGAAGAGCTTCAGTGTCTTTGGCAGGGGGGACGACGACGCGAGCTAAAGGGTACCACGGCCATGTGGAGAGTCCGACGAGTCGTCATGGTTTAAGCGCAAAATTGCAGCGTTGCGTGTCATGTTCTATGTGGGAGATTTGTGTCTTCCACTGTGTCGTTTAATTTGCGTTTCCTATCGAGGAAAGACGGCGGCTTCCAGGGACCGGTGAAGAAGGAACTTGAAGACGTCTTGTTCCTTCGGAGCGTCTCACATACGGTAGCCGTCTGCGTCTGCACAGCAACATCTCGCCATAGGAATGCAATTTAATATTTTGAAACACTGTTCAGCTGGGGTTTCCTAGAACGCATTCCACGATCCTTCTTCTCGCTCTTGCGCCAAGCGACACTCGTGTGGCTCTACGGACGAGTGATAATCCACCAACACACCACCAGTCACGTTTCGAAGGTCTTCTCTCTTCCAATCCATCGCACCCGATCGTCACAACGGTCAGCGCGAGAGCGTCGTTTCGTATGCAAATATCGGACCAGGGATTTCAATCAGTTCCAAAGACAGCACCAACCAAGAAGAAGACTCTGTCTGCGGAGTCACATACAACTTCACCATGCTGCGAACGCGAGAACGCGTGACGAAAGCGTTTGAATAATTCATCCACAGCCGTCGTCCCCCGCCGACATAATGAGTCGATTGTTTTCGGGCCGTCCGCAACGGCCAACGAAAAGGAATGTTTTCTGAAGTGATCTTTACTAGCCGCGACTGTGAACGCTCTCAAAAAGTGTATGTTTGTTGTGTTTTCGCATTCCAACTCCATTTCATTTCGGTTCGTTTTTGTGTACTGACGAAATTAAACGAAAACAGAACTTAGAACGCCACACACATAACCCAACCCCGCACAGCGGCTACGGGAAAAATGGGAACCGATTGTGAGGGTTTTAAAGTGGTAGAACTCAGTGGCAGCTCTCTTGGTACGAACTCTTCAACGAAAGCAATTACTCACTGTACACACTCCTTCCCATTTGCGGCAATTTCACGTTCGACAGACGATTGTATCGACACCTTATGGTGATGTTTAACATCCCACTGTTTTCCTCTGCTAAACGGTTTTGACTTTTGACGAATGATTGTTCCCTTCTTTTTCGATCTCTTTCATCAACACACGCCCACAAGCGCTCTTCCCCACTTTGGGGTGATTGAATTATGACTCATTTTATGGTTATGATGTCTCCAAGATAGATGGCTTATGATGAGGTGCCAATAGAACGCTAAGAACATTCGATTTTTATTACGCCACCGATGCAAGAACAAAGAGAAATTACTCCACAGAAACAAAGCCTTTCTTTCATCTTGCTTCAGTTGACTCGTGGAGCAAACAAAACTAAGTGGACCATCACAGCCCGAAGAATATTAGCAAAACCAACCAGCGGAAGCAGCTACCACCATACGCAGGCGTGCTAGGGCTTGATCAGCAAATCAAAACATACGTGATATGAAAACATGGGCTCTGGGCATGCACACACTGATCGTGACTTTTCAGCTGAGACCTTGACGTTCGGACTCAGATGACAAGCGAGCGGTTGGATTTGTGCTGAACCGCGTACAATTCTGTGCAGCTTAAGGTTTTCGCAAATGACTCTCTCCTAGCCAGCAGCAGGTCGATGATAATTCATAGCGAAGTTCATGAATCGCTATTGTGTAATGTACGGCCGAATGGAGCGCCTCTCAAATGTCTGCATCTTCACCGTCAATATCGTAGTTCCGCAAGGCGCAATTGATGTCAATTGCAGTCAATTGGCCGAAGATTTCTTCGTATCGAACTAAATTGAGATATTCAATTTACACGCTGCCTTCCTCCCCACCAGTGCCGCTTAATCAAATTGTCGCCTCTGGAGGTAGTTCTCTGCTCTGAGATGTTCTTGAAGGTGGACTATTAAACCAATCGATCGCAGCTTCAATAGCCTGAGGTTTTCATTCAAGCTTGGATATCATTACCAACACATCTTACCACATAAACCTTCCCATCGAGAGCAGTGGGCGTTGGGCCCATCATTATTTCCCGATCGTCAAAAAAAAACCTTCTAAACGTTCCCGCAATCAGTTCGATCACCGTGCTGCCGCCGCCGGTCGTCTTTGGCGTGAGAAGTGGAAGCAATAACAGGGCGATAATTTACATCACAGAGAGCTCACACAAAAACCTTCGCCGATCGGCGAATAAACCCTGACCTGGACTAAACGGCAGCCGTCGGTCCAACTAAGAATGCTGCACCGCCCGGAAACGCGTCGCAAACCACGACCTGCGCACAACAGAGTCCGGTCATTACCGAGTCGCGTGGGTCGGGCGTTTAGTTTATTCTACCTTGCCCAATCTCGCAACTATATCAGATCTATTTCTTTGAAGAAAAGAAAAAAAAATAACATCTAACACTCTCCCGAAAAGGTACACACAAAAAGGTCCGCTCTAAACGACGATGAGAATGGGATGCGTTCTCGGGCCTTGCAGACGGAGCGTGTGTGTAGCGTTAGGGATATGATCATAATTTACGATCGTCTCACGCTCTGGGCGAAGGAAGAGCGTCGTCCTGCGATGGAAAGGAGGCAAACAAAAAGGGAAATTTTACTTCTTCCGTCAACCGCCGTCGTTCGTCCGATCTAAAACTAGTTCATTCAGGTCGCGGTTTCTCTTTCTTGCTACAGTTCTTTTACGTAGCGTCGGGATTTGCTTTATCCTTGGTCAAGGTCCTGATGTTCGAACAATAAGAATGTGTAGAAACAAAATTAAAGAGAACCTTAAAAAACGAACCTTCTATCTTAGCGACCAACCTTCCAACGCTTCGGTGTGTCTAAGATATTGGATCACCATAATTTAATTTCATTATTTTAATGTTTCCAGCCGATCCCATCTATAAAGGTTCTCCTGCTACATTATATCGCAACATGAGGATAACCTAACCCAAGACACTCGGAACTTCAAGAGGTTATTAAATTAGTCTTATCAAAACCTATTTGACTTTAATGCCGGGACGTACGCCCACGGTACTACACACGCTGGGAACCTGTTTCCCTCTCGAACACGGCTAACATTGTCACAGGAAGGCAACTCTCAATAAACACACACACAAGATGTGTATGTGTGTCTTCTAATGATGCTGCCGGTGCTTCGATGCTTATGAATGAACCCCGTTGACACAGACCTACAAAGATGATATCCGAGGAAGAAAGTCTGAATTCCATCTTCTCCTTGCTTGGGTACGTGTTTGCTCAAGTGTAGGTCGGGCCTCAAAAGATCAAGAAACTGTTCCCGAAGCCATACCACGCGGTCGCGTTTGCCGTGCATACAGACAAGATGACTTCACAGAATCACTACAAACTCTGTAAAAAAAATACACACGCTTCCATGGGAAAGGAATAACCGTGGCTAAAAATTAAGTCTGTCATTGGCCCCGGCTACCGAGAATAACTGACTATAGGATGCTGCTTTTCCCAAGGTACACTCTATTTCGCGCACACCATATATAAGCTAGCCCCCCATCATCCATAGGAAGATCATCCCAGTATAATTTGATTATTAATACGCTCCCATTCCTTTCACCGGATCAAGTTCCATCTCTTCTCAAGCTTCCGAGCATTTTAACGTGTGGTGGGGTGGGGGCAAAATAGAATAGAAGCAGAATATGCGCAAACAGCAGCTCCACATCACGGGCCAAATTTGCTTTCCTAATGATCTGCCACTTCCTTTCAGCGCTCGGTCCAGAATCCATAATTTCTACGCTAACAACTGATCGTGAGCCTATTCGTAACGCCACAAGGGAACAATACTGTGTGCCGGTACACACACCGATTTCCTACACAAATCCGATGCTCCATAAATGTGTACATACCTTTCAGGGCACGAGCAACTGAGGTTTGCGTTTCATTCGCTTCAATTCCCAGTGTCCAGAAACGACCAAAACAACCAACTATTCCCAGCCGCATACAGTCGAGAGCCTACATTACTGCACACAATTTGATCTGTTTGTTCACCTTTTTTGTATGCCTAAATAGAAGCGGATCTGCCCCAAACGTTTGTTAATTTTGTTTGTTTATCTACTTTACTGTGAAGGCTTTTTTGGAAATTTGCCATGGCACGAACCCGTACTGCCCATTAGCCAATTTTCGGCCGCAAGAATCAAAATGCTACGCGCAGCAGGAAGAAGAAAAATGCCTCTAAATTCTTGAAAAATCTACATTTCCTATGTCTGCATGAAACATGCGGAACGATGGCGTCTTCTGGACGCGCGTTTATAAACCCTACCAGACAAACCAGCGGGTTAAATAATCGTATTCGTCACGGGCGCGATATACTTCGCCCAGCCAAAAAACGGCGGAAAGAATCAATTTCCCTTTCGTATATCATCGCAATGGAGGCATGGTTTGCCTTTTTCCATAACAACCATCCCCGTACGGATGCTGTAGACTACGCACCATTCGACTCATTCTACTGCTGCTGCGTGTTCACTGGCTTCACGCTGCTCCATCCATTCTCATGCTTAGCCGCCCAGCCCGCAGTAGCTCACTTCGATCTTTGCTTGATAATTTCGCTTTATACTCGTTTGTGTGTTTTCCACACCAATTCAATACCTCCAGGAAATCGATGCCTAATTAACTCGTTCTTTTCGAGTTCGATTCATCGAACCAAGCAGCACCGCCGTGCGGACCGGAAAGATTAAATTATCCGATATCCACTCGATGGGAATCCAAACTCCACACACACACATGCTCGGACACTTCCGTACGCTGTGCTGCTACCAAGCAAGAAGAGTAGACCACTTTGTTACAGAAAGCTGCTCGCGCTCACGCATAAGTGATCGATTGTACCAAGCACAATCGCAAAACAAATCTGGCTTCTATTTAAGCTCTCAATAGCATACACGCGCGATCGGAAACACGGTTGGTGGGTTAAACAATGACATGAACAAACATCAAGATGAAATAACGTAGATAGTATCTATTCCACACTTCTCAATAATAAACGTCAGGGCCATTAGAAGTCACGTGCCAAACTTCCATCCAACGAAACGTGTGTCGTGAGTCATCTTACGGCCGTCGAACAGACAGCGCGCGCTGTCATCTGAAGCTTACAACTGGTATGACATAATAACGAAGCAATACAAGGGAAATACGGTACAGACATTCAAACTAATTCTACCTCCGGGTGATGTATAACAGAGACATGGCCCATAAAGCAAAAACACAGTTGCCTGAGAGACCTGGGAATAGGTTTCAATGTCCCGCTTCCCAACTGGTAATTATCGGAAGTCAAGCTTTGCTGACGCAGTTATTAGTTTATTAGTTTTGGAAATAATTACTCCACTCTATGTGTTGAAGTCTGTCTGTTCCTAGTATCTTCCGTCTTTTTTTTTTCATTCTGAATGATAATTTGTACATTCACAAGCTGAACCAAAAAAGGAACCAATTAGTGATGGCACAGGTGTTCCCACCGGTATGATGCTTCACTATGGCGTGGATAACTTGTCATTCATTTTAATTGTACCGAGTATAGCTCGGTTTGTACCGAACCGAAGAGTAGCACAACCATTTCTACACATCGTTCCAGTATCGATAAATGGTGCATATACCGTTAGGCGGATGGATTTAGCGATACTCACGAACATGCACACACAATTAGATTGAAAATTTCTCCTCGGCTCCATCACGACTTAAACGTCTCCTCATCATGAAGACGTTTTCATGTCAATCTGACACACAGAGGGGTAAATATTCCATAACTACCACACCGTTTTTTTTTCTCTTCCGAACACGCTTCACTTCCCAAGCCGTAGGATCATCAGATCTTCGATCGCGTATTCCGTATACCACCACCACCGTCGTGCTCGCACAGTGCAATGAGTATTTAGTGCAAATTTCCTGCATTCCTTCAGCACCGACTGACGGATTTAAACGAATTCAGGCCGGAAGGCTCTTTTTTCCCGCTTGCAGAACGAAAACAAAACAAATGGAACCAAGAGCACTGCACACAAACCTATCGGGGGCACGGTGAATTTAAGCAATGTTTCTGCTTTATTCACCTTTCTTCTTAACTCTGGACTTTTTACTCCCGAGGGAACGAAACGACGCCCGAAGCTCCGAGAAGAACTCACGATTCCCAATCAAATGGTTAAAATCTGGAGCCTTCGTCAACTCCGCGCGGATGCCCTTTGCGACGCTTGCGGGCTATGGCGCTTCGTGATGGCATGACTAAAGCATCATGAGCACAGAGAATGACGTTGCCGACGAGGCGCGACTGAAGTCAACTGGAACCCACAGTAGATAGAGAGGGGGGGCTTGCATATCCGTCGACCACGGTCTACACCTAAGTGAGCCAATTTCGCAACCACCACGAATGGGCTTTAAATAAAATGTTTTAAACGGTACTAAAATCTACTTTTCCC
Source organism: Anopheles arabiensis (assembly GCF_016920715.1). NCBI lineage: Eukaryota > Metazoa > Arthropoda > Insecta > Diptera > Culicidae > Anopheles > Anopheles arabiensis. Next base: position 11,165,377 of record NC_053518.1, read on the forward strand.
TGTGCTTCGGGCTGATCCGAACCACAGCCGGGATAGCGTTTCAATTCAAGCCGATTTCGCGTGATGTTCAATGGACGGATGGATGGATGGATGGATCGGGTAGACAAAGGGAACGCAAAAAAGCCAAGGCACGACTTTTGGTGCTCCACCGGAAAGCTTGCGCTGAATAATGCGCTAAGTAAAACGGTGTGTGTGTGTATGTAAAGTACGGCTAAATAATGCTCCAATTGAGAATATTATGCTGATTGCCAAATCGGGTTCACCGCATGCACACGACACCAACGGAGAGATTTGCAAGAACTCAACTTCGGTGGACAGAATTCAAGCCATAAAGTGATCTTTTTGGAGCAAATGTCAGACAAACCTTACTCGCGCAAAAGAATAAGACTACTTCTGGAGTACCATCACCATTCGAGACGGCGGCGCGACTCCGTGCTCGTTGGAAAAATAATGTTCTCGCTTTTCCCGGTTTCCCCACTGACGAGCCTTCGTTACCTCCAAATAGCCCACCAACCGTACGTTTAGATGGTTTCCGTTCTAGTCTGAATGTATTCTAGATTCGCCAGGGTAGCCGCCTGCCAGGGGCAACCGGGCCTGGCTTACATTATTTTAATGTCTGCGCCTTCCGCTTTTATTTTCGAAGCGGACAGGCAGACAACACGCCGTTAAAACGCCGCGTCTCGGGAACGAAGGCCTGGACGCCCGTGTGTGTGTATGTGTGGAGAGTTTCTGGAGTTCAGGTTCTCTCGAGTACCCCCTCATTCGCGAGCGGATGGAGCCGTCAATCTTCTCGGACCCGGGGTAGTAGTTTTTGTTTTAATTTTGTGTAAATGTATTTCATCGCTTACGCATTTTAATTTCATTCGCTTTTCCCCATGCTTCCGCAGTACGTACGTACGCCGAGGGGGTAAAGCAGTCTCTTGTTTTTGCTGGTTGATGTACCAATGCTACCAATGCTCGCAGTTGTGGCGCTCAAGAAGCTCCCCCTCCCTGCACAGGAAAGGGGGGAAGAGAAGGGATTTTAGAACGGTCCAACAAGAATATATTCCGCGCTTTAGCTCTTGTAAATGCGCAGTGAGAACTAAGAGGGCATGACCTTTTATTTTGCTTCTTGAATGCTTCGTGGGGCTTGTTCGTGTGCAAAGAATTGGGTAATCCATTCCTGCTCAGGACGACACGAGCACAACAGAGAACAAAGACAATGGAGTATCTCTGCAACATCTAAACCTATTCCAAACATATACACTCACACGCATCGTAAACATTTAAAGGTTATGTACTGCGCACTCATAACTTATGTTCTAATCTACTTACTGAGACTCTTATAAGCCTGAGACAATTTTATGAAAGCTTTACGAGCGACACAAAATTAAAATGAATGAATCAGCGACACACTTTACTGCTCATCGTGTCACATACTGCGCGGACATTAAAAGCTTATGTCTGGTGATTAATGTCCAATGTCTGAGCTTGAAATTAACAATTTTAAGTTGCACTGTACAACCAAAGAATAACAACTCAATTATAAATTATTATGAAACAATCTTAAACCCTGATAGTTTTATAAAGTGTGATACGCTTAATGCTACCCTGAAACCACGTGAATGATCGTTTAGTTTAAAGGCCCATTATTGCCGTCAGTGAGTTTATGTCCCGCAAAGACATCTTCCCCTTTTTAAACGCTCTGTAAGTTATTACGTACAGCTCTTCAGGTTTCTTTTGGTTCGCTTTTCGTCATCTCGTATCCCGGGAAGATATGCCGCCGCCTTTCACTTCCGGTTGCAAATTTGATGGCTAATAAAAAAAAACAACTCTCCTTCGTTCTACATAAAAAAGGGCATCCAAAATATGCGTCAGGCCTCCCGAGGTACGTTTCATAATGTGATTCACCACCCTGTTGTTGCTCCAAAATTCGTCTTTTAGCTTTATCGCCAGGAAGCAGGCAGCAAACCGAGAACAGTTTCCAAAACACCCGGTTTTTGGGTAGGTCCTCTCGTCACAAACCGCAACACTTCTACAACGAGAAGGTTCAGCAGAAGCGATCTGAGTTCCTGCGCAACACAGTATAGGTTCTGCAGGCGTTAAGCTTCTGTTACTCTCACCGTTCGCAAGAGCCACCGGAGTTTTAATCACGAAGGAAGTTTCCCTTTCCCAACCCAATAACAGAACACCACACCACCCGACGCACCCGCGGTCATAAACTGTGCTGGCAGGGTTCAATTTTCAATGAAGATTCTTTTCGTTACAGTAATCTTGATGTTCTTTGTTTCTATCCTTTTCATTTCCATGTTCAGAAAATGTTTCGTCTCTCATACAGCATCAAACTTTTTCCAGGCACGACAACAAATTTCATACATAAGCCATACAGGTTTTTTTTTTATTTCATTCTCCTCTCGCAGCCCAGGAGCAACAGCAACTCCGGTAGGCACACACCGCAGCCATCATGCTCATGATGAATTAAGCACGCAGTGAAAAAACGCAATTCCTCCCAAAGCATTTCAGAACGGAGCAGGAAGAATTGAGGAGATAAAAAACGAACACGTTACTACTTGAAATCGATAACCGATGTTTCTTCGGGTCGCTGCTCGTCCTGCTGCATTCGTTACCGTGTCCTCATGTCCCCGCGTCCAAACGACCATTTTTGTAGGTTCCTCTTCTCGGTTCATCGCTTTTCATATCTTTCTGGCCCGAGAATAAACCATGATCATGATGACGAAAACGGGCAGCAAGGGGAAAAAAAGGTTTCTTCCATTCTGACCCGCATCTTCCCGAGCAGACCGTGCCGTGTGTGTGCTCGAGGGGCAAGCAAAAGTACCTGCCGCGTTTGCGAGTCCCTCCAGCAGCAACCACATCTTGCAGCGCCGGTTCAATGGCAACATCCTGTTGATGCTTCTCGATCTCTCTTTTTCCACTTTTGTACACGAAAAAAAACCTACATCAACAACACAGCCCGCGTGATGCATACAAACACACAGGAAAGATTTCATTTGGGAGGGCTTGGGGGTTTGGATATGACCGTCTTCCACAACGGGTGTTCTTGTCAGGGTGATTTTTTGCAATCAATGAGAGCGACATCACGAACGGGATATTGAGAACCTGCAGCGAGCAATAATTCTGGCATACGGGTTCTATGGTTATCCTACTTCCTTATATACCTGTCAAAGATAACTTCAACATTTATAAAACATTAGCAATTATACCTCTTTCTTTGCACAAGATACTTCTAGAACAAAGCTATCCAATCTTGGAGATAGAAAGTTGTTGATGAATTCTTCTCGCGAGCCAAATTGACTTGCCTACTTTACCAAAATAGCCATTTTACCGCTCGTCCAATGCTCGAAAATCATGGTCGCGTTTGACCACGACCATTCGACACCACATTCACGGTCATGCAAATTCGCCGATAGGCCCCCAAGAGCGAACCCACTCTTCTTTCTCCAACTACACAAATGGAGACCCCAAAAGACTTTCTTTCCCTTCGCCACCTCACACAGACAGACAGAGAGAGACCTACACATCGCATCGATTTTTATAGACCATCGACTAAACCACCTCTTAATGTCCATCATTTCAGGGTTTGTTCCTCGTTTCGATTCCAGCCTCACCTTCAGCGAAGTATTGGTGTTGTTCGCGCACCGCAGTGAGCTCAGAGATGTCACAAACACACGCGCACCACACACGGGACGGGACAAACCGCACCGGGAAGCCTTTTTCTCGATCGACCGAGAGAAAGACCTCCGTTGATCCGTCGTATCGAGTTCAGCAGCACGGGAGAAAGAAGCAGAAAGAAAAAAAAGCCCACCGAGGCTACACACACCTGGACCTGGACGGGTCACTGGAGGAGGTTTTTGTGGTGCGCGCGCGCTGCTTCGTTGTGTCCTAAACCCCCTTAGCATCGAGCGTTCTGGAGTTGAGAAGAAACCGGTTTTCCTTCGCCGGCTTCTCGTCCCGCAGCCACCTCCCTTCGCCTTCAAACGCTGCGCCGTGACGTGTTCGAGAAGGAGCACAAAGCCCTCTTTTCTGCAAGTCTTGCGGGAGCTATCTTACACGAGGAGCCTGCCGCACGCTGCACACCTTTGTTTCTTCATGTTTCATCTCCTATGATCACCCACAGCCCCGGAAGGGTTTCCTACCATAACAAGCTCGGTCTCCCTTTCTAACACTCACGGGGGTAAGCGAGAAAGAACAAACACTTCATCACTCCCCCCTCGGTTTGCCTGTTTTGATGCTACGCTTTTACGCCATATTTAAATGTCCCAAACAGACGCGAACGACGCGCTCGGGCGTCTACAACCTCACCACCTCCAAAGATTGAGGTTAGGAGCTCGATTGATCGTACGTTCGCGTTGGTTGGAGCTGTACGCGTTTTATGGTGCCTAAAATGTGTGCGCGCACGTGCTTCAGCAGTCACCCTCCACTCTCCGCTACAGTTATTGTGGTACACCATCGGAGGCGGCGGGATTTTTGTAGGAATAAATTAATTTATGATTACCTTAAAAAGAGAGTAGTGCACCATAAACTCCATGACGGTTTGGAGCACGAAGCAAGAATTATCGCTGATCGATGAGCATGCGAAGATAATGGTAATCAACACGGCCGCACGGCCACGGTTCACAAATTCACAGCCATCCCACGCAACACACTTGGAACGTTACAGTAGAACCTCTGCTACTACACCAGGGAGGAACGCACAGCTCACATCGTAGTTAATCTGGCCCTGTTTTTGGAGACGTCAAAATCACTGTCTAGGTCACACTTTACACCTTCACCTCCTTTTTAGCAATACGGGGGAGAGGACTTCGAACGTATGTGCCACTTTTCCTTACGATAAACGACGAAACCTCGTCATCACCGAGAGCGCAACAAGATTAATCGATTGTTTGTGTTTGCTTCTTCTGCGTCTTCTTCTTTGGCACTCCCAAACTTACGCGATGAAACGTACAACGCCACCAGCTACCACCCAAGCACGACGCACAACCGCCACGCCGAACCGTTTCGACCAAAGTGTTCGGAAAATGTGTCGAAATATGAATCACTGGGGCCCTATGTGTGGCAGCTCATTTTTCACGAAAACTACACTAATCCCTCTCACTTTGGGACGTCTTTTTTGTTTCGCATGATTGTCCTATGTCCTCTCCCTGCTGTGTTTCCCTCTCAGCCCCAGTTCGAGGAATGATTAAAGCGCACTTTTAGCGGATCTCCATTGTTTACAAATAGAGATCGTTTAAATATCCGTCCGCTCTAACGATCGTAAAGCGCAGCGCGCGCTGCTGATGATCATGCTGATACGGTCAGCAAAATTTACTTCGCAAGCTCATTATCGTCACCCTGTCACTGAGTGTTAAAACGATTGTTTACCACAACCTGCTGCTGCTGCGGAGATGTTCCTTTCGCTTTTTGGGAGCACGCCAAAGAATAAAGCAGCAATGGCACCCTCGGCCAAGTGGCTGTTCAAGGAAATGCGCATCCCAATTTTTAGAAGCTCATCCATTGCCCAGCAACAAACAACCTGTAACTTCCTGCTCGGTTGCAGGCAGATGAGGGGAGAAGCAATGGGCAATGGGAAGCTTGCTGTTCCATGTTAGGCAAGATCCGAGACGAGAGCTAAGCCGGAGCCTAATTAAATCAAGGTCTAGTGCTCGAACCAGCTTATCAGCACTGCATTAATTCGCGATCGTCTCCTCCAAAAGCAACCACCACCATCATCTGGGCCGGGGAAGCTATACATAAATTCCGAAATTCGCGCGAACGCGACAGCAATTAGATGAATGCCTTTTCCCCAACGGTCCCTTTACCCAGAGTGTTTCAGGAGAGGCTGCTTTATGTCATTTTCCTTCCACTACAATCCATTAGCCATCTGCCAAACAGCGACCTGATGCATTCACGACAAAACGGAGAGTGATGCCGCGCTTCAGGGTGTTGGGTTACGCAATTTGCCCTCATCGTTTTCCGCAGCCCATTCAACAGCTCATTTTGGAGCGTGTCCCGCGCGTCGTGTCGGTGGCACCTACAATTTTCGCTGGTTTTCCGCCGATTTTGTTGACCCGCTAGTTTAGAGTGCTAAAACAAAGGAAGCTTCGCCGGAAACAACCATTAGATTCACACTTTTGTTGCGCATTAGTAGACGCTTCGTTAGTAGCAGCATCTTCCTCCATCGTCCGGCGTCTTGGTTGTGTCTTGGACAACCTCGCGCGTCCATCATACAATTGGAAAACCAGCGAGGTGCCATTTAGATTTAGCTTTTGACAACATTATTTCCACCATTCAATTGTGTTCAGCTTTTAGGCTTTTTCAATGGGGTGCCACAATTCACTTCTGTCATCTTTTTTTCCACCCAACTCCTCCTCTCCTATATCTCCACCAATGAGGAGTTGTTTTCCACCAGTTCCACTCTGCGTTCATTAAAATGTCAACCCTTTTGCTTTTTTTCGCTTAGTGGCTTAGTGTTGTGTGGAAATTTAAATTTTCCTGCATTCATAAGCGACCACACTTTGAGCAGCTCTACTTCGCAGCCGGAACCGATTGCTGATGGATTGGCGGGTGAGGGTATAACACATCCAAAGAGTCAGACACAATACACAAACCTCCCCGATAAACGCTCCTCCAATCTTAGTAACAATGGAATTCCTTCACTACCCAAAAAAAAACCCAATGATCCGACAGTTACGACGATACTTGCAGATGCAAGTTTAATACGAGTTTCAATGCTCAATTGAGCGGTAATGTTACTTTAAGGAGTTAAGTAGCTCCACACAAACTGTGCACCACTTACGCAGTGTGTGTTTTCTTAGTGCACAACTACCGGGGGTGGTGGGGCTTCGTTCGATTGTGTCACACAATTGCTTAGCGCACTACTCTAACACAACACAACAATGCCACTACAGTGAGGCTCGTCAACCAACCGAAGCGAATTACGCACCTCGCGGCCCCGTACGCAAGAGACCGTACACTTTTAACTCGACAGTAATGTGTGTGTGTGTGTGTGTGTGTGTGTGTGTGTGTGTCGTTGTAATGGAAACAATCGTTTCCTTCGTTTGTCTTCCCCAAAAACGGCTCCAGCTCAGACTTCACGCTCGTCGTCGGTGCAACTTAATTGAGAGGCGAGTGACAGCTGAGATGCTAATGATGACATTCTACGGGAGAGTGTCCATCTTACGCTGCCTTTGTTAGTCAACGGGCAACTTCACATATTACGCACCGTGTTGCAATCGGAAAATGCCACAAAAACGATTTCTTCTGTTGGGAAGTTAATTACTTCATTTGGAGAAGATCTGCTGCTACAGGAATGTCCACAGCACGTGAGACTTCTTGCTGACAACCACTAATCCATCCAATGTTCCCCAGTGCATTTTTCCTGAGCATTTAGTAAGCTGTAATTAGTGTATCGCGTTTTCGACGCAGTGTAATAAACACGAAGCGCCAAATGTCAAGTTCCTTTTGTGGTATGCCTCCCTCTTCATACATTCCACCACCCACCCGTTTTGATTATGACAGTGGATGAAACGATAAGTCCCGACACCGCTCGCCAACAGTTAGTCATTCTTCGAGGTTATGAAAGCCAAAGCTTCTTCCGCAATGCTACTTATAGTAGCACGAAAAATGACACATTGAAAGAACCTTTATAAAAAAGGGAGGCTTCTTCCTGTGCACACTGGTGATCTTCTGCACGAAGGTTACTCGCATAAATTAACCACAGAGAGTAATTATGTAATTTACACAGCGAATTGATTTTCCGCCTTTGAGTGATTCCAATTCAAGATCTAAATCTGCGTCACTCGTTTCGCTACCCAAAATCAGCGAAACAATGGTGAGAACTTGTTTTGCTGCCCCCGTCCGTAGTGTCAAGCAATGCGGAAAGCATACTTAAAGGCATTTTTTGACGCCCGAAAACAAACGAACCATCACTCATTATCGTCTTCCTCAAACATGTTGATTGCCCCTGTTGCTTATCTCCGAAAAATTTTAACTCTAATTTCATTCCACCAACTCACGGAAACTTCTGTGCTACTGATTCTCGTTGTCTATAGTTTGGATGTACACTAAGGATGAGGAAGGAGAGGCTAGTGCTTACCTGAAATGAAACGAAGAGGAAAAGGAATTAGTTTAAACCAATCAAAATTCTTCAACTGTCTGTAAAATGGAATGATTATTGTATCCACCGTTTCCCAAGCACAAACTTGATAGTGTGTTGTAAAAGATGGAGTGTAACATAACCTTATGAAATTATGAGTTTATGTAATAGAGAAATCATTGATATATATGGTTGCACATCACTGTTGTCTTTTTTGGGTTGGAAAGTCAAAACATTGATTACTTTGTATTTATTCGTTCTGCCGATAAAAAAATATCATTTCCAAATGTTTCAATATCAAGCAATCTTACACAAACCGCTTGATATTTTTGTTACGCAATCAAGTCTGTACAAAATTTATTAACTTCTTCCTGTACCAACTACAATCATATTCTTCTGCAAGCCCACGGCAACGATTAGTGCAAACGTTTTCCCCGCGCTTATTGCATTTCCGTTCTGCTGTGCAGCGAACGACACAAACGGAGCCCCATCTTAAAGACCGTCCCATTGGTTCCCAAGAGACAATCACAAACTTCCCGAACAAGACGCCCGCAGCAGCAGCAGCACCAGCATCAGCACCACCAGGACCGGAAATCAGTTGATAATAAATTGTGCATCGGTTCGCTGCACACTCGCGAAATGTGTACTCTCTAGGGTAGACGGTTTTTTTGTTAGTGCTGCTTCCCTTCTCCTCATCAAGCATTGTGTGTCCGATCACTGTGAAGTTGGGCTGTGTACCACACAGTTTTTTTTTCCTGTTTTTGTACTTTTAAACGAAGCAAAAACCAACGACGCCAATGAAACGAAAACGAACCAAAAAAAAATAGCTACAAGAATCTACACCCCACAGTCGCAAACAAAAACAAATGCACCGATCGCACGAATGCACTCTCGCGCGCGGGCTGATGCAGCGAAGAAAAAGGGAAAAGTCATCGATCCCGTTCCGACTGAAAAGAGGCGTTGTTTTTTTTTGTGTGTGCTTCCTTCATTTTTTGCAACAAACCAAGCCGAGCAGGGCGCGAGATTGGCCATGTTCTGTCTCGAATCTGTTTGTTCCACCGGCTGCGTGGGGTGCCTTCCTTCGGCAAGTGCGCCCAGCGTCGCTGACGGTGTTGTGCATTCTCTTCCCTTCCAAATGTGGTTCAGGGAGGAGGGGGGGGGGGGGGCGCTATATTACCTTCTTTTGTTTTGATTCCTCGCGCGAACCATGTTTATCGCCGGTCTGCTCATCATGATTAGACCTGTTATTAGAAAATTACCATACAATCGTATCGAAGCTTTGCTGTTTGCTGCTGGTGCAGATTTTCCTCCCTTCGTTTTTACTATTACACCCTTCATCGCACAGCAAGTGGTATGTGTGTGCATCGATGGTAGTCAACCCCGGGGAGGGTGGTGGAAGATCAGCAAAAATACAAGAAAGGTCTCACAGACCGATCGTTGTTTTGAATGCAACTGTGTACGCACTGTTTTCTATTCATCGTTGGCACTACTAACATTAGCACGGGGTAAGTAGTAAACAATCTTATCCCAAAATCACACATGTCACACAAGTCTACTTTTCTTACCCAAACCCTTCTCCCCTTCTTCCTCGAAGCCTTTGTCGCGTGAGCAAGATCTGAGCGAGAAAATGCATCTTGCGAAACAATTAATTTGCATACACGATCTTTACCGCTCTAAAGGGACCGCGGCCCGGTACACACAAAAGGGTGAAAAGCGAAAGCATCGCACACGCACACATAAAAGAAAGACAATCAACGCAAAGCAAAGTAAATCACCTTTCGGTCAACTTCCCGATGGGAAGAAAGTCATTTCAGCGCTCTCCTTTACCACCAACCACGCCACCTCAACACACAATCTAACCGCGCGCGCGCCGATAATGAAAGCATGCGGAAAAGTGTATTTAAAAAAAAGTGAAAACTAACTTTTTCTTCACGCTGGGCCGAGCACACGCAGAGAAGGGGAACGTTTTTCTTCGAATCGTTTCATTTAGTATTTTTTTGTCATTTTTTATCATTCGTCGCTATTAGCAAAGCGTTCGTCGCTTAGCCGATAATTTAAATCATTTGTTTTAAATTAAATCGCTTGCCAACTTTTAAGCTTTTGCGTTTTTTTTTTCATTTTTGAAAGAGAGAAAGGAAGCACCCTGCTGCTTTGGTGTGCACATAAAACTACAGACAGCATTTAAAAACATTAAAGATATTAATTTCATTTTAAGTTTCGATTGCCAATTACGAAAAACAAAACTTTCGCGAATAAAACGCTGTCTCCAAACTATGTGTCGCTCAGTTCTTTCACACCACACACACCAAGGTGCCGCCGCAAGATCGGTCGATAACGCTAAAGATCAGCGATCTTTTGGTAGCAAATTTTACGCCCCATTTCCCCCCAACTCACATCCGGGGCATTTTAACACGCACGAGGGCGGGCTTCATCACCTTCAAGGGCAGGTGGGTATAGGGTAAGTAAGTAAATGCGCACCCCATTTCGCTTGGCGCTCTCGAGATATTTATCATTTTCTGTTCTATTTACTGCGGAATCCTTAACCATTCCAGCGACCCAAACCACCGTACGATTTAAATGAATGAAGACAATTAAAAGTAAAAAGCGAAAGGATTCCGGTTACGCTACACTACGCAGCCACAAACAAACGATTTAAACAAACCTTCAACGCAAAGAAAGGAAAGTAACAGTACATGGGGATGGGGCAGCACTGGCAAGTACTTTTCGGAGCATTATTCAGGGATGAAAACGCTCTCGTTTTGCCTCCCCATCATTTTGTGCCGATAATTTTCTGCATTCTGCTGGCAAATTGTCCATCAAACGTCATTTACCGGTTTGCGGTTGCTGCGGTACTGCAACGGTGCTACATAGGCGGCAGGGCAGTCCACTACTCCGCATGTTTGCAGCAACATAATGCACAAGGCATTATTCGAAACCATCGCACCATAAAGCCAGCGCACGCGATGCTGCTGCTCGGGATGGCAGTATCAAATCCGTTGCTTTTGGATGGCGCACACCAAAAGAGTGCTGCTCATGAACATAGTCGAAGAGTGTGCGCTATCTATCACTGGAGTGGAGTCGAAATGCTTCCGAAGAAAGGCCGGTACGGGTTTTCATTCAAAGTTATGAAAGTCACTCATGCAAATAAAATTGGTAAAACTCTTTCACAAGGAACACACACACACACCGATCGCTTCGTGAACTACTCCACAGACACGCGGGCCCAAGGAAATGGCTAACTCGTGCACACAAACCAACAGGACCAGTGTTGCCTCGCTCTGTATCGCAGCATCATCCCCCTTCTTTCGCTCCGAAGTCGGTTTGAATGAAGAACTCCACGCTCCAGAAAAACCAGTTTTTGTCAATCGGGCGAGGAAAAGTTGATCGACTTACTTTCCGCTGGCCAGGCCGGAGCCAAAGCCGCCGCACACAAATTGCGTTCTGGATACACACGCGCTGCTACTACTCTCCCGTCCCAGAGGGGGTAGAGGGTGCCACTGAGCACAGCAAACCAACACAAAACATCGATTGGCGAGACGATTACGACCCGAAACCCCTTTCTTCTGCTTCCTGCTTCACCACCCGGGTGAACCACCGGCCGGTAGGAACGTTTGGCCTGGCGAGCGTCAAGCCCAAGCATAGCAGCCTCAACCTCGACCGGAGGAACCGGTCACTGCCTGGTAATGTCTCGGGGGGGGGGGGGCCGCTCTGACGCTTGGAACCACCATGAGTCACACCAACACCAGCACATTCGCACAGCGTGTCCCAGAGGCTTCGCAAATGCAGCAAATGGCGGTAAAATCCAAACCGCACACACAAGCGACGAACGCTAGATTTCAAGTCCAACCGGTAGCCCAGTTGACTCTGGATGAATCATCGGGTCCGCTCCATTGGGGTTGAGAGGATCGTTTCGGTGGATTATACTTTCGGTAGTTGGCAACTCCGCGTAGAAGGAAATTAAGAAATAGCACAATTGTGAAATTCAATTGATCTCTTCAGAGCTACATAAAATTAGATGCAAACATGGCTACGAAGAAGGAGGCACACGTGGGTGAGAAAACATTGAGATTCGTGTTCACGTCATCCCACACATTGATGGAGCCTGATCTCGGTTACGGCGATGCACCTGTGTACACCCCGGTGTAATCGAAGTTCCATTTTGGATGATTCTCTTCCGACATCTTCCGACCGGTAATGCAATCGATGCAACGGTACGACGCAATAGTTAGAAAGTGTGTCAGTAAGCGTCGGCGATCACGTCACGTCATTGATGATGACTAATGTGAACTAGAGAACGAAGATATGTAAAATACAAAGATTCAATAGTTGCTCGTGCATTGGAGAAACCCGGATACATTAGAGATATGGTTGGGAACCTGAGCTGACGCAATAGTAATGCGGAATACCTATAGACAATGATAATGACATCTTACTGACATAGTAGTAAAGCCTAGATGACCAGATACTACGCGATTTTGACATCTTCAAACATTTTGGATATTGAATGTTTGATTTGAAATAAGAGCGACGCAGCATAAACAAACTGTTCATAGAATATGTTATACACTAAATATACATTCTTACAAATCACTCCCTAAGTCTGCGTCAGTAGTGCAACGGGTCCGCTCCTCAATTAACACCTTCGGACAAATTGGACTCCAGTTCAAAAATGCCATTCATCAGCACACAAACATACCCGCCGCCCGCAGGCTACAAAACTCACTGGTGACCACTACCCCCTACCTAAACCAGCGGACACTAGAGAAGCAAACGGCTCTCGCGTGTTGCTGCTGCTCGTACGAAACTAGCAAATGTCAGTTAATTCTACTAAGCTCCAAACAACCTCCGATGGACGGGCGCCCAACCAGCTGAACACACCTAGAAGTACTCCATAGCGTGCAAGAGCAAGCACGTTTTACTCAACCATAGCGGACGTGTGCCGCAGTTGTAGCGGATATATTTATTTTACTCCACAGTTTGAACGGGTGGACAACCATCACCACCACTAGAGCACCCGCGGTCTTTTCGATCGCGCAATATACCAGTGGAATAATTAGAAGCTGAAAGGCATGCACACAAACACCACCACCAAGTGAAGTTTCCGAAGTGACACTCCCTCGAACATAACGCTCCCCCACCGTAACACCAATTGGCTGTCAATGAAAAGCGCCAGAACCTGGGAGAGCCACCAACCAACAGGGTTCGGTAATGTGTTTCCGTTCCACTATTGCCGAGATCAAGGGCTACCCGTTTCGTGGTGTTGGTTAGCAACAATGAACGTTTGTATGCAGCCGCTGTAAAGATCGAACTCGCACAGTTGCAGATGGTGGTTAAAACATTAGATCATAATTCAAATATCAGACGCTCGTGTGACACTACACAGCAATAGATCTGCGTAGGCTTACGTACGATCATGTACAACGCCTCCTTTGAGGCCGCTAACAGGAGAGTGAAGCAAATTTACACCCCGCGGTTCCTGTTCCCGCTATTGAAAGTCTCTTCTGCCATTAATCATGCATCTAACCAAGCTGCCAGCAACACATTTGTTGCGCTGCTCGATGCTCCAGATAGTCAGTAGGATGCATCGTTCCGTTTTCGAAGTGGTGAGCGCTTAATTTGTGGGCTAATGAGCCTTCGCGCTCTCATGTGCCGTATTGCACTTCTGTACGTAAAGTTGAACGTGTTTAAATGCTTCTATAACCGTTAGATATACCCTGTGTGAAATGATTTGCAGATGTTTATAAATGTTCCAATAAAAAAGAACCAAAAAAATGTGTTCAGAAACTCGATTCAGAAGTAACTATTGACATCATAACTCATCTTTCAGCGACAGCTGCAATGATTGGAGTGTGACACAAGGACCCGGGGCTTCCTTTTTCCTCTGCCCTTTCCACACCGTTCACCTTCAATCGCAATTAAACTGCTATCGAGAAACTGTTCAGCCACTGCGCAAATATGACATCAAATCAATGTTTGCCCCGCTGTATATTAAAAAAATGTGAGGGCGACGAGCGCAGTAATAAAAACAGCTTCATTTCCTGATTGAAGTACTGCTATCTTTGCTATCCTCCCCTTCTCAGATAAGATTGCCCCATGCCTCAAGCGTCCACCGGGTGTGTAGTGTGGACAGTGCGCGACGCTAAAATGCTTTTATTAGAGCCACCCCAGCCCAGCCACTGATAACCGCAAAACACTGCCACCCGTGTTGACGTCGTGCTCGTGCTGAAGCTCTTACAGAAATAGATACAGCAGAGAGAGAGATACGCCCCGATAAGCAGAGGGACAACCCTTTTTTCGAACGCAAAGGTGTACACACAAAATGCCTTTTTAGCCAGTGTGCACCTCCCCACGGAACGGAAATGTTTTTCTTCGATCACTCTCCCCCCGTTTAACGCGCATCGAAAGGTAGGTAAATAAATAAACAAATCCAATGTTACAGCACCACCGCAGGGAGAAAACCCTCACTATCGGAGCGAGGTGAAAGGCCGCGTCCGCGCGATAAGACTGACGGCGTTGACCGGTGAAATCGAAGGGCTCGCTCACGTGCTCTTTCGTTCGGAAACGTATTTGGTTGCGGCGGGCACGGTTTGCAGATGCAAAATTGATTTTCAGCTATATTAAAACTTTATGCTTTTTCCAGTGCGCTCGAAAGGCTTCGAAGCCGTCTATGTTTGTAGATTGAATTGCAAAACAATTAACGATACACATACCATTTCCCGCTTACAATCGCCCCGGAAGTACATCCCGCCGCGGTGTTCCTTTGCATGCCAACGCAAATGAGCAACTACAGCAGAACAACCACCGAGAAACAAATCAACTAACCACAACCACGCGCAGTTCATAAACGTTATGTACAAAACATCTAACGCGCATCGCAACATCTTCACACACAATGAAACAATTGGATCAGTTACAGGGCAGAAAATAAAGCACCGAAAAATCCTCCCAACAACTACGGCCGCACACACACAGAAGATGTAAATCATACAATTTCATTCAATCAAAACAAAGAGAAACCGTTTCCGGGACCTCCTCCTTGATTGTGTGTGTATGTGGTTGTCTAGGGACGGCCAGCGGATACGAGAAAACAAAACAATGCTTTCTTACGCCCTTCTCTCCCGGGCTTCTTGCGGAAGCGATGATATGGCAACATAAAAAAAACAACATATCTTAACTCACGGCGGGCGCGAGATGAGATGAATCCAATCATTTCCCATCCCGTGGTAAATTACGAGCATGAATTGAGAGTATCGAAATAAAATGCTTCTTCCTCTCCGCGGCTATTGTACGATCCTTTTTTTGTATGTCCGTCCAGTTTGGGACTTCCTTGTTACAGGCAAGCATAAGGAGAGAACGTGATGCACATGGACGGTAGAGTAATTAAATCATCTAAAAGGTACATTAAATGAGAAGCAACATTAGCAGCCACCTATCAGCGAGAATAATACACACCGGACAGAGCAATTAGCATTGGGACTTCCGTGGCCTCCCAATCTGCTCAATCTTTTCTTCTGGAAGTGCGTGAGTCAAAGCGATCGAACGGAAGCTCACGCTTCACAACAGCATTCGTGATTCAACAGACAATCTCCCACAACAATGCGTGTTCGATTGTGTAGCGGGTGTAGTTCTTGTCACGTTTTTTACACCTCATTGTAAACATACATCGTATCGCAACATTTGGACACGGAAAAACTTTATTTATGAGCTTTTAGTACACGACGTGAATAGCAACATAGTATGTGCCTGCGAAAAAGAAAAATAAGGGCTAATTGATTGTTATCGTATGATTTCTGACAGTAGTGTAGTTCGCAATTGCAATTTTTTATACATGTACACAACTGGTCTCCCCCTGCGTTACTAATCGGTGTATTTGCTTATGCGTTTAATGATGGATTTATTTGATTTAAATTTGCTTTTTTCTCGTTGCTCAAATTCCATCAGCTTTTCGCCACCGTATTACCCGCTGACGGTAAAAAGAAAATTGCTGCTCATTACCTCGGCGCACCGCAAGCCACACGCCAGTTACAAAAACATTAATTTGAGCTTTTTTCCCCATACGCGCAACAATACTGATGATCAATTGCTGAAATACAGATGTTGTGAAGCGTTCAGCCATGCCTCGAAGGCATACACACGACTCGGCTCGGCGCGCCTGCTAGTTTACGAGTGTATATAAAAGCCGCAATTAGGGGATTTATTCAACCAAAATTAGTAACGAAGCGCAGGCACACATTTTTAGCAGTCATTACTAATGGCTCGACTCCCAAGCGGATGGTGGTGTTTATCAGATGTCCTTGAATGCGGTACATGTCCGCAATTAAATCACAAACGAATTATCTTATCTAAAACCACTTTGCGCGTGAGCTGAAGCAGACGCGGTGTTTTTTGGATAAAATTGATTTTTAATCCACATTTTCAAACATTTTTGCCTTTTTCATTTTTCAAACCGCTCAAACGGAACCCATTCGCTGCCATCGTCAAGGACAACGAGCTGTGGTAACATTACACTAAACCAAACCTTTCCTTTTCATTTTCCAAGCACAATACGATTACTATTTACGACGAATCGATATTGAGCCACAAGCCTGTGGGGCACGCCACTGTCTGAAATTGATCTACAGATACAGATCAATTTGGGTGGCGAAGGAAATCAAATTTAATTTTCCGTAAATCTCAACCAAAGCAAACACGCCCATACACGCGGCACACACACAAGCAAACATTCGAAAGACTTGCCGGGTTCGTCGCTTGATGTATCGCGCGGCTAGCGTCAGTCTTTCGATTACGTATGCAGGGGTTTTTTGGGAGGGATTTTTCATGCCGCAGATTGGTTATTGCACCAATTTGCTTTGTGAGGAAAAGGAACAATAAACATTGTCCCATTTTCACAAAACGGACCGACCGGCAGGTAGTTTTGTTTGTATTTACTAATTACGGTTCTACGCTCGCTACGGTAGCTTGGATTGCGCACGCAAAAGAAGAGAAGCATTCTTCATTTTACTATTTGATTTGTTTGCTTTCTCTCCCTCTCCTCTACCTCCTCCGTAGTTGACCTACATTCTTGTCGAAAAGGGAAAACCCTTTTCCGACTCTTGTTTCCCCCCCCCCCCTCTCCTGTCAGAGCCATTGCATGCCCCATTGCCGGTTGTAAATTTTACGCTGGACAGCTGTTGGAGCCGGCGTAGCAGCGAGGGCGAATAAGAGAAAACGCGGCGCATTATGGAAAGGTGCAGCGGGGCCCGCAGCAGCATAATTCTCACACCAACAATACCGAATGATCTGCAGCACTAATTCGTTACGGTACGTGGTGGAGAGCAGAGAGCATACCATTGCACACATACACTGTTTTCCGGCCTGCCTCTCTCCCAGTATCGGTACAATCCCTCATCCCTGCCCAGTGGACACGCATAGCTGGGCGCGGACGAAAGGGTATTTAAAATATTGCTCATCCAATAAATTGCAGCAAAACATGTAGCAGCATATTTATAACATCGCCAATACCGTTTAAGGCGGTATATTAAACCTCATTTATTTTCTCTCTTTTTTCTATTAGTAATCGTTTCGCGGCCGCTTATGCTGCCAAGCCAAGTCCGGCCAAGTTTTATGAATTTGGTCGACCCAACCATCGATCAGTTGCGGGGTGTTACCTTTCTAAATGGAGCTTTTCATTTTATTTTTTCCACAATCGTTCGTCAGCAAGCTCCGTTAGCAGAGAACGGAAAATGCTCTGCTTCTAACGAACCACCCCCTACAGCCCCAAAAAAGCTCACCCCCCCCACACACAGGAAGCAGCATAATTGCTTGCTTAAGAATTAATTGTTAGCACACGGTGTGGGCCCCGCTTTTTACGTCAACACAAAAAAGCGCCCAGCTTTCCGTTCGAGGTCAGTACCAAAATAATAAACGCGACCCCCGTGTCCCAGCAGGGTTTAGTATTTTCCAGTCGGCCATCGAATTCAAGCGCTGTTAGGTTCGCACGGTGCTACGGTATAATAACGGAAGCGTGGAAGGACGTCACATTGATCAGACCCCATCCGCGGCAAAATCTGCCACTTGGATCATGAGAAGTGTATCTTCCGATTAGGGCGCTCTGTTCCAAGCTAACGCTTCTTTTCGGGCTAACGCACTAAGCCCCCCATCTTTTTGTGACAAGTCTCGTCTCCGCTGGGGGATGGTGGAATGATAAAGCAAATTAAACGAGCACACTTGCTGGCTGACGACTGTGAAAAACCCAACGCGGCATTCTAGTGCTGAGTTCTTTTTGCCACCCCCTTTTTCCACCTGGGGCCACTGACCCGAGATCCGGGCGCGTGCAATGCGCGTACACCACACCACTGAAGAAGCGCCGTTGTTGCTGTTAGTTAGCGGTGATGGAAATGCCATTGTTCTAGGATGACGGATTCTCCCGCACACACGCTGGGAGAAGGGGAGAAGATTCATTAGGTTCTGGGGGTGCGAGTGCTAGATTCTCACAGCGTTACAACAATCACAGAACCATTGTTGCGCAACATACCGGAAAAGGGAAGGAAATGGAATGAAGAGGAGAAGACAAAAAGCACACACACACACGCGCGCGCGGCGTTTGTCAGGCCGGATTTTAGCTCCGGAACGGGCGTCACGGGACAAAGTGACAGGGCAGTACACTTTTGAAGTTTCCACTGTGTTTTGCTCCTATGTCCCAGTGAGCCACCGATATGCTTCGTTGCACCGGCAGAGTGTCCACCGTCCCCCCCCGCACGCACTGTTGTCCTTTACAGTACGTACACACATTCGCAACGATTCGACGCGCGATTGCGCCTGGCAAACTCGTCGCGCGCCCAGACGAGCGTAACGAGGCGGAAAGGTTAGCAGCGTGTTTATGCCGCGTTGGTTTCGAACGCAAACAACACTAAAAGTCAACTCTTGACGCAGTTTCCTGCTTTTCCAATGGGACGGGGCAAGGGTGCGAGGAAGCGAGGAAAAGAGTGTGAGTAGAGAGTGAAACTTTCAAAAAATTATCTACATTGTGCTATTGATTGAAACATGGCGCGCGGAAAAAGCACAACATTTGCGATTGGCAAAAATGAAAGATCGCTGGTAACGGTTTCAATCCACAAACCATAAATCGAACGGTAATGAAATATTTATTTCCATTAAAAAAAGATAAGGATGATATGATGACAGCCTTAACAGCACGCGGGCTCTCAATAAATAATGGAGTGTTGTCTATGACGTTGGGGCCCTCTTTTGCTCACTATTGCGCAGTTATTTAACAGCAAAATAGAAAAGAAGAAAATACAACGAGCAACTTGCAACAAAATTGCGACCAAATACCCTAAAGCGCGTGCACAACACACGGGCTGTGTCTGTAAGCTGCTTACTTTCCAACAAGTGTGTGTTTTTTTTCTTCTCTATGGCCATTCTTCCTTACCCTGTGGCGGTTTAATTTACGCTCGCATTCGATCATCGAGGCACAGTGGCCGGAAATGTTTTAATTATAATTCATAATAATTCCACCTCAGCATCCAGCCGGTGTCGTCACACAGCAGGCCGGTGTTATTGCGTAAGACAAAAAAGTTGCCACAACACGCGTTGTTCGAATCGCAAAAAAAACAAGCAGTAGAGTGAAAAGCCATCTTTCGAAAGATGATAACCGGATCGCAGAACAAACTGCAGGGTTGGGTAGATCATCGTAAAATGGACACAAAGCCAGTGTATCACGATTGACAACTTAGGGGCAATTTTAATAATTTTACTCTAATATCCTGGATATTGTTCAATAATACCATGATTGTGTAATGTTTTTCTTTTACATTTTTTGATACTTTTTCTTGAAGACATGCTCGTCAGTCCATCAGTTTTTTCAGCTTATATAATTTATCCGATATTTTCATTATTTTAAAACGAGAAAAATACACAACCAACGAACCCTGCAAACTGATAAAAGCTCACAAAAGAAAGCATCACTCTTTCATCATCACTGCGAAGGGAGCAGGTGACCATAACTTAACCAACGGGAGCACACAGGCTGTGCAAAAAAAAGCAAACCCCGCGCCCATAATTTACTGTTTGGAGCGCAGGAACAACAACAACCTCACCCTTGTAGTCCATTAACTCCTCTACCGGCATTTTCACCAACCGGTCCCCCTTCACGAGCACAAAACGGTGAAGATTTGATGAAGTTCATTTCATCTTGGCGAGCTGCTGCTGCTTTCTCGGCACGCAAAACCGGTTGATAGTGCCGCGCGCGCTGACATCGCGAGAAGGGAGCTTGAACTTGGGATGCATTCGTAAAAACCGGTACAGTAGCAGCTGGCATATCCCCCCGGTTTGGTCTCCAAGTGTGACGCAAATTAAAAAAAAAAGCCAATCCCCCCCTCAGTGACTTTCGCATGCAAGAGAGCGCGCAGAGCAATATGCCGAAAAAGCACCTCGAGCGATATCAACAAACCGGCGCAAACGACACAGAGGTCGGCCGCCGGGTGCAGGAAGTAAAGCGAACTCTACCCGAAATAATCATGTGGATCTGTTTCGGTGTGAGCATGGGGGCTCTTTTCGTTATGTTGCGTATGTGCTGCTGCTGTACGATTATTATCCACCGCAAAAGCGTGTCCCCACGCGAAACGGGAAGTTCGGAAAAAAGCGGAGGGTTCGTCACTTTTATTTGAACGAAACGAAGAAGAGCGGGAAAGAATCAAGGGATGAAATATATCATTCACCACATACACACAACGCAACCCGGCAGGCCGATCGGCACACACACATTTGCGTGCACACTGTCGAGGGAAATTCAAAATTATAGCTCTTACTGTGTGTGCGCGCGCACGCTGAAAGCATTATAGGGTTGCGGGCGCCTGTGATACGGTACAGCAACACGCAGCAGAAGCGTCGAAAAGTGCTTCCTCTTGAAGTGATCCTTTTGCAAACCCGGCGGTGCCGGCGGCGGTGGTGCAAACCAAAACCGAACACATCGTTATTAATGAAATCGGTCCGGTAGAAGCGGAGGAAGAGGATCGTTCTTTTCTTTCTTTCACCTCAATTAGCTCGCTACTGTGGGCTTGCACATTTTTAGGGACTAATGAAACTAACAGACCCTTTTAACTGATGGAAAGCAAATCCAGGGTGGCCCCTCCAGAGCAGCTCGGTAAAGGGAAGGGAGCCGCCACACGTTCTTGGGGACAGAAAGTACCGCTAGGTCCGGGGCGTACTGATTGCATCTTCCCACGCTGTCTGCCTGGCTGGTGGCGGGCTTTGGCCACACGACGGAACCATTAGGGATGCTCCAGATATTTCGGTGAGAAATTGGCTGCGTTACGATTTATTAATTTTTTTTTCGGATACGCTCTAAGGCACCCTTTTCCGTAAGAAAAACAGAATTCACGGCGCATAAGAAGAAAATGAACCTATTAGTGGTGTCGAGCGATTCGATGACGGCTGCACATTTGAAGGGCTATAATTTAATTTAAAAATTAACCGAGTCAAACCGCACACAGGCTTTTTAGGCGAGAGCAGTAGACAGTTTTTGTAGGAAACGCTTTTCTTATTTCGGTAAAAGAAAAATCTTTTAAATTTCGTCTCAGATCGTATAGACAGCTCGGTTTAATGATAATTGTAATAATGCCATATAATATAAATGTAAATTGAAGGTCAGCAACTATATGAGCAATGATTCAGCGCATGGAATGTATGAATCACATACTGCATCGTTAGGGTACTTATTAATATTTTTTAAGATAATCGTTTCAACCCAACAAATAATTTGTGTCTCTCATTATGTCTAAGCGCCGTACGAAAAGCGAATAAACCCCGATAAAAGCCGAACAAAATTTTAATTGGCCGGTTATTAAGTAACAATTTCAAAGCCGCTACCAGTGAGTAACCTTCCAGCGCTGTTCTTGACGTCTCTATGCACCAAACATCGCACCAGCTTTGAGTCGCGTGCACAATTTATTTGCCAAACGCAAAAGAAAAACCTCCAACAACGGCGCGAATGCACACACACGCCCCTCAAACGCCGGGCGGGTACCGTACCACACGAAAGTTGAATCATTTATTTATGCGTACACAACACACAAGCCACGCGCGAAAACCGCATCTACTTTACGCACGCGGCATTCCGTTGTACGCACCACCATTACCACACACAAACACACACGGGTACGAGCGAATGAGTGGATTTGCTGCATAATTTGACGTTAGTGCATATATGTGCAAAATACAACACAGAGAGTGCCAATCGAAGAGAAGAGAAAAAAAGCACTGCCCCACAGCAGAACATTTAAATGCCAGAACGATGAAACACAGGCTGCATCGTGTCTCGTAGAGTAGCGTTCGAGGGGGTTCGTCGCTTGACGTGGGGTCTCTCTCTGCACATTGGAAAAACCCCTCACAACACCCCGCGAAAGCAAAAACACAACAAATGATTCTCTGCGTGTGAGGAGCGCGCGTTCCTCCGATCCGTGTTTCGTCCGCTTTTTCGTTTTTGCCCATTTTATCGAGCGCATGGTTTCGAACATGCGTGACGCGTACGTACCACCACCACAACCACGCGTAGTGAAATGGGTGCATGGGTCCACATAACGTGAGCCCCCCTCGCACACACACACTTTGGAGAAATGAAAATGAAAAGAAAACAAAAACCAACTCCACCCCAAAAACTGGGTCATCGACGCCACACAGCTACATAGGAGACAGAGGCCTCCAAACGGGCGCGCATGATTTTTTTCCTTCTTTTGTGCAATTCGTGCAAGGTAAAGGAGAAGTAGGAAAGCTGGCTGGCTTTTCGCGGACGCCGCGAGGCGTGTCGCGCAACATTGGAAAGCCGCGAGGCTTTTGCTAACGCCACGGGCCAACCTCGAACCGCGTACGTTCAAGGTACACACAGGCAAGCAATAGACGGACAGCGCGCGATGGTAGTGGGAAGGAGGGGAGCTCCCCATTAACATTGAGGCGCGTCCGAGCCGGTTGATTTGATTTGCGCTTCGATTCGGATGACCGTTTCGCGAGCATTTCTCGCCCTCTCGTTACGGTGAGGATTGATTGAAGCGCGCTCGTAGCTCCGCTCGTTAGGACAGTTAGAATACATTCGTGTGTAATTCAAATCGCAAAGAGACAAGTCATCCGTCAGCGTCGAAGCAGTACGCACAAATTGCGTGGAAGATGACCCTGTTTTAGCCGCGTTGCGTATTTCACTTTCTTTCGTAACGATTCTGTTGTTCAAGCCGCACACGCAAACCGGTGCATTTCTTCGCAGATAGCAGCACCCTCAATACCGATCCAGCTTTAAGGTGGTCACGGTTAGTCGGTCACGATGATAGGGATTTACAATTCGCGATCTTCAACTGCGTTCGGAGACTCAATCCGGCTCCTCCCCACCAGCCAGTCAACGTCTCCCTCAACGAGGCCTGGAAATTGTGCATTGCAACACGCTTGACGTACGGAGATGATTTCGCACAATTCCTTTCGATACGATCATTTCAGGGGAAAAGAAATTGTTGATCACTTCTGGCGACTACGTGTGTGTGCGCTGTGGTCGCATTCCGCCGACAAAAGCGCAGGAAAAGTGCATTACAATCTCTATCAAGCCAACGGATTGCGCATTTTGGGTTTCGCTTCGTAGACTTCGTGGGATGCAATTTTTGGTATGCATTTTTGAGAAAGTGCCGTGGAATTAGGCGGTAGTAGTAAAAGTAGGACATTTTTGAGAAAGAAATTGATAGTTATTGTTATAAAAATGATTAAATGTCAGTAAATGTATGTACTTATTTAAAAGATGACCCTTGTCATTGCAGTTTACTTAAGCAGTTGTAAAATTTCCAAAGAGATGGAGAGCTTACCTGTAAGTAAAGAAAACAAAACATTAGTATAACATATAATCAGTTATTCATATAGAACACAATGAAAACAAACAAGTAAAAGAAGATAACAAAAATAAAGAGAACTAATAAATAAAAAAGAAAACAAACCGCAAGCAGAGTATATCAAAAGAGATGAAAACAAGCAGATTATACGAAAATGATATGAAATAAACAGAAGAGTAGAACATAATAAAGTAGAATAAAGAAACTAAACAGAAATGAACATAAATGAAAACAACTAATAAATAGAAAACAACCTGCAAAGAGAGTTAAAAAGAAAGACAAAAACAAAAAGAGACAAAAAAAAACAAATAGTGTGCAAATTTTACGTATCAAACCGAAAAATAAACATAACAGTAAAAATCTTAAAGGACAAAATCTCATGAGAAAATACCAAAAACCCATCCATATTTACTTGCTGCATGCAATGGTATGATTCTCTAAATTTAAAAGCTTTCCCATGCCTGAAAGCGAAAGGAGGAGACGCGACTAAAACCAATCATCTTTAAGAAACAGAAAAATAAAACAAATCTACCATAAAACACCGGAGATAGATGAGATGAGAGATTTGGAAATATGCTGGCGATAATTATCCAATAAAACCCCTTAAAAAGCTGATTCCTTCGCTCGTGAAAGGATGATGAGAAGGGATCATCTCCTACATCGACAGTAATCGCACGCCGCCAGTTCGTCTTACGGTTGTGTGTGCGGTGGTGGATAAACCGTACATCACACAAAAATACATTTCTGATTTCTCAGGATAGAAAAGTGGTTCCCTTTTTGCAGTGCCTTCTCCTGCTAACCAAGTCATTGACTCTACCATTGACTGACGGTTCGAGGCCAGTCCCTTCGTGTTCGACATAACGCGACCTCCTCTCTTCAAAGTGTTTTGCCCATCGTGATGCAATATCGTACACGCCGCCGTTGATTCGTTAGCCTCTTTTTTTCGATACCATCCCGAACGCGATGTCTCTCACACTCCGGGGGATTGGTTATGTGCAGTGTTCTGACATTGACATACTAAGTGGAAGAGATTACTACGGGCCGGATGGCTCGAGGCGCACGGCAAATTTACGACCAAATTGGCACACAAATTGGCGATATGGAGTTCAGTTTTTCTTGCCATTGCTTCAAACGATACTGCTTTAAAGATTTCATTTAAAAGTTTATAGCTACAAGCAGCGCGAGCTAATGTACTTTCGAACCAAACGTTTCAGATTATTGCGTATAGAAGAGCAAAACCCATGATAAGGTACCACACACAGAGCGCTATTTATTGTTTCCGCTAATCTGAATAACAATTTATAGAAACATTCTGGATTGAACAAAAAAGGCGCGCTACACTACGCGAGTAGTTAGTTGCCTGTCCTTGACAAGTGTGTAGTGTGTGTTACGTCAACGTGAGACGCATTGTAAATCACAAGGGTGTAGAAGAGTCACAGATTATTCTAAATATGGCTGATAGTAGTATTTATGGGACGCTATTTCAATTTGCTTCGACCGTAAAAATGAACGAAGCAGAACGAATACGACACACCGAAGAAGCAGGGGTTGCAAATTAAGTGATCAAACTCTTCGCTCGTTTGCTTTTACGCGAGCATCTTCCTCTCTCTAGCAGAGGCTAACAATGTACGAGTGACGAGCAGACAAGTAGATGACCTCTAACATTCACCCCGGTGTCTATTATGCTGCAAGAATCGGCACAAGTGTCTACCTTCTTCAAAACGTCACTCAAAAACGAATCACTTTCGAAATGATGTCAGGCCCAAAACACGATCACTTGAGGATCGCGTCATGATTCACCCCGCTCTGGCAGCACATGAGAGGAGTCTCCGTTTCCTCCCCTGGAGTGACGCGAAATTAATAGCAATATTTATGAGGCTTTAGGTTTGCTTCCCTAAACGCTACCACTAACCGAACGCGACGACGCGTTCGCAGCTAACAACTTGCAGGCCGCAGCACTTCCCAGGTAACCGCGCTCCAATGATTCACAGCAGCGACGTGTGTTCACTAAAAACGCACCCACACACACTCTAATACACATTAGTTCCCTACCGTCCGGAACGAAAAGCCTGGATTAGACGAACCAGGGAGGGAACACGATACACAACCTGTGCAGTGTGTGGTGGTGTTGCAGGGCAACCGCGCACTAAGGGCGAACTGGTCACGTTTTTATGGGATGACGGTTTTATGGCAGCTGCGACACCAATCAGCGTGCGATCAATGCGCGTCCCACACAAACAGCAAAACGTCACCCTAGGACACAAATACACACACACCCTTGCCTTCAACTTTGGCGCGTGAAGTCATTTTCCGATTGGACTAATTAGCATTTTACACGCATGATTGTGTCAACAAATATTAATGAAACATCTTAAAATACAGCTCTAACCCACTAGCGCTGCTTTGTGTAGTGCCGAATGTAAATCTGGCCCCGTGCGGCGGCCTCTGTGTTTGAGTAACGCGCATCAATCCTAAATTGTAACAGTTTATTGATGTCCAAATTCATCTTGAAGCCGTTTCGAGAACAGGTGGTGGTTGAATTTATTGCCGGGTCGTGCGCTTATTATTTTGGAATAACACTAAGATAAGGCAAATTATGCTGGCCATAAAATGAAGGAATATCCAATCAAAAAACACTCCCGGTCTCTTAAAACAATATTTTGAGGAAATTTAGTCCGAACTCCATTACTAGCGAAATTTATTACTTTTTTATCATTTTAATCGTTATTTATACCTATTTCACACAAATAAGCAATGAGTTGTTTAGGGATGGCTGTCACTTAAAAGAGGAAGTAGTAGTACTTTTACAGATGACTTGTGGAGTGTGGTCCACGACCTGTATCCGTGTTACTGGATCGCATTGGACAAATTGACATTTATTTCGAATAATTAACCAACAAATAACTCGGCAGGGAACACCACTTCATGACATCATTGTCCTCTATTTAATCAGACGATTTCGTTTACCATACAGTAGCAATTTGAAGCCACTTAGCGAACGATTAAATGCACCACCACCTTCACCACGCTGGCACGCAACCACCATACTTAGCCCAGAGAGAGCCGCGGTAGTAGTGGTACACATTACAGACTTTACATAATTAGCGATAACACCAGGCGATGATGCTCCGGCGTAGATCATGATCATCCGCGACCTTTGTCTACAAGATTATCAGTAAGGGCAAAGAGGATTGATGTTGAGAAACTGCGTTTATTAGAGGTGCTGTACCCCCTTTGTAACGTCATATCTATCAAATGACCTAACAAACAGTCGTACGATTCGAGCCCCCTTTTTTCCCCCGATGAAATCTCAACGCCCGATGACCGATGACCGACGACAAGTTTGCTAAACGATGCTACCTACTACTCACTATGCCTCCTCCTATCTCTCTCCTCTCAAAAGCGATAATGACACACACACAATCGTATAATTAAAAATGCAAGAATTGCATTCGATGCAGCGTGTTTCCGCCCTTGCGACAATGGGGGGACATACCCTTGCTATCTGGCTTGTCTATCGGCGAAGCGATTAATCCCTATCTTCACTCACTTAGTAGAAAAGCTGTAGCTTAAATTTGTGTGCAAATGATGAACTAGAGCTGCTGTGTGCGATGGACACGGCACGATTATGAAATCCACTTCATCACTCACCCACACGCACTTTGATGGCTCCCAAAAGATCCCAAAAGTAGCCGGTAAGTAGCAACGGGTTCGCCGCTTGCGCGATGAGCTAACAAAGAAAACATCATTCGCTCATTTGTCTTCATGTCGAGAGGCTTTGTTTAATTTTGCCTTACATTTGTAACACACATTTTATTCCTGCGTGAGTGGCACAACTGTTCATTCATCTCCCAGCACGGAATTTTCCTGAGAAAACTAACCATTAGAGCACATGCGCGTATTGCAAAACAACGAAACCGCAGCAAAAACACATCTCGATACGCAAATGATTTTAATAAGTTTGGCGTGGAAAAAACAGACCCCACTAAAGCCTTACACCTTTATGCTGACCAGCATGATTTGCTAGCGTAGCTTCTTCCTGTGCTTCCTATTGTTTCGAGGCTGATGTTCCCGCATCACGAAATGAAAGTGAAGAGACCAGTGGGCTCGTCTTTATGCTCCTGACGGCTCTGTATGATGGAGCAGTGGTCTAGCGTTCCCTCACTCTCGTCGCTCTCTTTCTCTAATGGATAGATGCGCGGAAGAGATACATATCTAATTCGATACGCTCCCTCGCCGTCGTCCCAAAGGTCAGTCAGACGCATTCACACGCACGACGCAATTAGAAGAATACAAATGAAGCTAGCCCCCATGTGCGATTGGGGAATACATTGCTGTGAGGGATTATTTTTGTGGAAGCTTAGACCCCAAAAACGTTAAATTGAAACACGAACCTCCTCTCTTTCCCGTTACCTTTATGAGATGAGGCAAAATTAATTCCGTGCCATATGGACTTTAAAGGTGGATGGGTAATGCAGACCAATAGACGCCGTTAAATCAATACCACTTAGGTGAAGGCTGCAGTGTTATTTAACGCTATACACACGAAGGGATGCATCCATTGACCGATGAGTGTAGCATAGAACTGTCCTAATAAAACATTTTATGTACGTTTTGGGTTCGGACTTTGTATGCAAATTAACGCACTTCCATCGTCGGGAAAGGAGGCGCTAGCGCGTTTAATGTGCCGCACACATCAGCAGAGACAGAGAGAGAGCTCAAATCCCCCCGAGAGAACAAGCAACATATGCTTTTCCTCGTACGGGTTGTTACTGGGGTTTTTTCCCTTCGTTTATGTGTTTTTCTTCCATTTGTTTCTACTTCGCACTTCAATTCAAGAGATACGAGGCGCACCCCTTAAGCCTGGCATTTCCGATGGATTTTCCACAAACCGGCCACAGATGTTCCCTCTCTTCCGTCACCATTTGCATTGTACACTGTAGTGCGGAGTAGCAGTGGTTTCGGAAGGTTTAGGTTTTATTCCTACGTTTTGATTTTATGGGCCGGCGTTAAAGAACAGTTCCTTCGATGCGAGCAAACCCGTGTGTGCTTTATTATTCCACCCAGAGACACATCATCATCATCATTGCCATCGATCGCGCACTATCGTTTGAAACGATCGTGGTCCTCCTCCCCTGCTCTCTCGAATGGCATTTAACCATTGTGTGGCACACGCTACCACTGGCGTTCTGCTTTAATCCATCACCGAAAATAACACAATCGGAATAAATTTGTCCAAACGTGCGAGAACGCCGCGGATGAATCATGCTGACAGAGGGTTTTATTCAAAAGACTTCGCCGTATGTAAAATGTAAACCAACAAATAAATACACATCTCGCCACACAAAAAACTGCATCCGTAACATCAACTCTGCCCGGTTCGTTCAAAACAATGCTTAGCAGCAGTTTCATGGTGCGTAGGCGACGAACAAACGTGTGTCAACCTCTGTGTCTGAAGATCGTCGAATTGCGATCTTGATCGACTGTCGTACAGGGCCCCGCAGTCGAATGTCGCCAAGAGCAGTGTCTCGTCGCTGCTGACGGAAGATGCTGCTGTGTACCGATGGAAGACAATTTAATCCTGGATATAACACAACACAATTGGTGTTTGTACAAAAAAGCGACAGCGCACGAGGTAAACAATATAATCAAAGCAGAACCTTATTTGCTTATGGGATGGGATTCTAAAGCAGGATCTTGCTCTTTTTGTGGCGGAATTCTTGAAATCATCGTTATAAAATTGATTTAATACGTTACTTCAACATTGTTTACCCATTCCCTTTCTCGCTTGGAATAAAGCTTACACTTTCTTTTCAGCTTTCAATGACAAAACAAAACTAGTCCAACTGAATCGACACAAATTCCATCAATCTGAAAACGTTTGAAATGGTGGTAGACAAAAAAAAAACACAAGGTTTACTTTTTCCCAACCGACACACTAATAAAAACAAACGAACCGTCAAAGACACACTCTCTGTGAGTACGCCGCCCGCACTACAGTGCCACACTTTCATTTCGCTTTCAATTTCTGTTAATCAATTCAACACCCACCTACACCTTCCATTACGGGGTAAGTGTGTACATACACACACACACACACACACAGATCTGCCTCAACCGCGGACCGAAAAAAAGTAATCGATTTATCTCCAAACCAAAACGATCGAAGAGAAATGCTGATAGAGAAAAAGAAGCTGAACCTCAATGCTGTATACATATGGCCAGATTCAACACATGGAAAGAGTACAGCAGGGAAAGAGAAAGAATAAAGCAACTTATCCAGATGGGGTTAGCCTTGCCAATAAACATAAAATTCAAGCTGTTTAAATATTGATTTGTCAATCGTTGCCGTTTTGGATGTGTGCCAATTAAAACTACTTTCGGAACGTTTTAATGTTCTTTTTTTGTATTTTACCACTGCATTGTATTGACTACAAATGAGAATGGCAAATTAACCCTCCCTTTCATGAATAATAAAATTTAATCGGATTATATGCAGAGTTTGAGTTGTTCGCACAAACCAATCCGACACAAATCCTAGTCAGAATATAAAAGGAAAACATAGTTTTACTCCAATAGTACTTTTCATGACACAAGTTGCACACAAACTGACATGGAACAATTAAAAGAAGAGAGTTGACGAACAACAAGCAGCAACGAAAAAAATAAAATAAAAACAACCGACCACAAACGAACGTAATTAATACAACCGAGCAACGTAAATCACGCATTATGTGCTTTTCGGAACACGCTTGGATTCACTTTCGTGGTCACGAGTCAGTGCACACGCGTCATTGCACACCGTCGTCACACGGGCAGGCGCATAAAAGAGACAAACGCAGTGGCAGAGTAGTGGAGTGGTTGGGAGAGGAGGGCATAAATGAATTGTCATAACACAGTGTTTTGTTTCTAATTTCATTTTCTTTTAAAACAACCACAAACGCTTTGCTTGGCAATGAAGATCATGTCAAAAGTGATGAGCATGCAGTGCCGGGGAGGGCGTACGTGAAACGAGATGATATAAATATTAGCTTTCAAAAGCCTCTCGACCGAACGCTTCACAGACTAAATATTTACAAAATAGAAAAAGCAAATTTCAGCTTAAAATAGATGATAAACTCCAAAACGTGTCGCATCCACCGACGAGAACCTGTGCCATTAGTCACTCGCTGAACTAGTTTTCTAATTCTCTTTGCATCCATAAATTTCGAACTCATCCCAACCTTTCTTTTCTTCTCCCTTCATCATCACCAACCAACTGAACTTCCTACTGACCGCCTGCCACCTCGACACATCGGTCACACCT
Organism: Anopheles arabiensis; assembly: GCF_016920715.1. Classification (NCBI taxonomy): domain Eukaryota; kingdom Metazoa; phylum Arthropoda; class Insecta; order Diptera; family Culicidae; genus Anopheles; species Anopheles arabiensis. The sequence continues at coordinate 11,196,593 of NC_053518.1, forward strand.
TTTGGCTAGGATCCAGCGCAACACAGCCTTCCTCCATGCCACCTCCATGGCTCTCTTCTGGGGGGTTAAGGTTTGTGCAGAAACACACACACGTTCCAGAGCAGAAATTGTTCTAGTTTTTCAGCGGCAGCTTTTCTCTCTCCTTTTTTTCCACCCCGATTCTGTCAACGCAAATTATGCGGATGGGTCTGATTCTGTTTTCCGGGCGGCGGTCCGCTTTCAACGAATAGTTTAACGCGGTCACCATTATTCACACACACACACACACACACAGAGCGACACACATACATTTGGCAGGCCCTTTTTATTATGCTAGTTCTGTAGCGTGAGCGATGAGTTCATTGCTCCGTGTTAGCTGAGAAACTATATGCGCTGATGGGGGCATGGAGGCATGGATGACAGTTGTCTGATAGAGGATAGTGCAAAATTAATTTAAAACATGACTTTTAATGTTCATAAGCTTCATTGCGTCCCTTTGCTACCTTTCTCTTTATTTTAATTTGTTTCAGCTAAGCGTGGTAGTGCAACTTTACCAAACAGAATAAAATATTTTATAATTTGCAATTGTTTTAAGCTAAAAAGAGCATGTTTATCAAATTATTATGATCATTTTTCATGGTCACAAAACAAAGCGAGCGTAGTGCAAATTCAAAACCATTATTCCACCGTCCGATAAACCCAGTAGCATAGCATTAACGCACTCTAAGGCTCAATTTGAAATGCTGTGCCCCGCCTTTTGCCAAGCAATCATCATCAAAATATGATTTGTAATTCAGCCGGCTGAGCCCCTCGGAGCGGAAAAGTGCCTTTTTTTTCGAAACATGTCTTCACTTCCAATAGCAGCCACAGCACACAGACACAAAGCCACTGTGTGGCGTGCGCGTCATTAGACGTGTATCGCAGCAAACAATTAAAATTATGCTGCGAAATGGAGGAACGAAAAAAACAAACCCTCCCATCAACAATCGGACATGGGCGAAGGGAAAGGGCACGTGGCCACATCGTCTTTCAAAAACGTAGAGTTTTACTTCCACTCACTTGCATGCAGCTGCTGCTGGACAGAAGGCAGAAAGGTAGGCGGAGGTTGGTCCATCCGCAGCAAAAAGCTGTGGCAGCGCGCGCTGTGGCAATTAAAAATCACAAACTGTAGCCCATAAATCAATCACAACAGTTTTATGCTTGCCTTGGCGGAGGCGAACAATCAGCACAACCCCACCCACCACCACCCCACATCAAAAGCCATCATTTATTTCCCAATTTCGAACGCTCGCACGCATCTCACTCTCTCCCTTCGGAACGATGACCAACCATCATCGTCAATGAAATCTGTTGCATTTTTCGCTTTATTAAAATTTCCTTTTCAAACGCCACCGGACCGTGATGATGCTGCCGCGGCTGTCTGCTTGCAGCTCCTTTGTTGCGCGACATTGGTTGGAAATTCATCATCTGAAATATTGAACCACACACTCCGCCCCGTCGTCGACCGTAAGACCGACTGAGAAAGAGAGATCACAAAATGCCCAAGAAGAGACACAGCAGCTTTTAAATTAAGCATTTCCGGTTTCAATTAATTCCAAACTGCCAGAGTGGCAATTTTGCGTCGCCAATCGAGAGACTCTGGTGATGCTTTGATATGGGGGGGATGATGAAAGGGGTTAAGCCACCCAGCCAGCAACTTCAACACAGGCCTGAGAGAGGAGAGATCGCATCAAAAGGTTCCCCGCTTCAGCAAAGCCTAATATGCAGCGTGTGCCCCCCCCCCGCCGACCGCGGAGACGGATTGTTTTAGTTTTCTTTTGATAAAATACGCATCAAGTGTAACTGTAGTTTTGATTATTTTCACCACTGCCGCCGGTCTCTCGTTAGGACGGTTTTCCCAGCCACTGAATGAGAAAGCCAAATGGTGAATGAAACAAAAAAAAACACTCCACGCACAAATCACTCGACGACAGTTGAATAATTTCCCTTCCTTCACACATTACTCATAAAACATGAAACATAATGGTTGGCCCATTCTAATGAGCCGAGCCGATAAGAGCCGAGCTTAGGGCGTGCGTACTTGACACAGACTTTTTTTATGATTAGTCTCGTCTCTCGGGCTGGCTGCATCCAATCTTCCAGCTACTGGTTTTTGTCTGCGTGGCCGTGGAAGTGCAACTCCCCACCACCTCCTCCTGCTAAACACATACTGCATCTAAATCATACAAATCATCCAAAGCATCAAGAGCATCAGAGTTAGCCGGCTTTGCGCCTCGTCAGTCCTACGCTCCCAGCAGTGTTGGAGCAAATAAATTTAAAACAATTAGCCATTTCGTCGTACCCCGTTTGCTTTTGTACTGTCATTTTGCTCACCACCACCCCCTTGGGTGAATGATACCAACTTGCTGTTAACAAAACGCCGACTGCAGCGCGGGCTGAAGATTAATCATCCCGTACTATTCAAGGGTAAAAACAGTAGCGACTAGGGAGGATGTTGTACGGGATGCTGGTGAGCTGATTGATGTGCCTCTGTTTGCATGGTAAATGCAATACTTAAACGATAATTTTGACATAATCGGAACGCATAAACAATAACAGCGGAGCAGCGGATGCGAAGTGATATGTGTCAAGATTAGCGTGTCGGAGCGCGAGGAGCCAAGGTTTTAATAGATTTTATTGAACTTAAGCCGAGGCTTCAAATGAAACCCTCAATGACCTTAAAGCGACTCCAGTAACTGCCACGTATCGTATACGTAGACGTTCTATAGTTTCGTGGATATTGTACCAATGATCTTTGTGCATTCCCTAAAAGTATGACTCATCAAACGAGTTCCGATGACGCTTTTGGTGAAACGTTTCTGAATTAATTTGAAAAAAATCAAATCCAATCATTTCTTTGCTGCTACTTTAACAAGATTCCAAACAAATTTCATGATCTTTCCACTATTTTTGACTCTCTTGAGCAGCAGAAAGCTTTTCAAGTTCTGCCACTCCTTGAGACATAACGGCAGCAACTTCAAGCGACAGTTTTGGAGAAGCGCCAAAACTCATTCAAACTTTAATGCGCCCTCCATTCAATCTACTCAACCATTCATAAGATAATGTTCTTCACACACAAACGTTGCCGTAAAGGTAAAAAGAGAATATCCGAAGAAAAAAAAACCCCACACCACCAAGGCCTCGTTACGGTTAAGCCTTTAGGCACAGGCACAGAAAGACAACTGAAAAGTCCTGAACCCTGCCTCCAATCCAGCGGCACCCTAAACACTCTACGTCTTCTTTGTGCTCGTCACAGGACGCGTCAGAGCCAAACGTCTACTAATGATTCTGCGTCTCGCCTGCAACGGTCACAAAAACGCAGCACACAGAGGAGAGACCCGAACAAAAAAAAAACACCCCGAACCCCAGATATATCCTGGAACGACGAAGACGACAGCCCGGAGCACAACACAGAGCACCGGAACGTGAGAATTTTCGCATTCCCGTAATTAGCCGGCAAAAGCTATTAAACTGGCGAATGCATTTAACGGAGAGGAGAGTCTAGAAGGGCTGTGGTGCTGCAGCAGCAGGCCGCCCGAGGGGGTTGCGAGTTCTGCTGCTCCTTGGCTGCAACGGGACCGGATGAGAGAGGTTCAACATCGTCCAGAAAACGCATCGCACATTTAGAGCTGCACGCGCGGTGTGCACAGCCAGTAAAACGTGGCGAAAGTCAAACCAAAAGCAAACCCGGAAAAGGGACAGGGCGGCGTACGCCGAAGAGGCTCGACATGCGACTTCAGTGTGTGTGTGTGTGTTGAAAGAGGAAAGGTCTGCAGCTAAACGTCAGATCCGGTGTGGAAAAGACCATTTCATCAGGCAGAATGAAGAAACGTTATTACGTGTCGTATTATTTAGGGTCCCCGCCGGACGAGAAACGTTCTTCAGGCACTGAAGTGAGATCGAAAGGCATCGTCGTCGTCGTCGTCGTGGTCGTCGTACGAGTAAGCTGTCATTCTCGCTAGACAAAGGCTCTACTTAGCCAAATCTCTTAGCAACAGCAAAGGACTAACTTCTCTTATTGTCATTCCTGGCGTAGCTTGCAGGGAAGAACTTCAGAAGAAGCTAGTCGACAAACATTGCGACAAAAATGTTAGGATTGCTACCGTCACCCCATAAAAACACGGCAAAAACCAATCAGAACTTGATTTAAAAGAATAAATCATACAAAGTAAAGTAATTTAAAACCTATTTCTCTGCAAATAAAAACAGAAAATAAGCGCATTGATTAACTGAGTCACGCCATAAACCAAATGCAACACATTAAGCAAATCATGCATTCTATACAAACAATGTAACGATTGCAACTTTCAAGTTCGTTTGATCATTCCGCCACGTTTTTTTCTACCATAAGCTTTGATAAGAAAATGTTGCACATGTTCACTTCAATCGGAACGTGCACCAGCAGTTCATTATAACTTCCTCGAAATGATAAAGAAAGGGACGACAACCCAACACTTCTTCAACGAAAAAGGTTTTGTATATAAAAAAAACAAGTTCAATGTCAATCCTTACTAATGATCAATTAAAACGGACACTTTTATACCCTTACTATTCAATCAGTAATACAATACACACTGCAAGATTCATTACTTTATTATATGTGAGAATTGCTGTACAATTCAGACACTTTCATACAATAAATTCCAGCCCATGTATGCCGCCACCAGCGAGAACATTAAAACGATTCCCCATCCGCGGCAACGATTTTTAACACCGGAAAGAACAACCGATTCAGAATCGGTAAAGGCTTCGCTTTTTCGATTGCGATCATTAAAATAATAACGATGACTTGGCTCTCTCAGCGCGGCCCACACGCACCCATCCGGGCTCCATCGCACAACCTACTATAAGATACCCGGTACACCACAACACATCCGGTGGGATTGGTTTTGATTGCGAAACTGAAACGCACTTTGCAACTAAAAACAGAATAAAAACCCCTAGAGAGAGAATGAAACCAGGCAGAAGAGATCACAACACCACACACCACCCAGGAGAGCTCGGCCGAGGAGAGACCGGAATGGAAGCATTAAACCGCAAATGCATCAGAACCGAACACCGTGCGCTCTTCCACCGCGGGGCGGCGTCGTGTAAACATTCTTCCCCGGCGATGCTGGGTTTTCAAGTTTTCAAACACGTTTTTGAGAGCGCCTGCATCCGCCCAAGACTCGTGTGCACGTACGCACCACCGCACATAAATCGCCGGCTCGGTTGATCTTCCCTTTGCTAAAAAAAACAAGGGCCCGCATTCGCTTTAATCGTGAGCCTACCACCACCGAACCGATTAAGTGCCAGCACTTTTTCGCAAAACAATCTCAGCCGGTCGATTTACCCGGGGCCGCGCACTTTACACTTTCGCGCCGGATTCCACACAACGCCCCAAAAACCCGCGCGCGGAGGGGAAGGAAGTGAGCCCACCAATAAACACACCACAGACACACACACTCGATGTCCATAAAATTGTCCCGTCCGGGTCTCGGCCGAGTGCAAAATCTTTGTTGTTTTGCTGCTGCGAAAGAGTCTGGAATGCAACCGCGCGAGACTGTGGTGGTTGTTGGATGGCAAAGTTTGTGGCTTCGAGATGAAGCAGCAGAGCAGAAAGGAAGTTTATAGTTGCCACCACTATGGACGCCCTTTTCGCTTCCCCTCCCAAGCATCTTGGCTCACTTGTTCAGGAAATGTGCACTCCGCCGGAAATGCCGGGCAAATCTTTTACGCAAACAGACTGATCCGAACGGTTTACCGCGGAGAAACAGCGACAGCGAATTTGTCACGCTGGTGGTGTACCTCCGGAATGTAGGAAGCATTATTTCGCAATTACTTTCACCTCTAGAATTCCGTGCGCATACGGACAACAACAACAGACACTTTCCTGTATAGTTCAATAGACAAGCCAAGTAAAACAAACATAGCTTTAAAGAAACACAGTACAGAGAACCACCTTCCCCAACAATGGGGCCCTTCGCGATTCTAGTAAGCTTTTTATATGGAGTTTGACAGTTGGAGGCTGAAATCATGTAAACACTCCATACAAAACCACACACAAAATTAGCCTGTAATTTTCGGTCTAGATTAATCTAGCCTAAAAGCTAGAATTAGATTCGAGTACCTGCTCGAAAAAATGGCAAAACACGGTGTTGTTTACATTTACCCCAAGGTGGATTAAAGAGATCAGGTGGTGAAATTTAGAATCAAAGTTTATGTAGTCCAGGTGGTTTCATAGCATTTTATAACCAATTTTTAACAGCACTTTTGACAGGATCGTTGAAAATTAACACTCTTAAAATCTTCATTCACAAACAGAAACGATATAAATCAGCCTTCTAAATGTATACACCTTGGGATAAGCCCACCTGTATATTATACCCACTTAGATAGCTGCTCGAAAACTGCTATACAATGCAAACAGCTGACAGGCTGAAATTTCAACCTACGAACTTCAAACGGAAAGGGCCCTAATACTGGTAAAATCCAAAATCTTCGGAATCTTTGAAGCAGCGTTTCCGGCAGAGGTCATGAACTTCAATTAGAGCATATTTGAAAACTCAACAATTTTGCATCCTTACAACACACACACACACACACGAGACGACGCAAACATAGCAAATTGCGAATTGTATTTGTTTTGGAACTAATTTCCGGCATAAAAAATAAACAACAGATAAGAGCCTTTTTTGTGTGGTTTGCGCATTTGAAGGTTTAGCAAAAACAGATGTGCAAAAACAAACGCGTACTATCATCGAGGAACGACAGCTGCGCAAAGAGCATTATCAGTGGTATGGCGGCCCGAGGGGCTTTAAATTCCTCGGCTTAATGATTAAATTATGGTTTTCGCAGTACAATGTCAATCGAAATGCATCGCATAAACGGTATCAACCAGTAAGAAAATTCTTGATAAGAGGTTGTAAGAGAACAAACGAAAAGCAACTCATAAAACAAATTTAAGAGCAATTCAATTTAGATGCATAAGAAATAAAGCGAATAAGACAAATAGTACAAAGTAAAGATAAAAGTAAAAGAACAGAGCAATTCAAACCAAAATGTAAAAAAAAAAGAAAACACACAAGAAACTACAAGATAGAGACCAAGGAAAAAACCCACTTACAGAAAAAGGGATAGATGTCTCACACGAAGGAAAAAAAAAAAACAAGAAAACGAATACAAAACAATCACACTTTACCTTGGTCTTCTTAGCGATCGGATAATGGACGGAGGAAGCTCTGGTTCTATGATACATGCAAAGTGTACTGGCGACTTACCTGCAATTGAGAGGAAACAAACAAAAGAAACGTAAGAAAAATATCGTTCAATAAATATATAAAAAAGAAATAGCTTGAAGGATAAATAATAAATTGCCTTTTATTTATATTTTTTTTTTGCAACAATAAAAAGACATAAAAGTTTCAATCCCAAAAAAAACACGTTTCTCGCATCATCCCAAGAGACTGCTTGTGTTCAAACTGTCGTCGCAATCGAAAAACTTGTATTGTTCTGGCAGTGCACAACATGCACCAACAGCATGCATCACAACACCACCATTCCCCCCCCCCCCTCGCAATCATTCATTCTGTTTCCCTTTTTATTTCCCTCCCCAGCGTTACGCTACACGATAGCATGTGCACATGAGCAAGGTTTATGTTTTTATCACCATCACACCACCAGCCTCTGCCTCTATTCGCTCTAGCCACTAACCCCCCTCGCGGGACCGATTCGAATGGAACACGTACGTAGAGAACGCGACGACTTTCGGAGCGCGCATGCTGTTCTGCAGTGCAATTTGAATTCCGGTATATGCAGCCAGCAGCATGCATGCTCTCCCTCCGGTCCTCGGTTGCACCTGTGCGTTGTGTGCGCGCACGGCCTGACACAATAACACAAGGGGGTTCCGCGACCGACTGTTCCGAGCGTGCTCAATCAAGCGGAAGAAGGAGAATAATAATAAAAAAAAACCGGTAACAGACGAACACAGGCAACAAAAACATGGCAAGCAGCAGTGTGCTGGGTACAACATACACCGACGAAATGCAAAAGGTTGCACACCTCGCGGTCGGTTATTTTATTGTTCCAATTCATTCCATGAGATGGTGGTGTGCTTTTGAAAAAAATAAAGATAAATTTGTTTCTAATTTAACGGCTGCGTCAAATGATGCATAAAATGAACGGCTGGATAAACAATCAAATATTTTTAATTTAATAATTCAAGTCATCCCCAACACACCGACAGCCGGTAAGCGGAAGAGTATCATAATATTATGTTGTGTGTTGGAGGTGTTTCCTTTGTTTATGATCCAATGCAAATGGGAGCATCCACAATTCGACATAACATTCAAACCAGGCTGTTACACGCATCGCCGCAAGTGCCGCTGGATGACTCGTTTGAACAATCTCTCTCGAATAGGCAGCAGCGCCCATCATCCTCAATACACCCCGAAAGCGATTGTCAACGGGATAAATTGCGCGTAATTTACAAGGTAACGATGTAAAACTACAAAATATGGCAACATCAGCTGCAGACAGAGCGCGCGTTACACAAACACACCCATTGTAAGTTGTCCACTTTTTCGGGCGATATTATGAGCAGAAGGCGTAAGCGACGAACCCTCCACGCCCCATACTGCCTCTGCCTGCCTGCCTGCTAGAGCTACAGTAGCCGTGTAATTATTTGCACCGGTGTTGTGCACACTGCTACATCAGCACTTATTCCGCCGCCGTAAGAGGAAAACATTTGCACGTTAATCACATTTTTCCTGCACAGCCTCCGCCTTGCACCGGCTGCTGCTGCTGCTGCCGTTGGTGATGGGAGATGAATGTTTGCGTGTGGCTGCGCGGTACAGGCGACATTATAAACCGCGACGAAAACATGAAACTCGGGCTCCAAGACGCACCCGTCGATAAGAAGCAAGCCCCTGCACAATGTGGCGGCGGCGGCGGCTGTCGTCGTAAATTCTTCCCCCCGGCAACTCTCGCGGTAATACACACCAGAGCTTGTGTGAAGAGAGCTGATGCGTGAGCCAAAGAGAATCTTAATAGCAAACAGAGTAATAACCTCTCGGTACCACCACAGCACAACGCCGTTGCATAATGCCAGCATGCGGAACAGCCGAGTGTACGTGGCGAGGTAACACAGTAGCGCGCAACTTCATCCTCTTCGAAGTTGACCGGCACAGAGGCATGGTTGTAGGTTTATGGAGCATTCTGCGCGGTAGCGAATCGATTTGCATTATCATCACCGCCATCATCATCATTATCATCAACCGAGGTATGATATCTTTGCGCGAGAGCAGTAATACAGTTTGTGTAACACAGAGCTGGTGGTGTTACTCTGCATCTAATGCGTTTTTTAGTTACAGAACACATTCGAAAACGTATAGAGCAACTAGCTTCTGTGAACATGATGAAAAGACACATTTTTTAGATTCATGCATTCTTCATCTGCAAAATTAGCTATTTTATGTTGTAAGAGGTGAAAATATCACACAAAATTGTCCAAGCTCTTGATAATGCACAATACATATTCAATTCTTCTATTCTGGAGATCCCAGGAACTCCAGAAAAACTTACAGATTTTGTACATCTAATTGTTTGTCAATTTTATCTCAAAATTACTTGAAAGTAAGAGCTTCAAGTAAACTATTTCCATACTTTAAGATGCACATGAACTTCATCCCGAATCTGACACTATGCTCCAAATGCCGTGCACCAGTTCAGTTCATCTTCAGTGCTACTTTACAGCTCCAACAAATATACCTTCCAAGTTAGCTCCTGATATCATCTGGCACAATACGATTGCTTTATCGAATTTCACATTCATCTTCTTCTTCTCCTCCAATTCCATAGACGTCCCAACGATTGCCGAAAACAGATGTTGCCCATCTCTGATTCCCAATGCCACCACCACCACCAATGGGTTCAGTTGTTTATTTTAGGGTTTCATTTTTTTTTTTTTGGGTCGTTCAGTCGGTAACTGTAGCTGAAAAAAGGAATACGCTAACTCTGGACACACAAACAAACACTGGAAGTTAACCCAAACGGACTACTGCATGCTTTTCGTCTCCATCGTTCCCTTGCATAGTTCCTAAAAGGATGCTTTTCTTCTCACTTTATCATTTCACCGAAAGAGTTAACACCTAACCAAACAGATAAAAGCTGTCCCAAAGCACACATCTGGCCACAGGGAGTGCAACGATGAGGAAACACGGTCCCCGGAAGGAAGTTTCAGTGTGAGTGCAGAAATTTTCCTGTCCTCACATACTGAGCCCGCACAGAGCTGCACAAATGACTCTATTGGGAATTGTTGGAGTTTGTTACACACTGAAGATATAGAAATACCAACAACCTATAACCGTATCGCTCCTCCTTCAAACTTGGCTTGACGCCGCAGTATTACGACCCTACTCTCGAACACGATCTGATACTGATAAGGAAAATGCGATGTAAACATGGGAAGCAGACGGTGGAAAAAAAAACTTGCCTTTACTTAAACTGTCCCTCACTGGCTAATTGTACTTTGTCGCCACGTTCGCTACTTGCCGATCGCCAAATAAAGTGTGCGGCATTAAACGATTTTTGCCATTTTTTCTTACCCACACCCATGGCTGCAGCATGGAGAGAGCTGGCCGCATCCATCGCCAGCACCTTGATGGGTGGTGCGCTAAATGGTCATCATCATCAGCCACAGGGCCGAGCGAATGAGAACATGCGAAAAAGTGTGTGCGGGTACAGACGTATAACCCAACGATATCGTATACCACCTCAGAGTCCATCAGTGGAGTGCTATCGCTCCGGTGGAAGGCTATTGATTGCGCATGATTGATAGCAATTGGAATCATTGAGCACACTCTCTCGTTCGCACCACCATCACCACCCACCCTCTTCAAAGGGCGCTGGGGTTGAAATTATAGACAAATCAAATCAAACGCGAAGGTGTCGCCGCGTATTTTGGACAGGCCCAGATGTCCCTCGAGCGCCAGATAACGCCATCGACATCCAAACCGGATCTACGGCAGGCGCTATTGGAGAGAGAAAAGCCATAAAAGCGCCCAAGATAGTGGAGTCAATTTAAAATGCAAATAATGCTAAGAGATATGGGGGAACCTAATTTGGAGATGGACAATTATCCACTTTCAGTGACTCTGGTAGAAATTGACCATAAACTATCGCCCAAAGAAATAGATCTACGATAGGTCCTTGCTCTAGATCGGAGATGTAGAGTAACAAAATGCTGCTTCAATGTACCTCCCCCTTACAGAACAGTTTTTCCCTCCATAATTAAACATCCCCTTCTAAACCAACCAGCTCGTAGCTAAACGAAAACAAACCGACCATGTTTTTATTTGCCAAATAGCTAAACACCCCCCATCGTTTATCACCGCCGTGTGCCGTCTGTATCGTCCCCACGCCATTTACTGCGAGCGGATCTGCCAAGAAGACTTCAATGCGATGGAAGTGTGTAGAAGTGGTGTTTGCACATTCTGCTCTCTCTGTCGTACCTCTTCCGTTTAATTTCATGTTTTTGGAGGAGTACGAGTCTTTCGTTCCAATTTCCTTTACTATAACCATCGCTGGGGAAGAGTACAGCATCGAACCAGTACGGGAGGGTGTTACTATTTCCTCCTTTTCCGGTCACTTCGGACATTAAACGGCCCCAGGCGCGGGAATGCAATCATCCAGTCTTCCCCTATCTAGAACGAAGACGCCACGTGCAGCAGCAGATCGTTTCGAGCGCTTAACATTTATTGACGAAATTGAGCAGCCCCTGAAACGACAGCTCTCTTATAACCTCTCTCGTTAGGGGGTGTCGCCTATTTGAATGAGCCAAAAATTCGATTATTTCTTTTAATGGCTCTGGCCATGATCCTACAGCAAACAAGGATGTGACTTTTATCGACAGCCCGAGGCATTTCATGTCCCTCTGGAGCACAAACACACGTCTGGAGGGGGTTTTAAGAACGGAAAAGAAACATCCTGTCCTTCGAGGCAGAAAAACCCAAACGAGAAATTTTCCGCCCAATTTCCCAAACGCTATTACACTACAGCATGCTGAAGTGAGCAGACACAGTGCGTCACTTTACAATGCCGTTCCCTTTTATTCACCAGGCAGCAACTTTATCCCCATTTGCGCTGAGTGGCGTTTGGAGATTTATGGTCGGCCTCGGCATAAGCCCGAATGTGTGTACACTCCCTTTTTATTGTACCCATCAACACAGCTACAATACCTCAACAACACCAGCGTGCCGCCAACTATCACGGAGAGGCTGGCTTTGCAATACACAAGCAGCAGGCGACGAACGCAACCTTTTCGATGAAAGCGTAACCTTTACCAGCATACGCCACTATTACTACGCTTCCAAGTGCCAAATATGGACGGATTCTTCTTTGTTTTGTTTCTTTTTTTGCCTGTAGCGAGTAAGCAGCCTGTCTGTAGCTGATTAAACTTTCCTTGCACGGCTACACTGTCTGCCCACCGACACACTACTTCCCTGCCCTCCGGACACAAGCGCGGAAAGCAGCGAGAAGAAATTAGTCGGACGAACCAACCCAACAGCAGCAATCGAAACCCATGCGCCACCCAAGGGAAAGGGGAAACAAAATTAACCACCCAGACAAAACAAAGCCATAAACCACACGAAACAGCAACAGAAAACCTTCACCTGTTAGGGAGAGCTTGAACGCAACAGAAGAGACAAAAAACCGAATAAAAACCGAAAGGGAAACATTCAATTTTTGGCCGGAATAAAAGCTCACCCACCAACCCGCGCGCGAAGGTCGTTTGCAAAACCCACAAAACTGTGTAAGCACACACTCACACATGAAAGGCTCTGTTACTAACCGCTCCGGCAACACACAACATGTAACGAGAGAGAGGGAAAGAGAAGTGTGCACAATAATCAAACAGTGGAAAAACGGAAAAAAATAATACACAATCGGAATGCAACCTCGGCAAAAAACTAACCGGAACAACGTGCGCGCAGCAGCACACGGCGGCACGCGGTCGGCCGTCCGGCGAACTAACCTTAACTAACCTGCAAACCCCAAACAGAAACACACGCACGCACAGAGAGCACAGAAGCAAATGTTCCAGCAGCTGCCATCATCAACACGCCAGTGGGGCCCAACAACAGGTTCATTTCGGGAGTGTGGGCCTTTCTTTTTGGTGCTGCTTTCTTTTTTAACCCGCCGAAAAACACACTCGCCACTAAGGCGAGATGATATCAAGTTCAAAAGAAGTAGAGGAAAGGAGGTTCGTCGCCTGTTAGCAAGTGAGTATTTAGCGACATAATTTTATAGTATTTTTTGTACGATGCTGCGAATCTTGCGACGGATGAGGAATGCCAATGTCAGGTGCAAAACTGGGTGCGAATTGGTACGGCAAACAGGTCAAACGTAGCAACTTGCATTGTATCGGGTGGGTTCGTCGCCTTTATTTATTTGCACAAGCCAAACAAGGAGATTTGAACGCCACTTAACTGGTGCAGGACCTTGAAATATTGCCAACTATTTCAAACTTACCAATTTCGGCCCGTTTCAACAACCGCTGAATGATTCATAGTGTAATAACTAAAGAAAAAAGACACTTCACAATTGCAAGACAAATTCACGAGAAAAGATTCATTTTTGAAAACTCGTTCAAGCGTGACGACGCGGTATGCGGACCAAAAAAAGCATCCTCAAACAAATCTTCCGTCACACATAATGCCTTTAACTGATGGAATTTCACCCTCACTTCACAACCAAGAAAGGGAGGGAGATAAGAACGAGAAACATTTATTGAACATACCAGCAAAAAAAAAAAACCGACCAAACATCAAAGATTTCTAACGGATTTCTCCGGAACCGAACCGAGAACTCGAAGGAATCAAATTTCTTACACAACGTTTCCCTTCAGAACAAACAATCGCAACCAGCAAGTAGAAGAAAGAGGGCAAAAAGGATACGCTACCATCTGTAGCTGTGCTTCCATTCAAACTGATTTTCTACACCAAGCCATATTCCCATTCACACACGAGAAGCACTGCTGCTGCTGCTGTAAAAGAATGAATGTTCTTTTCGTTCGCCACTTCTTCTCTCTCTTTTGCAGCACATACAATTATGCCTCAACGCTTCGATGCGAGTGTCTTGCCATTCTTAATCTGCACACGCTTGCCATTTTGCCAGCCCAAGAAGATGCTGGACGACGGCAGAAGAATGTTTTATCTCAAATGCTTACAGCGTACGGGTTTCATTTCGTTCATACAGCAAATACAGCAAGAGAGGGTAAATACGTCACCACATGCCTTGTGTAGAAAATGAAAACAAAGACAAAAATCGATCACATTTGTGAAGCAATTTTTGAAATTAAAAAAGCATCTCCGGGTTTGCTCACTTCTATTAAAAGTGATAATTAAAAACTTCACTTTGTCAAAGCTGTGGCTTTGCAACACTGTCATTGTTATTACCATTAGAGTTGATTGAAAGTGCTGTTGAACCATCCCCTTCTTAAACATGGGTGGATGATTTTTTTTTCCATCTGCTTAGAACGAGGTTGACGACGATCACCCCACAATCCGTTGCGAAACCACACAGCACACACAACAAAAGATGGACGAGGAACAATTTTATAGGCAGCACAATACACATCCGTTCCCTTCGTTTTACGCTGCAAAGAATGGTTGGTTCTGCAATATGCGTCATGGCAGAGGTCTTGAAATGTGCAAAAGAAAAAGGTTGTAAAAAAAACTTCCAGCATCATTGAAGTTCTTCTACACCACAATGGTACAGAAACGCTCATTTGGTACGTTGCTCTCAGGTACAATTGAACGAGAGAGTGTTACAACGACAAGATGGAAGGGAAAATCAGGAGTACCATGTGTATAGAACCCTTCGACGTTTAACAAATTGTAACTCCAGGTACGGTTCTTGAATGATGGCATGCAGGGACAAGGTTCGTACTGATTTGACTTGAGAAACATTTATCAAGAGATCGTTATCATTTAGTTGATAAGAGCTTTTGAAATAGAAGACTCATTTTCTCATAATAATATGCCTAAAATAGAAAGATAAGAGACACATTTAAAGGCTCTTCGTCCTGGCAAATAGTTACATCCTGGCAATAGTCATCACCGCTTTGCCTATCATAAAACACATGTGTGCACATGTTTTAACACGACCGAATCTGCCTGCCACAACTCAAGAAACATGGAAATTTCCAGTATGATTTCCCAATTCTTGCCCTATCAACTACGCCCCGAATTAGAACCAGCTGTTGGAGAGAAATTATTTTGCACAAAAAAAAAACCCCTCTGCACGAATAATGTTCCGCATTACAGCAGCAGCATAAAGAGATAAACTAACGCATTAGTATGCACCGTCCGTACCACGGGGACGCGCAGGAGAATAGATTTCCATACCCGAAACACAAGCGTGACGGGACGTGACGGGGTTATGATGTTGGTTGAAAACGAACGCTCAAAACTATTCATACTTTTCAACGGACATACGAACGTCAGCAGTTCATTGCCACTAAGAGGAGGGTCCTAAAGGGGGAAAAAGATGCATAAACTAAAGAAATATGTTGTCCAAAACGGCAAACGTGAGATTACACTGGCCGGTGTCTATCTGTGGCATGCGACAAACGAAAGCACTTGTAAGGCGACGCTGGGGCCCAGCGGATGATGAAGCAGACAGATTCGGACACCAAAATCACCTCACGTCTCGATAGCCGCCCGACCCGAACGGTGCCGAATTAATAATCGAGCCGCAGCAGCAGCAGTTCAGCGGTGTTTTTTGTTTTAATTTGGCAAATCTGCTCAACGAAACAATGCCAGTTGGCCGCACCGCCGGGTGGTTTTAACATATTTTAACGTGCATTTCATCCCTGCAGCGGTCCGCAACAAAGGACACAAACGGATGCTCTATCACATAGTACGTGTACGTGTTCATATGTTTGCCATTATTTCTCTCCAACTTCTTTTTGGAAGCGCGGCTCATAGTTTATTTTTAAGTTAACATTTTTTAACGTCAACCCTTTCTTTGGGCAGTCTCCAACTCCAAAAATTAGGCCACAAACCTCTAATTGTATCTTCCCTATGCACTCAATACCACAAACGGCATATGCAACCGAGGAGTGAGTGCATTCCCACGGCGCAACTGCACACAACTGTTAAATAATCATACACACAGAGAGAACGACCGGGGCGACCCCCTAAGCGTGCATGCACATTTGCGCTTTTAGTCTCTTTATGTGGTATTTATGTGTGTGTGTGTACGTATTTGGCTCTGACTTCATTGTCCTATAATGTCACTCCAGTATGGGAGGAGTTGGTTTGCACGTAAAAAAAAATTAAATGAAGCCCTACGGGAGAGCATAACTCTATCCCACATTTGCATTCCCTCACTTCACTATTGCTTTCTCATTCTTTCGCTAAACTAACCCTTTCATGCAGGCATTGATCGTGACTTGTGCGCACACACACACACACAGAAAGCCACACTCGTATCACGCGCTAAAGGCAGGCTTAACCAATACAACAGCAAAATGACGGGGCGACTTACTCTCTGACGGACTTGACTGATTGGAGAGTACACCCCACTTATGCAAATATCCAGAAATAAACCGCCGCATCTTAAAGATTGCGCACCACCGCTAGAGGAGGCAACGAGCCTGGTGACCAAGCAGCCTTTCCGGTTTCTGCCGTTGGATGAAGAGGAAGGCAATACTACACACGCTCTCCCCAACGCCGCGTGTGTGTTTTGAGCGAGCGTACTCATTGCAGACTTTTTTGTAGGTTAATGTTGTTTTGCCGAGATGGGTTAATAATATTTCCGATGATCAGGAAGAAGAAAACAACATTTCGCTCATTCATTGATACTGATAAAAAGCAAAAAAGGCCTGTACAATCAAGGTAAGCAGCGGAGTTTCATGGGAGGAATGTTGCTTTTTATGGGATCTACTTCAAGGCCAGTTGTGAAAATGTTTATTGCCGAACGATTGAGGTTTGCAAAAGAAATCTAAAAGCGTATATTCTGCAATTTTATACATGCGTAAGCGTATATTGGACCACAAAAAAACATATTTAACTTCCTTCAGCAAGCTGATCGCTACAGTTCAAGTGCCATTAGGAGGACAAAATACACATCCAGATACTGTTTTTGTCATTTTGTTTTCCTCAATTGCAACACAACCACCAAAGTTTTGACCCATAAATCAACAGCAACCATGCGAAACGATATTAATGCTGGCTTAATATGTGCCGCACACAGTCACCAGTCAGTTTCTCCGTTTATTTTCATTCTATACGTCAGTTAATGGGGAAAGAATTAGAACTATGTTCCGTTAGTGTGTGAAGCACCATATCCCACATTTCCTCGCGCAACAACACACAGCGCAAACGAAAGCCCGATGCGTACGAGCGTCGATGCGTTCTACCGACTACTTCTCCCCACACCATTTGCGGATAATTATGCATTCCCGTATATGTGCGAATGGATGGGTACTGCTGCTTAGTGTACGTGTGTGTGTCACTTTACACATATCCGTACCGCTTTGCCCCTTTTTGTAAGCGAAATCGAAAAAAAAACTCATGTGCATAAATGTGTCGCTGCGTCTCTCCCCATGGGGAGCTAAAACTGTTCCACGTTTCGGTCGTTCTTCCTGGTGCTGAGGCAATGCTCTTGGTGAAACAATTATTTGCCACTGTTTTGTTTAAAGGCGGCACACAGGTTAAATAACACGCATCATGCAACAAATAAGTGGTGTGGTGAAAATGGCAAACATGTTGGTGGTGGTTGATGAAGTTGTTCGAAAAAAAAACGGACCAACTACGGTAACCGAAACAAGTTACCATACAATGATTTAGAAAATGTTTATTTATATGTTTGTGTATCAAATCCACCCTCTTTTGCCCTCTGCATTTGTGCTCACAGCTCAAAAATGTATAAACGCAACACTACAACGATGAACAACAAAGCGGCACACACAAGAGCACGTCGTGGTCCCTCCCCTCCCTATCTCTCACTCTCTCTCTCTCTCTCTCTCCGTGAGTTTTGTTTTCTAAACACATAAATGAAAAAACATTACTAATTTTCCTTCACTTTTTCGCAGCAGATTAAACGAAGATCTGCGCCACAGTCGAAAGGTACACTGTTTTCATGAAAATGTCATAATTAACACACGCTGCCACGAGAGATGCGTTGCCGCAACATTGCAACAACGATTGCCTGCCTCTGCCTGTGCGTGTTGTTGCTGCTGCTGTTTTGTGTTTGGAGGCGCAGAGATGGCAAGGCAACGCTGTCGAAGTGTTGAAAGTAGGGGGCTAAAGGAAGCAAATCACATTTATCACTCGTTGGTACACGCACACAAAACCCGAAACTGTTCCATTGTTTTCAAGCGCTTGCCCCCCCCCCCCCCCCCCTCGTGCCAATGGCCACACAAACATGGGCGATAAAATGGTTAAATTTTATCACGTTGCTGCAACTCCAGCAAGTCCAACTCGACTACAACACCAGCCAGCAACAAGGTGGTTCTATATGTTCGCGCCTTCACACACATAAATATGCTTCCGCTTCTTCGGCAGTTGTGCTCCACACCTAATGGGAGAATTCGGCCTTCGTGGGTGTTGGTTGGTTGGTTGGTGGAAGTGTTCGGGTGTGTAATCCGGTTCGATTTATTGGTCACGTGTGTACGTACAGAACACAGAGACACCTCTTTCGTCATGGATCACACTATCGTCGGTACACCTCCCGCTGTGTAACTCGGAGGTCGACTTGAAACAATCAAAGCTTAACCTACACACTCACATACTTGGTGATTGTGTAGCGACATTTGTGTTTCGCGTAATTAAAACGCTGATTATTTGAAAGAGGTAAATTCTGCATGCAGCAACTCCAGCAACGACAGGGTTGTAACCCCACAAGGTGTTGATTTTTTTCCAAAAACAAAAGTTCACACACACACACACTGAACAACAACGCCAATGGTTGCCCTTTCGCGAAGCATGCTCACACAAACATTACCACCCTCATCACGCCGCCCAAACTGTTGAGCTTGGTGACCAATTAGTGTTACATAGGGTGGCTACCAACACACACACACGCAAACGGAACACGGTGCGCGCGTCCCAACAAAGGCCAGCAACAGTGTGGCGCGTTTTCTAGCATTCTCCGGTGGGCTGGCAAAGGAAAATGATGCAAAAGCCACCCAATGCACAACAATGCACACAGAACAAAGTGAGGTTCTCCCTCTCTCTCTCTCTCCGTCTCTGTCTTTCTTGAGGGCTGGGGACCTCGTAGGTACTAGTAAGTGCTCAGTGTGTGTGGATTTAAAAAAGGGCCCACAGAAGCAGCCATAATTCGTTTCAAATTATGGCTAGTGAACTGTGTTTTTTTTTCTTCTCTCCCTTTCTTACGAAATGTCTTGAAGACAGGTGAGAAGAACAAATTATCTTCAACTAATTATGTGTCTCTTACGTACACGGTCTTGTTCGGTTTGCTGGTTTTGTGTTTTTGTTCTATTTTTCTTCCCCACCAAACATTGCTCAAAAGTCATTGACTCGAAAGAGGTTTAAAAAGCAATCAAACAAACAAAGAGTTGTGCTGATGCGATGTATCTCAAACTTCAACTTAATAAAAAGAGTATTTTTTTTTTTTTATTTAAAAACACTTAAAAACACACACACAAAAACTATAAATAGTTACACCCATATATCACCAAAAGCTTATCTACATTCCACACCACCTTGCTCAGCATGTGAGACAAACCATTGAAAGTGATCCAAAAACTTGCTCCAAACATGCCACCAATTTTGGGGAAAATGAAACTGTCCCTGTCAACAACATTGCCTATTTTCATTTTTTTATGGTAGCAACCCCCCTACTTCAAGTATCGGGAGCAACGTGAGGGTCCACCGGCCACTGCTACGCTATCGAAATTTGATGTTTTGTTCCGCGTTGGAATTCGGGTCACGGATCGATCACGTTTTTCACACCTATAAGCCACCCTCCTGGTGTCTCGACGGCGGCATTCACACGCGCGCACGACCACTCTTATCACGCGACTTGTCGCACACAAGCGCGAACAAAGGCCCGACCAAAAGCATAAAACCATCGAAAGGGAGTGACAGAGAGCGAGTCAGAAGTCGATAAAATTGGGAAAAACTAGATAAAATGGAAAGTCGTCTATGAAAGCCTCCCGAAAAAACAAACCAGGTCCCCATCAAATACAGCAATTATGGCACAACAATCAGGCCGGCAATCATAAAATAAGCGCCATTGGCCCAAGAAGAAGACACTGATAGAGGAATTCCCCGATATGAGAAAACTGGGACAGTTTGAACCAGCGTACCCCGGTTGGAATGCATTTCTCCCAACAAAACAGACAAAACACACCTCTCTCTCTCGATGGCGCGTCTGATGTCGCGCCCGGTCAGGAAGGACGTCTAACGTCTGGGGCGCCACTTTTCACCCGTCATCATCTTCGGACAATGTCCAAATGCATCTTCACACTTGCACACGCCGGCAGACTCCTCTCCACACGATAAATATCACATGGGAGAAGCGGCGAAGAGAAGTGCTGGTTAATGACTGATGAAGTACGGCCCCAAGTACGGCTGCGCTATTCGCGACATGATTCACTTTCTCCTTCCGCTGGGAAGAAGCATTTGACGATCACGCCGCCAACTCGACACGGAACCCTGACGGATGTCGGAGTGGACATCCGCTGACTTGCAGAAGCAGCAAAACCCTATCATATCCCAACCAACGGAGAGGAGACGATAGAGCAAAATACATCACTTTAAAGTTGCCATTACCAAAGGCATCAGGGCACAATACATTAGGGGAGTGGTGGCGTCGTGTGTGTCTCTCCCATCGATAAAGGAGAAAGTTTTCTCCAGTTTTTAAAACGTCATCTCTATCAGCATTTTTTATGTTTTTGATTCTCTGTTTCCCACGAGGCGAGCCTTCGTGTGGCTTAGAAATTCAGATGACAGTTCTTCAACAACTAACATTTCCCGAATGTCAACAGAAACTTTGGATAACGTCTGCACAGGAAGAACTCATCTGGGCAGTGTCTGAGTGTCTTCTTCCAATAGAGTTCCTATAATATCATTTCAAACATAGTTGTCCAACATAGCTCAATTTCAACAGGAAGCTCATTCCATACTTGTAGACACTTCCGACATCCGAAAACTCATCTCGCGAAACTCTGCCGTCTGTCAACCGGCTTGATGTGCTTTTTTCTGAAACGATTTTCCGTTCCACATTTCAAACATCGTCCACAACTGATTGGCAAGACCTATCAGAAGAGCTTAATGAACCGAACATCTAAAATCTCCACTCCTACCCTTCATTCCTTCCACGTAATGAAGTCATTTCTCCCTAACCCCACCGGATCAATCCTAATGGCGTTTAATCTTTATTTGCCGCGAAACAAGCCCGCGCCCGTACCACCCCAATCCAAAACTGGCGGCGCTGACGGTGAATGCTGTTACCCAAAAACTTCATCCCGGAAAACGTGGCGTCGTCTCATCCATTTCAGCTTTTATCAAATTCAATGATGATGAATTACACACAACAGCCCACCGCACCCCGAGTGGCACATTACCAACTACCCGAGGCATCTTGGCGACGAATGGCATCTCTATGTGTTTTTGTGTTGTTGAAAAAAACTGTACTGATGACCCCGTTTCCGAAGACGAAATAAAAAAAAAACTATAACCCAAGTTCCAACCAGTAACCCCGACGACAACGACGACGCCGGATGGACTATCGCCAACCACGACACAATACAATAAGGGCTATCGGGACGGAAATCTTTCTTACGCACGCACCCCTCCTCAGTGCCCTGTCCGCCTCCTTCTTCATGCCCAAGATAACTAGCCTGCTTGGTTCTGGGGGCATTTTCCCACAGCGAAACCGATACAGGGCCGAACACAGGGGCAGCGTTTTAACTCTATGCTCGCGCGTCACTCTGCCCTGGGGGGGTTTGTTGCATTATGTGCACGCAAGAATCAACACTTTGGAGTTTGCACAACTGTTCACAGTGCTGCACACACACCACGAAGTTGTGAGTGATCTCAAGTGTACATGCTTTTAACTAGAAAGAAGCCGAGAGGGTTGAGTACGCACAAACTGCTTGCCGATGACTCTGGGTCACCAATTTTCGTTCACAATGATGGCCACAAAAGAGCAATGGCCTTCGGGGACTGGTCGGGCTTCGTCTCAAGAACGGGCACGATGCCGCCACAAGGGGACACATTCATCATTGCTGTCTTTTTTCATGGTGTCGTGGACATCTCGAACACGGTTTTGGCTGTGGTTGCAATGAGTTCCCTCTAATTTACTATCAATGGTGCGAGTTCTTGCGAGCAGCTCGATAAAACTGAAGCCCAGAAGAGGACGAAAGTAAACTGTCTCTTGTTGAGCGAGCATTGGAATTTCCAGAATCCATACTGTGGCCAAAGATCTGCATAGGACTCGGCCTGTGACAGCTGATGATGGAGTGTCTCCAGTGGTTTGTGGTTTCTGTTCTGTCTTTCCACCAGCAAAGCTCGAAAGCATACAGAACACATAAAGAAACTTACTTTACGGTCGTACTATTAATGTTTAAAGCTCCTTTACAAGTATTTCTTGCTCACACTGGAACTGAGATGAAATTGAAAGGAACGATTAGATCCATTTTGCAACGCTTTTAGTTTCATTCTTGTGTAGCAGCTTCCAATTTATATCCAGCCGCACAAAGGTAGCACACACCTCTACACACTACCCACACGTGCGAAGAAAAATCCACACAATCATTGTGTGAGCGTGTGTGGAAACTCCGTTTTGCCCAAGAGCTACCAAACCAGACACGCATAATCATGCGTAGCTAAAAACATCAGCCGTACCGAAATTGCCCTTTCAGCCGAAAAGGGGGAAAACTTGAAAGGTAGAATCTAAGTATAGTTTTTATTGCTTTTAAATTAAACGCTACTTTCGATCAAGAATAGAAGCATTGCTCAACTGTGAAATCGGTAATGCACGAATGGGGGGGAATTATAATCCAGTACTCTCCCGGGCCTTTTGTACAACGACCACAGAGCCAGCTCCCAGTGTAGACGCAGTGAGTTCAACGCGCAATCACGATTACACAAACGATCATCTCGTGCATGACGACCACATCGAGCGCCCCCAAAGGATGCACACCGAAGAAAAGGCATTACGCCAAATACTATACAAAGGGGCGATGAAAAGCTCTCACCAACAAAGGATGAGCTGCCCAAAACACGCAGCGAACAACAAAAAAAGCGTACCATCTCGTTACTTAATCATTTTAACGCCGGCAACACTGGTTCTTATTATCGTCAATTCGGTTTCGGTCGCTTCCGAAAAATCGGAATCAAAAGTCCACCCAAAAAGCACTTTAGTGCCGCGTGTGTGTGTGCATCGTTATGTATCGTTATGTGATGGGGTTCGATTGCGAAAATAGAGCACCGACCGTCCATCCAATTCGGGGGCCACCTCGTCCACAGTCTCGCTTTCGGCCAGGTGGCAAGTTACATTAATTACACACATCATAACTCTGTTTCGCTAATACTGTACATCCCCCTCGTGGTGAGCGTGGTACATGGAGGAAGAGATCGAAAAAAAGAAGAAATCCGGACAAATACAATCATGTGCTCCCCCCTAAATTAGTGTGCTTGATGAACCTACCACTCAGTCTTGGTTCAGATCTGATTTTAAATTGCGCACCACAGTGGTGAATGCTGAGAGGATGGGTTTCACGTGTGTAGAGACACACACACACAGCCGCCAGATGCCGATGAGCTCTTTATTCATCCACGAGAAAATAACTATATTCAATTAGACTCGCGAAAAAAGCCTTCAAAATTTGGCAGCGCACGAGAGCGATGGAGCTGTTTCGCGTTATTAGCATATGGGTAAGGATCGCGATCGCGTTGAACGCGTGCCTGTGTGCTTAAGGGGTGGGAAGGACTCAATTATATATTTTCAAATATTGCTTCATTAAGTCGGTTGAGTTAGTTGGCAAGAGCGATCGAATTAAAACAAATGGATCACTGCAGAGCGAAGACACTACACGCGACATTGAAGCATCAAAAAAGAGGATACTTCCTAGCATCTACTTTACATTTGATGCCATCCCGCGTGCCAAGTGCTACAAAAACGAGCTTTCGGTATCACAAATGAATCAAACCTGTCCACCGAAAACAGTCAGGTAAGCACATAAAATTTCACAAACACGTCAAACGCCACCTACGCAGCAAGCGTGATGAGCACACAAGCAAGCAAGGTGGAATTCCACCATCATTTCGTACGTCACCGCTCGTCGTCATTGCCAAAATCCAAGCCGCTAGTGATGCGGCTGCTGCTGCTACTGACGAGGATGATCTCATGGGTCAATCATTCAACTCACAGTGGAGACTGTGCGTGCTACACGTCATGGTATTTTAGTTTGCTTTTTTTCTCTCGAGTGATCGTTATCTCCACCGCAGTCGTCTGGAGGATGCTGGATGAAGCTATTATTCAATCGCAATTGATGTGCGATTTACTGCGTTTGCCGCAATAAAACGAGTTTTTACTGCTCATCATCGAAAGCCGGTCCGATAGCCGTGTGCCAACAGCGCAGTGTGAGAGTTTGACGGGGTTGGTGCCATGACGCGCGTTCGATTCTCGACGAGAGGCACGAGTTTCAGGAACTTTTTCAATAAATCTAGTTAGACAACAACTCGTTTCACTGATTTCTAAACAATATTCAATGCTTTTTCAATGTTATGTAGAGTCAACTGAATTTACAACCAAACACAAAAGGAGGTTTTATAATTGGCTTTCATCCTAATTTTAATTGATGGATCAAACACAACCAATTATTCAAGCATCAAAACGGATATATCAATGTCGGCAGAAGTAGACAGTTTTCTGCGATAATCAAACTTCTATGTAATTTTCAATTTAATTGTTTTAATTCCCGTTCTTGCCTTGGCCGTTCTTTTAAGAATTTTAAAATGCTTAGCTAGAATAACTCACTCAATACTTCGAAATACTCACATTCACAACATCCGAAGAATCCGACGATAGGCGCTGCTTCACCGGAACACAGAACAGAGCCAGATTTGCTGTCCTCTTCTAGCCTTCGCACACGGGCGAGGAAGGGAGAATGGATCGCGGTAACGGCGGGCGGGAGTGGCACTTTATATCCGGAACACACAGAGAGCCTTTCTTTTCTACTTATACTTCTTTTGCCCGCTTCGTCGGCTTTTGGACACACCAAACAATGCTCAGAGACGCAACTTTTGTTTCTCGGCACTTGTTTTTTCGGAACTCACCCGCCACCCGTTGGAATCACAAAAATCTAATTAGATCGTATATGCCTCGACCGTAGTACACTTTGTACAGCGGGTTTATTTTTTCTCGCTTTTGATTGGCTTCTGCTTCACGGCTAAAAGGGTTGCATTTGTTTCACTGCTTCTTTTCTCTATTATTCACTTCAAGGATCGATCACTTCAACTCGCGCTTCTGTTGCACTCGCGCGATACGCTTTGCTTCCCTCTTGCTCTCTCTCTCTCTCTCTCTCTCTCGCTCGTTCCGTTTCGTTGGTGTCGTCGTGTCGTTGTCGTTTGATAGTTGCATACGGAAGCTTGCACTTTCACATGCCTCTCCCGTGCACTTTTCTACGTACGCACGCCTGTCATATGTGTATGTGCGTGTGTGCGCGTAGAATAAAACACTGAACCTTCTTCCTGCGCCAAAACCTTCACAAACCGGGTGCGAAAAGGCGGAAAAGATCGTGTTTAATAAAAATACACTTCACGTCACTGCTCTTTCTCTCACTCTTTGCTCCTTCAAGTATGAGATCACCGCGAAAACGCTTGGGTCGTGAAATTTGCTTTAAAACATTCTTCGAACTGACCCCTTTAAGAAGCTTGGCTCACTTGGATTCTTGGATGCTTTCACTGCTTTTCTTCGATCAATTCACCACAGCCGTAACTTGTTGCTTCTCCTTCGCCCCGTGTGTCAAGCTGGTATGATGGAATTCTCTTTAGCACAACATAACCGACGTGATGTGTGTATGTGCGGGGATACTTTACGAAAAGGCACAGAATTTGCATCACCTTATTCACATCCACTTTTTTCAGTAAAGACATCCACTCACTATAGAAAACACATAAAAAAAGCCACACTGTATTGTTCGCCACCACAGAACCGCGTTCGGTGCAGGGGACGCTTGATTTCGTACCGAGAGAAAAAAAATTCAAACGCTAACCAGCCAGGGGCATCCGCTCAATTGAACGATTCGAACTGAAGTGAGAACGGCAAGCAACGCTCGCTGTGAACGCGCAATGTTGCAAAAGGAAACGGGCTGCTACATATGCCGCGCGCACCAGACCGGTTGACGTTCAATAACCGCGGCCATGTTTGACAGTTGATTTCGGTTGGTTGTGGGGTAGAGACACCCTGTGTAGGAAACCATTTTAATTTCACTGCAATTCTGGGTTTTCTCGACATTTTATAAGCTCAAGCTCATTCAAAATTTGAATTAACAAAAATCAAATAAGTTCTGCATAAAAAAAAATCAACTTTCAAGAATTTACACGACCGCATTCAATTTTCTTTTGCAAGTGCGTCCTGTTGCTACATTTCGAACTTTATTAAATTCTTTAACTCATTAACCCACATGTTTTCCTCAATTATTTCTGTTTAGCTCTAAAAGTGTTTTAAAAATGATTAATGGCTCAAGTTGCATGCAAGTTTTGTTGTTTGTCACTTTCGGCAGTTTCAGCTGTCAAACGGCACATAATGATCGTACCTCTCCTTGGAGCCCTCACAGTCGGGTTGTTTATGGTTACAAACGTCATCAGTTATTATTTATTTTATTTTTTATCTCAAATACTTTTTTTTACTACCGGAACAAATAATCTTTAAAGTTAACATAAAACACCATGTCTATTCACTTAATGTGCCTCACCTCGGATGGTGGTGTGCCGATTTATTCAAAGAAAAGAGGTGACAGCGAAACCGTACGTTCAAACCACGAGCCGATCAACCAACCCGCCGATCGTCACCGATCTAATACAAAGATTTACTCAATCCACAGCTTCCCTTTTCCACTATTGCCTCGCTGAATGGCGTTCACATGTTCTGCAAATCGCAAGGTGTCGATCTACCGATCACCTACCTCGAGGACAGCATGATCATGTGGAAAGAGTTCGAGGGTACGATCGTCATGATCGGCATTGCGAGGGACATTACCGAGAAGACGCTTCGCCATCTGCTGGATTACTCCTACCAGGCGATGGTGTTTTGCGTCGGCATACAGTCGATCAAGAAGATTAAGAACATCGATCGGTTCAAGCGGGAGCTTAAAAACTACTACCCACTGATCGACCAGCTGCTGGAGGTGGTCGAGAGCGATCTCTTCCGGTACGTCGACTGCATCCTGTGCTCCGAAAGCATGGGCATGCTGACGAAGCTGAACGAGTTCAGCGTGCAGATCGGTTCGCCCTTCTGTGCGATCATGGTGCGGCAGCGGATCGCCTGCGGTACCGAGGGCTGGTGGGATTTGGACGTGATCGATCGGAAGCTGCTGATGCTGCTGCTGAACGCGTCCAGCACGATCCAGCAGGATGTGCCCGTCTATTTGCCCAAAAAGTCGCCCAGCATTGCGTACCGCTTCATCAGCATTCCACTGACGCAGGGTGTCAGCATCTGTGCGCTGTGCGGTGCCGAACCGAAGTACGATGTGCTGCAAGGGATGAGCCAGCAATTTTGGATGAGCGAACTGGACGTACTGATTGCGGCGGAACAGAAGTATCCGAAAAGTTTCCCCGCAAGCGTTGAGCTGGATGCGCACATTTTGGGCTTTTTGTTGCTGAATCGCGAGCACGCCAAGTATGTGATGTCGCGGGGCGGCGTACCGGCACTAAACAATGCCCCGGGGGGTAAGGCGCGATCGGGTACCATCTCTGGCGGCTCATCAGCCCACCGGTTGGACATACTGCGGTCGTTCTTTCATCAGTCGGTGGACGTGATGGAGGATACGCTGCGAGAAGGCGATCGGGTGATGAATCTCGAGCAGTACTGGTGCTCCGACTACCACAAATGTCACGCACTGATCGAAGGCAGCAACGTCCTGTGCGTGCTGTACACGTCCGCCATCCCGACGCACATTATGAGGTAAATTTTGAAATGCTTTTGAATGGTTTTCCTCTTATTGAACGAACGCAGCCGAATTAATTATTAAAATAGTTAGTTAAAATTGTATATTTTATTATCGTCGGTTACACGGATAGCAAATCCAAATGTCTATTTAGTGTATGTGTGTCTTTCCTCTGTTGTCCTGGAATAATAAGAAAGGATACGCAACACGTACACGCCTTTAGCCTAATGTAGACACTTGCTCGATTCCATACGCATGGTTTTTGCCCTCTCTCTGCTCATCTCCTAATCCTTTCCTTTGCCTTTCTTCTCTTTCTTCGGTTAAATAGGATAGTAACACAAAAAACACTGAACACGTTGATATCGGATAAGGATGTGTGCTGGTGAGCTGGTAGCCTCAACGGACTGACCGTATGCGGAGGGAAACCGGGAGGAGCTTTACTTTATCATTCCATCATCACCTACATAATCGCAAACATTCGCACATTCGGTTTATTTATAGTGTTCCATTACATTACATTGCCCACTTGTTGCCAGTAGTAGAACGAAAGGAACGAAACAGTGAAACGCTGATATTGATGATACAGGGTTTTCCAGGAGTTCTCGTAGCTGTGGGACACTATATAGACTCTTTCCTACATGAAATGAACTTAATGTAATGGGAATTGGACTCTATAGCACCCTTGTTGGACACATCCAATTGGAATTTCCAAGGCGCCTGTCCAAAAAAGGTGCCATAGAGTCCAATTTCCAACATATGAAGTTCACTTCGCATAAGAAAGAGTCAAGGAAGTGTCCCACAACTATGAGAATCCCTGGAAAACCCTGTATTGCGCATGCGCTTGCGCAACGTACTTTAAATGTGTCCTCCTACACGTGTTGTAGCTAAGGGCAATTGGAATAATATGATACTAAGCATTGTGGATAAGACGTTTACTTTAAGTTCGGCTACTTATATCGATCTGGCTGCTAATGCTTATGAAGGGGAGTGGGTAAGGGGAAAGTGCAAATAAAACAAGAAACAAAAATAAACTTTACATATGTAGGAGTGAAATTTTAACAACATACAGCTTCAAGATCGCTCATTATTGTCTAGCGTTAATTGAAAATTACCTAATTGGAAGAGAACGAGTAGAATTGTAAACGAGTATAAACTAATGTTCAATTCCCCATGTGTTTTCGTTGCTAAATTCGTTCATGGTCCCGAAACTGGGATATTCCTTCGCGAGTTACTCTCTCCAACAAACTAATTTGCTACAAACAAAACAGTTTACATAGATTAGAGAAAGTAGTTAACAGATATCAATGTCCTGCAATATACTCCTTCCACCCCAACTGTAGAAGAATTATTATATTTAATCGTCTACGTATTCATTCATGCGCTTACAAATTAATAATGCTGGCGCTTATATGCAGGCCATCTTCCACCCACAAACTGGTTAACCTTACGAAGAATGAAACAAAACGGTGAACAGCCTTTTTTTCGTACAGTAATTAGCACTAGTTGCTAGACGACTAAAGATTTTTGGAGGAGGTTTTGAGCGCTTTTTGCATAAAGATGCCGCTATTGCCAAACGCCAAACGAAAATCACACCTAAATCCACGATGCTACCTACCCCCATCCCAAGTGGTTAGGCTTGGAGAGGAGAGCTTAGGTTATCTGCACTAAACTTAGTTGTAGTTTTTTTTACAGTATTATCACCATCGATTGATGTTGCTTTCTATTCCTAAGTGGAACAAATTGCTCTGTTCACTTGTGTTCCATTCGCTCAGTGCATTGCTTCACTCTCTTAACCGTACACATTCGTTCGAGTAAATATTATTGTCATGCGCTTACATGTTCCATCACTTTGGCGATTGGTTAAATTAGGCATCACCACTTTGTGTTGCAGTTGTGTGTTGTTGCTTATGGGAAATGTTGCTACCGTTATTATCATTTGTATGTTGTATATTCAGTTCAGCCACTTTTTGTTATGCCTCAACCGTTTTACAGGTTGGATTGGAAGCATTTGCCACAAACGGGAACGTTACATTACACACATGGTAAGGTGGATTTTGTTTTGTTACAGATAGGTCGAGCTGGTACTTGAATCAACCGGAGTTTGGGGATTGTTACAATGTTTATGGGATTTATGGTAATTGTATCGCTTGAATGGTGTCAACCTTCCAAATCGTACAATTATTATTTTAATTTTATATTTAACTCCTTTAATGTGTGTGGTGACTGCCCATTGAAGTAACTTCAACTGATCCTTTATGAACCTTTCCTTTGTTCAAAGCGTATTATTATGTTCGTACACAAATGATGACCCTTTTTTATGCACGCATCTCTCGCACAACTATACAATATCAAATAAATTGCTCGAAAACAAAACAAAACAAAACAAAACAAATACACACACACAATACATACGCCTCAATGTACACGATTGCATTTCCCTGTGGTTTGATGATCATATCGAATGGCAATGGCCGGCCGAACCTTTAAACCAAATCCGGGTTCAATATTTGCGCCACGCTTGTGTACGTGCCAAAGATGAAGCCAAGTATGCCGAACACCATTATTGCAATGTCCTTCCACAGGACCCAGTAGTGTCGGCCGAGCTTGTCCGGCCAGAAGGTAACGATTTCGATCAGCGGCGGAAAGATCAGTGCCAGCGTTGAGCTGCTAACTGCTCCCACGAGCGAAATCACCGCACCCAGGTTCGGTATCATCGCGGCGAGGATGAACGTAAACACGACGAGTGAAACGCGCGCAAGATATTCGCCGATCAGCCGCGACTGTTCCGTGTGGAGCCGGCGGCGTATGTGCGGATTCAGTATCGACATCGGCACGAAGAACTGTAGCGAGTAGGAGAAAAAGATGGCCAGCGCCATCATGATGCGCACCAGCTGGGCAATGCTGGAAATGAAGAGGGGTGGGGAAATTAAGTAACGTTCGAATGAACTTTAAACTATCGTGAACGAAAATACATACAACTCGTCGCCGGGAAGATTAAGCGTGATGCTGCCCTTCACCGAATCGCCATACTTAAGATAGCCGAAGAAGCCGACCGCTGTGTAGAGGCAGGCGACAATCACCATGCCCGTGTTGAGCACACCCGACCAGCCACCAAAGTCTTCCGGTGTTTTCATGTTGTTCTCCAGCGGTAGTACCATGCCGATGCCCTCGAACGCGTAAATCGCTGTCCCGAAATATAGCGGCAGCTGTGCCCAGGACGAGTACGGCTTGACGGTGTGCGTGTTGGGCAAATCCTGCAGCATGTAGTAAAAGGTACAGGACAAACCTACAGGAAAGAAAAACAGCTATTACTTCACTGAAACTCTCAACAAACAACGCTACAACATACCCGTAACCGTAAGTAGCGCGGCAATCAGCGAGATCGGTGTGAGGTACTTTAAATTCTTCACCAAATTCAGCAGCACCATCGGGATGAGCAGCAGCAGCAGATAGATGCGCGTGTGCAGATCGAAGAAGTAGTGCGCAATCACTTCACGCAAATTAGCCGCCACGAACACAAAGTACACGCAGCAAAAGCCGAGCTGCGTTATTACCAGAAACATGTTGATCAGATTCGTCGCCAGCTTCGAGTAGCGCCGCAGCCCGATCGGGCCCGACTCGAACGCCCGTTGGCACACGTCGGCGAAGCTGAGCGAAGGGACCTGCAGCCGCCGGCACAGCTCGTGCGAACAGTTCACCAGCATGTGCATGCAGTGGGTGCAGACGGCGCCCATGAACAGCGTGCCGAACAGACCGACGTACAGGCCGGCGTGCTTGAACGCGTCCGGCATTGCGAGGATGCCGGTGCCGATGTTACCCTTCAGCAGATGGATCATCGTGTCCAGGTTGGTGGTGGGATGCTCGAGCGTACGGTGCATCGACGGTTCGTACGGTTCGCCGGAGGAGGAACCGTACGTCGGGTCTTCTTTGGACACCAAGCTGTCCGTATCGTTCGATGGGTCGACGATCATGTTTTCCGGTGAGCTGCGCAGATCGGGACGGGCAAGGAGCCGCTGGTGTTCGGCGGCGTCCAAGCCGGATCCGTTGCTGCCACCGTCGGCCGCATGTCCAAGGAGGGGTTCGCGTTCATTTTTCATCTTTCGTGCGCCCTGGGAATGGGAGACAGAGAGAGAGAAAGAAGAGTGATGGCATGTTAGAGGCGTTTTTGGTAAAATTTCTGCTTTTTAATATGAAAAAATGGCTTTAAACAGTAATTTGAGGATCATGAGAGGTATAATATGTGCCAAAAAGTGAATAAATTGAGGTGAAAGTACACACAGATTTAATGGAATGAAAATAGTGCACGTAATTTGACAAAAAAACGCTTGAATTGTTGGGTGCAAACTGTTTACAGAGTTTTCTAGTAGTTCTAATAGCTGTGGGACACTTTATTGATTCTTTCTTAAGTGAAATGAACTTAATGTAATAGGAATTGGACTATATAGCATCCTTGTTGGACAAATCCAATTGGAAATTCCAAGGAGCCAGTCCAAAGAGGGTGCCATTGAGACCAATAATCAACATATGAAATTCAATTCCCATTTGAAAGAGTCAAGGAAGTACCAAACATGGAAAAAATTCCATTTTCAATTCCTCTCTATGACAGATTACCGTTATCACGTGGGTACAGAAGTGAACAATATTTGTAATTACTTTAAAAAAAATTCGTTTCAAACAAATGATATGTCTTATCGTTTCTCCAAGGGTCAAGGAATTTTCCACTCTCTACTAGCCATACATACACACACCCACACACGTGCTCACACAAAAGGCAGGAGGAATGGAAATTTTCCACCCCGATTGGAACGCTGTTCAGGCAGCCGGTGGCAGCCGTACAATCTCTACCCTGCAGGGGAGTTTCGGGCCAGGTAAAGCCGGTAGCCCGCCCTTCTGTTAAATCGCCTTTCTTTATGTTGCGATTCTATTTGTCCTACATAAACAGCAGGCCCTAACGCAGCCCGTCCTAACGGACGCATGTTTATGCTAAGCATAATGATAAGGCAGTGGACGGAGATACAGCAGAAACAGGAGCCAGGCCGGGTTGATGGTTTTCCTGTGCGCATTTTTCAACCAGGCCACAACCAAACACACCACTGTACTGCTGATAAGCGGGTCCGACATGAGGGGGGAGTGTTGCCGGTTACGATGTACTAAGCAAACAGTCGACGGAGCAAAAAGGATACAAAGCAAAACAATACTAAAATGCTCCAAACAACCACTTAAAGCCTAATTTTAAAATTATGTGCCAAAAGAACAAATCCTCGGTCAAGCGCGCACACACACGAAGCTGAAATAAAATGAAAGGTAAATATTTGGGCACAACAAATGCGACCGAAATGAATTTTTAGCTCTCAAAAATCGATTCTTCTGCTGAAAGCGGAAAAGATTTAACCGACAGTGCAATCAACAGTGCCAACGAAACGAACAAAATTACATTCTGCTCCCTGCCCAACATATCTGTAGGCAGTGTCGGAAGGTTCACTCTGCGGGAAGAAATGTATCTCGCAAAT
The DNA here is from genome assembly GCF_016920715.1 of Anopheles arabiensis. Taxonomy (NCBI): domain Eukaryota; kingdom Metazoa; phylum Arthropoda; class Insecta; order Diptera; family Culicidae; genus Anopheles; species Anopheles arabiensis. The sequence continues at coordinate 11,230,247 of NC_053518.1, forward strand.
TCCGTGCCACATTCGTAGTGTTCCGGCAGGACAGTCGGAATGCCAAGCAGCAATCGTGGTTATCTTGCTATGTCGTCTGCCGCGAGAAGTTCGCAAGAATGGGGCATTTTTTTAGGGTGGAAGCTTTAAAGCAGCTTAAAGCCGGTTTTCCGTGCGAAGCGTTCAAATCACTTGAAAAGAAAAAAGAGCTTATTTAAGTGGAAAATAGGTACTGCAGTTGAGTTTTAAGATTCAAAGAAGCCCCGGACGCGTGTGACACGTGTCTTGATATGGTTCATATTTTCTTCACTCGCTCGTTGAGCTGTGTCTGATTTGTCTCACCTACGGAAATGAAAAGATAAAATGAGCTTTGTGTCATGTCACCGGAAATTAGTTATGGCCACTGTGCTTGCTGATGTCCAATAGAAATGGAGCAAATAAACCAGCAACCTCAATTGGACAAACGCCTATTAAATATTCTTTTTGACGTGTTGCCCCTGTTGGGATGCTATATGTATCTCGATTGCTTCACATCATATCCCTCAAAAGCCTCTTTGCGGATGCTGGAGGGTAAAACACGGTTAGCGCCTTTTTATCACACACAGACCAACCCTCATTCCAGAGTGACTCCCACACACACACGCGCGCTTCGGTTATGAAAAACTACATTGAATACGTGTTGCTATGCCAGTAAAGCCTTCCCTCTTTACGCTGCTGTAATGGTGTAGTATTTTCACGTCTTTACAGTATGCTTCAACGGCGTAGTGTTTGCCCCTAACACCATCATTTGGACCATTTCATAGTCAGCTTGAAGGTAGGCACACTTTAATACCATTGATGTACTTTTAGACCATTCTGAAGGATCATTTCAGTGGCCGAAAGATGCTCTCTCAAGGAGAGTACTTCTGTAGTGTTCCACCAACGAAAGAAGATTACCACAAAATTCGCAAAAAGTAAGAGCCCTAGTTACAAAGCCGCCCACTCTGTCCTGATGTGACCCTATCTGAAATCTTAATATGAAGCAAATTCGTTAATAATTACTAGCAGCAACATCAAAGCTGCTGTACGTTGCATTGAACCTTAGCTAATTGCATACGTTCGGTTGAGCTATTTGTACCCAACACATGGTAAGCAAAAACACGAAACCCTCAGAAACCAGCACCATCACTGTTTGACGGTTCAATTAGTGCGAGATTTTGGGGCCTTATCGCGCTCAGCTGATGTGACGCGAAGTGCTTGCCGGGGTACGCTTGCGTGCCTGTAACGGGCAGTGTAACAAAAAAGAGAAAAGAATGTCCAATAAAGTTCATAGAACCAATAATGGTCTGATTCGACGCAACAACAACAACAACAACAACGGCGGTCCGCGACCGGCTGCGTATGACGTGTTCAAAGTGATTTAATTTCAAACGATGTTTCTTTTTTGTTGGGTGCTGCCCGGTTGAAAAGTTTTCTGAAGATGAGACAAACAAAATGTAGAACGAATTACGGACATTATACGCCCTTTTGCTAACCTGATAAGCAGCGGGCTCTGGCCGTTATATTGGCGCTCTTTGCTGTCTTGCGTATGCCACGTGTCGGAACGTTCGTTTGCTCTTAAAGGTCAGATTCTATGTTTTTTGCAAAACAGCAACAACTTCGGCATAACAAAACAAGTTTCTATTGAGTTTCAGCATGTTTCAGAAATATAGAAAACCTTTCTAACAAATGTGTTTCCTCGCTAGAATGAAACAAAGGGAAATGGTAACTAAAAATTATCCAGAAAAATAAACAAAATGAATCATTCGCTGCTTCCCTGAAGTGAAGCTGTTTGAACCATACCGTGCTTCATGCGAAGCAACTAACCCACTCTCCCACAACTAATAAACCCTGTCCATCGCCATCAGTAGCAATATCACCTTTATGCAATTTTTTTCTTTTGCCGTTTGCTATGGTTAGCGCTTTTTGCTGCAGAACAAGGATCAAATTACTTAGCACATTCAGGCTGCACACGAGCACACCCAATTAATACTGCTGTTCTGTTAGCAGCACGTTCCCTCTATTTATCACAGACCTGCCTGTTCCGGTGGCCATCGGGAAACGGGCAAGATGATGCTGTGTGTCTACAATCCATCCACAGGTCGTCTCTGCCCAAGCACGTTGTGCTAAGCTTCTCATTTGTATTCATACATCGACACCACGTTCGTTTGCGGGCCAAAAGGGGTTTGGCCGAGGGGGCTGATGCTTTTACAAGCCACAGAACCTTCGGAATGGTGGCTCTAGACATTCACTTTTGCCCAACAAGATAAGATTGTGTGAGTTTTGCTTCCTTTTTCTCGTTGCTCATCCCTCCCGGACACACACACTACTGTCCATCCTTCCGGTCTTGTGCGATTTGGTCGTATATCACACACCCGCACCCAACTTCTTGCCTCGCCCTGGAAACGGGTTTCGGTTTTGGGGGCTGTAAAATGATGCGGCAGATGGGAAGACGAAGATAAATAATTTCACTTTCAGAAAATAGCTTCCATCTCGTTCACAATATACTGAGGAAAATGTTTTCCATCCCACGCACACACACACACAATCCATCCAAATCTTCCGTTTTTCATCTATTTGCGGTGCCTTTGGGCATTACATCGATTCATTGAAATCGGCCATAAATGGTACCGCTGTTCACGTGCAAAGCGTTGATTTCAATGGCCTTAAACCGATTATGACATCAGCCGCTACATGCGTATCCTGCGGACCGGCCCACCCGGTCAGGGTACGGTTATCGATGCAGTAGTAGCACTCAGTAGGGCAGGCCATCATCGGTTGCCCTTTGGGTAAGGAGGCTGAGCCCCTATCGAAGCGTACAAATTAACTTCAAATCGTGCGGGCTTCGTCATGGGCTTCTGTGTGATGGTATTGGGACAGAAGAGAGAGTACTGTGATTCATAATTTATAATATAAAGTTATTTAGATGTTAAGGCCACAATTGTGAGACTATTCAGTGCATGTGCATTGTGGAGTTCATACAGATACTGTGCTCAAATTTAAAGGCTTTAATCCTTCGTGCTTGGTACAAAGATGCTCACACAAACGAAGGCAAACAAAAAGGAAGAATTCAAAAAACCAAGTGCAGACATAAAGACAAACCGAACAAAATGAAAAAAAAGCAATAGGTAACAAAACGGGACAAAACTTACAAACAATTAATTCCACTCGTCGCCGGTTGAAGCACAATTATGCGGGTTTATCTGCTCCCTCGTATTATTCGCGCGTTTCTGCACTGCACTGCACTGAAACGAAGTTCCTTTTCCGGCCTTTTGGGTGGGGTAGCCTGTGCAGTCCGTGGTTCAACTGCACCAAAGTTCACCAACTTGCTGGATGCTGCTGTGCGCGCTATGAGTCAACAGGCGTTTTCTGGCGCTTGTTACAATCGAAGTAGCAGCTGAAAGGCGCGCACACACAGTTGCCTAGTTATCTGCAATTTTACTCTGTTTGCCGGCTTCTGCAGCAATCTTCCCTTTTCGCTGCGTTGCTATCACGAACTTTTGGTCTTTCGTTTGTTAGAGCGCTTGCTACACGGTTCGAACGGTTCGCTGCAGTAAGAATTTTAATCATTCAACTAAAAAGAAATAAATGAAAATAAAAGAAACAAACAAAAGAAGCATAAGAACAGAATTGAACAGAAAACTGACAGCAGAAGGAATCCTCTCTCTATCGCCGATGCATTCGCACGAATTGCACGTGGGTATAAATAGAGCCGAACCAGGCAGCGGATGCACACGTGGATTATATAATTTATGTAAGCTTTTCCGAGGAGGGTTTCCCTCCCGGTAGCCGTGTTTTTCTACCTCCTTTTCCACCACACCACGAAAGGGCGATGCCCTTTTCTAGTGACAACCAAACAACATCGCGCCATCGAACACCACCAGGGCATGCTTTGGTGCAGGTGGCAAAATGTGAAATGTTGTGTTGCCGCTACCCTGCCCGAAAGCGGGGTAAAAAAAGCGACGGAAAACCTAGTTGGGATGAAAATCGATTGCATCTGAAAGGGTCTGGAAATGGAAACCTATCCTACCTACCTGTAGATTGATCAGCGGTGTGAAATCTTCCATGGTTGTTGAGCTTCCAATAGGGGAAAAAAAGAAACAAAACTATTTCTTTCTTCTCGCGCAAAGCCCTTCTGTGGCGCTGGTTGGACACAACACAAGCACAAGGACGCACAACAAAACAAGACGCACGCGAAACACTTTTACCAGCACAACAGCACAACCATTCTCGAAGGAAACACACACTCGAGTTGTGAATAAATAGAAAGCTTCCACAAACAGCTGTTATCTTGCCGATAGTGCCCTTTTGGTGGTTTAGGCAAAAATCACAAAGAGATAAACGATATTGCAATCACTTCGCAATATCGCAACAAAGGGGGGTGCACTGCGTAGGAATGTACGGGACACAAACAATGAACACGCACAAGACAGCCTTTTAATTTTCTTCCTTTTCTATATAAAAGCTTCCATGAGACACTTTGAAGAGAGGCCAACACGTGGTAGAAAAAACAAAACGCACCCGAAAACACTTTGCATCCCTTTGGCGAAGGGAAAATGTACACAAATTTTCCACTGTTTTTATCGTTGGTTCGCCTGCTGCGCGGTCCGTATGTCTGGCGCTCCTCAAGTTCCAACTTTGTATGGCACCTTTTTTGACAGAATGCCTTGCCCTTCGGACGCGATGAGGCTGTGGTGCCGAGACCCACAGATTGATGTGCAGGAAAATAATCTTAAAAACTGAAAATTTAATAATATGTTGCAAATTCAGCCTAATAGATATGAGACATATTATTATTAATGTTGTTCCAAGCTACACAGTTTTAAAACTAAATTTTTATTCGAATTTTAAATTAAAATGTCCAGTTCCATGCGCTGCGGCTTTGAGAACTGAAATCGCTGGTATATACGCACCGGTTTTGCTCTGCGCTGTCAACCGGGAAAGGCACACGTCACATAAATACAACACAAAAATCTCTATTCCAATCGGAAAGATCTACGCACAGCCTCACACCTTTTCCTTTTCCGTGCTAATTGCTCGCTCCGCATCCGTGTCCAGCGGCCAAATCCAACGCTCTCCACCATGAAGAACCTCACGGAAGTGCTGTACAAGTTCTACGACGAATACGCGCACAAAACACCCAAGAAGCTGAAGATCGTCGACGCCTACTTGCTGTACATTCTGCTGACCGGCATCACGCAGTTTGTTTACTGCTGCCTCGTTGGAACATTCCCGTTCAACTCGTTCCTGGCCGGGTTCATCAGCACGGTGAGCTGCTTCGTGCTGGGTGGTACGTAACGCGATAGCGCCGTGTTGTTATCATTGCCCTGTTGCCAACACAGGCTAATGTTTTCTTTGCCCAATTGCACTCCCCTTCATTCCAGTGTGCCTCCGCCTGCAGTCGAACCCCCAGAACAAGGAACAGTTTTTGGGAATCTCGCCCGAGCGTGGCTTTGCTGACTTTGTGTTTGCGCACATAATTTTGCACCTGGTCGTGGTCAACTTCATCGGTTAAAAAGAACCGCAGCCGCCGGGCTGATGCGGTGTGCATTTTGCGTGTGCAATTAGGTGTTGTAAGGTGGGATTAAACAATTACACGAATAAGAATTGGTAAATACATGAAAGAGTGTGAGTGAACTAAACGAATCGTTTTCGCTCTAAGAATAAGCTCCGAAGCGTATCAAGATAAACGGAAGCTTTTGGTAAGTTGACCCGGGAACTGCTCCAGGATCCTTTGGGTGTTTTATTGTTCTACTAGCTTTCCCTAAACTCGCTCATCTTAGTTCCTTTGGCTCAAGCAATATCCGTCTAAGTTCCTCCTCCAACGCTTCTGCCGTCTCGTGCCTGCAGATATTAACCTACAGAAAAAATATAAAAATTGTTATTATTTTTATTTAGACTACCAAGTCTAGTCCAAACTCACCATTCCTCCGGCGATGCCCTTATCGTCCAGTATTCGTGCTTTCAGTTTCATGAGCCCCACGGGCGATTCCCGATCGCTCAGACAGTGCCGCTCATCAAGAACGTCCACATTCTTCACCTCACCACCAGCCAACTTTACCAGAACCCCCGCTATGTTTAAATGCTTCACTGGTGCATTGAAATGTATCGCCACGATCGGAATTTGTTTCGTTTCCTTTAACCGGTGCAAACATTCGGCCACTTTCTTCAGCCCAGGCCGTACCAGAAACTCGGGCGCCGCACGATCCAGCGCAAATGCATCGGCCGAAGGTTTGCGTACCGATTTAATCATGTCCCACGCATCGGGCAAATCGATTTCCGCACAGGTAAGCAGCAAATCCTTGCGCGATTCCAGCTTGGCACGCTCCTTCCGAAGGTTCTGCACCAGCGCTTTATCTTTGAACAGCAACCGAAAGAGGGCAATCGATTTGCGGTCACAAATCCACAGCGAAAGAATCGTATCGATCAGCAAATCGGAGCTGTACCGATACTCGCCGGCTTCCACCTTGAGCCGTATTGCCTTTTCGAGTAGGTTCATTTTCACCTCGGGGTATGATTCGATCGGCACACCGATTGTGGCACAGCTCCACAGGAACGTTGCGATATCCTTGGGCCGGCAGGATTGTGACTGTGTTTCGAATCCGTTTTTCCTCACCTCCGCATCGAATCGGTTCCAGCATCCTTCCACGAACAGACCCACCAACGTGTCGTCCTTTATCCGATTGTCCGCTATGTAGGCGAACAAATGCGAAAGGCCACGGAAATCTAGCTCCTTGCTGTCGATGTTGGACTCCGTGAACGAGCGCACCTTCTCCACTATCTCCCCGGAGGCGAGCCGATTCATACGGGCACATTTTATCAGCGTCACCAGCAGTGCCGAATCGTCTTCATCCCCGAATTCAACAATCTCCTTCACCAGCCGGCTCCTAAACGCATCCGATTCGTCCACCATTCGAAGACTCGTTTTGTACGTTGCATTCGCCAGTATGACGAAATCCATCCGGCTCATGTCCGGTGTGAGGTAGCGGGTCAGATGTTGCTGCAGAAATTCCTTCATCAGCATCGCCCCCGTTTTGTTGCGCTTCCACATGCCGAGGAAGAAAACGATCGACAGAAAGTCTCGCTCATTTTCCGCACCGTCAAACAGTTCGATCAGCTTCGGCAGGGCCGCCTGGTACGACTTTAGCTGGGCGATTTTGTTCGGCAGCAGGTACATGAAGCAGTGCAACATTTCCAACAGCTCGCCCGTCGTTGCCCTCGGGACCCGGCGCACACACTCCTCGTCCAGCGTGTTCACGACTTCCTTGTACGATCGTACATCCGTTTTGCTGCGGAAATCGGTCGTAAAGGCGATCAGCTTGGCCAGATCGATGGTTGCCAGATCGCGTATCTGCTGCCCGTAGGTGCCCACATCCGGCAGCGGGTAGAAATTGGACACCTTTAAGCTGCACTTGGTTGTGTCGGTAAAATCACGCTTCGTGTGGGACACGTGCCGGGAGAAGCGATGCATCAGTGTGCCATTTTCGCCGTCCGATGTTTCGTAGTGGAACTCCCGCGGGGAAAATGTACTGTACCGAAGGAGGGAAGAGGCTGGTTGGGGCCATTTCGGTGCTATTGATACTGCTGTACCGCATATTCGTATTAATTGCAGCATTACACAACTCGAGTCTTTTCTTGCACTGTTGCACCCTTTTTTCCTTTTTGCGAAACAAAAGGTTCGGCGGTAAACAAAAGCATGCGACCGTCTGGGTGAGCTGTCAAATCGACGCGTTTTGTGCCCAGGTGGCAAATGGGTACAATTGATTTTGAATTTTGAACAAGTGCACAGTGGGATTGGGTATTTTTGGGTAATTATTCAAAACAACCGTTAGGATGTGGAGTTTAAGAATTTCGGAAAAACGCTTATAAATTCCATAAATTGCGCATTTCATTTCAAATCAACAGGTTGTAATATGTTACTCAAACTGAAGAAAAAAACAACAGCAGTACATTTAATTGCACATCAGTTGATACATTTATTTGCGGATCACAAAAATATAATGTTGACGCATATGTTTATCCTTCCTCTTTGTTCACGCCACACAATCCTGTGTTGAAGCATACCTGTGTATTCCATTCCACACAATTTTCCATTCTCTGTGTGTGTGTCTACTACCTTTTGTATTATATGCGAAAAAATGCAATCTGTGTCACTAATTGTATAATTCTTGCACCCGTATCTCCGTGTCCACGGGGGCCTCGGTAAAAAAAATCTGAATGTATTACAAACACATTAAGGGGTTTTCGAGGATTATATAGACATGTTCAGCGAGTTGTAGATTCGTTCAGGCATATAATAGACTCTTTCAGCGAGATATAGAATTGTTCGGATGTAGGCGTAGACATGTTCGGTTATACTGTAGAGCTGTCACTTTCGTTCCCCTTGGACTGCAATTTGGATCATTCTCATCAGAAGGTAAACAAACGGTTTTCGAAAAAATATGATTTTTTCAACTAATTTATGTATTCAACAGCTTGGAGAATGATTATTAGCTACTTTTAGGACTTTTAAGAATGAAAAATTGAACCCTGCGGCACAGTGTGTAAACAAAACAAATGACAGCTCTACAGAATCGCTCAACATGTCAACGCCTACTTCCGAACAATTCTATATCTCGCTGAAAGAGTCTATTATATGCCTGAACGAATCTACAACTCGCTGAACATGTCTATATAATCCTCGAAAACCCTGTATCCCCTCGTTCTATTGCATACGACCATGGAAATAGTTCTGCCAGTATAGTTAGTTGCTAGTCTGTATGTATGTATGTATGTCGTTAAAAAAGCTACACTGATGGGATTCGAACTGATTGGCTCAGTAAAGTTGTGATTGTGAACTATGTACAGCCGTACGAAAGTGATCTCGCGATGGACACTGTCTAGCATTTTGTTCCTATATATTGCTCATCTACACTTTATACTACTACTGTTACTACTATTGCCCCATTCCTTGTGCAAATGATCTACTAGGTGCAGCGGGGATGATAGTTAGGAATCGGTTTAATCTAGATCGATGCACAAAAATGTTTGAAACACAAAAAGCCGCACAATGGCTTACATCTTTTAAATTATTTTAACCTGACAAGCTGCTGCTTAATACGATACGAGTTACAGAAACGATTTTTTTTTGTAATACTATATGCACTGTACACACACAAATACATGGGCAAAACACAACCTCTGTAACGTTCTCCGAAATGGAAACTGCTCTTAAGGTCTTATTAAGAATGATTTGCTGCAACGAACGCAACCGAACCGAAGAAAGTAGAAAGTAATCAACAATTTAGAAGGTGCTATAAGCTCGGTTCAATCGATCTCGATCCCTCGTGCAGGCCTCGAAGAGTGGACGAGTGTGCGAGGATATTGCGATTTTGTTCTTCTTTTGATTTGTTTGCTAAATTAAACATACTTTTCAGAGGGGATTGTTTTTCTGTGTGCAAGTTTTGAGGGCAGTGATGTGTGAAGCGTGATTTCGATGAGGATGTGCGCGTATCTTCTAAGAATGATCGCCCGACCCAACCCGACACCTGGGCAAAATGCATCTACATATTTGTTCGTGATTGTTTGTTGTTCAATACGAGGTCAAGAGTTGCCAGTGTATAGGAAACCACCATTGGTTGGTCATTTGTGTGCTTTTCACTACCGCTTTAAACGCACCAAAAAACGGGTAATACGTCATAAATCGTAACTATAATCTTTCTAGCAAAATTAAAAATCGCTCCTCAAAACTAACCTAGAACAGTGTGTGTGTGTGTGTGCTTAACCAAACGAATAACCGGAAACTATACACACAAGAACCAAACCTATCACAAAACTAGAAGGGTGCTAGTTGAACTCGTTCAACGTTACCGAATAATATCAGCGCCTTGGGACTTATACTACTGTGAAAATTATTTAGATACGTGGAGTTTAGATACCTTTACCTCACTTTGGTACACAAATTTACATCAATTCCTGAATAATTCTGCTGCTCGCTGTACGCTCCCCCATTTCGCACCTAATTCAGGTAGGTAGGCTGTACTGTTTTTTAGCTTGTTATCAATTTCCGACAGGTTTTGTCAAGGAGGGTGGTGGGTTGAGTGTTATCGCTTTGTATAGCTATTGCATTAGCTATTGCTTAGTTTACCTTTCCCTGTTGGTGGCATAGGACCACATTCTTACAGAATGCCTTACAAGTGTCTCCTGCCCGGATTAATGCAAAAAAGAAAAAAAAACGTCTTAGGAACAAGAAAACATAAAGAAACGAATAAATTAACAGAAAGTTTTTCCTTCCTGGGCGTAAAAGCGGTTCGCTCGTCGTTCGATAGAAGAACCCTTTCGAGAATATGCATGTACAACGCTCTCTCTTTCTCTCTCTTTCTCTCTCTCTCTCTCTCTCTCTCTCTCTCTCTCTCTCTCTCTCTCTCTCTCTCTCTCTCTCTCTCTCTCTCTCTCTCTCTCTCTCTCTCTCTCTCTCTCTCCCTGTGTTTGTGTTTTCCGAGTCTTTGGTCACGCGAAGGAATTTGCGGCCTGGGAAAATTGGCAGCCACTCACCGTCATAAACAAGCGCTCACCAACACTCGCACACACATACCGTGGTGCCTTGATAATAGGTAATGGAAAACTAATTAGCCCAAGGTGCGATCATAAATGCACGATAATGCAAATGAGGCACACCAAATGGGTCAAACGTGTGTCTGGTCTGGCGCTTCGGCCCGCCCCCTCCACATCGATTGGAATTTGTTTCCCAGGCATACCTTTTTTGCCGTCGGTTTTTGTTCTCTCCCCCTCCCTGTTCATCGTGACCGTTTAGGGAGCGGTTTTAAACGTCGTGGCTCAGCAGCGGCACATCGTGATGCTTCCGGTTGAGGCTGGTGCAGGGCAGCATCCACAGCATCGGATGCCCCCGGCCACAGACCTCCGCCAGCAGCGCCATCTTCGGCCGGTGGATCCGGTACGGGCCCTTCTGCTGTACCGCCTCGACCGCCGTCTCGTCGTACAGGATCGCGTGCATCTGGTCGACCATGATCGCCACCACGAACAGCCCGAACAGGACCGACTCAAGCAGCAGCAGCACGCTGTGCATCATGCGCGTCTGCGCCTGGGACACATCCGCGTGGCAATCCTCGCACGGGTACATCCACGAAATCACGATCAGCACGATCGAGTACACGGCCAGCGCACACACGTACATCAGGAACTGCAGAAAGTACTTCTGGTTCCGCTCGCCGACACAGTTGTTAATCCACGGACAGTGGTGGTCCATCCGGCGGATGCACCGCTTGCAGATGCGGCAGTGGTGCGCACGGGGCGGCCGGTACGTCTCGCACCGCGTGCACATCGTCCACTCTTCCCGCTCGTGGCCGTAGTTCTTCTCCGAGTGGAGGTCCGAAAAGTCGATCCGGATTTGGGGCAGCGGCACGGTGCCCGGATCGAGCAGGACCGCTTTCAGGTGGGCCATCGCCAGCAGGAACACGATCGTGTTGAACGCCACCACATGGAACGGTGCCCAAAGGCTGACGAGTGGAAAGGGATAGGAATGATTAGATTAAAAAGGGAGAAACAAAGGTGCATAAGTTTTGATAACGCTTATCATCGCGGTACCCCCTCCGCTCCTTACCTGTTAGGCATCGTTTGCAGAATTATCCAGTGCGTTACCACATAGTCCGCGTGCAGGACGGTCATGTAGGTGATCAGCACGCACACAATACCGCAGGGATCCTTCACGAAAGCCATCTCGATGATGACACGGTGCGGTTGCGATTGGGAGCGCCTGCAAGCGCCGATTGCGGACCGAAATTGCGTACCACCGTGGCGCCGTTGAGTAATTGATAAACGAACCACAAGTCGGGGGGCCGCCGCTAGTTTATCTCTGGGTCGTTGGTAGCTGGCGGTCTTCCACCACTTCTCTTCAACCCCTCCACGACCACAAAACAGCGCGCACGTACACAACAAGCCTTCACACTTTCACAACACACGACGAAGCACACAGTAGCCACAGACTTGACTTCCTACTCCGCTCGGTGGAGGGGGCCCTCTTGCAGTAGCTCTCCCACCGCCCGCATTTACCTTTTCACAGACACAAAAAACACACACACAACACACTACGACCCTACGACCCTACGACGACGATGACGGAAATACACTGTAGCTGCTCCTCGTCCGCAGACCAATCTTCCTTTTGGACCATCGCAATCGAATTCACAGCGCCCGGTTTCACAATTCCATCGACAATGGAAATCGGCGATTAATCTAACCTTTTTTCCTTCCCTTCCGGGGACCAACTTTTTGACAGCAAACAGCCCTCCCACAAAGCCGACACACAAAACTACGGAGACCCGTCGTCCGTGTACCGCGCAAGAGCAATTCAAATCTTGTGTTCCACAATACACCGAACGGGGGAGGGTTTTGGCCAGAATACGCGTATACGCATCAGCTGAACATGTATGCGGTAGTGTGTGCGAGAAAGAGAATGCGAGATAGTGTGTACAAAGGAGACAACTACACTCACCGAGGAGAACTGTCAAGCGAACAATGTACACTGGTAAGTATTTCCAAACCAATTGGATTTTTGAAATTTATTCCCAATGAGACATTTTGGACCTAGCTTGAACAAAAACTCGACTTTCATACTTTATCTTCTATACCGCACTTGCTTGTACTTATTCGCGAGCATTGAAATACACTCTCCTGATTTCTTGTTCTTGTTCTTGCGAAGAATTTATGTGTGAGTTTATGTGTAGCATTTTTATCTGTGCTTCTTCTTCTTGAAAAACCAAACACTACCACCCAATACAGTTTGAACTTACTGGTTTTCCATACAAACATTCTGAACTTTTTCTAGGCAAGCCATGGGATTTTTGTAAAATTTTGAAACAGTTTTCCGCAATGAAATGGAATGAAAAACCGGTTTCCCATACAAACGCGTGCATTTTAATTTAACTGTCAGCCAAATATCGAGCGTTTAACTAAAAAACATGCCAACTAAGAAGCGTTCAGCTATTGAATTCTGACTGTATTAAATTCTCGATATTGGCGTGACGGTGTCCCACCTCAAGGTGTGTTTATTAAGGAGGTGAATTGTTAGCGCGTTTTCCGGGCGCCATCATTGAGTATTGTTATCCCAAGCGCCACAGATTAAGCTTAAACGTCTGGAAAATTGAATATCCATAGAAAAAAATGAAAGCTCCACAGCTTCATTGGTTTGATCAATAGATGGCGTATTAAAACTGATTATTATATTGCTATCCTTTTCTTGCAATGTGTTTCGACAAGTTTCATCTTATCATGACCTATATATAGCCTTCTAACTTTCTGAGCAAAAATCTATAATGAATGGTCGTGTGGTCAGATACGTGGGTATCAACACCAACGACCATTACTCAAATCTCACTTGCTTCAGTGCTGGTGATTCCCGTTGGAGTTTAGTATTTAAACAAACGTATCGCCGTTCTAGTTCTAGCGATGCATAACTTCAATGTGAAACCATACAACAGTACAGAGGAAATGAGAATGCTCTCCTCCAAGCGATGAAGCTCAACTGGTTGGGGTATCCCACCAACATAGAGCGCCACCAGCTTTTTCGCTATTTTTAGAATGCATGAGTCGTTTGCCGTCTGCTAAACGAAGTCTTTCTATATTCCGTTTAGGTAGAGTGCTTGAGTCGTTTAGAAGCCGTTTAGTGGTCGTTTAGTGGATTTGTGGCACTTGGGATGTCAAATCGCATACAATTTTCTATACCCCCCTCCAGCCCTCCTCGATTTTAATACCGGAGCCACCAGTATTGTTATGTCAAGTCGTGAAATGTCAATTTGCTCTGAAGCACTTCACCTCCTAATATCCATACACCTTGGTCCCACCTCACATTAAATAATATTAACCACTTACTACATCTCCTCTCTTCGCCCCCCCCCCCCTGCCTCCTAGAACTCTTACAATGAAGTCTGTGAGAGAAGGGGAGAGAGGGAGGAGCATCAGCTTTTTGCTCGCTCTCAAAAAATAAGTCCGAAATTGTTTGCTTTTGGGTACCAGTATGGGTACTGGGATAGGGTCCCATCTCAGGTCAATAGTTCCATAGTTCATAGATCCATTCTTCGCGTTTTGGTTGTTTTGGGTTGCATGAATTTTTCGAGTTTCCATTACAAGTTTTCGAACTAAAATAAAAGTTGAGTTTCTCTCTTGTTTTCTTTTATCAGCACACAATTTGCTTGATTTTGGGCATTTATTATAAAATTAATAGCTAATAATTGGTTTACTGCCTCTCACTTTACAGTGTACCACCGCGCCGTGCGTATTATGACAGCTCGCGGATAAATAAAAGAAAAGCACAGCACCCAACACTGTGAAGAAGAGGCAAGAGCAGCAGCCTGTCATTTTGGTCGATTTGATTCATCATCGCCTTTTGGGTAGAGGAAAAAGTTGAAATTCCCGGAGCACATCACAACATTTTCGGGCCGCGAAATTAGGCACCCTTGCCGTGTAGTGTGTCGCCAAGATTGAGCCAAGCGTTGTGCGAGTGCGAGAAAATCGGAAGCGTGTGCGTGTGAAAGTAATTCTGTGCGAAACGGTAATTTACACTTTGCATCATTTCCGCATACAAAGGGAGCAGCAAAACGTCAATTTTGTGGAAACAAAAGAGGGCGAGAAAGTACCCAACACTGAAGCAGAAAAGCAAAAAAAAAACACAAATCCTTCCCTCAACATATCCCGCCCAGTGGGTCCTAGGCGAAGAAAGTGATCCGTGTGCGTGTGTGTGTGTGTGTGTGTCTGTGCGTATCGAAGGCGAAAGTGGACCCCGTGCTGTGAAGGAGACCAAACACTAAACGAGTTTGCTTTCTCCTCCCACTTCCCTCCTACAGTGTCTCGCTCGGTGCAGTGATAAGCGGGCGACGCCAGAGCTGAACAATTCCCACACTCGAACCTCCATTCGGGGTCTGTGCTTATTGGCCGTGGACGTCGTGGCACTGCAGGGAAGAAAAGGAACAGCGAACAACAGCGACAGCGATCCGCGGACCAGCAACATCCGCCACGCTACAAACATGAGTCTGTTCGGAACGACGTCCACACTCAACGCCGATATAGGTTGGTATGAGAGTTGCTCGCGAAGGACAACAACTTCGGCCCATGTGACACGGTGGCTTGGTTGCAAATGTTTAGCACCTTGCAGCCCCTTCGTTGCAATACAGAAGAGAAAACATTATCTCTGCATCCCGCTGGGTGTACATGGCTGCCCCGCATTACGCACCAATATCGCGACACATTCCTGCAATTGGTGTTTATTAATTAAATTAGGATGTGCAGGCAAAGGCGCGCGCGCTGCTGCCATTGCCCCGATTGCTGTGGCAAAACGACGGAAGAAATGGTTCCCGGGGTGGCAGCAGTGAATGGTGAAACCTGTACCACATCCAATCTCCCCGAGGAGGTCAGCCGCGCTTTAGGTACAGCGTGACGTGACACCCTTGATAACACGGGGCCCGCCCGAACGGGCAGAAGCATACTTTGTTAATGACGCAGGAAAACCAATACGAAGTAGCAATATGAGAGGGAATGAACTTAAAATCATGGAATCCATCGCCTGCCTAGAACCGTAACAATATGCTCCTCTGTCTTATTACTTCGGGGTACACACAACTCCAGCGCAACTGGACAAAGCTCTGGCAAAGTTCAATTTACGCCCTTGTTCCCGTTTTCCGGTGCGCTCTTTGTGCTGCAGCCTCAGAATTAACCAGACTGTTTGCTGTTTATTTACATCATCTTTCGCGCTTCCACGTAGCAGAAGAAGAGCTTAAAGATAAAGATTATGGTTTGAGAAGAGGTCACAAAACGCACACTGCAAAGTGCGATGACTAATGCGGCCCGCGGCCGCCTGCCTCATCAGCCTGCCCTTTTGCGTAGACGCTTATCTCGTCTACTCGTCGTTTTTCGCTTCGGGAAACCTTACAACTTCTAATCGAACGGTTTCGTTTCACCGTGCGTTTTTGTGTGGTATTTTATACGACATTTTTAGAAGCTACAATCACCATCGAAGTACTTTTGGTGTCAGTTTGAGCTCATTATTGAGCAAAATTTCAATTATGCTAGAAACTTTAATTTTGAAGATTTATTTTGTTTTGGGAAACGCTTGCTCACATCGAACAAGCTATTATTGCACAACGCACGCGGCTGTGATTAGGTTGTGATGAATCATTTGTACGGATTCGATGCGGAATTGCCGCCCGGTCGAATGATTCGCCCCGTTTGCGTGATGTTTCGGGTGCTGATCGTGGTGATAAATGATACGGACTGGGCGCAAAAAAAAAACACGTTCTAGAGGTTGAAATATGACCGAGCAATGGGTTTTTTATGCAACATCAACCGCAGATGTACAATTCTCGGTTACATTTACAACAACAAGACGATTGTACGCAATAAAACAAGTTTTTGGTGAGATTTTATGGATGTGCAATTGAAATTGATGAAACGATTGAATGACATGAAATAATTGTATATTAAACATGTACCATTTTTGCTTATTTATTTAACATTTCGTTTGCTTTATGTTGTAGAGAAAACAACAAGCGAAAACAATACGACGGAAAATTGGGGCCTCATACTGGACATCTGCGACCGGGTAAACAATGGATCGGCCACACCGAAGGATTGCTTAAAATGCATCATCAAACGATTGAATTCGCCCAACCCGCACGTGGTTATGAAAGCAATAACGGTAGGGTCAGGAGGCGATTTAGCGTTTACAAACATTATTTATCGCTTATTTATCACAACATTTCAGCTGCTCGATGCATGCGTTAACAACTGTGGCAAACAGTTCCACCTGGAAGTGGCCTCGCGGGAGTTTGAAACGGAGTTTAAGAAGCTGTTGCAGAAAAGTCAACCCAAAGTGACCACGGTAAACAGAATGAATGCAGCATTGTGAACGCCTTTTAATGTATTGCCCGCGTCTTTCTAATCTGCAGAAGCTAAAACTTACCCTAAAACGTTGGGCCGAGGATGTGTTCAAGTCGGATCCGCAGCTCGACCTGATACCGTCGCTGTACAGGAAGCTGCGTGACGAGGGGCACGACTTTAACGACCCGTCCGCCACACCAAAGCGCGAAACGACGCTCAGCAAAGACCCGAACGTCGTGTCTAGTCAGCAGGAGGAGGACGACATTGCGAAAGCGATCGAACTGTCGCTGAAGGAAGTCAAAAACACGCAATCTCCGAAGATGATGTCATCGTCCGGAACGGTATGCAGTGAGGGAAACCATGGTTAGGGTTAGGGTTTGATGCAATAGTAATAATGTGTTGGTGTTTTTTTTTCCACAGAGTGCTTCATCTTTATATCCTTCCGCTTTGTTATCTACTGCACCAGCGGCAGAACCGAGGAAGGTAAGTCATAGCATATTGAAGGGTTTTTAGGTTTAACAAACCAAACAAATATTGTAAGATTTTCCAGGAGTCCTAATAGCTGTGGGACATTTTATTGACTCTTTCTTACGTGAAATGAACTTAATATAATGGAAATTGAAATTGAGCCTCCTATGATATTCCTATTGGATTTGTCCAATGAGAGTGCTGTAGAGCTCTTATTGGACAAATCCAAAAGGAATATCCTAGGAGGCTGTCATAGAATCCTATTTCCACCATATGAAGTCCACTTAGCATAAGAAAGAGTCAAGGAAGTGTCCTACAACTATGAGAACCCCTTGAAAACCCTGTAACATGTTTTTTTCATTTCCATTTCATGCAGGTTCGAGCGCTGTACGATTTTGAGGCAGCCGAAGACAATGAGCTAACGTTCCAGGCCGGCGAAATCATCATGGTGCTGGACGATTCCGATCCGAACTGGTGGAAGGGTCAGAACCAGCGCGGGGAGGGTCTTTTCCCATCCAACTTTGTCACCGCCGACCTGTCCGTCGAGCCGGAATCGCTGGCGGCGTCCGGCAAGGGCGCGAAAAAGAGTGTCCAGTTTTCGGACGAGCAAAAGCAGGACGGCGCCAAGGACGGGCAGCAGAAGCATCTGCTGCAGCCGGCGACGGTGGAAATCAACGAGGAAAAGATTGACCGGCTGCTGCATCTGATACACGAGGCCGATCCGGAGGATCCGTCGCAAGACACGGAGGAGATGCTCCAGCTCGAGCAGCTGGTCAACCAGATGGGCCCGATGATCGATGCCGAGCTGGAGCGGGTCGATCGCAAGCACGCCCAGCTGACGCAGTCGAGCAGCGATCTGGTGGACGCGATCAATCTCTACCACAACCTGATGCGCGAACCGGACCGTTCGGCGATGATGTCGATGGGTGGGCCGGTGCCGGCCGGTGGTGCGTACGGTACGCCCGGCGGCTACCCGGGCAGCTCGATGAACCCGATGTACGGTATGCCGGCAATGTACCAGAGCCTGCCGGGTGTGGGAATGTACCCGATGGGACCTTCGCAACCGCCGTCAATGCCGGGGTACGGTATGACCCATCTACGGCACGACATGACGCAGATGAACGTTGGCACGATGCCACAGTTTCCTACGCCAGCGCAGCAGCCGCCACCGCAGCAAGCTGGCATGCATCATCTTTCTCACCAACATCATCAGCCTCACCCCATGCAGACCGTGGCGCAGAACGGTCCCACCACCAATGGAATGCTTTCGCAGGGCGCACCACCAACCACGTCGTTGGCTGGAGTTGGCAACCAGCAGCAGCAGCAGCAGCAGTCCACGACGTCGGTCGCTCCACAGACGATGCCAAATATGCCGATGCCTCAACAGCAGCAGCTCGGAGGAATGCCGCAAGGATTCGCCAATCCTACGTCACCTCCGCCTGTGGGAATGTCCGGCGGTCCGCCATCGCACCATCAGATGCAACCGGCACCACCCAATCCGAATCAACAGACGCTTCCGCAGATGCGACCGGGCGGAGGACAGCCTCCCGTCAGCTATCCGAGTTACGTTCCCCAGCAGCAGCAGCAGCAGCAGCCAGTGTCCCAACAGATGCCGCAAACCGCCGTCCCGCAGGGAATGCCGGGCGCTGGTGGACCACCACCACCATCAGCCCAACCGAATGCGAACCATCATCCCAACCAGCAGCAGATGAGCATGCCACAGGCCCACTATCCTCCCACATCTGGCGCACCAACTCACCATCATCCGCAGCAGCAGCAGCAACAACCGCAGCAGCAACAGTTCATGCCCCAGATGGGACCACCGCAGATGGCCAACTTCCCCCCGATGGGCGCCCCAATGAACATGTTCCCGCCCGGTGGGCCCGGTGGAATCGGAGGACCACTGTCCATCAACACGAACCACCAGGGACCGCAAAACATTCCCATCTACCAGCAGCAGCGGTAAGCTTCGGACGGTCGGAAAACGGGGTAGCGGGGACAGAACCAAGGGAAGGCATCCGTCCCGATCGCCCAACAAAAAACGACACATTTTGACCAATGCCACTTTTTTTCGGTTCGATAATCGGTATGGGTACAAGGGAGGTGTTTTTGATGTTCGCCTAGCGGTTTTAGTCGGTATTCTTTTTAACTGAAACTTTCCCTTTAAAAGCCATAAACTGAACGTGGGACGAGGAGCAGAATTGGTTTGTTGTTTTGTTTACCGCTCGATTTACTCTGCTGGCGGCAGTGTCTGTGTGTATTCGAATTGAGTAGAGTTTTGGTTTTAAATTACGGTTCGGCTTAGAGGCTCTTGGCCTTTCGCAGGGCCAAAAAGGGCTACAATGCCACAGCAATGATATTCCTTTTGAGATAACAACAACAAGTCCCCTAGGCACACCCTCCCTCCTCATCCTCCTCCTTCGTTCACCAAGTGCAAGGGCATTAGGCAGTGGACGTGAAGCGCGGATTGGGCAACGCTGTTTGCCGGCAATAATAGAAGTAATGCTGCATATATTACGTTTTTGAAACAGTATAGCGATACAACAACAACAAAAAAGGCTTCTGGCAGTGTGATTAGGCGGAAGGAAGGAAGGGAGAAATTGATAGCGGAACCTGTGTTGAATTATTAGTAGCAAAACGCACGTGCGTGTGTGTGAGGGCTTATTTTTTGAACATTCGCAGAATCTACAAACCGATTAGAGGGGGGAGTCCGTTAGCGTTTAAAGCAAAAAAAAAAAGCAAGGAGGGAAGAATATATAGTAGGATATGTATTTATATACGATATCATGAGGCGGCCGGCCGTTCGGTATGGTGGGGAGGCGTATTTGTTATCTACCCGCGTGGCTGTCGCAAAGGAAACCCGGAAGGTTGTTTTGTGGGTGGGTGGGCCCACCGTAAAGGGGTGAACATTTATAGATGGAGGCGAAGAATTGATGCAAAACCGATGATAGACGATGCTGTATAATAGTTGAGCTACGTACATACTACACACAACCTACACATTGAAAAATAAATATACTAAATTAATAACAAACTGGTTTGTTTTTTTCTGTCAAACAATTTCTTTCAAAAGTTTCCAAAATTGGGGAACAAAAATTCAAATCCTTAACACAAAAAATAACCGCCAACCGTCGCACCTGAATCGCCTGTAACTTCAAGGGTTTACGAGCCGGCGCGCGGTGAAGCTGTCAAAGTTTATTTATGTTGTTGTTTTGCAAGCCTTTCTTTTGCATCGCCTACTGTTCCAATCCGGCACACACTACACGATGTTTGCAAGATGTACATCGGCATTATTGCGGAGATATTGCTCCGTAAGCAGTTCTTCAACTCTGGTAAGATTTAGTTCACAACGTATCAAACAATGTAACAACAAACCACGTGCACATTGTAGGCCGAAGCGATCGCAGCCTCCGTGGAAGGTGCGGACAAGGAAAGCATCAGTGCGCTGCTAGTCGCCGTGCCGGAACTCTCTAAATACGCCCCCGAACAGTGGCACCGCACAGCGAAACTGCTCAGCACGGAAGGGCTCGAGCTGGAAAAGACACTCTCCATCATCGGCGGCCACCCGGCCATACTGGTGCGGCCGGTGGAAAAGATCGCGGAAAGCTTGCACTGCTGGCGGTCGTGCCAGTTCGGGGACGCCAACATGAAGGTGCTGGTGTCGGCCCATCCCTACCTGCTCGATTACACCAACCACGGGCAGCTGGCGCAACGGGTCGCCTTTCTGCACTCCCACTTTGAGACGCGCAAAAACGTGTACCGGCTGTTTCTGGCCGCCCCGAACCTGCTGGTGGACGAGCAGCACGTGACGGAGGCAAAGATCGCCTACCTGCTGCAGGCGATGCGCCACGAGGTACTGGAGGTGGTGAAATCCAGCGCCTTTGCGCACGATCTGGACCATTTGCGCTGCCGGCACACGTTCCTGGAGCGGCTGGGACTGTTTAAGCCGCGGTCGCTCAAGGCGGAGAAAGGGACACCGACGGGCAATCCTCCGCTGCACCAGATTACGGACACGAGCGACAAGCGGTTCGCGGTGAAGGTGGCGTACGTTACGCTGGAAGAGTACGAAGTGTTTCAGGAGCTGTACCGGCGCGAGATGGAGCAGGACGAGCAGGACGAAACGGACGATGAGCTGGACCGGGAGGAGGTGGAAAGTGAACCAAAGCGAAGTGCGTACCACAAGAAGGGCAGGTAGGATGGGATGGTGACTTTCGTTTTTTTTGTAAATGTTGTCCAATAGCGTTGCACCAGTTACGCAGCAATAAATGCACGTGGACGTCGCGCCAGTAGTCAAAGAGCTCGTAAACTTAAGCAAACCCGATCATCGTCGTCAGAGTATGACTCTCATTTATTCGCTCGGTTTAAAGTGAACAGTTTTCACTCGGCATATATAATATATAATCGTGGCTAAAGTTTACAGTACAGTAGGTCATAGAGAACAATCGATAATTGTCAATTATCCAATTAGAGAAAGCGATTGGCGCGCGCGCACGTGTCTATGTGTGTGTATATATATGTATGTATGTATAGAGATATACGTGTAAAACTGCATAGCGCGGAACAAGAGACGGTGCAAGAGACGGATAAATAGACTTGTACTCGATCGAAACACGCAACCACACATACACGCGGTCACACAAACACACACACACACACATTCACTCTCTCTCCCCCCCCCCGCCGTTCACAGCTCGTTTGCCTTAATCTTAGCATCGAATGCGCGTACCATCTTCGCGAAGTCTTCGTAGCCCGCAATTTGGATCGCTTCATCACAGTCCAGCCACTTCATGTCCTGGTGCTCGTCGGACAGCTTCGCCTCCTGGGCGGGATTGCGCAGCTCCGCCAACCAGTAAACGACCACCTTGTCGTGCCCCTTCACTTTGTACTCGAGCGTGCACGATTGCTTCCGGTGAATGTTTAGGTCACTTTCGGCGTATCTAAAAGCAAAGCGAAACAAAGCAAAAACATCAGCATTGTTATCCGCACCAAACAACCGCGGGAGGGGGGAAGAATGTGTGACCTTGCGACAAGATGCGCTGTTTCGTTGTTTCACCCCCCTTTTCTCCTACTTACCCGGCTTCCTCGGTCGTTTCCCGCAGGGCCGTCGCATAATCGTCCTCCCCCGGATCGACGTGACCTTTCGGTGGTGACCAGTGATGCTGGCCGTACGATGCTTGCAGCATCAGATACTCGATACGTTCGCGCAGTCGGCGAAATATGAGAAAGCCGGCCGCCCGTTTTGCCATTTTGCTGTCCTTGTGTTCAATGGTTAGTCCTTTTTGGGGTACGGAATCACACGCGAAATCAAGGTGGCGGAGCGCAGGAGCGACGGGTGGTGCGACTCTCTACTGCGGATGAAGATAAACTGTGCGACTCACCGATGCAGGCACTGATTTTCAGGGATTAAGGCTGCGGCGTGTGTGTGTAAGTGTGTGTGTGAGTGTTTGGTACGGTGCACTTTCGCGGAACGGGGAACGACGTCGCGGGACGTGAACTTTGTCCGATGCAACGCGGCGTGTTTGAAATGAAATCACGAGAAACAGTGCAGCGCACAAAGCAAAACAAAAAGCATCTGACTGTCAGCACAGGGTGACACTGGGAACCGTTGACCGTTGGCCGAACCGGCTCAAAATGATGCAAATATTGAAAATAAATACCATTTCTTGTTTAAAAAATTCAGAAAAAATGGTTTTCATGCAACAAGTTTATTTCTGAAATTTTACACAAAATAATTCTTAAAAACTGTGTAAAATATCTAAAACCCGATTACCGGTTCGCGGGCCGCGTCACATCTCATCGTGCAAGCTGTCAAAACATCAAGCTTGTATACACACGCACACACTGTTCGCCGCATTCGGTTTGTAAGCTGAGCGAAGGTTTGCCGGAAAAGTTGCAGAAAAAGGCAGATTTTAATCGCCCCACCATGGCTGGCCAGTTCCCGGGAGGATACCAGAGCCCCAGCGGGCACCGGGGCAACTACAACAGTCCCATCATCCAACAGCACCTAAATCAAATGAACGTGCCAAACCAAATGGGCATGATGGGTGAGTAGAGGAGTCATCCGGCCGCGTACCGTTCCGTTCCGGGATGCATTTTAACCTTCCAAAACTCCAATTCCACTACAGGATTCAATCAAAACAACATGATGAACAGCCCACAGATGCAGGGTGTACCGGGGCAGGGCAACCAGGACATGGGGCTCAATCCGGGCATGATGCAGCAAAACCAACAGCAGCAGCAACCCGGCCAAGGAATGCAACCTAACCCTCAGCAGGTTGCGACAAACCAGCATCAGCCCGGTGCGAATCAAATGGTCGGACAGAATCCAACGCACCAAGCCGCCCAACCATCCCCCCAGATGGGCATGCAGCAACAACAACAACAGCAGCAGCAACAGCAACAACAACAGCAGCAGCAGCAACAACAAAGCAGCAATGTCGGACCCGGCAACCCGATGAACAACCCCCAGTCACAGAACCAATCCGTCCCGCCGAATCAGCCCGGCGCAGGGACGGCGGTACAGCAGCAGCAGAAGGCCGAATTTAACCTGCTCTCGCTGTGCCGCATCGGGCAGGAAACGGTACAGGACATTGTGAGCCGCTTCCAGGAGGTGTTCGGCATACTGCGCTCCATTCAGCCCCCGAACGGGACGAACCAGGGCCAGCTTTCCAGCAACGACAAGAAGGCGAAGGTGCAGGAACAGTTCCGCACGATCCGGTTGCTGTTCAAGCGGCTGCGGCTGCTGTACGACAAGTGCAACGACAACTGCCAGCAGGGCATGGAGTACACGCACGTGGAGAGCTTGATACCGCTGAAGGGCGAGCTGGAGCGGACCGAGCCGGTGCACACGGAGGAGTACAAGAAGGCGCTGCAGGAAAACCGCGAGCTGGTCGCGATGGTGCAGCTGAAGAACAAGCAGCTGCGCGAAATTATCGACAAGATACGGCTGACCATATGGGAGATTAACACGATGCTCAGTATGAGACGGTGCTAGTCGGATGGATCGGTGTGCAGGAGGGCGACACTCTGTGTAGGGTATTATTGATAGTGTAATAATAATTTTCCACTTAAATTAACGCTCCGAAAACAAACGCTCGTGTTTGAATGCGTTTACTCAAAATGTAGGGCCGACGACTGCGGCAGCCCGCGGGCAGAAATGATATTTATAAATGGATATTTTTAGAAAGCATTTCGTTCTCCCATTAATATAAGCATATATTCCTACCATTCACACACTGCACACCAGCATATGTACCCGTTTTCATAAAACTGCACAGTGGGCGACGACGTCGCTCGGGTGGTCCCACAATGCAAATGCACCCTTGCGTCCGTCCGTCCGTCCGTCAGCTGAGCATCGGTGGGGGACGCGCGACGCCTAACGTCAAACAGCAGAAAGGAACATCGGAGCGGTGGTGCTGTGACAGAGAAGGGGAAGGGAGGATGAAAATAATAACAAACGCGAACAAAAGAAATTTCACTCACACTGCCCTTCGTTCGTTCGTTTCGTACTCGCGCTCGTCGCTAGCTGCGTGCGTGTGGCTTCTTTGTCAGAAAAGCGCTTTGGGTCGCGCTGCAATTTCGAGAATGCAACAAATGTCCACCAAGAAGCAGTTGTTGAGGCGATTTTGTGTTTATTATTGCGTGCTTTAATCGAGCAAACTGGTGTGCTCTGTGTGTGTGCGTGTGTGTATGCGCTACCGTTGCCAACAGTGACGACGTAGTTGGCCGTGCGTGTGTGCCCAAGATTGGACTGAAGGTAGTGCCACCATCATCATCATCATCACCACCACTACGGAAACCTTCCTGTGGGGTAGGGTGTAGGGTCTTCAGAGGGTGACACAATCGCCCCCGTGGCTCTGGTACGGAAAAGAAAAACCATCTCCTTCCGCGGCGTCTTGTGTGTCTCGCTGCGGAAGAGCTGCTGCATAAGTAGGCCAATGTTATCTCCCACCCCCGGGGGCACTGCGAACAAGCGATAACATAACGGAGGAAAAATGCTGGACGCATATGTTGGGTACGATCTGAGCATTGCCACCGAACCGGACGACATCCCGAAAACGAACGACACGGTGTGGATACTGGGCAAGCAATACAATGCCACCGATGGTAAGGTTCCGATGCTCCATCTGTGTGTGTTTGACAATGGTGACTCAGTGCTGCCTTTCTCCCTTTTCCCCCCTCCCCTCCGTAGATCTCGAAGCAATAAGACAGGATGTGCAGTCCCGGCTGTGGTGCACCTATCGCCGCGGGTTCGTCCCGATCGGCAACACGCAGCTCACGACGGACAAGGGCTGGGGCTGCATGTTGCGCTGCGGGCAGATGGTGCTGGCCCAGGCCCTGCTACAGCTGCACCTGGGCCGGGACTGGGTGTGGGAGGCGGAAACGCGCGACGACATTTATCTGAACATCGTCAATCGGTTCGAGGACAGCAAGCAGGCCCCGTTCTCGCTGCACCAGATCGCGCTGATGGGCGACTCGTCCGAGGAGAAGCGGATTGGCGAGTGGTTCGGCCCGAACACGGTCGCGCAGGTGTTGAAGTAAGCGCCCAGGAAGGACTAATCTCGCATTCATGAAGGTATAAAATATTAAATTCTCCCTCTTTTTTTAGGAAATTGGTAAAATTCGATGACTGGTGCCGGCTGGTCATTCATGTAGCTTTGGACAATACGGTGGCAACGGACGAAATAGGTAAGTTTTTTGAAAAATATTGAATTGCATTATATTTCTAACCCTTTCCCCTGTTCATTGCCAGTGGAACTGTGCGTGGATAAGAAAGAACCGGAAGCATGGAAGCCGCTACTGCTCATCATCCCCCTCCGGCTGGGGCTGAGCGAGGTGAACCCGATCTACATCGAGGGACTGAAGAAATGTTTCCAGCTGCCGGGCAGTTGCGGCATGATCGGCGGCCGCCCCAACCAGGCCCTCTACTTCATCGGGTACGTGGGCGGGGAAGCCCTCTACCTGGATCCGCACACGGTTCAGCGGGTGGGCACGGTCGGCAGCAAGCAGGACCCGGCCGAACAGGAGCTGGACGAAACGTTCCACCAGCGGTACGCTAGCCGGATCAGCTTCACCTCGATGGATCCGTCGCTGGCGGTGTGCTTTCTGTGCGTCAGCCGGCAGCAGTTCGACAAGCTGGTGGCACGGTTTAACGACAGCGTGAACGGCGGCACGAGCCAGGCGCTGTTCGAGGTTACCAAGACGCGCCAGGCACCGTGGACACCGACCACGGCTTCGTCCGCCTCGTCGCGGAAAAACAGTGGACCAACCGAGGCCTTCAATGTGATATCGGCGACGGAGATTCCGAACGAAGGTAAAAGGGGACGCACTGTTTGGTTGTCGTTACACAGTTCCTAATGTGTGTGTGTGTGTTTTTACTTTTGCAGAATTTGAAGAGGTAGAACCACGCACGTTGGATGATTCGGATGAGGAGTTTGAAATTATAGCCTAGCGGCCTCCGGACTGCACACCACAGCACGATCTGTACGGTTGAGGAAATCTAACACAAAAACTGCTTCTGTATCAGCTTTTTCCCCCACCCTGGTATCCTCGAACACAGTAGGCTCTGATCTGAAGGAAATGGAGGAATTCTGCTGAAGCGCTTCGCCTGTACGCCTTGTCATCGTGCATTCTCTCCAGCGTGTCACTCGAGACGATTTTTTCTATGCCACGATGTCTAAAGTGCTCCCAAAAAGCAGCGTTTAAAAGATTAGAATAAGAAGAAGTGCAAATCGAATCGAACTGTGGCCACAACAAGGTGAGGTTTTGTCGTTAGTTACGCTTTCTTTTTTAATTTCAATTCGCGTTCTCTCTATGTGGTAAAAGAAAAGGATTTTAGTATGGTTGCCAAAAAACAAAACCAGCAATAATGAAAGCACTGCAACGAAAGGAACGTTCTTTCGAAAGGGAATTTAAAGGCAAAAACACTGAATAAATCGCGTTACCGCTGTTTGGTTCCGCCGCGCCGGCTTCGTATGTCGTCTGTATTGTTGTGTGGGAAAAATATAGTTTACGTTCAATTACAATCTAAACAAATGCCCCCATCCCTTCCCCTTCGCCGGATCATGCGGCCACTACGCTCGGGAATGCGTTCTGCTTGGAGATGACGAGCTTGTTGTGCTGGTAGCTGATGTACCCCTTGATGCGCCCCTCGTAGATCAAGTTAGCCACGATACAGTGTGTCTCGTCCATCGACACGTCCTCGGCGCCGGAAAACTGGAGCGCCGTCTGGAACGCGTTCATATCGATCTGATGCGTCTGCAGTATCTGGTGCACCTTCTTGAACAGATTCCGGTACGTCAGGATCTTCATCTTCTCCACGATCAGGTACACGCCCGCGTTGATGAAAAACATCTCATGGCGCCGGATCGCTTCGTCGAACCGGCGCACGTTGCCTTCCTTCACGGCCGAGGCGAGATCGTGAAACTGCAGCACATTGTACCGCTCCAGCACCTCCTTGCGCGGCATGTACCCGAGCAGCATCTTGACCGGCGTCAGGTAGATCAGTATCAGCCGCTTGTTTTTCGTGAACCGCCGCGGGCAGTTGTCGAACGCGAAGCTCAGGTACTCTTCCGCATTCTTAAAGTCCGAATCGTACATCGCCTTCCGGCCGGCAAAGTACTTGTACGTGATGCGCTGCGCAAGGGTGAAGCTGTCCTTAAAGTTGGAGCTGTCGATCGCGCGGATCAGCGGTTTGCACAGGTGCAGCTTGTTGATGCGAAAGTACACCTTCAGCAGCTGGTTGACCAGGTTCAGCATGCCGAGCCGTTTGGTGTCCTCGTCCGAGGAGCGCGTATCGCCGGCACAGACGCGAAAGCAGGACATCAAGCTTTCCGCCGCCTTTTCCAGAATTTCGCCACACTTGGAACTCTTCGTTTGCTGCTCACACTTGGCTGCCAGCAGGCGCAGATCGATCGAGACGACGTACATGATGGGCAGGATCCAGTTTTCTTCCTTCATCTGCTGCAGCAGCTTCACCACGGCCTGTATGCAGCCGGTTTGAAAGCGGTAAGCTTCCGCGTAGTTGGGCGGATCGGAACGCATCAGATGGTACACCACCTTGAGATGGGCGGACACGATTTCGTCCAGCGGCGAGGGCAACTGTCGGCTGACGGCGGCGTCCGGGTTTTCCTTGTACAGGTTGGGATCGTTGACGTGAAAATCCTGAAGCGACAGGAACCGCGCTACCGCCTGCCCTTCGTACGCGTTCCACACGCGCATGATCTTGTTTAAATAGTCGTGCAGATACATTTTTGTGGTTTTTGTGAGTGTTGGATGGATTGTGGAGATGCTTCTTCCACTGATTGCACTGAATGTTTTACGAATCACGGAGGAAAATGAACCGCAGCGCGCTGTGTTTGTAAAAATGCGGCACAATCAAACATAAACAAACCGTTTGACAGCTCAAGCATTGGGTGTTTATGTAAGTTGGGTAGGTACAAAATGAACAAACGTGTATTTTTATGTTATCACTACCTAAACTTGCAATCTTTTCGGTTGAATTTGATAGAATTATTTTCGAACAACTTAATTAATTAAAACTCAGCGTGGAATTGGGTTTTTACCGATATTTTTAACCCACCTTGCAAAAAACGTGCCATTTGACAGCTACCGTCGCAAAAAGAAGCGCGCACGAAAAAAGGTAAACAAACGATGCTGTCAAAAGTGGCATCGCTGCGGAGAAAGGCAAACGCTTGTTGTGCAAACAGATTCGGCTGATTTTTTTTTTGCTGCTCGCAACTCTTTCTTAAATTAATAATTATGCAGCTCAATGCAGTGGCAAGACTGTTCTACAGTCCGCGGCTGTTGCTTTCCACAAGGTAGGTTACCATTTTCGCGTTCCTGCTCTGTTTTTTCCCACCGCTTCAATTGGCTAGGTTATGTACACACCGTACGCCCTGGGAGGTAGCTTTGATTTTAATACAAACACGCGACTGTGCTTTCAGACAACCGGGGTCACTGTCCTCCGTGCCATCCTGTGGGCTGCACGCAACGGCCACCCTGAACGATGCCGGCACTGCCACCAAATCGGTCCCGGAAAAACCAAAACGCCCGATGAACACTTACATAAGGTTCGCGCAAAGCATCCGGTCCTCGCTGGCCAGCGCCAACCCACAGGCTTCCCCCACGGACATTTCCAAGCTAGCCGCCGTCAAGTGGCAGTCGCTCGACCAAGCCACCAAAGCGAAGCTGGAGGAAGAGTACAAGCGCGAGCAGGCGGTGTGGTTGCAGAAGAACGCCAAATATCTCAGCCAGCTGACCGATGCGCAGAAGGCGGAAATAAAGCTCGAGCGGCAGCAGCGCAACGAGGGCAAGGTGAAGCGCGAACAGAAGCGCATGCTGAAGGAGCTCGGCCGCCCCAAGCGCCCGATGAATGCGTACCTGCGGTTCTGCGCCCAAAACAAACCGGCGCCCGGCCTGTCGAAGGAGGACAACAAGATGCAGATGAAAAACCTGGGCATGCAGTGGAAACGGCTACCGGAGGGGGAGCGGGAGCGCTACACTAAAGAGGCGGAAGCGGAAATGAAGCGCTACCAGGAGGAGATGAAGGTGTGGGAAGATAAAATGCTTGCCGCGGAAAATGTGATCGCGGTGCGGAAGAAGAACGTACTTCTGCCACCGTCGCCGGCGTCCGTAAAGGCGAAGAAGGGTGGCATTCCGGTGGTGGACAGTGCACCGGTAGCAAAGCCGAAGAAACCAACCAGTGCTGCCCGTCCATAGGAACTCGGGTGTCCCGCTTTGTCTGGGGAAAGCAACGCGCAAAGCGTCCACCCAGCACGCACCGTTGTAGAAGGTGAACCAAAGCGAAACGTTACAGCGCCAGACCAAAACCACCTCCAGGCGGGTAGGGACACGAGTGAAGGATTGAAGCCGCCACCGGTGGCACCCAGCACAGCATCCACGCGAGAACCACAGCAGCAGCAGGAGAAGCAGCAGCAAGAAGAGCACCAGCAGAAGGGTATAGTGAACAAGTTGAAATCGATCTTTAAATTCTGACACTGGTTGCGCTGCATGGAGGACAGGGCATTGCTGTTGGCCGTCTCATACTGGCTGCTCGTGTATCCATGTTAACTCCATGCCCCCCATGCTTGCCCGCTGCCCTTGTTGTGAGCATTTGTATTTTGTTGTGTGATTTTTTCTTCTACATTTTCGTTTTGAATTGCCATTTAATAACAGATCATTGCATTTGAATGGGAAAAGGAACAAGCATTATAACGACATAAAGTAGACGCCATAAAGCTAACTATTAGTAGTAACTGAAGGAAGTGGCCGTGTGTGTGTGTGTCTTATTCATATGCTTGAAAGAACATTCCATTGATTTTTAATAATATTCGTCATCGAAATTGTGCTCATACCGGGAGGAGTGTATTGCAATTAACGCCATTTAGCATGATTCATGCAGCAAACCCCCAAGATTACGAAGAGAACTAACTGTTGTGGGCAGCCGT
This sequence comes from Anopheles arabiensis, assembly GCF_016920715.1. Classification (NCBI taxonomy): domain Eukaryota; kingdom Metazoa; phylum Arthropoda; class Insecta; order Diptera; family Culicidae; genus Anopheles; species Anopheles arabiensis. The sequence continues at coordinate 11,261,026 of NC_053518.1, forward strand.
GCGTGCCGACCCCTGGACTTGCCGTGGCAGTTGCGCTGCCACCGGTCAACGTCCAGGGGGACAACAGTGTGTACACGCACACTGTCGCACACACTAAGCGTGCAAGGCTTAGTGTGTGCCGAGCGCCTAGGCAGAGTGTGCACGAAGGCCGATCGAGCAGGAGCTCTCGGCAGGGGCGCTCGGTGCGGCTGGTGCGCGGCCCATACAGTATACGTTTAAAGTGTTTGTTCATTATGTATTTTATTTATATCGTATGTTTAATAAGTGTTTAAATAAAGCAAAAGTGTTTAAACATAACAGTGGCGACGAGGATGGGATCCTCCTGCGTAAGGGGGATCCCAGTACGAACCCGCGGACGCCATCGCGATTGTGCATGTCTTTCGCTGCATCATCGCAGCAGCCATCGCGATGGCAAAGGTCCGGGAAGGATTGGGCCGCCGCCCCCGCCAAGACCGAGGCCCCGGATGCCGTCCCATCAAGGGGACAGCATGGGCAGCGCTGCACACTCTCGGCGACGTGTGAAGGTCGCCAGGCTGCAGTCCAAGCAACGCCGGCAGCGTCATCGGCGAGGAAGCTTTCCGCCTTGCTGCTGGGCTATAGGCGAGAGCGTCATCCGCCAGGCTGCAGCCCCAACTTCAGCGGGCGAGGGTCAATGCCGCCCAGCAGTTACAACAGCAGTCGTGCCACTGTGTCCTAAGAGGGCGAGGGATCTATGCCGCCCTGGATGCAGTGTGGAAAAGGGACGAGGACCCATGCCGTCCCGGATGCTGCCCTGTACTATGGGGGCGAGGGTGTCATGCCGCCCCGGGGGCAGCCACAGTGTCCAAAGAGGGCGAAGGTGTCATGCCGCCCTGGATACAGCACTACGAGCAACAGCAACGCGCAAAGGAAGGGCGAAGGGTCATGCCGCCCTGGCTGCATCGTGACCAAGAGGGCAAGGGTGTCATACCGCCCTGGAACAGCATCATCAGCATCAGCCCCAGCTTCAGCGGGCAGCAGGAACGTGTAAAGGAAGGGCGAGGGTCTATGCCGCCTAGCATCAGCATCAGCAGCAGAGCGCAGCAGCAACAACAGCAGGAACATGTGAAGGAAGGGCGAGGGTCCATGCCGCCCAGCATCAACAACAGCAGCAACAGTGTCCAAAGAGGGCGAGGCCGCCCTGGATGCAACAAAGCATCCGCCGCCGCAGCAGGGTTGTCGTCGTCGGCTCGGCTCAAGCACGACAAAGGGCGATAGCAGGGTGGAAAAAGGCGACGAAGGCGTACGCAGCATCGCCACCGCGGCAAGTGATCGTCACCGTCGTGGAACAAACGCGAGAAAAGGGTGAGAGCGAAGCCGATAAGGGTTTCGGTATCCGTGGTATTCCGAAAGCGCTCGCGCCACAGCATCCCCAGTATTCATCAGCATCGGCCGGAGGGTGTCACCACACCGGTATTCCCTCAGTGGAATATTCCGTGTCGGTTCGACCCCTCCGGATAAATAAAGGGGGAGATGTTGTGGGCAGCCGTGCGTGCCGACCCCTGGACTTGCCGTGGCAGTTGCGCTGCCACCGGTCAACGTCCAGGGGGACAACAGTGTGTACACGCACACTGTCGCACACACTAAGCGTGCAAGGCTTAGTGTGTGCCGAGCGCCTAGGCAGAGTGTGCACGAAGGCCGATCGAGCAGGAGCTCTCGGCAGGGGCGCTCGGTGCGGCTGGTGCGCGGCCCATACAGTATACGTTTAAAGTGTTTGTTCATTATGTATTTTATTTATATCGTATGTTTAATAAGTGTTTAAATAAAGCAAAAGTGTTTAAACATAACACTAACCAACGACCATTTTAATGTATTGCGTGTTGGAATGGACTGTAGGTACGCAAGCAAATGGCTGTCTTTTATTACATATGCTCCCTCTTTTCTTTACATGTACCCATGCGACACAGCTTTCGCACTGTTCGTCACTGGTTTGCTAATGCCAGACTGGGAGCAATTTTTTGACGAATTAAAATGGTAAATAAAACACAAAATTTATAGTTTAGCGATAGCGACACGCATGCACCACACAATGGCAGAGTTTACATTATTAGTTGCACAAACTGAAAGATGACAGACAATTACTTCCCTTTCCCAACAAGCCTGGTCGGCGCTTACGAAAGTGGTCCATATAGACAAAACAAAAAGAAAGAATACAACTAAACAAAACAACAGATCCTACCGCATCGGGCCACCCTCCCTACGAGACCGTTTCGAGCTGATCGTACCCGAGCACGTACCGCAGCTCGATGCCCAACCACAGCCGGCTCCACAGCAGGTGCGTGAGCACGAAGAAGAACATAAAGAAGGCAACGTCCTTCATCACCTTGTTGACAGTGTTCATCAGCTTCATCACCGTTTGGGACGTTTTCATCGGTATGCCGCCGAGCATGAAGACGATACCGAGCAGCTGCTGCCCGCCGGCCGGCTCGACCGACCCAATCATTAGCAGCTCAATCAACTCCCAGGCCAGCAGCGGCAGGAACACGTTGCCCCCGATGTACGCCTCATTGCCGGTGGCAAACAGCAGGTAGGCCACGATCGACGCGACAACGAGATGAACTTTGGTACGCAGCGCTCGCGCAAACCGACTGTTGCTGGGCGATGAGGCGGAAGGCTGCTGCTGGCTTCCGGCGGCTCGACGCTGCGTGCTGGCTGCCCCATCGAACAGTCTCCCGTTGGCCGGTTGTGCTTGGTTGAGTGTGTTGAGCAGATGAAAGATGTCACCGTTGGGGACGGAGCTGCCCGCTCCACCGCCACCAGTTAGGGCGTTCAGAAAGGAGTCATCGTTCAGGCCGGAGTTTGCCAGCAGCGCCTCGACTTGAGGGCTGATGTACTCCAGGCGTTCGTCCTGCGGGTCGGGATACACGCCGTACAAAGATTCCGAGGTGGTTTCTGCGGAGAAGGATGAACATTAAAACTTTACTCCACGTCACCCAGCCCCTTAGTCACTTCTTACCATCATCGACGGGCAACGTTGAGTCGCTGCTGAACGGATCCCCGCTGGTAATGCTTTCTTCGGGAATTTTGGGCTCTGGTTTCGGTGGTGGAGGCGCTATCTCTTGGCCCACTATTTTCGACAGTCGGTTGCTGGAGTTTTCCAATATCTTCCTTCGTCGCGCTTCCCTCCGTGCGGCCAGAATGTCTTCCTGCGTTTTGGGCTGCTGCTGCTGCTGCTGCTCCACCGATTCTGATGAAGCTGTTTCGCCATCCATTTCGTATTGTGGTTGTGATTATTGGACAGCGGCTTTGTTTAAGCGAATGCACATTGCTCTCCCGCGGGCGGAATGTGCTCGTTTTTCTTCCACTACCACAAGTACCGGAGAGGAAAAAGAATGTATTTTGATTGCTTCGTTTTGTTGCCGTCTTCTGCATCCACGAGTTTTGACGTTGTGTGACAGTTGGGAAAAGGCTTTTCGAACGGCCGCCGCTGTCACCAGAGTGACCAGAAATACCGATTTATCTGTATTCCTACCGATTTTTTTTATATGCCTACCGATTCACAGATGACCGCCCTAAAACTACCGATTTTCCATTTATCCTACCGAAAATCACAGATATTTAATTTTACAGTCGTTTAAGCTTAATCTGTGGCGCTTGGGATGCTGTTTCAAGGATTGCTAACCTCATTTGTTACTTATCCCGCGGATGCACGTTTGTTTGCCTGAATCTCGCTGTCAGCGGTTAAAGCTTACCCGACAGACTGTTGTGTCCGCACAAAACAAACATGAGACAGTGGTGTACGGCACAAACAGAATATGTATTTTTACTCTTATCTTTGGTATGGATAATACAATAACACACGCACGTATATAAATAGAAACGCACACACACACGCAATGCGGGGAGAGGACGACTGGTCCTGCTCGCGCCGCGATCCTCACTGAGGACGTCACAGGATGACAGCCCTGCTGTCAACAGTGAGCCCTCAGGATGAGGCAGCGGTCTGTCCACAACATCTCCCCGTTTTAATTAGGCCGGTACGGCTTAAGCCGACGCAGCGGTTTTAATGTAATTAAAACCGGCGTGGCAAGCGTACGGCTCAAGTGGCGCTGTGTAAAACGGGGGAGAGTGATGACCGGCCTCCGTGTCTAACGCTCGAATGGGATGAGCGTTGCGGGCTGCAACAGGGGGCAGCCGATGTGCTGCGGTCGCTCGTTCCGTTGCAGCCGCTGTGGTGTTGTTGTTGGTGTTGTTGTTGATGGTGCAACAGTAGCGGATAATCCTGCCGCTGTCAATGGCTGTTGCACCTGACGCCGATGATGATGAGGCAGCTCTCCCGGATGCTGCTGCCGATGGGGCGTCACTGTGCGGCTGAGCAGGGGGCGGCCGTGGTGCCGCGCGCGCTTCGACCGCTCAGCCGGAACCGCTGCACAGGGGCGACCGTGATGTCGCTGCCGGTGAACTGCTGTGCAGGGCGCGCAGGATGATGATGACGTTGACGATGATGATGAGGGTACACAGGGGGCGACCGTGATGCCGCGCACGACGACTGTGACCCGGGACACATACGATGTTGCTGCACAGGGGCGACAGTGGTGCCGCCGTCGAGATGCACCTGTGCAGCTGGAGCGCCGGCGATGAAGATGGACAGGGGGCAGCCGATATGCCTCAGCACTGTGCCTGCTCACCGGGCTCGACGATGATGCTGGTGCAGCAAGGGCGGCCGTGATGCCGCGCACGACAATACTGCACCAGTGTGTGTCCGATGACGCTGCAGCGGGCGGCGGTGATGCCGTGTGACGACGGTCCAAAGCGGAATGTCCCCTCGCCTTGTCCGGTATAATGCTGCAGCGGAGTGAGGATCCCTTCGGGGCTTCGCGCAAACCCAAGCGTGCCCATCCTGCGCGATGGCAGTTGCGCGATGGTGGAACCGCGATGGTGGTCTCGGTGCTGCGTCGGTTCGTTAGTAGGATCCCCCCTACGCGAGGAGAATCCCATCCTCGTCGCCACTGTTGTGTCCGCACAAAACAAACATGAGACAGTGGTGTACGGCACAAACAGAATATGTATTTTTACTCTTATCTTTGGTATGGATAATACAATAACACACGCACGTATATAAATAGAAACGCACACACACACGCAATGCGGGGAGAGGACGACTGGTCCTGCTCGCGCCGCGATCCTCACTGAGGACGTCACAGGATGACAGCCCTGCTGTCAACAGTGAGCCCTCAGGACGAGGCAGCGGTCTGTCCACAACACAGACAAAGAGAATGAAATTTTCAGGTGAGGGGTAAGTAGAAACACACGGTGAGGGTCCGGCCCAAGATCGGATCCGAAGTCCGTTGTTTTGGGCTAAAAATTAAAAAATGGCGGATGGAGCGCTACCACGGAAAGAATGCGCTCTATTGCATGCCTTTAAAATGCACGAGGCGCTCTCACTGAAAAGAACGCTCGCTCGCGCTGTTTCATTGTATTTTCCTCATACCCCTTCCTTTCCGTTTCTTTCGGCTTGCGCTGCGCTGAACTGGTACCCCACTTGATTCCAGCGAGTTTCGCTGCGCTGGACTGAAACCCCCTTCCGCTCGTTTCTTTCTTAACGCGCTGTGCGCTTCCCTTTACACGGACTTGGTGAACCCGAATCAAAAGAAAAACTTTAACACATCAAACTTCGTTTATAAATATTTTATCACTTTTATTGCAAATAAAAGCACATTTCAATTCATAGCTTCACACAATCTTGCTTCAAAACACACATTATTTATAAAAGACGCACACTTTTTCATTCTCTTTGCTAGTAGGGTAAAAAGAAATTGATCGTTAAAATAATTGATTAAATTTAAATGGTTGCGTTCTCAACAGTGCGCCTACCGAAAACCGCCAAAATAATCTGGCCACACTGGCTGTCACTTGCTGCGGTACAGAATGTAAACAAACGAAAAGGCTTTCATTTTCGAAAAGCGAAACAAAAACCGTTCAACACCGTTTTGGAGATTGTAGAGCGGAAGATAAAACATAAAAATACATTTTATTTACAAACAAATAGTGTAAGGCACGTAACAATGCGTAGGGATTTGTACGGTGTCACTACGCAAATGCTTGCAGTCCGGTGATTGCGCGTCCCAGGATGAGGGCATGAATATCGTGAGTTCCTGAGAAGAACAAAAAACGGATCATTAGTAGAGATTTTTTCCAAATTGCTTACCCTTTCCTCGCTTACCTTCGTAAGTGTTCACCGCTTCCAGGTTCATCACGTGCCGGATGATGTGATACTCGTCCGCAATGCCGTTGCCGCCCAGCATGTCGCGCGCTACACGCGCAATATCCAACGCTTTTCCTGCGTTGTTTCGCTTCAGCATGGAAATCATTTCCGGCGTGTGTCTGGCGCAACAAATAGCATAAAAATGCATTTAGTTACCTTCAAACAACTCCAAAACCTCTCCATACTTACAGCTTTTGGTCCTTTAGCCGCCCAACGTGCAAACAGGCCGCCAGCCCGAGGCTAATCTCCGTCAGCATATCGGCCATCTTCTTCTGCATCAGCTGGTTCGCTGCGAGCGGCTTCTTAAACTGCTTCCGGTCCAGCGTGTACCCGCGTGCCACCTTCAGGCAAGATTCCGCAGCACCGAGCGCACCCCACGCAATACCATACCGCGCATTGTTCAAGCACCCGAACGGTCCCCGCATGCCGCTCACGTTCGGCAGCAAATTGTCCTCCGGAATGCGCACCTCGTCCATCAGTATCATACCGGTCGCGGACGCACGCAGCGAAAACTTCCCCTCAATGCGCGGTGTCGCCAGCCCCTCGCCACTTTCCGCCCGATCCACGATGAACCCGCGCACCTTCCCGTCCTCCGTCTTGCCCCACACGATGCAAATGTCCGCGATCGGTGAGTTGGTGATCCACGTTTTGCTTCCGCTCAGCACGTACGTCTTCGTCTTCGGGTCGTGCACGGCGCGCGTTTCCATCGAGGACGGATCGCTACCGTGGTTCGGCTCGGTCAGTCCGAAGCATCCGATCAGCTCGCCGCGGGCCAGCCGGGGCAAATACTTTTCCTTCTGCGCATCGCTACCGTAATCGTAGATCGCACCCATGCACAGGGAGGACTGGACGCTGAACGCCGACCGGTAGCCGGAATCGATGCGCTCGACCTCGCGCGTTAGTAGGCCGTACGCGACGTTGCTTACGCCCGCACACCCGTAGCCCTTGATCGTGCAGCCGAGCACGCCGAACGAGCCGAGCTCCTGCATAATCTCCTTGTGGAACACCTCGTGCCGGTTCGCCTCGATAACGCGCGACAGCAGCTTATCCTCGCAGTAGGCGCGGAACGAGTCGCGAATCGCAATTTCATCCTCCTTCAGCTGTGATTCCAGATTCAGCGGATCTTCCCAGTCGAAGGTGGGACCTGCGCGACAGGGGGGTACATGACGGGGGGGATAATTAATTGCTCACTCAAACCATAGCAACATAACCGGAGGAGGGACCTCCTGCGCGACACAGCGCCACTCTTCCATCCGTCCGTCCCGTCGCTATCTTATCGCGTGGATTCTTTCCGTTTTCTTGTTGTTGTTGCCTGCCATCACACTAAAAAGGCTCGCCTGACGACGACGTCGACGACAAGATCAAGACACTCTCGCTGGGACTTACCTTTATCAGTTGACGCCGCTGCAAAGAGACAGAGAGAGAGAGCGAGACATGACGGTAAAGGCACGGTAGGGATATTTAGAATACGCATCAAAACTATTCACACAGATAAGCACAATAATTGGCACATGTCAATAGCCGGAATGAGACAAACACTTACCTCGGCAGGAACGCACCGCCCAAATTCCCCGCCCATGGTTGGTGATTGGTTTTAGTTGTGCAATTCTGCTGGCAAACAACGCTCTCAGTGCCATTGCAGTACAACCTCTATTGCTTGCTGTAAACAATGTAAACGAAGCAGGCGACGAAACGTTGACAGTTTGACGCAAGACAGTGGTGCGTAATTTCCGCCTGCAAACTCCGTGCGCTACGCCAATTTGCTACGCCACAGGATGCCCTGTGTGATGTGATTCCGATTTTGCAGACCGCTCGTGAATGACTGACGATCACTGCAGGGTGAGTATGACTGCCGACATACCGTGAGTATGCTCTCACCCTCTTCCCACAGGAGGGTTGTTTTTCTTTTGTATCGACGGAGAGGCATCCATCTCACGCAAGTGCGATTGTGTGTTATCTCCTTCTCGCTCGCTACCATTCTGCTAGCAAACAGCTGATAACACGTCTCGCTGTCGCTTCAGCATCAGTGTGTGTGTGTGTTTGTGTGCACTTCTTTTGCGTATTTTCTCTCTGCGCGAGCGGTTCCCTTTGCGCACAAGTGCAACGCATACGCAAACAGGCACCCGCTCTTGTCGTTCTATCAACTAGCGCGCGGCCTCCAATGCATCCGACACCGGGAGAAGAGTATCACGCATCAGCACTGGATGACTAGAGGAGCTTAAATTGGAAGGTGATAAGATTAGTCCCTTTAAGTCCTCCCTGTCGCCATATTCATTGAAGTGGCAATTCAAGTGTGCGTTGGGTGCGTTTCTGCTGTGTTGGGGATTATTGCGTGATGGAGTGTTCGGTAAAGGATAAAACGATCGTAGTAACCGGTGCCGGACAAGGTAAAGGATCTTCGAATGTAATTAGCAATGAAGCTTGTTGTATTGATAAGACTTTTCTATGGTTCTCAAAAGGCATTGGAAATGAGCTCTGCCGGTCGTTGGACCAGCTCGGCGCTAAGGTGATCGCCGTATCGCGTTCCAGTGGGCCGTTGGAAGAGTTGAAAGCCGACTGTCCGCGGATTGAGACGGTCCAGGTCGACCTAAGTGACTGGAGCGCGACCAGGACTGCCCTTGCGCCGCTGGGAAAGGTCGATGGGCTGGTAAACAATGCCGGTGTTGCAGTCATAAAGCCATTTCTCGAGCTAACGGAGGAAGATTACGATCGGTATGTGATGCCTGAGATACATTCTGACATGTAACTCATACGTTTTGAACTCCTTTTTCCCCATTTTTAGCACATTCGCTGTAAATGTAAAGGCCGCTTTCAATGTCGCCCAAATTCTGGTCCCCAAAATGGAGGCCGGTGCGAGCATCGTAAACGTATCGTCCCTCGCGGGGCTGAAAGCCATCCACGGCCACTGCGCTTACTCCATGTCGAAGGCGGCCATCGATGGTTTGACGCAGAATTTAGCCCTCGAGCTTGGGCCGCGCAAAATCCGCGTCAACAGCGTCAATCCGACCGTCATTCTGACGCGCATGGGACGGGACAATTGGTCCGATCCGGCGAAGGCGGATCCGCTGAAGGCGAAAATTCCGCTCGGCCGGTTCGGGGAGGTTAGCGAGGTGGTCGAACCGATCGTCTATCTGCTGAGCGATCGGTCCGGGTTCGTGAACGGACACATGCTGCCGATCGAGGGTGGATTTTTGGCCGGGAATTGACTTTCTTCCAATAGGAACGAACCATTCCAATGTAAAGAATACACGCGGGAGGGATATTAGTTTTATCATTTCAAATCAAAGTTTATTTTCATTGCATGGTGTGTGTGTGTGTTGGCGGACATTTGCGGTCGCGTAACAGATGTAGGGGAAATGGGAATTCATGAAATAAAAGCATAAATATAACGCTATACCATTGAGTGACATACAGGAACGCAAAATTAAAACTAGTAAATGATTGTAGAATGTAAACGGCCTGCAAATGAATCATCACACCATTTGACTAATCGATCGTTTGGTTTGGTACGCATTCTTCAGCAGATCTCACACACGGTACATACACATCTCGATAGCGACTACATTATGGGAGTTGATTGTTTCAGCTGTGGCGCAGATATACTGTTGGCGATTGTGTGAGTTTAACTTCCGTTTCCATTTCGGTACACATTCGTTTATGGTGATTTTACCCTCTGAAATCGTCTGTAGTGTTGTGATGAAGCGTTCTGGCATGCATGGTTTGTGCGCCTTGTTTCTTTTCCTTTTGCCGACAAGATCTGGATTCCGATTGGTAGCGTTTTTAAGTACAGGTTTGAGGCTCTTCGCTTTTCGAGTTTTTTTGCGAGTGCACTTACAGTCTAGTAACACAAATCGATTGAAATATTCGCCCTGCGCGGGAAAGGGCGCGTTAGAATAGCGTGTAGAGCCCGATCTCACTTAACGAGTATATAATCACAAAACATCAAACCACGTTAACAAACACAACCGATTGGAATTGTATGAGAAAAAAACCCGACGGGCGAGAAAGCTAAAACGAAATCGGAAAACGGTTTGTGTGGATCGACGAGATTCGGTGAGATGGTTCTTGTTTTTTTACCCATACGATTCCGTTCAAATAATCTGCCGTTTAGCTTCTGTATGCCATTTCCTTTCGATATTCAGCTATTTGGGTCTGCTAACAGGCGCGAACGAAAGAAAAGGCATACTGGCATCAAATGTAACTTTCTCGCACCTAACGCATGCCACTTTTGTTCCGAAAACTGACCCGAGGTGTAACTACTGCTGCCCTAATGCGTGTGTGTGTGTGTTTCCATCCTTCAGCGCAATATGGTTCTGTATTTTTGGCGAAAGGGTTTTGCCCAGCAGCGCATCAGATTGTGACTGTTGTGACGTCACGGCGCACGCAGAAACGTGATCACCCGATTATTAGGCAGTGCCGACACCGATCGCAACGCCCGCCGCAAAGGCACAGAGGAAAATGTGTAGATCGTTCACCTTGCAGCCGGTCTCGTCGCCGATCAGGTTCGTGTACCACTTTTTGGCCTTTTTCGTCCGCTTGTTCAGCACATCCTCCGCCTGGTTGAGTTTGCGATCAACGAAACGTTCCGCCTGCAAGGAAAACAGAAGCGGTGAAGGTAGTTTGTAAATACATTTTCTCACAACATCTTGGTAAAGTAGAAAAATTTGCATGAAAAGTCAGAGCGAGAGAGTTGCACGAACCGCCGGGTGAAGGAGGAAGAATCGGTTTAACTGGTAAAACAAATAATAAATTAATAAAACAATAAAACAATTTTGTTCTTGCTGTCCCTATCGCAAACAAAGATCGATAGGAATGTAATTTATTTACGAGCTAAAATCACATTCTTCGTGTGTGGGGGGGCATCTCGAATCAAAATTAGGATCAAACTTAGGAAAATGATGCCAAACCAGAATGAAATGAAATAAACATATTCTTACAGAGCTAAGGAGATGAAATTGAATCGTTTGAAGTGTTGCGTGTAAGGCGAAAAAGATTCTAAATCATTCGGTTGGTAACCGGGGTATTGCCGTTTGATGTGTGCTTTGCAATTTCCAGTGTTAAAGAATGTTGGGTTTGTGCTTCATATCCTCTTCCTCTCGCTTTCCAGCACGGACCCATGCGGACTGATGGCATCATTTGTTACTTCCTTTCCCTTCCTTCACCTTTACGGTCGTGTGTAGTAGTGGTAATAGCACCAGGGTCCGGCGCTTACGAAGCGATACCGATCAGAAAGCCACCGAGAAAACCGGTAGCCAGAAATGAATTCTCTTTGGCTACCTTTAGCACCTGTAAAACAACACAGATGAACGAAGCGAAAACGTCATGGCGATGAGGTGGAATGAATGAAGGATGCGGCATGATATTAGCAAAAAAAACAAAGAAACAATTAGGATCAATCCAGTTCTCGCTTCTTCGACTGCTTGCCGGTGGTAATGTTGTGCGCTACGGTGGGAAAGAGAATGATTGCACGCGGCCCAAAAGCTCGACCAATACGCACCTTGTCCGCCCAGCTCGGCCCCTGTCCGGTGACGGCTTCCTCCACCTTGTCGGTGACCTTGTCCACCTTCTTCTGCACCTTGTTCCAGTCGATCGAAATGATGCCCTGCTGGTTAGCCATCTGCAGCAGGATGATGCCACCGCCGACTGCGATCGCAGCCATCTTGCCCACCTTCATCGTGATGTAACCGGTTGCCCTGTAAAAGGGAGGATGGCCGCGCAAATGACGGAGGTTAGCGTTTATTGATGGGAAAATCATGGACCGCGTTCCTTACCATCCACTGCCGGCACCGATCAGTATCTGTTTGGTGGCCGATTTTTTGCTCACATCACCCACGAAACGGTCCAAATATCCGGCGGCGTCACTCATGTTGATGATTTCCTTGTTCGTTGCGTCTTTTTTAACTTTTCCGTCGCTCATTCCTGAAAGAGAAGGGAACAAGAAAATGGATAAGTAATTTGAAGAAGCGCATCTCTCGACGGGTAAACACTTGTTTGATCTCTTATCAAGTGCAGACCACAAACCACAAGCTTTATCGTGCCCTGTTTGCATACCGGCAGAATTTATGGCCATGTTTCCCGCCCGCATACCAGCTGATACAAGGTATCAGCTGATCTCGCAAGGGGGTTGGTGGTGCACCTTTCCTCCCAATTAGTCGAAGGCATTTGGCAATCCGTTAGGGCGCCACCCTCGTACAAGCTAAACCAACAGGGGGGAAAGTGTGCAACAACAATATCTTCTCCTCACCCACGGTGGTGAAAAGCGTTTTCTATTTTTACATGCACCATTTGGTTAGACGGAAAGCGAAACTGCAGCTGTCATTTCCGTCCCAGTCGGTTTTGGCCGGATATGTTTGGCGACGAATTTTCCATGCATTACGTAACAATGTTCTCGAATTCGTCTCCCGTTCGCCTCTACAGACGCCCCGAGAGGCGAATCTTGCATTACGGAGCGGATTGAATTGGACCGTTTCGATCGTTTGCAACGCAATTAAAGCGGAGCAAACGGCACGACGCCATCATGACCTCATCGAAGGCCAATACCGTCTGGCAGGTTTCCGAAAGCAACACATTGAACTTGAGACACGGTGGGAGGGTGCGTCATTCTGTGCTGATGCAATGGGTTGCTTCCCCAAACGTTTCTGTGGTTTAGTTTTCCCCGTTTTCCCTCACCTGAGAACGCTTTACGGAGTTTCGATTTTGTCCGCGTGAGAAAACTCACCGAACTCGACGCTTTGCGTTTAATGTTGCGACGTTTCGGACCAGTTGCTGCTGGTTGTTTTCGATTTTTTCTTTTCTTTTGATAAGCACTATATGTAGGGGGCGATTTTATGCTCTTTATGCTCCACCGGTTTGGTATTCCTAAACCCCCCACGCACACACGCACACACTAGAGATTTGCTCGCAGAACCGAGAACAGTGGAATTTTTCTGCACTTTCTTCACCGACCAGCGAAGCTGCAAGTTGCTTTGACGGGCTGTTTTCTTTTGCCTCTTCTTGCGCTCGCGCTCCCGATGACAGCGCTTTGACAGTTCGACACGGACAGCGACGCAGAAACGGTTTTCGAACATCAAGTTTTGTTTGTATGTTTTATTCGCCAAAATCCCCCAAAACTATTAAATTATCAAAGAAGCTTGACGAAGGAGGGATTTAAAAGCAATTAATTATTCGTTGTAAACGGTGCAGTTGTTAAAAAAACACTTTAAAAGCCTCCCCTCGATCATTCGCAACTGCGCGGGACTCGTCCGCAGAGTACGCCCGCTCGTCACGTCACGTCAGTTGTCAGAGTGCGGCCAGTGTGTGTGTTTTTCTTAGAAGGCTCGCGCGTTATCATCAATTTCGGAGCGTACGATCGTGTAAAAAACGGGACAAAATCGCGTTGACCGCCCGACTACTGTGCGTGGCTTCCGGACTAAACCCGCGAACTTCCGGCAGGCACTGCGGTCGTGCCGGATAATGCATTAATTTCGTGTGTATGTGTGTGTTTGCGCGCGCGTGTGTGTATGCCGCCTATTTGTGTTTGTGTTTTGTGTGTGTGTGAAAAGTGTTTTCCTTTTTCCTCCCGCGTCCACCCTCTGCGCAAAAGGTTTGTGTTTAGCATCGTCGGTGTATGTTAGCTGGGCTTTGGTAAACAGGAACATGATCCTCGAGGAGAGCGGCGAACTTAGCGTCTCTACGCAGGAGTTGCAGGCACTTGCTTCCCTCGACAGGTATGGAGTGGGTGCTTCCGGATAAACAAACCCCAATATGTGTCCCCCCCCCCTCCTTCCCTGCTTACTACTAACCGGGCATTCTCCCTTTTCAGCCGCCAGTATGGATTCCTGAAGCTGTCGGCACCGGAAAACCTGAAGAAGAAGGCACTGGTGCTGAAGGTAAGGGGCGCTACCCCGTCCTTGACCTTGACGAGTGGCTGTTTCCCGAAACAAACGTTAATGGTTCTTCGTCCTTGTCCCCCCCTTCTCTTTCCCCAGGCGGTCAAGTATCTCGAGCGAATGCTGATCCAAGCGTACAACCAGAAGAAGAAGGCCCACAATGAGGAGGACAAAGCGAAGGAAAAGGAAGCTGGAAGCGTGGTGGCGGAGGGCGTTAAAATCAAGCAGGAAGCAGACAATCCACTCTGCGACGTCGGTGTTACGATCGACGAAAGTCTGCCGGCCGAGATCATGTCCACCGAGGGCAGTGGGGACGCGAAACAACCCTCCACTCCGGTGAACGAGATCAAAACGGAAGATGGTGGGGACGCTGGAGGGTCGAAGGAGGACGGTAGCGAACGGGTGGAGGAAGGGCCAGCCACGGAACTGGACAAGCAAACCGGTGATGGTGACCGGGATATCAGCATCGATCCGAAAACGTACTGCAAGCTTGGCCACTTCCATCTGCTGCTGGAGGATTATGAGAAAGGTACAGGAAAGCTAATGGTCATTGGAATTGCCTTTTTCTAATCGGATGCATTTTCTTCTTGTTTTGCAGCTTTATCAGCGTACCAGAAATACTACGCCCTCAAGGCGGACCACTGGCGTGATGTGCCGTTCCTGTACGGGCTCGGGCTGGTTTACTTCCACTACAATGCGTTCCGATGGTAAGTGGAGGCCCTCCAGCATAGGAGGTCAAAAATTGATATTCATACGTAAAAATTGTAGAGAATATGATGTGCGCAAGAAAACGTGATGTGATGTGTGTGTGCGTGTGAATTTTTACGCGTAATACGCTGGGTTAAAGTGTTTAAAGTGTTACGAATGCGTGTGGTTGGCGTTTGCGGTTTGTGGTGCGAAATGTGCATAATTTGCATTAAAAATTGCAATTTATTCTGTGTGAAAAAAGGCAAACAGTGTGCGATGAAGCGGTATTGAACGCGTTTTTCCAACGGCATTGGTTCAAAGCAGTATGTGTTTGTGTTTTGCTGGGGTGAAATGGATGGTTTGGAAATAAATGTAGGAATTTAGGGAACGGGTTTCTGTCGAATGATTTTAGAGGAACACACTGGGCATGCTATTAATCGGGTTGCAAGTTGCAGGTGGAAATATAGATGTTATGCAGATGTATACTTTATTCATTCTAAATCCAAACGAAGAGGAGATCTGGTTGAAAAATAGCATAAGGCTAATTTAATGATCGAGTAAAGATTATTTTTTTGTGTTTTTTCAAATTATTACCTACACATCTGTTACCAATACGCAGCATTTTAGACATCAAATGTAAACTATTACATTCTTCAACAATTAACACTAAAATTAGGGGAAAGCGGGGTAAAATGGGCATGTCGGGCAAAACGGGCACCTTCTATTTAAGCATTATTTCACTACAAAGATACATTGAAATGCTCAAAATGTATTTATTGGAGTGTTCTATGAACGCCATGTAAGTTTCATAACCCTTACATAACACATAACCAAGACAAATTGCAAAATAGGATTTAGAAACATATTGGTAATTTTTGCCACTTCGAAAATAAGCTTAAACCAGTGTCACAGGGATGCGTGGATGTTTTACATTGTATCTTTTTAAAGATATAATATTTATATACAATTTGTCTGAAGAAAGTAAGGCGATTGAAAGCGCATTTTACTAATATAACAAAAAATACAAAAATGCTTCACGTGGGGCAAAATGGGAAGATGCTTTTGACATACGCGTGTTAAAAAAACTTCTTGTAAAATGTCAACATTTATTTTACACTTTTTTCATATTTTTAAGTTATTTTCAGGCTATGTGGCGATTTTAATTCATAGATAATTGGTGGAGGCATACAATAATTCAAGAATGTTTTGTGGCATATTCAAAGGAATTTTTTTTGAGTGTACTGCTTAACATGCCCATTTTGTCCCGCTTTCCCCTACATTTTATATGTATTATTATGTTCTTTTATTTTGCTCTAAAAGAAATTAGAATAATTATGCATTTACGGTGAAAATTTTGATGTTAGCGGAAAAGAGCAGAAAAATATGTTTAATGTAGCATTTTATTTTAGAAAATGTTGAAAAAACATAATAATGTTTATTTCATGTAGTATCTACTTCTTCTTTTTGGGTTAACAACCTTTGTCGGTCAAGGCCTGCCTATAACCACTTGTGGGGTTGGCTTTCGGTGACTTTTTTGGCGGCACGGTCTATTTGGAATTTGAATTCATGACGAACATGTTGTTAAGTCGTACAAGTTGACGACTGTACCATGAGACCGGCACTAATTTCGTTTCTATTGCTCTATATTTGATAATAAATATAATAATGCTTCGCGTTCCCTTTCATTCGATCACTAAATGGACTTTTTGGGGGGAGTTTTGTGATTTCTTCTACATTGACTTTTTGGGAACTTAAGTAAAAAGCAGTATATAGGAAAAAGTTACAGTGCAGTATACAAAACATCATTGAACCTGGTTATTATTGGTTTAAGTCAAGAAATGGAAAAAAATATTGCATACATAAGGAAACACACACAGGTAAAACAGAGGTTTAAAGGCAGCACAAGTAAGTAGATGAGATGGAAATTTGCAGGTTTCAATGAACTTCTGACCATGTAGGACACACATTAAGGGGAACGGAGTATAGAATGGTTTATTGTTTTATTTTTTACTTTTCATAGAAACTATATCGAGAGCAGCAGCATGGTTTTTACAGCAGGAGAAACTGGTTTAGAGTATCCGCAGGGACACTCTGTTGTGTTGTGTATTCCAGTGGTGAGGCAGAGGATCATCCTTACAGCCAGTAGAGTTACCTGTTGGAACTGAAAGCGATTAGCTTGTGCAGTGGTTGGTGGTGGTTGCAGTGGCAGACACAGTGGTAGCCGAGACGTTCTACGAATTTTCTGATATTTTCGGGGAAACATTCGTTGGCGCGTCGACATAGGTGTCATCCTTCTGCTGCGGGGGCGTGCCTACTACCTTGCTATGCACTTCATTCAAATTGGCAGAGGTTTTATAGTTTTGGAATGGTTGAGTTGTTCATGTTCCAAAAAAAAGATGTGTGGGCTTCATTGGATCGTTTAGCGAAATGCCCGTCTTTTTAAATGGAAAAAACATCCAGATGCATTTGTTGGATCTGTATCATCTTCTGTAGTGTAAGATCATTGTGCTACGTTTGTCTTAGTTCTTTCAGTTTAAAAATCATTTAAAAAATCAAAATCGGAAGAAAAAAAAGGGTCTAAATCAACGATCCTATTTTTCTTCCCTAAAGAGAACTTTAATTTAGAATCGATTAATCTAGTTCTTGATATGTTTCTTCGATCGTGATCTCTAAATCGATCATGAGCGCTCTCTTCTGCATTTCGATACCAACAAGTGTATCTTTCTGTCCTCCCCCCAGAGCCTCATCCAAAAACCAACCGCAAAGGAATACAATTTCTGTTTCTCTCCCTTCCGTAATTCCGTACTACACACATTCGAGCATACTGCGTGGAGTATAATTCTTATGCTGCATGATTCCACCAACACTAACGCTATCTATGTTGCGCGACTGGGGGGATCGGGGGGGACCTAGAGTTTCGCTAGCGTTGTGAGTTTCTTTTTTTAAAGTTCTTCTTCGTCATCGCTTCGTCTAACTATTCTCCTCCTCCACGGGAAAGAATGCTCCTCACGTGAGCCATTTCCTGTTTCGAATCCATCATGGGCAGCACCCCCTTCGCCATCCCCGGGGGTACGGGAGAGAACCGGGCGTACGAACCTTCCACGGGATGAACTTGTTCCCTAATGAGTTCAATGACTTGTTGAATGCGTTGCGTACGTACGTATTCTCTCTCTCTCTCCTCCACCACACGCAGCAAAAGGGTCTCTTTTACCGCTTCGGGTGATGGAGTGGAAGAACAGAAGATGCGTGCGATGATGGACCACCCCTACTACAAAACGTTTTTGGATACTTCTTTTTCTTCCCCACAGACATACACACATACGTACGAAAACGCGAGTGCGTGTAAGCCATGTGGCAACGTGGGGTCGCACTCCTTCCCGCGAAAGGGAAGTGGATATGCTCGCTTGGGTGAATTATTATGCCGCAGTGCATCTTTGGTTGCGTACGCGCGTCTTCCTTTCTGGTCACGGATTTTGGAGCGCAAACCACCCTTCAGCGTGGCGCTTCCGCGGTTGTCGCACGTGTCTCCCGCGTTTCAGCTGTCTGACGCACCCCGTGCACGGATGATTTATGGGCTTGAATGACGACCGAGACGATTTTTTTTTAGTTTCTAGTACCTTTTTAGATTTATTTTTAAATAGTGAAATTTAGCTGAAGAGTTCATGCGCATAGGTTGATTGAAATGTTATGATTCGATTTGATAGAATTTTAGTGAGGTTATTGGTATTGTAAAGTCGATATAGCGAGACACATTTTATATATTGGTTGAATAAAAAAAAGCTCCTTTCAATTTTTCACTTTGTACGCGAAGAGTTCAGGCGCATCGGTTGGTTGTAGTGAAATGATTTGAATTTATTAAATTTGAGTGACGTTATTGTCAATTGTTTTGTAAAATCAAGGTAGCAAAACAAATTGTCCATATTGATTTAAGAAAATCAGCTAATGGATTCCACTTTTGTACAGAATGACCAGTTAACTTTAAATGCATCTCCGCCTCTCTCCTGATGCTAGCTGACCCGAAATACTCGGACTCTGTCTGGTGTAAATATACTGCATTATAAACGGTTAATGTCACTCGAAGCTACCCATCGTACTTCCTGTCTCCGTCAATCCAGTTAGAATCATGTTAGAAAAAGAAATGGTTTTCATTGCCAAGCGAACTCCAAAATGGTACGTCAATGAACTTTCCCTCCTCAAACACACACATCCACACCGGGGGAGCAAAAAGGGCGTTACGAGCTTTCGCATCGGTCTGTCTGAGACAGGGCCCAGACAAAACATTTCCACCCCGAAATTATGGCGTGCGATGCGTAATTCTCTTCCCCTCCTTTCATCGTGGTTTCCTTTTGAGGGGGGAAGGAAGGATACCGGCGTCTGGGTTTTTGCCGGTTTCGATCGTTTTTGTAGCGCGTGAAATACAGAGAAGAGCTGTGTCTGTACATATATATATACAGCAGCACGTGGCTGTCGTGTCGATGGTGCACCTAACCCGGGAAAGAGATGAAAAACGGAGAGTTACAAGGGTAACTTAAGTACAAGGACCTTTCGAGCTTTTCGTTTGGATGCCGTCACACGTGTTACTGCAGCGCACTTCGGGGCATATTTGGAGAGCTTTCAAGTTAATCGATGATGCCCCTTTGGAGTTCAAGTGGAATGCTAAATGGCAAGTTCTAGCTGGAGGGGATGTCCGGATGTTGTTAGATGATCTTGTCACTGAGAAAGTATTATAAGTATAATTCATGTCCTAAACGATTAGAATGAGAAAAAATATTACATTATAATTAAAACTATTTCCTTTAATCCTGGAATGTGCATACCTGTTCGTGTATGTTATTTGTCGGTACTTTTATCAAGCATCATATTAAATTTGGGTTTTCTTTAAGACAATAATAAATCATTATTCAGTTAAGGCGCCTCCTCCTGTTGCAAGGTGGCTACGGCAGCCATCAAATCGAGTGGTGACACATATCCCGCGGAGGTCACCTCGAGATTATTGTCCGTTGTTTCGGTGGCCGAAGACAACGTATCCTGTTCGTCCGCCTCCTGTTCCGATACCCTTTCCGGTGACGTGACCAAGTTCGCTAGGGACTTAATTTCCAACTTGAGCGCCGCCTGCTTCAACGAGGGCAACTGTTTCTGCGACAGTGCCATCTCTCCGTTGTAGATAAAGTCCAGCAACAGGGACACGTCAACGTACCGGAAGCCGACCAATCGGATGAGATGGTACGCATTGGCGCGTTCTAGAAAGATGCGCCGGAAGACTTCGCTGCAGCTCGCCAGCAGCAGCTTGTGGGAGTTGATAAACTGTCCCTCGCAGTACAGGATCACGTCTTGCAGGGCCTTTTCGTGGCGGAAGGTGCGAAACACGCCCGATACATGCTCGGAGAAACCGTTCCACACGATGATCACGTTATTATCACACATTGCGCTGTGCGGCGAGGGTTGGCGCCCTTTTTTTTGGAGGAGGTTTGATTTTTTCGATTCAAAGAGCACTTGGCTAACTTGTGTCGATAGTTTCGACCAGTGCTGAAAATGGCGGGTAGTGATGGTCGTACTTCGTACTTGACAAGGGCACACATTTTGACACAACCCAGCGAACAAAACTGGCTCCCGTTCTGCCCAATGAACATTTTAAGCTGCTATAGCGAGCAGGCAGGATTAGCTTTGATCGGTAGGGGGAAACCGGTTTAGATAAAAGGATTATCGGGAAGCGATCTAATTTCAAACTGCCAGAATTCACAGAGGTGAATTTGTAAATACAAAAGAGGTGTATCTCAATTCCAATGTTTTAATTTGTTGTCAATGCATCTGAAGTTTTTTCCTCCAATTTATACCCATGTTTAGGGGAATGGCATTTCTAGTCCAGGAATGGATTGTTTCTTCAACGAGTATCATCAGTTTCCGGATTGGGATTGATTCGAGGTTGTTTGTGATATTAGTTCCAGGACATCGATGATCGAGATCATTTCGAAGTCCGATATAAAGAACTTCAGGAATGAAATAGTTAAAACTACTATTCCAAGATCGAAATAGCATCCAAGATTGGTACCAGTACCGTTGTCCAGTACCTATGAACGAGTTCAGTGTAAAGGGTCAGTTAAAGCAGTATTCTCCAACCTTTTTAGGATCGCGAATCACTTGGCTTTGAAAATTGATTTGCCGCGGCCCCCATCTATTGAGGACATATATTTTGTAGACTTATTTCAAAATTTTTGATCAAAAATATGTTTGAATCTCATTGTTGAAATGCCTGTTACAAACTTAATCTTGATTGTGGGAAATAAATTGCATTATATGTATAGTAATTAGCTATTCTTTTTCAAAATAAATTCATCCGCGGACCACGTCTGTTAACGCCACGGACCACAAGTGGTGCTCGGATCACAGGTTGGAGACCAGTGAGTTGAAGGATCGGGATAGATTCGATATCTGAAGCAAGTTTGCCTTCGAGACGTGGTACTAAATCGCGATATGTTTCGGTTCAGTTTCTCAAGTGGAATAGGGTAATATGATCATTCACAAGTTTCTTGGAACTAGTTCCAGTATCGGGATTGGTTTGCTATATGTTCCAGGGTTGAGATAAACTCAGTAACAGTTTTATAACTGTAGTTTATCAAGTCCTGCTTATTTATTTGTAGTCATATATCTGCCTTTATCTCTTGTATATTTCCTGATTACTTAAATGGTTACATTTTTGTACAGTCGGCGACGGTTCAAAGCTGGAATTCTACTGTGGTAGTATCGGAATCAGTTGCTGAATCCGAGCAGGTGCTGTATCGGATCCTAGACCGAGACAGATTCGTGATGTGTTTCCGATAGATCCGAGTACAGATTTTGGACCAAAATTAAAAGCAACGAGTTACAAGACTAATATGGATTTGAGAGCATTTCTAAAATCGGCTAAGGATAAGTTCCAGGATCGGTACAGGCTTTGTTTTAGTGCCAGGAACGCTATAGGGTTGAGATCAGATCCAGAATTGATGGTTCCAGTTTGAGATCTCTTTCAGGATTGTCATTAGTTCTATATAAGATCTAGCAATTAGTTGTGGGTTCAGGATCAGTTATAGCGTCAGTATTATTTACTGATATGGGTTCAGTGTCCTTTTCAGTACCGCTATGGAATAAGCATAAATTCTAGGAATGATATGGAGTTCTAGAAACGATATGGACTGGCGATCGGTGTACCAGCCGACATGAGTGCAGGATTAATTCCAGGACTAATGTGGGTTCAGGATCAGTTTAAATAACCGTGTTGGGTTGAGATTAGAAGCTGTTTATTTCCATTAATGATTCAGAATCAGTCTCTTTCGATGTGCCTCGTGGCTTCCATAAATACAGAGCTGGAGACTTAAAAACAACCCGAATATAGTAAGTATAGTAAAGTATTGTCACCACATTTCAAAACACAATCCTTAATGTTTGTCCCATTGCGTATTTTTGCAAACTTTAAACTCAATTTAATTTATAACATTTAAACTACCTCCAACAACCACAAAAGCCAGTTTTAAATCATTACTCAATTTCTCTTCTCCATCACTGCGCATTCCTTTCATAAGCCATCGGACAGGAAACGGTGTACCATAAGGGATAACATGATCCAGACACATGGTTGTAGGGTTTCCCAGCTTTCCAAGGGCCCCGACGCTGACGCTGTGTTACCATTGACTAATTGTTCACATTCACGGCAGCCTTCCACATTTTCGCCACATTTCTAATTGGTTCTGGACGTTGCTTCCATGCTGCTATCGGCCTAGAATGTCGTTGCGTGTGTTGCGTATCTTTCCCAATTTTGCTGCGTACGGGTTAAATATTTTAGTGACGCGTCCTTATTGGGGGATATCCGTCGCGTTGGCGCTTAAATTTTTGTTTGTGGTGTGGTGGAAACTGTACACACATTCTTCTCGACCGTTTCGGTTTTGGGTAGCTTTTGTGTTGGAGCAGGCAGTCATCGCTGTTGGCAGGTTTGTGTTGGATTCTGAATTGGGGGGATTCATTTTGTAATTAAATACACAAACGAACGAATATTCGGGTACTCGTACTAGTCATATTTGAAACGGGTTCCGGTGTTACGTTTTCCATTTAGATCATTAATTTTGTAAAATAGAAACAATGCCTGTGGAACCCATGTAACGGTATGAAGTGGCGGGAATGGGATTCTGTCTGGAGATTGGAATATGTTGGGGAAGCAAAGTCACTAACAAGCTCCCTATGTTAGTATAGTTCACGTAAAATTGTATTTGTTGTACTGTATGGTTACATTCTTATGAATGACCTTTTTGAATTCCTTTCGTTTTCACGGTAGGCAACCATTTATTTAAACTTTATTGCTAATCGTGACTTTGCCACATTAATAGCAATCTCCTCTGGTGTTACTTTTAAATGACTTTACTTTTCGTGTGTCTTTGAATATTTTTCTACGGAAACTTTGCTTCCCCCATCTATGCAAACACCAATTTGTACAACCAATTATCACCACACAAAATCAAACACGATCTGATAAATGCCCCAGAAGGTGCATTTGGGGGGTCCAACGGTGTTAAATAAGTGAAAATTTCCGCCTTTTTTCGTTGTTGTGCAGGTTAGCAGGGGGCTACCACCATGCTCCCATTGACGGTAGAGCCTTCAAGGTACTGCAAATGCGTGTTAAATAGCCACCCTTCTTTACCTTTCACTTGGTCAACATGTACACGGGGGAGGAAAGTTTTTGCACACCATGCGCAGGTGGGCTGGGGATTGGGCGTGCTGGGTGGCCATTTCATATTTCACCTGCTATCGATAATAATCATCGGTGCACATGAAACGTGGTATGGTATTGTTGCCAGGTTTGGCACGGATTGGCACGAATTGAAATGTTAGGGGTATTACTGATACTTCACTTTGTTGGTTTAACGACGGTTAATTTGTATATTTCATACTGTGATATGTTAATTGTTCATTCTAAATATTAAATATTTCAACAATGATATGTTCATTGTTTAAATAATTCATTTACTTGAGTATTTGCTTCTATATTCTGTTACGTTTTTTATTATTTTATTTATTCTTATTTGTTGTTCCTCTGTGTCCTTGTTACCTTGTGCATTTTTGCTCATCTTTTTTAATTTATTTTTTCCCCTATTTTCATTGGTCCTTTGTTATCTTATTTGCTCGTGTTTTTTTCTTATCTTCAATTCGATTTGGACTTCTATCGTTCTAAATTATATCCTTTTTCCTGTTTAATTCATTTTTGCTATCCAATTTTATGCTGAATGCCATATGTTGAATATTTTAATTAGTTTTCTTCTTCTCACTTGTCTTTGTTGATGTTGTTGTTCAATTTTTTTTACTCTTCTCATTTGTCTGTGTAGATAAGAGCTTAATAAGTAATCTTTAGTCATTATCAGTACCAAAAATTGTTCAATTTTAAACAAGAATCGTTCTCTCCAAAACGGAATTTATTGCAATTTTTCATAATTAAGTACCACTTCTTTTTTATTTACAAATTCTCTACCAATTATACGTTTTTATTTTGCTACCATTTACTATGTTGACTCATGCAACTTATCAACGTAACGTTTAGTGGTGATACTATATACAATCATTGCTTTTGCAAAGTTTCCCGTTGCTCCCTTTAAACCATGAGCAACATTCGATTATTCCAACTCCAGACAGGTAGGGTTGGTCTTTGGCCCGACGATTGCCAAACTAGCAGGTTTTCCGAATTCTAAACACAGTCTCCCCGTATCGTACCCCGCCACAGAACGTCAGCTGTAGTAGCTACACCGTTCCATCTAGATTTCCATCCACGCAACGCAATTTACGTCCACTGATTCGCGTGCTTCAGTCTTGGTTTTGTGGTTACCTTAATTCATGGCAAACCTCTCCCCAACAAACACATGTAGCAGGACTTTCGAGCAGGGGACTATAAATTGGCGTACCGTGGACGCACGCCTGCCTGCGTCGTCGTGCCTGTACGGCTCCGGCCAGACAAAGCATATTCGATCGACCCGGGTGTCAACCCGGGTCAATGGCCGCAGTACGCAGGATGTGCGGAATCAATCGTAGCCGGGGACGGGGTAGCGGCCCTGTAACGTGGGTGTGGGTTGCAGAATTTCGGGGCAGTAAAAAGGACACTCGGATCGTTCATTTTTGGATCGGGCGAGACACATTGTGCGCAACAGGAAACGAACTGTAATAGCTAATCGCTGTTCAATTTGATTGCGTAAATGCGGTTCGATCAGGGATTATTTAGTCATATTATTTGGTGTTTTTGCTTGAAAATGGAAGTTTAACTCAATAATTTATTACATTAGCCAACATATCAGTGAAATAGCAAAAGGTAAAACTTGCTTAAATACGTATTTAATTAAATCTACCATAGAAATTGTTAATTAAAAATGAAAAACTGCTTAACAAATACAACCAAACACTTTTAAACACTCAACCTAAAGCACTGAAATGTGCAATGGTTCGCAGCAGTAGTAAAAATTCCCCCCCAAAACATTCACCTCCAATTTGCAACATCTGCATCTAAACCGTCTAACTCGTTCCGTTGTTCATTTCCCCGAGTTTTTGCGCTACCGGCGGTGGTGGGGGCGGTGCAGATAAATAATCCAATAATTTACAGTGCGCTCGTAATGCACCAACCCCCGTGATTTGTTCGCCCGGGGCTGAACGGGGAGAACGGACTGGCGGACTCGTAACTATCCACGTTTGAACGTCCAGCCGCTTCCCTTTAACCGTTGGAATGATGTGCAGACTGCTGCCAGTTAGTCATTGAAAGCCGCTGTCACACGGTATGTTGAAAACCATGTTCCCACTCCAGTTCCGGAGGACACAGTTGTTTCGTATCGTTGCGCATTCTGTATCGCGTCCTTACTTAAGCTGCTAGCACAGGGGTTAGGTGTTTGAGAAGATGGTAATTACAGTTTCGAAAATAAACTTGATGTCAACATTTAGCCAATTTATCACCTAGATTCACGGTGGCTCTGTGCAACAACGGACGGGCTAGTCCAGTCTCTAGATGTTGCTGGCCTACTCCTACCCTAATCCTGATTCCTTTCCGCTCAATTGTTGTTGCGCTTTTCCAGTGGCGAAACACAGCGGTTGTAAATCTGTTTTATGGTGTTTTCTCTGTCCTTTCGTCGTTTTTGACTTGCGAAGATAAGTCGGGTTGCAGTCAGAAATAATCAGATGTTGCCTCTTTCCGCTTTGAAAGAGCCTGACGAGCGGAATGGATGCTCCTTTTACGCTAATGTAACTTGAAGAAAGACATTGGCAGAAGGTGCAATTGAACGAATCGAATTCATTTGTTGTTTTAACCCTTGCAGAGTCAGTAAGAGGAACCATATTGGAGTTACAACTTGATTAAGTGAATCTAGTTACTATTAAAAAATTTACGACTATGCTTGAAGGAGGAAACCCAAAAGGGCGTAAAACTTGCTTTGCACAAGGGGTTTTCAGCAATGAGAACCTTGTTGTGGGACACTATCTTGACTTTTTCTTATGGGAACTGAACTTTTGTGATTAGAATTGGAATCTCAGACTAATTGAAAATTCCTGTTAGTGTTGTTCAAAAAGGGTGGTGTAGAGTCCAATTCCCATTACAAAAGATTACAGGAGAGAGAATTTCAAGAAAGTGTCCCACAACAATGAGAAACCATGGAAAAGTTTGAATCGCAAATGATTTCTTATTTCTGTTAGACAAACGATTATTATTAAAAAAAAGTATATACTATGAAACTTCATTAAACTTATAATGGACTCAATCAATTGTATAGACAATAAAATACTGAAACCATTATGAACTATTCGTTCAAAAATTATTTTTGAAAGAAGCTCTTGACAACATTTGTACTAAAAAAACATTCATTTTTAACATTCATCAACTTCAAAAGGAGTGTAATTTTATGAAGATGATCTTTTTTTTAATTAAATCTATAGCAAATACAACCAATTTCTCAAAGGAAACTACACAAATATTATTCACATCAACAAATCGTTCCGTAATAAGATCAATGTAATTCCAATGTAGGTACACACTACACTCTCTCCACACCCAAGAGTTTAGTGATCCCCAGACGACGAACCTTTGCCATTTCCTTCCGTTTACTTTCTTACAAAGAAAGCAATCCCCCCTAGGTGTGCACTCGAAATCTTTCAACAATCTTCCAGCGATGGAATCGTAATGGAAATTACATTTCCACTAAGACGACAACGACGACGACCACGATGACGGCAACAGCGGCGAAAGAACGTGCAAGGAACTCATAAAACCCCGTTGTGCGCTCCTTAGTCGCGCGCGATTGATGCGATTTTATGTGCCACCCATCCACCTATACCGGCCGGCGTAATTTCCTTCACCCAGCAACTTTCGGCCCATGGGTTCAACGGCGGCCACTTTCATGCCTCCACGTGGTGTCGGTGTGGTGGCGTAGCGTCCATGAGGTGGTTGCATCCTTTTGCATCCGTCCTTGTGCAACGGGGCGACGGAGTCTCATCCACAACCGTGCCCATACGTCTGTATGCTGTCTGTCTGTCTGGCTGAGTCTGGCTGCCTATCTCGGTGTGTCTGTTCGTCTGCTGTTGTTCGCCTGTGTACGCCCAATATTTACAACCTGTTTCCCCGGTTCCATGTACCGGCGGCAATGTGTAAGTCAACAACCTTGCAACCACTCACACAAACGCGCAAACGTGAACGCGCAGCTACGGTAGTGTGGTGCAACTGCGACAACAGTGTCTGGAGGATTTTCGGAGTTTTGCTTACTAGCCGACCATGACGGGGCTTTTCCCCGGGCCGGGTACGTTTATTGTCGTCTGGCTGTAGCCAGGATCGGGGTTTCGAGGGGGGGAGAAGGAAGGCAAGAACACATTTCCACCGGCTGCCGGCCAAGCCGGGGTAACGGTGCCGAACGGTTCGCCGAAAAAGAGCTTAAAGAGCGTTCGTCCTCGCTGCTATCGTTTTGTAGCACTACTGGAAGAGGCCCTTCAACTCCTGCGTCGATGAGGGGAGCTGTTTACTTACATAAAGTGCAGTGAGAATTGTGAGAAGGTACTTCGCATTCGCGTTGTATCGATATTTTAGTTTCATAATGTGTTCACAAAGGTGCACGGCGAACGTCTGGAGTACGATTTTCCCGGCTTGGGAGTTATGGCTGGAGGTTTGTGTACGGTATCAATACTGCCTTTGAAGGAAGTTAGGCAAATTTCAATTGTTTTTATTCATCCGCTTAACTATTCATGAAATTTTATTATTCGCCCACCATCAACTTTAACTTTAGGTTTGTTTTTCTTGTTTTATGGTAGTTTTCTTACATTTTATTTCTTTTTCTCAATTGGTTAATTAATTGAATAGAATTGGAGTGATTTAAACGAGAATATTGAATATTTGCAGATTTGTTTGATCTTGTTTATTTACTTTGGTCAATCTTTTATTTATTTCTTCAATATTATTCTGTTTCTTAGTGTATCATTTTTTGTAATTCTTCTTAAATTGCAACCCTTTTAAAAATTTATTAAGTTTTTTGTTGTCTTAGTTTTTAGTTATTACTTTTACCGCTTTTAGTTTTTTTTACCTTATATTGATATTACTCCTACTTTTTGTTGCCTCTCTTTTTATTGGTTTGTTTTACCTCTTTCAGTTTATGTTTGTTTTTGCTTTGAGGTAAATTTAAGGGACATTTTGTTCATTTAATGCAATTCAATTGCATAAATTAAGAGACATTAGTTATTTGAAAACTATTTTATTTTTATCCAACATTGGGAATGACTGGTTCTATTTGCGTTGGGCTATTCATAATGAGTTTCTTTTTTTATTTGCTTTTTTGATCTGTTTTTGTGTATTAGTTTTTCACATCGTAAATTTTCTTTAGCTTTATAGTTTTATATTTTTTTTCTCCAAAACTTGTTTATATTCATCTATGCGATTTGTTTCTTTTTTATTTACTTTGTTTCTCTGTTTTGTATGTTAGTGTTCATGTTGTTAATTTTCTTTACTGACCTGCTTCATAGCTTTCTATTCAAAACTTGTTTAGGTTCATCTATCCAATTTAAATTTTTAGCTTTGTTAATTCTAAGACACTTTGCTCTTCCTACTTCTTTTCTATGGTTCCTTAGGTTACTTTTTTCTTGAGTTATTTCACCCGTTTCTTTCTATATTATCGACAGTTTTTGTACTACAAATTCGTTTTTTAAATTTCTATGATTTTTCTGATATTTTTGCCTTTGTGTCAAATTTACAACTTCCCGCATTGAATTTATGTCGCTTTGTTATTGTTGATTCCACTCTTCTTGCTCTTATAATTCCTTCTGATGACATCCAGTTATCTATACAAAACTTTTTCCCCGTACCAACTTCCCCTTCCTGTCCTGTCACCCTTAATCGCATCCTTTTGTCTGGTTTGTTTTCATCAGCTTATCGCGCCCGCAACACCATCGTCGAAATGCGACGCTTTATTTCAATGCTAAGAAGATGTGCTAAGCCCTTTAGATAAGCATGGGGGGAGGGGGGCGAAACGTACCGTAATAGGGCAGTGCACCAAAGGAACGAAGCAAAAATGCAAGCAATAGAGCAATAAATAAACGATACATACAGCACGGGTGGGTTGCCTCCTTCGACCGGTTCGCTGGTTGAAGCAAGTTTCCCACGAGGAAGCAAGGGGAAGTGTCTCTTCCACCGAACAGTCAGCCTGTACCCGTCTTCCTTCATACCCACCCGCTCTTTTAATCGTGCCCATGGTGCTCGGCATAGTATTTACGATGCCGGTTGCTTGCGGTTTTTCTTGGACACGTTGTTCACTCGGTACCCGGTGGTGATGGTGGAGAAGAAAGTTTGTTCGAAACATTCCTCGCCTTTGGAGTGGTGCTGTGAGGAAGAGCGGTGGAAACACATAGCAAAACATAAACATCAACTATTGGGCATAACTTTTCGTACGCGCAACGGGTGGAGACCCGGCGAAGGCAGGAGGAGGATTTAGTCTCCCTTTTCCAGCCAAGGACTTTTCATGTTCTATGTACTGTGTGGTTGTGTTTCGTATCCTTCGCGGGCGTTTTTTTTTCGGTGTGTGCACCCTCTGAACTCGCCGGGCTGATTATGTGGTCGTTGCACGCCACTCACCGCGTGTCGTTCGGTTTCGTTCTGTCGTTTTTTCGGCAACCCATAAGACACCACCAGCACTGTGTGTGTGTGTGTGTCTTTGTGGCGTTTCACAGCTTTTCCTGTTTTTTCCCGCTATAGCTACATTCTACTGTGAAGGGAAGAAATAATGGCCATCCTTATGTGTTAGCGGTGGGGAGGGGAAAAGAAAGTTTCCTACACGTTCTGCTGTATGTAGAGAGATACTGAAAATCCCGGGAACCCTGGGAATTTCTCCCGGACACCGTTTTGTTTGGGAATCCATTGCTGCAAAAAGCTTCAACTTTTTTTTCTACATTTACGCTCCGGAAAAACTGATGCTTTCCTGTATGCTTTTGTGCCAAGCTCTTCCTTTTTTCATATCACAACGTGTCCTTGATCCTTGCAGTACAATGATCGCGGAAAAAGGTATATACTTTTGGTTCCTCCTTTCTACCAAGGATTTTGACTTTCCCACAGCGCTTGTGTCGAATCGTTTCTTCCGTTTCTTTTTGCCTTTTTTATGCAATCATTCTCTCAGTTTCTACCAAAAACCTCTAGAGATTCCCTGGGTGTGAACCGGGAACAAACCCCCCCCACCCCCCACTGTAAGTTGGGTTCTGGGATGGTTCTTTCTCATCTTCCTATGGGTGGTGGAGGATTGATTTTTCCTGGAGACTCCCGGTGAGAATACTCCCCCTTAATGGCACTGTGTGGCGACGGTTGGCACCCTTTGCAAAAATACAATCCACCGATGGTAAAGTCACGCTGTGGATGATGTCTGTTTGGCTTGTTGTTGGTCATCCCTCCGGTCCCTCCCAAAAAGGGGCATTTCCCCTTTCCGCAGTGGGGAGGTTAAGGCGTTACGTGCTACTTTGTGGTAGCTTTAGTTTCTGTTGGTTGGACTGAAGAAATGGAAATTTATGATACCCCGCTGTTGTCTCTGCTGTGTCTCTGCGGTCTTCCAGCTTCAGTACCGTTGCTGGTTTTGTAACGCTCCTTTGCGGAAGGTGTGCCGATTGCGGAAGATAAATGTGCGTCTGTGGGGCCAGGTATGCGTAGAAGTAGGAAGTAGAAAAAAAGATAAATATTATGAAGCATAAATTATATTCCCGAGTGTATTTTCCACCGGTATACGAAAAAGTGAAACGGGGGAAGGTTTCTTTCAAAGGATATACGCACTATGCCATAGCTTATTGGTTGATGAAGCTATTATTTGCTATCCTAGCCTAGCGCTATCACAGCTTAGCGCTATCTTCTTTATGATTAATTATTTGAATCCATTTTGCAACTGAAATGTTGTGTACTGATTTATTACTGAGAAAACTTCAACTGCACCGGAAACCCTTTACGCACATTTTCACGCCGGCACATTAGTTTCGTCCGGTGTTTTGTCCATCACAAACATTTCGGCCTCCAGCCCAAGCTCGGCGGCCAGCTGCTGGTATAGCTCAAGCGTACACTTGTGGTACGGCTGGCCGAAAGCCTTCACCAGCGCAGCATAAGCTTCACGATAGTAACCAATCTCCACCGGCATCATCAGCTTCGAAGCCTCATAGTTCTCAAGCGCTCGCTTCCGCTCCAAATGCGCGTAAAGATTCGCTGCAAACTTGTCAAACGCTTGACGATCATCGGCAGGATCTATATCGTCGTCTTCTGAGCTGGATTGTTTCGGTTTGGCTCGGATCGGATCGTTGGGTTTTCTCGTTTTTGCATTCTGTTCCGATAGTTTTGCTGTTTTAAGGCTTGACTGTTTTCTTGGACTTTAGAAAGAAATTGTGAAAAAATTATATTATTTGATTTGGAATTCCCTTCATAGGTATGCAACCCTACCTGTCACGCAACCCACGTAGATGGCGCTCGATGCTCCCGATTTTTTCGGCCTCACTGCCGCCGTGCAGCTGTCGAAGGCGTATCAACGTTAGCTTCAGTGCTTCCGGCTTTGGTTGTGATAGCTCGATCAGATGGCACTGGGAGGAGGACGATGGACCGTCCGACAACAGAGAGGATTGACTCGATTTGCTTGACCGCTGTTGCAGTACTTCTTTGTGTGGTTTTACAGAAATTGGAGTAGCTTTTCTTTCGACAGGACTCGTTGCGGTTGGAGGTTTCATGGTTCTCTGCTCACTAGCGGGTTGATCGATTGTATCTGGAGGAACGTTTAGATTCTTCTTTGGAAGAATTAGTACAGTTTCCACCTGCTTTGGAACGTTAGTTTCGTGCAGTTCGTGCACTCTAGGATTTTCGGCAAACGAATCGGGCTGTTGGCTAGTGGTACATTCATCTATTGGATCTAACATGATCTTCAAGTCCTCTTGTATGGCAATGAGCTTTGAATCATCCTGTACTGTTGCGATTGGAACGGTATCACTAGACTCTTTTTCGGATACTTCTAACGAATCCACTTGTTCCGTTTCTTCATTTCTGTGCGTTTCAAGGCTCATATTTTCAGGTGCTATCTGATCTGGGACATCTGAGATCAATTCTTCTGGTACAGGTTCAGTAATTTGGTGATCCGTTATTACTTCGTTTGATGCAGCTGTTATTGTGGTAATGTCAGCGGGCTTATGATCAAGGCCAACATCATGCTGTTGTTCCTGAGCGATCAATTGTGGTTTGTTCACCCTTGGTCCACGATTTGGAATTGGTTGGGAGCCTTAAAAATACAATTCGGAGTACAAGAATAGGTTCTGTTTTACTCCAGATGTAGTAATAGATTATAGACATTATGGTAAAAAACATTACTACTTACTTTTATTGGTTTTTGATGATTTTGAATTTGGTTTTGGTGGGTGCTTATCTTGTCCTTTTGTATTGGCCCCAAACAAGTTCATTTTGTCCAAAATGCTTTTGCTTGGTCCTAAAGTAATGAATATTGATAGGGGTGTATGATTTTATATTATAATTAAAAATAGTGTGTAATCTCAAATATTCTTACCTTTCTTTGCTGTTCCAGATGTGATGGACGATTCCATAATTGATTATTAAAACTAAAGTTTCACGTAAAATTTTGAATACAAGCCGAAATAGCTAACACAAACCACACACAAACCTTTCAATTTAGAAGTTTCCGAAAGAATGAAACAAATCGTCATGCCAAAGCTTGCTTTGATTGTTGGTGTTACACATAGCAGCATAAAAGTTGAATAACTACTATGATTAAGAAGAAAATGATGATGTTGATAATGATGATGATGATGGTGTTCTATCCAAACTTGCTTTACGCAGAAATACCCACCATCTCTCACAATGCTCTCTATGCACGGTTGCGTAAAGTTTATGTTTTCAAGTGGAAGTGGATTTTCAGTTTTACGATTTCCACTATGTTGTCCCGTTTTATGCTCGTAAAACCAAACCAGTCTGAACCGATTGCTGGAAGCGCTATGGGGTAACCGTTTTTTCGATTCCTATTCCACGCGGGAAGTGTTAACCATGGTCATCGTATCTAGGAATAAAAATGCTTAAGTTTTAGCAGCTTTTTCGACACCCTCGGGTGGTTTGATCCGATTTTTATGGTTGGGATAATTTTATTGATTTTTATCTCTGTTGCCAAATATTCATAGGGGGATTTTGAGTGGATGAAACCTTATCAATACTAATAAATGATGTGCGTTTTTAAGTGTTTTTGTGCAGTTTATATCGCTGAGGTACTGGTGTAACCTTTGTTTAATATCCTTTTTCCATTTTTTTCTTTTCAGGTGAGTTTCATGGATAATATAGAAATCAACAGTGAGTGATTTATATGATTTAATGTGTACGTTTTATAATTTGATATAGGGTTGAGTCATTTTTTTATTTCTTTTCAAACAAGTCGAGTGAAATGGTGATACAAAATTTGGGGAAATTTGGTTGGAGAAAAAATGTTGCACAATCACTTGCCAAATCCAACATGGTCTAGGAGAAAAAAAGCAAAATTCTGATACGTAAAACATACTCGGCCGTAAATGATAAGCGGCCACGCAGACCTTTCAGAAATTTCGAGCGAGAAGTTGTATGAGGAATTTTAAACTAGAGAAGGATTTAGAAGCAAATTTACTAGTGAGTGGGAGAGGGTCCTTTTTCCCGAAGCCACCCGACCCCTCGGTGCCGCTTGGTTTGCATACTGCTCAGTCCACCCCAGGATGTGAAGGCAAACTACGGGTGCCCGCAACGCAAAAACCATATAATGTCTTCATGCACAGCATTCTTGCAGAAAATTATGTGTTTCGGTTTTAATTCAATCATTTGTAAGCCTCTCTGCTACACTTTTCTCGGGTTAGAAATTCAAATCGATTGATTATACATTCGTATTCTTAGCAAGGTCTCAAGCGCGTGTATACCCCATACCAGCAAGAATAAGAAAACCGATTCACCCAAAAGGGACAAAAGAAGTATGTCAACGATCAAGACGCGCGCTGCACACAGAACCACGAACACACAGAAAACGGTGCATCAATGCATCATTAGCTAAAAACGCGCGACTGTCGATGATCTCGATCGACGGAAGCCAACCCAACCGAAGGGGTTAATCGACCAGACCAGTGTGTAGTACAAAACGCTCCAAGAAGTCTTCGCCCGCCAGACCAGAGGCCAAGCCAAAACCCCGGGTGTGTAGACATATTATTTCTGTTTTATGTTTTCGGCCTCTTTCTCTTGCTGCGCGCCGGTCCCATCACCGTCGTTTCCCGCTGATGCACCTTACTTTCCTCCGTCCCAGAAAGGTTGTGCATCTCTTGCTCGCTCGCCTTTTCGGTGTTTCGCCTTTTTGTGGTGGATCGCCACCGCCAACCACCGTGCAGTTTTTGGCCTTGTTCGATTACATTGACCTTGTGCTGTCGCGATCGTATCGTTTGATGCAACACCCGCTGGAGGATTTGTGCTTTTCGTTGCCGGTCTTGTCTGGCGTCCTCCCCGGAATGCCTCCGGGCTTTGAAAGGGGGACTGTGGCGAGAGAAGCGATAAATCTCTTTTTTTCCGTTTTGGGGTTGATTTCTCTGGACGTGCTTTGCTTGCTTCGCGATCGTCTCTACGGGTTCGGGCTCTAGACACACGAATGTTGCAGTATGTGCGCTTCAGCCCAACATGAGTGTGCATTTAGGCTTGTTGAAAAAAAAGAAGCTAATTCTTGAATAGAAACTAACTATCACATGCTCCACAAACTCACGCATACACACCCAAACACAATGTATCCAAATGAGGACTCCCTCTTCTTCCTCAACGCTCCATTTACTGTTTTCAAGGATACACACTCATTTTCGGGATAATCTTCCCTCTGTTATGTTATGTTGGTTAACTCTCGTAGCCAACACAATGGTAATTATAGGCTTTCGGTGGTCGCAAATTAGATCGCAGGAAAAGTGCGCGCGTGTGTGTGTGTGTCTGTGAATGCATTATGGACGATTGTTGCCCCTGATCGATGCAAAAATGCATTATGGTTTGGTTATGCCTGGCTTAATGACGCCCGGCGCTTCTCGCAAAAACCTTCATCAACAACCTGTCATTTGAATGTATGGCTTTGCTGGAAATGTTTTGAAGGTTTTGTGTGGTGGTTGCTGAGTTTACACGGTTTCTTGATGCTAACTGCGTCCGTCAACCTGCGGGGAAACCGGTCGACAGAAGGTTTGTTAACCTACTATCCATGCCATCACCCGAAGATGGTGCTTCACAGCTGCATTCAACGAGAGGA
Source organism: Anopheles arabiensis (assembly GCF_016920715.1). Classification (NCBI taxonomy): domain Eukaryota; kingdom Metazoa; phylum Arthropoda; class Insecta; order Diptera; family Culicidae; genus Anopheles; species Anopheles arabiensis. Next base: position 11,296,560 of record NC_053518.1, read on the forward strand.
GCTCATGCACACATTGGGGCTTTGTCTTTTGTTGTTACCGCAACAATTATTATAATTACTACTAGAGAGGAAGAATATATTTTTGTGTAGCTTACCATATGGTTTTTGGTTCATTAATTTTAATAGTGCGGGAACATCACAAAACCGTATCACATTCAACACAATATGAATTAGTTGAAAGGAAATCAGACTCTCTTTGTATAATGTATTTGTGTAAAAAGAAAAAATGACGATTGCATTAAGATACACATTTCAATTATAATTTATATTTAATTAAAATAATGCAAAAATTACAGTTTTTCAAATATTTGTATTGCATTTGTTGCACTCATATGGCTTTAAATTGTATGTTTTTAATACGTACCCATTTTAACGCCTGCAATATATCAACGCTTCATAGTGTAGTGTCTAGCGTGTAATGGTATCTACACTGCAAGTCATGAGTTCTAATCTCATTGATGATTCATGTGATCCCTAGATATGGGCAAAATATTGTTAAACGGGGTGCGTACATCATAAATCAATACATTTATTGGGGCACTGGGAGGGTACTACGGCCGGTGGTGTATACATATTACAGTTTTGTTCAATAAAATCATTACTTTATATAGCACCTTCGATGCTCTAAGTTAGAAAACTGAAGCTCCATCCCATCCATCCATCGCGGTTATATGTCCTATACCTAATAGACAGCTGTGTTCGCTATTATCAGTTTCAACTATATTCATATCTGATAGGTGCTTAACATCAAAAATAAAATTGAAATACCTGGATTTATTCAATTTTATTGTACCTTTCGTTGCCTAATGTATTTTACTAACAGAAGTTCTTGATGTTGGTTACCAGTAGGCAACGTGGGATGTTATTGAGATTTGCATTTATTAGAAATTATGACAGAATTGTTAAGAATGTTCTCACTTTATTGGACCAAAACATTATTTTTATTTATTTTATGTACCTACGTTAACTCGAAGGACAATTTTAGATTAAGTCTTGCGCTTTTCTTTTAATTTTATGCTACCAATAACTACCAATCTTGTAACGACAATTTGTCAGAGAGTATATTTGTATTTTCTACTCTTAAGCAATACGGCCTTTTTGGACCGTTGCTCCTGAATAGAAAAAAAATTGTCAGAGAAAAAGAGGGCGTATAATAGAGACTTTTTCTCATCTATTTATTAATTCTATATCGCTAGTGATGAATGGTTCGAATGGTTCAAATGAAATTTCAAAAAATCCAATTAATGGTTTCGTTCCGCTCCACTTCGAACTACTCAAGTCAAGCAGTTGCTCCAACTACTCCATTGAAAGAGACAAAAACTAGTATTATTATTGATTACTTTTCTTTGAACCTTGAAAAATCTGTAATTTCTTCATCTGTTATGCTTTACCGATGCTCTAGCTACTTGGGAAATGTCGTTTGTTTTATAACAATTTTGTCAAATTAGCCAAATGGAGTGTTTTTTGAAATTGTTGTTTTGTCACCGACCACGTGTTAGTACGAAATGTTCAAAGTTATAATTCGCAAAGAACCTAATTAAACGTAATTGGCCATATTCTACGCTACATTCGTTTTGATTTGAGTCGAGAAATTGAGCTCCTAATTGATATTTTGCACAAATTTACATACATTCACAATAACTGCCCAAAGCTATGCACGGAAACACCCTAAAGAGCAGCAACCCTTTTTTTTGTTCCGCACTTCTCTCACTCACCTTCCCGTAGGCTTCCAAACGTTGCTTCATTAAAACCTTATCACACCCCACTTTCCCTTTTATTCTGCGGTGTGTGTGAGTGTGAGTATGTTTGATAATAAAACCCGGTCTGTGCTAGACGATTGCTGGTGCTGGTGTTTGGTAGCGGTGGTACTGTCGAACCGCATGTCACCAAATTGTTAATAAGGGTTGTACGGTGGGAAGAGAGGCTTGCCTAAGAGGTTGGTTTTGTTGATAAGGGAATAAAGGGAAGAAAGAAAAAAAAAGGTCACACATACACCAACCAAACATCAAACACCACAAAACACATACAACATAATGGAAGTGTTTTTGTCACTTCCTATTTTGTACGGGAAGCACTACGAATGCATTCTGGGAACTGAGGAGAGCACTTGTACGGTGTGATGTAACTGTGTTGTCGGCGCCGTTAGTATCGTTTTCGGGTCCGTTGTTTTCACCAGCATGGTAAACGGATGTAATTACGTTACGTTTAAGGGAACAATTAGCTTTCTGATTGGTTCTTACTAATAAGTTTGTATGTTTATAGATTTTGTGTATGTTTAAGCCTGTATAGGTCATCAAGAAATTGTGACAACTAACAAACAATTAACCTAAGAATGCTTGGTTAATTGATAGAAAGCAGTGATATAAATCCTAACAATTAACTAATTAACAGGGGCGGTCCCTTGGGACAGTCGTCAACTCGAACGACTCAATAACATGTCTGTGATGGGTTCAAGCCTAAACTGGACACCTGGAAGAAGAAGAAGAGATTCTTAATTATCTAGTATACTAAATCTTCATTTCTGCACATTTCATGTATGAAATTCATTCTCAGTGTTCAATAATTGATGAATTTTTATGATCCACCACAAGTTGTGTGAATCATAATAATTATCCAACGATTGATGAATCAGAAGCAATCAAAGATTCGTGAATCGTACTATTTGTTTGGTGGTTCCAATAACTCCAAACTGAAGCCATGTATGAATGAATGCTTGATGAATCATTCAAGCACAACATCATACGCTAATTTATGTTTTCTATGTTGCACGCAATTCCTGGTGGCTCGTGTTGACATTGTGATAGATTTCAATCCAAAATAAAATTCTATTTTAATTCATAGCATCGTTCAATGTTTTTTGTTACCTAGGGATGCCTCAGGCATGATCTTTAATTAGTCGTCTAAATGTACGTCCCAGGTTTCCTTTTTTGCTCGGAATATTTTTAGCCCCAATTGCGTAAAACAGCACACGAGTGTGGACAAATCGGTTCATTTAGGGTCTAATTAAGGCACACACACACACATACTCACTACCCGGGCTTCTTCTACCGTGCGCATACTTCTTCGTTCATTCGCCTGACCGGAAATGGTTCCCGGAACCGGTCACTACTGTTTCCGTGTTTGCGCGTTTCGTAAACAGTAAAAACGTGGCTACCACCACCACGCATCGGTCCTGATAAACAGTTTTTCCTTCTTCGATTAGTTATTCTTGTTCCCGCCGTTCCAGGAAGGAAGCACAACAGCACAATTGCTTTCGCTTTGCCACCCATCCCCGCCTACCCATAGGGCCCAGGCCAAAGCGTTGTTCCTCAAGTCACAATTCCAGTGCGGAGGGCGCGTACCGTTTCCTACGGGAGCAGGTTTTTATCGATTTTGGAGAGAAAAGTGCTCCCTCAATCCCGTTTCTGGTGCTGGGGTGGAGAAGAAATGCTTTCCAAACGCGACGATGGGTCGCCGACAAGCGCACACCGAATTCTTCGTGTTGCCGCTGAGCGTCCTTCGTGTGTCCCTGGAAGAACGTGCATACGTGCCCGCGGGATGGGAATGGATTCGGTTGTCCCTTTTTCTATGTGTGTGTGTGTGTGTGTTTAATGGGAAGAAGGACAAACATTCCATTGCTGTTGCTACTGCTGCTCACTTTTGTACCCGCAGAGTAATGTGTGCAGTTTCCTGATTTTGTCCCTGCTTTAAGTCCTCAGATTGGGAATTATTGGCAATTGGGAAACGATAGGGAAGATAGCGTTCGTGGGTCAAATGTCAGGGAAAGGTTAAACTCTCTAAGACGTGAGACAGTTTGGCAAACGACAAAAACGGAAGTAGAGGTGAACGGGATCACTGGCTGGGGGTTGTAAGGTTCTGTTTGTTTACCAGTTCTTAGGGAAATTGCATATTTTATTAGTGGGAATGTAATATTTCATAAATTACATTAAAAATAGATTATTATTCGGTACAAATAAAGATGAATCCTCGCCGTTGCTTCGCTTGCATTAGCTTCAAATATCGTGAGCTATAAATGTTTATCTATTGCTTTATTGCATCCTCTGTTTTGCTTTAATATTTTAATATATTTACTTAAAACAAGCTTCTTAAATAATTAAACTGTTTTGTATTATGAGTAAGCCAGATTGTAATCAATTAATATATTGCATACCTTCAGGCGTTTTGAAACGCTTTTCGAGGGTTTTTGTACTTTTATCGTTAATTGAACGAGCTCAACCGGTTTTAAAAGGTTTTTATTGAAGTATTAAGTCACATTTTCTAAAGATATTTATATTTTTGCAATTCAACTCAATCTCTTCGTTTTTAAAAATTAGCCATTAATAAAGCACAAATAGAGCATTATGGCAAATTGTGACACTTGTTTACCTTCATATTTTCTGCTAAATAAACCACAAACAAAACGATGAAATTCTCACTCTGCCTTTCTTTCCCGTGAACCGGAAGCATTGCAAAAAGGATAAGCGTTTGCGCGCCACACAAGGAAGTGAGCTGGAGGAATGGATCGCGACGCATAGTCGCTTCGCGGAGCCTGTCAGGGAAGGTCCTCCCTTGTGTTCCTTCTGTCGCTGTTTTCTCTCCCTGGCTGGTCCGCTGGCAACGCGTTCATTGAAACTCTCTCTCTCGCTATGGTTGTGTTGGTGCCGCTTCCCGGAACTTCCTGGTAAGGCTCTCACCGTTGCTCACCCCATGCACAGCCGCTCCGTCGCCTCTCAATCCCTATTTCTAAGCTTATCCACGATTATTCCGATGTGTGTTAGAGCTACTTCCGCACCCCATAGACACAAACACACACACGTATGTGTGTATAGTCTGTATGTGCCTCGAAATTCCCTAAACACACACGCACACATACGCCGTTCCACCCTCAAATGGGAACAGTCTTGAATTGAATTGATAATTTGCATCCTTACTGTTTGTCTGTCCGGTGGTTTGAGACGGGGCGTTCGGCATTTGATTAGATTAGACCCCAAGCAGACAACAGTTGTCGTTCTGCTGGTGGACGCCTGCCAGCCCGGTCTCAATCGACGTGGGAGCGTACATAGATGTAGCGAAGTAGGAGGAGGGAATGGTGGGCACATGGGGTGGTATGGTAAAATGAATGAATCTATCACCGCGGCTCATCAGCAGCGCGCCACTACCACCGTCTTGCAATGTGCCGCGCCACGAAATCGAATTGAAAGTGCATCGATGTCGTAATAAAAAGTGCAGCCACGGTTTGCATCTGTCTCTTCTGGCGACCCGGGGTGCCTACGTGACGACCAGGGCCTATTGCCGCCTGCTCGCTCCTCTGTGCGTTTTCTCTTTTTCGCTCTTCCATTCCATTGATGTGTCCGATATATAGGGGATGGAAAAAGGGAGCGTCGAGTATCATCATCATCATCATCATCGTCATTGCACACACAATCAAAATAGGGTTTTGTATGTGTGTGTACGAAGGGATGGAAAGGGTGCAGGAGAGGAGAAGCTGGCGGAGGGAAACGGTGAGAGAAGAGTAAAATGTGTGCGTCGAAACAACGAGGAGGGGTAGGAAAATGCGGGCAAGGGTGAGAATGTGAGAGAACGGAAGTCGTTAATGGTGCAAAGCGAGGAAGCAGCAAGAACGGGGTCGACTTAGTTGCAGGAAGAGGAGAGAGTGAGATAGACACATAGAGAGAGAGAGATAGAGAGAGAGAAAGAGAGAGAAAGCGAAAGAGCAGCTTAGATTTTAGTTAGTATCGGTGATAGGAGAGCGTGAGCAGCAATTGGAGAGCACACCGCATCGGATGGTGAGCAAATGAAGGGTTCGTCGGATGAGTTGTTTTAAAATTGAGTAAATTGCACAATTGTTTGTGTAATGGTAGTTAGTGTGGTTCTCAAATCCACTCGCTTCACCAAACATAACAGACGTCCTTATTATGGGTTTAAAAGATGGCCAAAGATTGCCATTAAAGAAAGTAGAAACTGTATTCAGGATATTGACACAATTCAACGTTCCTTATTGATAAATATATTATTTAGTAGTCAACGGAGTCTATATATGCACTGTTGCTGACCTGAAAAAAACCATCGTTTCACGTTGTTTTGTTTTCACTAACATGCATATCTCTCTTTGAGCTTTTAGTTCCTCGAGGAATCATCTTAGGAAGACTCCACTTACATTTTTTCTACATTTACTTTTCACCTGCCTATATTTTCTCTCTCTATAGGACATATATGCTAAGACAACCTAAGCTGCACCATTGAATGACAATTCAGAGCAGCTTATTCTGAGGAGTGTATATTTTAGTACATGATACTTCATATCAACAAGTTTAGTTAGTTTCCTAAGACCGTGGTCTTATTCCCTATGTTCGTGACAGATAACCTCGAATTACAGATGAACGAGAAAAGGACTGACATCACCAGCGGCCTTACTAACAAATCCAGATCTATGTAGGGATGACGTACGAATAGCTGAGGGCACTTTTGAAGTCGGCCAAGATTTCATCCGTATCGAGTCAAAGAGTCAGTTCTGACAACAGCATAGAAGCTGAGTTGCACCCATAGATGGTGGCTGCCAACCGGTCATTATATAGCCTCGCAGCAGTTTATCACATAAAACTCAGTACTCGCATATACACTGGTGGACATAAAAATAGGAACTTTTTTCTGTTACCGAAAAACATAGTTCTTGTCGGAAATATTTGGTAGCCCTGAAAAGGACTGTTTAAGTGGTTGTTGGGAGGTGGTGTTGCGGTGTTCCACAGAGCGGAAACATATTCTAACGGTCAATGTGTTGACCGTTATTCGCTATCACTTATTCATAGCGTAGGGCCATATCGCCGATGAGGTTACGGCATTTGCTTCTGTCTATGCGTTTCCACATAGCCTTGCAGCGTCTCCATAGCGAATTGGCAGAACGTGCATGCTTGCTTGCATGCTCTAAACCATACTAACAACAACAACAACTGTTGGCGATGACACACCTATTGCACGCAAAAAAACACACAACAAATTTTTTTCCTATCTTTTTGTCCACCGGTGTACCTCTGAGACACGGACACTGTCCTAATCTGACGAAACCCTCTTGGGGCTATAAATCTGGCGAAACCCGCGGTTTATAGAAAGATGCTCAGAGGAATTTTCGTCCCCGTATGTGAGGCAGGACAAGGGACGACCGTCTAATATGATGAGTTGTTCAAGCACTTTCGTGCAGCGTATCAAGCTCGCCTGACCTCGGTGAACTGACCATATATGTGTGGAATCGGACGAACTAACCTGCAAAGTCCTTTTAATTTTTTCCAAAGGGACTGAGGAAGTGTGGTTGGTTGGTCCAAATTGAAGTGGAATGTTTTGGTTGTTTTCTCGTGTTGCTTGCACTATACATTAGGCATTGGACCATTAACTAAGGTGGATGTCTCTCGTAGGTGTAGGCTATAGGTCTCTGTAGGAAGAGTACCATCGATATGCTTGTTCATCGGTACCGTAGACTTTCGATAGATTTGAAAGTAAGAACAATCCAATCGAAGAACATATTATTGAAATTCCTTAAAATAATTATAAGATTGTTTACAAAATGAATTCGTTTGTTTGCGTCCCGCAGTAGCAGAAATTGCCCTTATTATCGCTGTAGTGTCCTTCACAAGCCCGGTAACAACTACACCAACCTCATTCGCGCCGAAAGCCCCTGCCTGCCCGCAACACGCTCCGCGAGCAAATGCGTGCTCTCTCTCTCGGTTTATTATACGCAAACGAAGCAAAGGAAACAAAAAAACCCAACCGGTTTGCTTGGCCCCTGCACCACGGAGGGTATCACCGCGACAGATGAGAGCAGCGTCGATTCAATTCGATTCCGACTGGCAGCGCGTACGGACGGCCGATTCACGCTCGCACGTCACCCGGCTGCTCGGGTGTGTTGCGTTTTTGAAAGGGGCTGGACCATTTCAACCGGAAGAAGGGAGCAAAGGCAAGCAAGCAAGCAAAAAGCAGCAAAGGAAAGAAAAGTGAAACCCAAATTCGGTGGCCGGTGATGATGATGTGGTGATGGTGAATGCGGTGTGTGTATGTACGTGTGTTTTACGGTGTGTGTTACCCAGAACGACAGAGCACAGCAAAGCGCAGAATATAGTGTGTGATTAGTTTTTCCACAATCGATTGAGCCTCGCAGCAGCGCTCAACCCTTTTGCCCTGTGCCTGTGCTTGCTTGTGTTTGTGAGCGTAAAGTGAAAAGGGAATACACCTGAGAAGGAAAGCAAAGCAAAGGGTAGCTAATATAAGTGCAGCAGCAGTGTATCATCAACGTGTTCATCCTCACGGCAGAAGTGTTGTGTGTGAAATCATCATCATCATCATCATCGCGCTCGAGCAGTGTGTGCGGGCGTTCCGTGCGTGCGCGCGTGTGTGTGTGTGTGCAGTACGTGTGGTGTGTATTTCCGAAGGTGTGTTTCCATTCTTTTCTCTTCCCCTCTCCCTCTCTTTCTCCCTCGCTGTATGGCTGGCGGGTTGAAGAGTTTGTACGTGCATCGTTCGCTTGACCGCGTGCGTGAATGTGTGCTTCAATCCGCACTCCGTGCCTGTCCCAGTAGTATGCGTGTGCGGTGTGTGATATAGTAGGCAGGGCACGTCGCACGTTAAGTAGTAGATAGTAACGGCATATGCGGTGCGCAGCACACACACACACACAGACACATAGCATGGGGCCCGTGTTTCGTAATAGGCGAGCGAGCGAGCGAGCGAGCAAATGAGAATAGTAGGCGCTTTCACCTCTCCTCCCTCGTGCGCGCTCGCGCCCTTCGCCATGTTTGGTGGCCCCCTTTTCCGCACGTCATCGTTTATCAGCAGCAGCAGCAGCGAGCGGTGGGAGGGAATTCCGCGTTTGCGGGGAGGGTTGGTTTGGGTTGGACGAAGAGCGGGTGGTAATTGTACGGCCCATCCATCCGTCGTATCAATGGGGTGGAAAAAAGGGCCAATTGCCTGTAGATGTGTGCGTGTGTTTGTGTGTGCTGAATTGGTGGAATCGGTGTGGAGCGTGAAAAATCGTGCCAAGTTTTTCAGCCTGCTCGAATCGCGGACATGCTTGCTCGATTTTATTCACTTACCGTTAGCTTCCATCACGTTTTCGTTCCGTACAGGAAGGAAGGGAGAGGCTTCATGACCGATTTTTTTTATCAAAAACGTTCTAAGTGGTGAGGAAGAGATTAGGATATCGTTTTTCACTGAAGGGAGTGTTTTTTTACAAGTCCAAACGCTTAAAAGTGTGGTTTTGTATGTAGTTGTGTGTTTTAAATATTAAATAAAACCGTTAAGTGTATTTTCAGCCTTTTAGAGGCTTTTATTTGCTCTCATATCATTATCAGATTTTGAGTAAAAAGTAACCAACACTTCGTAAAAAAGAAACCCAATTTTGTTCTCCTTTTTGCATGTCGCCTCTGCCTCTGAAATTTGCATGTTCGGGAAGGTCATGAAAGCGTCGTTATCATATTCCGGTGTCTGTGTGTACGGCACACAAACTCTCAAACCAGCAGTAGCTCGTGGAGATGTTGCAGTGTGTTGTTGTACTTGTTGGTACATCAAAGTGGTCATGCCTAAATTTGCTGTCGTTAGTGGCAACCATTTTCGTTGAATTATTCGATTTTGAGTCCAACTGAGGCGCCAACAGGCCCCGTAGTGCAGGGTTCGCTGTACACAATTTAAATTCAGCACGCCCCAGTTTACCCCATTGGATTGTTTAGCGGGATTTAGAGAGAGAAAGGGGGTGTCTCTACTTCCACATCCTATGTCATCTAGCATCCCCCCCCCTCCCTCCTTGCACATGGGCGGCAAACGGAATCACAAATGAAAGCCAACACACCAGCAGGGCAGGAAAATAAATACATTGATATGTGAACAGAAAGGGCAACAGTTGTGTGCTGAGGGCTAAACAGTAATGTGTGTGTGTGTGTGTGGATGTGTTGTGGAAATAAAAACAAAGCAAACACACACACGCACTTAGCCCCTGGCGTGGCTGTGTTAGGGAGAAACCGTAGAAGAGCTCTTTATCTTATATACAAAAAAATAGTTAAAAAATGCCGCTCCATAGTAGTAGTGTGTGTTGTTTTGTTGAACGTGTTTTTTTAAAACGTTCCGATAGCAAAAACATAATCCCAGAAGAGCACAATGCCTAAGGGAATATTGCAAGTATATTAACAAAATACGTCCCCAGCCACGTTAAAGTCCTTGAAATAATAAAAAAAATAATGTTTGAATTCTTTTATCCGGAAATTTAGTGCCAGCATTGAATTTACTACACTGCCAACGGTCGTAAAATAATAAATAAAAAAAAAAAAATTACAACACGTGTTCACTAAAAGTGTGTGTTCCAAGTGCGTAAGTGCGTGTGTTCATATCGCTCAGAAGGAAAAGCAAGCTGCCACAAATATTTGTTTAAGAAAGAAAAAAGGTAGGGCAAAAATCGTATACCTACATTGTGTAAAAGTGTATGTGTGTGTGTGGAAGAATTTTTGTAATATTAATTAAAGATAAAGAAGCATCGATTGGCTTCCCTCAAATCTCTCTCTCTCTCAACCTCCATTGTAACGTTACACCAAAAGCGAAATCGTATCACTGCCAAGTGGAAACACGGTGTGTGTGTGTTCAGCTCGCTTCGTTTTTTTTTTGTCGTAAGAGAGCATCATCACTGTATAGTTGCTGTAAGTCATCTTACAAGCTAAAGCTAAAAAAAGAAAAATACGGACTAGAGCACGCGCGCGGTGTGTTGTGTTGTTGTAGCTGCTATAAAGAAAAACAACAGCGATACGCCACCGACGCCGCCGCCGTCCAGCGTTGTGTTTTCCATCGAAGGGAGACACACAACAGCCAGAGCCAGAACAACGAAAACGAAACGAGAATATCTAGCACAGGGGGAATACGGTGAACGAAACAGTTGACGAACTCACAAAACCCCACGACCAGCAGACACATCACAAAGCAAAAAATCCAAGGTAAGCCATACGATTCCCAAGTCTGCGCCGCGACCGTCTGTCTGTATGTGTGTTCGGTGTGCACAGGTTGCATCGGTCGTTTGATGCATCGGTCTTTATTCCAGGCCAGACTTGTGTGTTGGTTTGCTTCTCGGTGCCGGTGTTTTGTACGTTTTTTTGTACGTGTATGTGTGTGCCCCCATTTAGGGTTTTTACAAAACACAAAGAACGAAGGAACAGAAAAATGCATTGTGTCTGGGTTTTCCTACCTTCTTGCTGTTGCTGCTGCTGCTGCTGCTGCCACCTGATTCGCCGCCGTCGTTGATTGCGCCCTCTTCTCCCCGTCTCTTTGAGCGTTTTGAGTTGTCTTCTTCTGCTTCGGGTTCGGTGTGTCCACGGGAGCTAGAATGTGCCGCAAAACCTGAACAAAACTCGGCTGCAGCAGCCGTTTGAGCGGTTGAACGCTTTTCTTACCTTTGCTGTGTGTGTGTGTTTCTTTTGCCGTGCTTTACACATCGAGGAGATGAAGAAAACTTGCATTCGATCATAATTCCGGCTATCACGAGACGTGTTTAGAGGGGTTTTATGATCGAACTCGAGATTGAAAAACGATAAAATTATGTTAAATATGGTGTTGATAGTCCACAGATACGATTGGTGATGATTGATGATGATGATTAATGATAAAACTCCACCTCAAACTCTAACATAGGTCTGAGAATGGGAGAATTTCCTTGCTACATTTTCGGGGGAAATAAAGAATTTTTGATCATTTTTTTAGATATATTGCATTGTGATTCTTAGTTAATTTGTAATTGTTCCAAACATTTTTGTAACAAATGATTCGAAATTGTGGTAAAAATTAATTACTAGTATTTGACACCTTTAAGAAACTGTCTATAAACCTTGGGAGAAGTTAAACCAACATTGAGAAGCAAGAGAGAGAAAAAAATCTTCAAGAAACCCTGCATAAACCCCAAAACCCATTATTGGAATGTGGTGATACATTGGAAGAGCATTCCCTTCGAACGAAAATCTACAATTCCAAACATTCTTCTATCGCTGAAAACTGTAACCGAGGCAAACAGGGCGAAAGTAAACGCACTGGGTTCTTATACAGAGATTAAATGGCGGAAATCCGGCTCGAAGGACCATCCCGCGCGCGCACCATGTGATTGATTATTTCGCCAGAGGCTTTCTGCTTTGATCCCTTTTGCTACTTCACGCCTATAATTTTGTATGAAATGTATTTCTTCATTCTTCGGTAGTGAAGGGGATAAAATTCTTCAGCAAGAAGCTAAAATTCAATAATCTTTAGAAGAACAGAAATTCAATTCTTCTATCTTTTATCTATTTGAATGACGCAGATTGATTACACATTTCCGCTGAATGCATCGCCGCCAATGCTGGCAAATCAAAATGGGCGATGAAATCAATCATTTTACTCCCTTGAATTCCAGCTGTGATGCACAATTTCGATGGAATTTGCCGATTAATTTATTGGAAATGGTTTCACATGAAGTTTTACGGCTGTTGGAAATGGTATTTGAATCGTGTTTTGATATTTGATGTTTCTCCCTTCGTGTAGTTCAACAAGCGTTGGCTACCATCGCACTAGACCCTTTAATCGGGTTCGGCCCTTCCCCTTCCTAACATTCTGTTGCACAATTTCCACGGCAAGAAAAATGCATTGAATGTATCCTGCCAGCTTTCCGGTTCCGTCTAATTCTTCCTTCGGCCGGATGCCATCGCGCTGCGCGCCCCATACTGCATTCTCTCTCCTCACTTGCAATCCATCAATTGTGTGCATCTAAGAGGGATAGTGTGTGTGTGTGTGTTTGCGTTGCTGCATCCCGAAAAGAAAGCACACTGAGAGAGCCGTTTGTTAACAGAGCCCCTGAGATACGGGGACGAAAAACCCCCCATCAGAAGAAACACTTTGAAGTGCTCGAGAAGCAGCAGCAGCAACCACCACGACCAGCAGAAATGGCTCAGCGCAAAGACAAGCCAAAAATGTAGGTCAAACATTTATTGCACCCCTCCGCAGTGCACCCTTTTCTCAACCTCAACCGTCGTGTTTCGTCGGCGGAGAGATGTGTGTTTTTATATTGCCTCCTTCCCCTTTCTGTCCGCGCTCGATTGCTTGCTGCGTTCGACGGTGCTCTGCCGCTTCGCATTTCCGTCCGATGGTGGACTTTTTTCTTTTCTTTCTTTACGCCTTGGTGTTATGTTGAAGTTTTCTTAAGCGCGTGTTCCCGCGGTGCTTTTGTGTCTTCACAGTGCTTTTTCTTCTGCGTGTGTGTGTGTTTGCACGGTAAGAACAGGTGGAAAGAAGGGAGTTTTTGGGGTGTATCGCGTTTGCACAACAAAATTGTAAGAACAACACACATACACACACACACACTTCTAGACCGGTGTGGCATGTTTTCTTAACATTCATATGTTAAAAAATGAAAATGTGTGACATGGGGACTGTCATTTTGCTTTCATTTTGTTTTATATTTATATTACTTTTGTTGCATTGTCAGAGAAGCATTTTTGGGAAAAACTTGGTACTTTCAGTACTAATCGTCTTTATACATTTTATACAGCTCTTTTAGATAAAATGCAATCTTTTTTAGTAATATTTATGCTTGTAATTATCGACTTATTTTGTCTTTATTACATATTTTTTATTACATATTTATTACATTTTTTTATATTTATTACCTTTTTTTATTACATATTTTAACTAGTTTATTATCTATGTTTTGTTTTGTTATTTTCATATTTTTGTATACTTTTTTTTAGCTTTTTTCATAATATAATTATGTAAAAAAGAATTAAATTTAAATTTCCAAAAGCCATGTTTAGTTTACTAACAGTTTACTAACAGTTAAGATAAATCCTAACAAATAAATACCATTGAGCAATACAGTCATACAAAATGCCATACAAGCTCTTCACAATCACTTTGAAAAGATTTCCCTTTATGCACAATTACTCTCACACACACACACATACACTTCCTCACCATGAGTTGCACATTCCAGTGCATCTACGGCAGTCGGTTAACCCTTTTTCTTGTTGGCGACGACAATTTTCTCTCTTCTGTGTCGCTCGGCTTGGCTTGTGTTCCGTTTTGCCTACCACTCTACCTGGTGGTGCACATAGCAACCTCGTCGGAGCCTTTGTGTGTGTTTGAGTGAGGAGGTTTTCCCTGAGCCTGACAACAGCAAGCGTGACACAGTGCACAAGCGAACGCTTCTAATGTTCTTACTGCCGAGCTTCGAACGCCTCCGAAGCAGTGGTACAACTATTTCACAATGATTGTAGATAAATAAACTTTGCCATAGTCTGGCCTATCGCTCACATATACACACACAAAAACACCCTGGGGGGCTAGTTTGTCTCCTTTGAGAGTTGAGTAGATATTTGCTTCCTTGATCTACTTCTGCATTTTTTCTGCACCCTGTTTCCTACCTAATGCCAAAGGGGGCATTTTCTAACGCTTATATTAAATGCAGATAAATATACTTGCGAGAGCAGGAAGGGAGGAAGGCGGTCGTTTATCTTTCCGCGAGTAATTGCCCCAAGTCGTCGTGGCGCACAACACTATAAGCTTCGTGGCTCGAAGGGGGGGGGGGGGGGGGTAAGCAGTGTCGCGCACCGAATGCAGCGCTGCACAGCGCACTGGAAGCGAATCTGGGTCGGGGACTTGATCACGTTTTGCTGCTGCTGCTGTTGCTGCACACTCGAACCTCCTCCTTCACCAGAGACCAATAAACGCCACTTCTAGTGCACAGGCCCCCTGGATTTGGATTGGGTGTCTTTGGTTGGTGGTTGATGTTTGGCAGCTGGCAGCGAAAACCTAGAACTGCATTTAGCAACAAAAAACAAACAACAATTGCAACAAAAAAAAAAGCATTTCGAAGGGCACAACACTCCTCTAGCGCTGAAAATAGCAAATCAATGTTTTAGTTCATTGGATTTTGTGTTGTTTGTTACGCCTCGCGCAAACTGCAACTTGCATTATTTCTGTTTGTCTGTCTGTGCACTTCGTTCGTTCGTCCGTTCTTTTGATGCACTTTTCATGATTGCATATTGCTGGAGAGAGCGAGAGCGAGAGAGAGAATGAGCTATATCAGAGTAGAAGGTTTTCTTTTTCAAACAATCATTCTACAAAGCACAAAACAACTAACACAGCCAACAGAGCCCCACGCTGGCATGATTATTAGCTCCAGTGCGCCGGTTAATGCGACCACCGAGCACCACCGGCAAGGGGGGGCAAGGGTAGTAGGACAAAGGTGCGGCGGAGCGAGAAGTCACGCCACGCGGAAGTGGTGCTGTGCTGGGAGCAGCGGGGATTTTGCCTTGGGATAGGTAATGGTTTTTTTTAGTATCGTGTTGTTTGGATGCCGCGGCGTCCGCAGCCGCCATCATCGCCGTCGTTGTTGTCGTCATCAACGGGGCACACTGTTTGCTCCGTTGGTTGCTGTTGGTTTGGTTGGTTGTTGGATGTCGTCGTCGCAAGATTTCTTCCCTCGTTGAAGGCAACATCACCTTCCCCGCGCCACCGTTATCGATGTCGGCCACCTAGCTACGGTGGGGGGGGGCATGATGTCATGCCTTTTTATTCCTTCAATGCTGTGGTGGTGCATTACGTTAATAACCCATACTTAAAGGGTTTGTGTACTGCCGCATGCGAGTTGGATGGAAGCTCGTTGATAGGTGCTCTTTAATTGAGTTGAGCTTATTAAAAGAGGAAGGGTTTTTGTAAAAAAAACAAAAAACGGGTTATTCTACTTCTCAAAATAATAAAAAATACTGATTATGATATCAACTGAATTTGTTGTGATATCAACTGTTTTAGTGTTTAATCACATACAAAGACAAATAATTAAAAAATGCTAAATTAAAAGGTTTAAATTTAATAAACATTCTCTACCCAGTTTCTGCTATTATCTGCCTGTTGCTTCAAATTCAACAATTCAAAATTCAAATTCCAATTTTGCAACATTTTTGTCGCACCATTTGCCGGAAAAGTCGCAACTTTAACCTAAATTTCACACACTTTCACTATCATAAAATGATCGACACGTGTGCCTTTTTAGTCTCTATTGCTTTGAAACTAGAGTTCAAGTTTGCTTTTTTGCTTTGTTTGAAAATATATGTGTGCGCAATCGTATGGAACGATGGCACGAAAATAACAAAATAAAAGATACACACGGCACAATAAATTTGCCACAATCGCTGGCTGGCTGGCGCACGTGTATGCCGTTGCAATAAGGTCAGCCAAAAAAAGAAAAGAAAAAAGAGAATGATCACCTGTGTGTTTGGTATGAGGGTTTCCGATGCTGGAAAAAGTTGCAAACTATGAATTAAAATACCAAATAGTCCACATGGTGAAGCAACTGTTCGATTGTGAAACAATGTTTTTGGCGTAGAATTATTGTTAATTTTTAGCTACATTTGGTACAGTAAGATCTTAAACATCGTATCAAGAAGCTGTCAATTTCTAAGCTTTTTTTAGGCTTTGACAATTAAATGATGTATTACTTACTTACTTATCCGGCGCTACAACCGCTTTGCGGTCTTGGCCTGCCTCAGGAGTGTCCGAAACCGCTCACGGTCTCGCGCCTTCGTCTGCCAGTCCGTTATCCCGGCCTTAATGGCGGACGCCTCCACGCCATCTTGCCACCTCAATTTGGGCCTACCACGCCTCCTCTGTCCTTGTGGACGGCCTAAAAAGACTTTACGGGCTGGGTCGTCCGTTTCCATGCGTATAACATGGCCAGCCCACCGGAGCCTGGCGAGCTTTATACGCTGTACGACAGTGAGGTCGCCGTACATCTCGTATAGCTCGTCATTATAGCGGCTCCTCCATTAATAAATGATGTATGCTTGCTTCAAATCTGGACCTATCCGTTGGGTCCCTTTCGGGTTCCTTTTCTAACCAGCTTAATCGGCTCCTCCAAAGCTCGCTCAACGTACATTGCACGCGTTTTAAACGATTTAACCAACATCATTCCGTTGTGCGATGAACCTTCATGAAGAAAAAAGGACAACCAACCACCCGTACGCGGGAAGAGCAAAAATAAATAAATTCAAACCCCTTTTCCCTTACCCCCAGCGCAAAGGTTGGGACCAGAAGCAAACAAAGAAATAGTTCCCTTTTTTTAAGCCGTCGGGCCAACCTCCCCATCATCCCCTGGATGGATGGTACACCTTCTCCAGGGTTTGCGCGATCGCGCGTCTTCCTTCGCGTTGGAGTTCATGTGGTAGTATGTGCTGTGGACTAAAGGTTTTGGAGTTCGGCCTTTTGCCATGTATGTGCCCTCTCACACACCGTTTGCTTGGATCGCACAGAGTGTCCAGTGTGTGTGTGTTTGCGTTTACTCTGGACCGTCTATCTTTCACTCCTATTTTTGTGTGTGTTTATTGTTGGACGACCATTAGCGGGTCCTCCGATCGTCACCGCTGCCGCCGCCGCCAACGTTTTTCCGTTCTTAAGTCGGCGTACTGCGTTCGTATGTGAGACTTTCAACCTGCCTCGAAACCGTGGGATGCGGGTTGAAGCCGACAAGCTTTGTTTGAGCATCGACTGGTGGTGTTGTGGTTCTTGCGGTGTTTAAACTCTTCTACGCTTCTCGACAATTCACGACGGGCCAGAGACGAAGAAGAACGCACGAGAGTGGTTTGGACAGGAACGCTGCCCTGATTGCGGACGGAAATGGTTGGAACATTCCTATATAAACAATTTTTTTGTTGTATGTTTCTTCGAATGGAATTCTGAATTAGAAATTAAAGGTTGTTTGTGCCATTTAATTATAACATTATGTAATAATTCCAATTGCGTAAATAATTCCAATTCGATTGTCCCACTTTTTAATAAGCTCAAACATTTAGCCTTCAAATTGCTATCCAAAGGCAAAGGTAAAAAAAAAAGACTTCAATAAACATTCGCAGAAACACACACATTCATTTGCACGGTTAAACTATTTTGTAAGTTACAACCTTGCTGGCCGACGCACTCTTCGGATTACAAGCTCTGCCGGGGGAGGATCATAAATTAACCCTGCCTCTCTCACCATCGGCATGCGCTGATGCGACCGTGTAGTACACCAGGAGGGGCCCAAAGTGCAAAG
Source organism: Anopheles arabiensis (assembly GCF_016920715.1). Lineage (NCBI taxonomy): Eukaryota > Metazoa > Arthropoda > Insecta > Diptera > Culicidae > Anopheles > Anopheles arabiensis. Next base: position 11,314,603 of record NC_053518.1, read on the forward strand.
TAAATACGATATAAAGCTGGCTGTGGCACTGGACCAAGCACCAAGTGCACAACTGCAAACACACGCAGCTTGTGCTCACCTCGTGGTTGGTGTTTGCTTTCCTTGTGTCTGCGCGTTCTTGGATGACAGTTGGGGGGAGATTTGTGTGTTGATGGTGTTTTTATTCCCGCAGTTTGGGGTTGATCACAACACTCTCCTTCCAGCTCTGCAATGGGGCTGACGATGTGTCATGATGCAAGTGGCACAAACTGAGTGAGTGAAAGCGGCAATAAAAACACAGAGCGATGCAAACCAGGAGGAGGAAAGCTACAAACAAAAGATTAACCAAAGGTATTAGTTAGCGTAAGCCAAACTTTTGCACAAAACCAACGCACACATCACACACACAGTGTAAGATAAATGAGGATTTGGGTTGTTTAAATGTTGTTGCTGTTGCGCGCCTTGTTGTTTGAAGATCCGTGTCGCCAGTGCAACATGCACATCACCCAACGAGAAATGGCAACAATTGCCCAACGAATCTCGGTGCACACACAACCAAGCACTGGCGGCAGACATAGCGCAAATAGCGCAAAACTCTCAATTCACCGTTAGATGCATGTTGGTCTGTGTGTGCCCGATCGAGGGTTCAAATGATGATAAAATACGAACTGCACTCTGAAGGTATGAGTGTGTGTGTGTGTGTGTGTGTGTGTGTGTGTGTGTGTGTGTGTGTGTGTGTGTGTGTGTGTGTGTGTGTGTGTGTGTGTGTGTGTGTGTGTGTGTGGTAGAAATGCATTTGGCGCACAAACTCGATAACTTCCTTTACTCCTCCCCCATTTACCGTCGCGTTTTAGCCTCCCATTTGTGCTGCGAATTGATGTCTCGGCATGCAACGGAGAGAAGACAAAGAACTAAAAAAAACGGGGCCATCTAACGGGTTTACCGGTTCGGAGGAGGTGGGAAGGGTGGGAGAGTGTATGCACTCAAAGGGGCCATGTGCATGTGTCTGCAATCGGGAATGCGAATGTGTTTGATTTCATTTAGCCAATGCATTTCAACAACACCATTTTTATGGGCTTGCAATTTGGCAATTTGGACCCATTTGTACTCTATAAGCCTTTTTTAAATTATGTTTATCCTTTAAATAATATCTATCAATTGTTTTGTTTTATTTATCATTTATTTGAGTTGTATTATCATATTCGACGATTTATTTATTATTTATGTCATCAATAATACATTTTTAAATATGTTTGAAATGTGTTCTGTTATACGTTTTAGTAGAGTTTCTTATTTTATTACGAGTTTTCAGTTCTATTCAAATTATTAGTCATTTAATTGACATTTGAATAGATTTATTTATGTTTTACCATGGCTGAGGAAATTTTTTTATTTATGTACTTAGTTTTTATTATTTTATCGATTACACGTTGCTAACATCAATTTCTTTGTACAATTGTTTGTTATTTGATTGTTATTTGGTACAAGCATAATTTTTTATTGTTGTTTTCATTTATTTACTTTGTTAATTTATTTATTTTTATTACAAATTAATATTAAAATAAATTTGTAAAATATTACAATTGTTAGGGTAAAAAAAGTACAAAAAAGAACAATTTTATCCGTGTGCCACAAATAGTACGCTCTTGGCTAGATTAAAATAAAGCATGAGGAATGTTTTATTCGTTGTTTATGTGTGTGTACTCCTCTATGTGTGTTGCACGATTGTACGTAGGTAGGAAACAATTTGCTTCCCCTCTCTAGCTCTAAATCTCCCGCCTTTAACCCTTCGTTACCCCTCGCTCCGCACCCCATACACACACAACCATGTCGGCTCAACAAAGACTTCGCCGCGAGTGCACTTTTTATCGTTACTGCGGCATTACGAGAGACGCATTCGTTTGCGACAAAACACAGCAAAAGAACAACGTTTTGGTGGTGGGTGCATCGCGCGCGATGCATTACGACGGCGTGCGCATGGTTTTTCTGCGTGCGTGCGGTGTGTGTGTGTGTTGCTCTAGGGCCACTGCACTGCTCTCTCTCCCTCTATGTGTGTGCAATCGTTTGGCAAAAGGCATCGTTAAAACACGGTTCGTTTGGCGTTCTTTTTTGTCGTCGCTTTTTTCCCTCTCTCTCTCTCTTCCCCCCTTTTTGCGATCGTGTGGTGCAATGCGTCGTCGTCGTCGTCGCGATCGTGACTTGAAGATTGTCATTTTATGCTGCATGGTAGATCGGCAGATATTGCAATCCGCTCTAATGTGTACCGTAAGAGCAGCGGCAGCAGCTTTTCTTGTAATCTTGTGTGTAGGAAAAAGGGAAGGAAAGTGAGGCGTACATTTAGGCGGCCACTTTACATGCAAGGCGGCAAATGTTTGAGTGCGGGCGGCGTGTAGGCTGTGGGTAGGAAAAAATGGCACCACCAGCATAAAATGGGAAGCAATTGTGCAACAATTTTCTAATGGAGGGAAAGATCTGCAAAATAGTATGGTATTACCTACATGCAATACAGGGTTTTCCAGGAGTTCTCATAGCTGTGGGACACTTTATTGACTCTTTCATACGTGAAATGAACTTTATGCAATGGGAATTTGACTCTATGGCACCCTTGTTGGGCAAATCTAATAGGAATTTCCAAGCAGCCTGTCCCAAAAGGGTGCCATAGAGTCAAATTTCCAACACATGGGAAGCTTACTTCCGATAAGAAAGAGTCAAGGAAGTGTAGATAATATGCAGCAGTGTTTATCATTATGGAAACCTTTTTCACCGTTCTTGCTTTACAAGTTACATCAACTCGTATGCTGCGTTACGTGTGATTTGCTAAAAAAAAATAAAAAAAAATAAACTTTTCAAAAACATTTTGGACGCAACCGAAAGAAAACTAAATTCGGCCTTTGTTACGCTTAGTTGTTGAGCAATCAGCTATGGTTAGCAGTTCTCGATTATGAGCGCATTTCGTTGGTTTTGTTGCCATTTAGAGGGTCAACTTTTGTCTTGATGTAATTAATGGTGAAATTATGTAAAGATATTTTATTCTTTTTCGCAATTATATTCCCCCCAAAAATTAAAACTATTTTATCGTCAGGCTTCCCTACATAAAGCTGTCATTTGCAAGGGATTTATGTGTCCTCTCCCGTTAAATGTCAACCGAAACCGTCGGCTTCATCTGCCACATTTAAAGGAAACGCGCTTTGTACGCCCTTCAGCACACGTTACCGCGCTCGGTTACGTTAATGCATTCTTAATGCCTTTTTGGAACGCCGGAAATGGAACAGTGTCACGCGGAGGAAGTGGGGGTTTAGTTAATACAACGCTCCCGCGTAAGTGCATTCGATGCATGCTTCCGGGGTCTGCTCTTCGCCACGCTTGCAAGCAGCAACGTTCGAAGATCAACTGCCTTTGTGGAACCATTTGTTGTTCCGCTTGGTAATTAAGTGTACCAGAAGGGCCATGCATTTGTGTGCACAGTGTGCCGGTGGAAGTATGTGTAACTAATAGCTTAATATTTGTCGACCGCGTGTCGTCGGCAATTGTCACAAAGTTAGAAAAGGCGCCAGAGAGGAGAAGCAACAGCGTGATGAGCTGACCCGAACATATGTGGGCCGTTATTTGTGCTCTCCCTGTTAGCTGTGTTGGCTTTTAATCCTTATTCCTGAGTGCACCCACACGATCCTCGAGAAAAGGTGAAAAATTGCTTGCATCTGGTTGTGTAACGGCGTTATCGTAGGTTTGAAGCATAGTTTCTTCCACGGAGTGTCATGCGGGGAGAGTAAAGAGATGGTGCGGGCGAGCACACATGCTCGAAACGGCTGAACGGGGTAAGCGGAAACCGTGATTCATCATTCGGCCGGTTGCCATGGAGTCGCCGCCACTCACTGATCCACCGTGTCAAGCACGTGCTTGATTGATATAACGGCGCCTTGACGTTTGGAATTATTGAAATGGATTCCGTTGAATGCCACCACCAACACAACCTTTACGTCATACAGACCGTGCTGCTGTGCTGCTCTGTGTCAACAGAACGTGTCTCCATAACTCACCGGTTTGGCCTGTAATCCATCCGGGGCGGCACAGTCCCCCCGGATCAAACAAAGTATGCGTCAGATGAGTTTTTAATAGAAGTGCTACGTTTGCACGATTACAAAAAACCCTCCTCCGCATTTGCTTTTTTTTCTCAACGTGGATTCATTCCATTCCATGAATGGGCGCGTAGAATCATTTGGTTGTTTCCTGATAAACGTAATGACGCTTTTTGCAGTGGGGTTTTTTCCACGTCTAAAACCACAAAATGAAGATAAAATCGTTACACAAGAGCGCAGCAGTTTTGGAGTTTTGAAAAAACACCCTCGTTTAAAGTAACGCTTACATCAAGAACAGATTTACGCAAAGAGGCAACAAATCAGTGTTATCAGTTGCCATTGGACATCATAGCAGTTAATGGGGGCCTTCACGATTCTAGTTAGTTTTTTGTATGGAGTTTGACAGTTGGAGGCTGAAATCATGTAAACACTCCATACAAAACCACACAAAAAACTAGCCTGCAATTTTCAGTCTAAATTATTCTAGCCTCAAAGCTAGAATTAGATTCGAGTACTTGCTCGAAAACACGGTGTTGTTTACATTTACCCCAAGGTGCATTAATGAAATCAGGTGATCGAATCTGGAATCAAAGTGTATGTAGTCCAGGTGGTCTCATAGCATTTTTATTACCAATTTTTAACATCACTTTTTGACAGAACGAGTGAAAACTTTTGCTTCAACGAGCTTTCTGGAGGCTCGACGAATACTCAAAATACTATTACAATCTTCATTAAGAAGCAGAAGCGATAAAAATCGGTCTTCTAAATTCATACACCTTGGGATAAGCCCACCTGTATATTATACTCCCTCAGATAGCTGCTCGAAAACTGCTATACAATGCAAACAGCTGACAGGCTGAAATTTCAGCCTACGAGCTTCAAACGGAAAGGGCCCCAATACTGGCTTACGTTGGATATTGAACTTCAACATTTATTTTTTTTTAATTTGCATTTGAATTGATTTTGTGTTTCTTTTGGTTTTTCTGTTTCTAATTTTAAATTTAATTAAATTTTTAACATTTCAGTAAAAGTTCAAAAATGCTTTTTTCTTAGTTGCCTATGTGTTGTCAATTGTTTTACAATTTTTTACAAAGTAATTAAGTTGTTTTGTGAATTGTACACCTACATTAATTTTGCGTAATTTCTGAATTTGTATCTTTTTTTGTATCATTTTTAATTTTTAGTTTCATTTGCACCAAAGTTAAAAAGCATTTATTTTTCTTATAAATTGTTTTCAATGTTTATAACTGTTATGTTTCACCACGAGCATGCACGAGATATAACAGAATCTTCGTCTATTTGGCGTAACGTCCTACGCGGACCTGCCGGCCTATAAGGCTTTCGAGACTTGATTCATTACCACACACCGGATAGGATAGTCAAATCCGTGCTACGGGGGGAAGGTCCATTCTAGGCTTGAACCCATTACGGGCATGTTAATTGAGTCGTTCGAGTTGACGACTGTACCACCGGACCGCCCCAGGAGATATGCGGAATGTTGCAATATAAAGAATATCAAATGATATCACAATTGGTTCACTTGTTAATGTAACAAAAGCAGTTTTTGACTTTATACTTTGTGACATTGTGTGTCTCAATGTTTCCAGAACGACCCTTATGTTTATTAACGTAAGAAACTAAACCTTTTGGCATGAAAGAATGCTGCAAACTGTGGTGGTGTCATGTGAACAATTTGCATTTATTGTGATTTACTTTGTCTCCTTGAGTACGTTTGATATGAAATATTCTAATCAATATTCTGGAAGCTCTTTGCATCTACATTGCATTTAGTGTTCTCCCTTTCTTAGATCATGCTTTATAGTCACTACTTCTGCCATCGTTAAATCGAACGTACATTGAAGCAAACCCCACCGATCAGCTGATCGAATGCTGCTCTGGCACCACAACAGTCTCTATCGCCCGTTATGAATAAACTCAGCACGCTCGTTAACGGTCCATGACGTTTATGACGTTATTGACGAGCAATATATCTCTTCCCTTGTGTAAGTGTGTGATGATGTATGTTTAAAATGCATTTTTTTTGTTCATGTATGCATCCAGACTGCACAATTTAACAACTCACACATGTGTGAGCGCGTGCGCTCATGTGGGTAATAATCGCTGAGCATCGCGTGTTGCAGTGAATAGTAAAAACAGCAAAAAGAAAGGCAAAAAACCCCGACACCATCACGATGGCTAGTCAAGCTGGCTGGCGCGATGATGACGATGATGTGTGCTGTGCCATGTGTTCCGGATAAATCTTGCGCCAGACTGAAGTTGTGTTTGCTGGGTGCGATGTGATGCGCGTCTGGGCTGCGATGAAAAGTGCAGCTGGCAATCTCGCTGCTGCACTGCTTTCACTGTGGCGGTGTAACGGTGCTCACGACATAAAAATAGAACACATCGTTTTACTCCGTCCGTGTGTGTGTGTGTGTGTGTGTTTGCTTTCTTAGCGATTGGAAAGGGGCGCGGCACCAGTAAAAATAAACTGACACATCTTGCCTTAACCAACTACTTTCCTTTATTTATCCATGCACAAGGGGGAGGGGATGTAGTTTACAACCATTTCCATACGGAGTAAAAGAAGTTTACTCGTCACCTTATTACCAAATGTTTTACGATCGATCGACGTGTGTGTGTGTGTATGGGTGTGCGTGCGCAACAATTCAATTCAAGAAGGTAGGAGAAAGCAAATGGGGTTTGAAGTCGAAATGCATTTTCCGCTTGGATGCATTCGGCCATAAAATCAATCCATACGTTCGCGTGTGTGTGTGTGTCTGTGTGTTTATTTTTATTTGCACAAGACTTTACCGGTATGTGCGAATGATATGCTTGCGTTTGTGTTATCCTTTTAGCCCGTAAACTTACATTTTATTGCTGTGGCTGGGGCTGGGACTGGGCAAGAAGAGTGTCCCAACCCGGGGCAATATGTGGATTGCTGGTTTTATTGTTTTTTGAGCAAGGAATTTTACGACCAATTTGCCCAACACATTGTAACTTTCGCCCAACGTGTGTGTGTGTGTGTATAGTTTACTTTCAAACGACCATTTAGGGCGCATATTAAAATGTTGCTGTGTTTGGAGATTTTGCGCTTATTTATTTTACTTTTAACATGTTTATTTTTGTGTGTGTGTGCGTTGATTTGTTTCCATTTTTTTTTGCTGTACACCGCTCATTCAAATGGTGATGTTGCAAAAATTGGCGCCCTGACCTACCCCAAACAACAAACAGCTCAATAACAAACTCGCTCGCAAGTTTCGCAAAAACGCTTCTCTTTATAGTACTCTTTGCTCTCGCTCTCTCTCTCTCTCTCTCTCTCTCTCACTCTATCGTTGTGCTCTCTATTAAAATAGCTCCAGCGTGTGTGTGACTACTATTTGCACACATTTTCGCGAAACACACGACGGACCTCGGGAGGGGTTTAATTGGATAAATAACAAAACTCACACACCAACGCGTTCGGCCGTCCGTTGTGTGTATTATTGGTACCACCCCCCGTTAAATGGCAATGGGACGAGAGAGATCGAATCTTGGAAGTCGTCAAACGATCAAACGGAGCAACAAGAAAATAGGTGGGGGTGGGGGGGGTGGGGGGTAACAGTGAGGCACCACTCACAAAAAACACACACATTCCACCCCAGCTGCTGTCTCTTCTCTCCGGTCACCGGCCGCCGTGGAAACGATCGTGCTCTTCGGTTTGGGGAATGGGGGTGCTGCTGCGCGGTCCACCAATCACCATCATCACGCCGTGCATTTGTGAGCGGATGAAAAAGTTCAACGAACCTCGCGCGCACACACGATCCTCGCGGTTCGGATCACGTACGCCCGCGGGTTCTTCTCCAGCTCACTTTGGCAGAGTGTGATAGGTGGTGTGTTGTTGCGTGTGTGTGTGTGAGCACTGAAAGATGTACCATCATTCCCCCCCTTCACACCAAGCACTGAAAACATTGCGGAAGATCGAGCACAGACCCGCATATAATATACCCAACGCAACGAAGCGATATGATGTCCGCCCGCAACTTCGAAAAGGGAGCGTCGCGTCGCGTGCCGTATCGAAATGGAGCTGGGAGGGATGTGCTGGTGGGGAGCCGCTGCCTCCCCAACCCAGCTCTTTAACTTGTGTGCCATTTTTCGGTCAACGCGCTCTCTCTCGCCAGCGTAAGCGTTACCTTTCGCATGCCTCTCTGACGTCATGGGCTTCTGCGTACGGGCGTCGCTTCAGCGTCGCTTCCGCGTCGCTCTATCGCCATTACGGATTAGAAGCTTTTTTTTATTGGCAGAAGAACGTTCACCCTTCCTTGTACCATGGTTCCGTGGTATGGTGTGTGTGCGTGCGTGGTGGCAAACCTGCCCAAAATCAAACCAAAACCAGTTAGCAACTGGATAGAGAATCGTTCTGGACTGGACGGCAGGATGTATAGCTCAACCATCACCTGCTGCTGCTGCTGCTAGGTCTCTCGGCCTCTATTCGTGTGTGAGGAATGCGTTGCAAAGCGTATTACTCACAACAGTTGGGATGTTGCCAAAAAAAAACCCCGTTATCGAAATCTAATCGCGTCACGCATTTTGGACGGAACCGGTTTTTGAATGGTGGAATTTCCTCCTAGGCCACATTCTATTACTAGGAATGTTAACCCACCTCACGTGCACTATGAAAGGTAGTAGTGGTGATAAACCCCTATACTAGGAGTGTGCGTCGTGTGTGGTGGTGTTTCGTGTGGGTTTTTGTTGATGTGACGTACAAGCGTGTTTTTAGCGCAGTTTACGTGTCAGATTTGTTCTATGTTCGATAAAGAGAGGCTTGTTTTAGTGTCCGATTGTACTCCTTTTTCATCAAGTTTATTTTCTACTTGTTTATTTATTGTTGGTGGGTGGTTTATCTATTATTTTTATACAATTTGTGTTTGGTTTGGTCAACTATCTAGTTACACTCTCGAATATTTTCACTTTCACTACTTGTTTGTACATTCAAGTCTGTTTTTTTTCTATTATTTTTATATGATTTGAGTCATGTTTTGTCAACTTTATAGTTATACTTTCAAACATTTTATTTATTCTTACTCTTATGCTTATATTTCCGCAATTTTATGTTTCATATTTTATTTACCTTAATCAATGCTTAATTAGGACCAAAATCTACCATTTCATTTTACTCTTTGGCTATTTTTGACAATAGATGGAGGATCGAACAACTTTGCCCTGTTTAGTAATATGACCTAATACTTAGATATTTACCCTACTGTCTACAAACTGGATATTTTCAACCCGTGTCTTTTAGTCTTCTCTTCGTCCTCCTCGCGTTTTCCGACAGAAGCATGACCCAAATTCTTACATGTGATTGCGCAGCAGATTTGAACCATGCTACCCCGTGGTAATACCGATTGCCATACCTATGTGTGTCAGCACATGTTTGCAAACACAACACACATCTCCCGCTCCCGGCCAGAACAAGCATATTTTCAAACCCACCAACATCTCACCCCCCCGGGGAGCCACAATAATTATGTCGCAATCCGTTGGTTGACAAACGAGAATGGGATTAACAGCTGCTGTAACCTACCTACCAAGATACATCTCTCCCCATCTCTTGTTTGATCATTTGCTGTCATATGCCTGTCAATATTTTGGGAGGTTTTCAGGCCCTTTTAGCCTGCTGCGTCACTTTCTTTCCCCATTTGGGAAGAGGTTGAGGTGTTGTGGGTGGATCTGAAACAAAATCTCACTCATCCGACGATGCTATAGTGAGTGTCATTGTGCTACATTTGGAAACAATACAGCAACACTGGGCGCGCATCATCCAACACAACTTCACAGTCATAGCCAACAGAAACAAAAACCTGTTCAAGTGTGTTTGTGCGTAAAATGAAACAAAATAAAATGAAATACACACACATACACCACATAAACCAGTTCCACGCGTTCGAGCTCTGGTGCATTCCACCGCGCGTCGTTCATTATTTAATGATTTGCTTTGGCTCTTGCGTTTCCGATTTGGTTTGTTCAAAACCGGTACCACCGGATCAACCAACACCCCCTGTCTTCTCCACTGGGGATGCTGTTAAAGTGCAAGGCAATGGTGCATACACACACACACACACACGCACAATGCATCATTTAAATATTTTTCGGTGTGAATCACACACCGATCGTTTTGATATGGTTCGCCCTCGTTAATTATTAATTTCGTTCGTTGGGATGATCTCGCTTTAACGCTTGGATGAAGTTGGAATCGAGATGAAAGATTTGAAAATTAGAGGGAAATATTAATTAATTAACGATTTCATCGCCTTCAAACATTTTGATTCATGGTTGTGCTTGTGTGCCGGAAAAGGCAAATAAATCATTTGATTAGGTGAGTCAAGAGTGGGCAGCTTCTTTTCGGGGAGGATTGCACGCTTTTTCAAAACAGGTATCATAAAACTTTATTACACCCTTCCGGAGGGAAGGGATGTTGATTGATTTGGAGGCGTTTTTTTGGATGTTGTTCCAAGCACTATTAACAGCGAGAAATATCATCAAAGGAGAGTGAGAGAAAAAAAAAGAAATGGAATACTAATAAAAATAGTATTACCTCTTCACGGGTTTTATTTAAATTTTTATTGCCCTAGAAAAAACCTAAAAAAAAAAAAATAATTCAATTTCACACGATGGAGCTTTAAACGTCTTTCAACAGCAACATAATATACGACGCTTTTACTGTTAACAGCGTTTGCTGCTGAGGAGGAGGAGAGGCCCCGTGGTGGCCGAAGACTGGCTCCGTAAATCATCATTTCGTCCGTGTGCCGCCGGGGTGCGTTAAACGAGCAAGGACTAAATCCTTGTTTTTATTGTTAAACCACTCATTAGCTGATTTATACGACTTTATCTGCCCGTTTTTGTCCGTTTTCGGCCCCAAAATCATTTCGGGGAGAGCAAAAAATGAAAGGGATGGGGGAAGATATTTTAAAATTCTTGCTACATTCGCAGGTACACATACAGATACAAAAAAATAAATAAATAAAATAAAACGAACCAAAAGGATGAGCTCATAAAACGCGAGAGACACAGTGTTGCACAGGTTTTGCGGGGGGAGGGTTGGTGGGTCGAACGGGGCGAACGAGACACACGAAACACTCGATTGACCGCGGCCGAGGGACACACAGCGCACAACACACCGATTGTCCGATCCGGCGGTCGGTGGCAACTGTTTACAGCCCTACCGGGCACAGCTTTTTATTTCCCCACGGCGAGTGGTGCTGGCTTGGTAGTAGTATTGGTTGGTCGGTACGTCTCCCAGACAGAAGGAGACGATCGTTTTATGGTGCATCTGATCGCTTGGCCTGCTCCCCTTTTTTGGTACCATCCCCCGGCTGTGTGTGTGTGTGTGCTACCTTATTCCGCGGGCCAATTGTCTGTTAGAGCCCTGCGGGAGGACGCGATTGTTGGTTTGTTGCTTTTGCTACGTTTCTTCACTCTACACAAAACGTACAACACCAATACAGACGCGGGGATATTAGGGGAGGCAATACCACACTGCCAAGGGCAAGTGGAGACGAGAGAGAGAGAGTGGCAGAGAACGACCCAAGAACGAACGTCTAAAATGAAGACGAAAAGTTTATTGAACCTTCTTACACCTTCGTCGGGGGCGAGGTCGATCCGCGGGCGGCGGCAGCACTCCCGGTACCGGTCGCTGGCTTCATCTTCCACTTCTTCACCCTCTACCACCTCGCCCGCGGTCAACCGATTGGACCGTGCGCACCCCAGTTAGCTCACCCGGCGGCGGCGGCGGCGTATCTTGATTGGGGGATGATGTTGGTTCTTCTTTGTGTGTGTGTCTGTATGCTAGTTCTCTCTTCTTTCCATCTTGCATCTCTGTACACTCACTCACCCGTCAAGCGTCTAGCAGAGTAGTGAACGCACACCGCTCGTAAAGTTAAACCGTGCGGAAACATGCGGAACCAAACAAAAAAAAAAAGACAACCGACGACCGACCAAAATGTATTTTGCTGCGCAATATTAGTCCGCGACGACGGAGATCTGCTTCTCTTCCACCCTACACCCCACCTGAGATTGCATTCTGGCGTTGTGTCTGCGAGATAAGTAAAGTGCATTCAACTGAGCGTACGTTTGGCACATTTTTTTTTTTTGCTGCTGTTGTTGGCGGCGGCGTTGTTCGCCAGTTCTTGGTTTATGACTGACCGGCTGTGTTTTTTTACTCTCTCTCTCTCCCATTCCTTCCTTTGGTGTGTGTGTGTGTGATGGAAATTGGTCACGGGGTGGTGTGTTAAAAATGATGAGCCAGGAATGATGACGACGATGGACTGGGCTGGGGGAAGTCGGTCCATTTACCCTACAACGCGTCACAAGGGCGGTGGCACAGATGTGTGTCAATTTTCTTCGACATCAATTTGCGCGCTTGTGCCCTGGGTCGGTCTGTGGGGTGGCCGTTGTACTGGAGTGTCGGTTGTTTTGGTTAGGTTTATTGTATTTTATCGTTTTCAATCGTATTAAATCGTATTGTATTTTTATGAATCGTATTGCATTTTTTTTTCGTATTGTATAATGCATTGTTTACAGTAAGATTTCAGCTGCAAGAGAGCTTGAAGGCATTTTACTAATTGTGAAACACGATAATTAGGCTGACTTCTAAAAATAAAACAAACAACATCAAAATTGAAAAAAAAAAATTAATTTAAAAATCGCTAAAAACTTTTCAAATAAAATAAAGATACAGTAACAATGACTTGAAAGATGAAAGTGAACGAGAAACAACTTAAGGAAAGTATCACATTAACAAAAAGATTAAAAAATAGGACACATAATAAGAAATAGGAGAAAAAGAGAAGAAATGGAAATAGAAATAAATAGAAATAAAAATGAATAAAAGCAAATTCATATCAATTGTTTTCCGACATGTGCTTCAAATAATACGCAAAAAGACAACATAATAACTGTATTACGATTAAATTAATGACATACGTTTTGAGTAATTTGCCCAAAAGAAAAGAAAAAGAGAGGAAAAAAAAACATCTTAAAAGAATAAAAATTGAAATAAATACATCGTTAGCACCAAACGAGGGGGGGGGGGGCTGCAAAGGTGTCAACCACTTTAGAAATTCAAATTAATTTTAATTTACTTTCGTCAAGGTAATAAAAAAAGTAACAGCTTACCACGGAGAACGCATTATAGCTCGGGACGAAAGTTAATCTTTCGCCCTCTTTAAAGACCACCCTGAGGTACATACCATGAAAAAAAGACAAGAGGGGTTTTGCTTGGAGAGCATGCAGTTTGACGATCCCTCTGGTGTGTTGTGTCAACGATGCATTTATGCAAGTGCATTATTTTGCTTTTCCTGTTTTGCACTCTCTCAATCTCTTCCCGTACACACACACACACACACACACACACACACATCCCTTGCACGGACATCCAAGGGGGAGGAATCCTTGGGGATGAAGATTTGGGTGAAGATCTGGGTGTAACGAGTAGCATTGCAGCAAGTAATTGCATCGCTCTTTGTGTGTGCGTGTGTGTGCACATGTAGTGGTTGACAGACAGTAGTAAAAGTGTGTGTATTCGCTGCAGTTTCAAACCGGTTTGTTTTTTGGGGGACTTTTACTCCCATCACTCGCTTACCTGTTCGCGGTGCCGATCATCGTGCCTTTCGAGAGAGTGCATCCTCGCGAGCCCTTGAACGACGCTGGTGACGATGGTGAAGGTGAGAACGATGATGTTTTGGTCCGGCGGGGAGTGGCCCTGTTCTGTGTGTGTTGTGATTTCAGGGGTGTTCATTTTTTGTTGTCTTCTGTGGGCCCCGGCTTCTCTTTTACTCTACGAATTCAAAAGCAAAGTCAGTGTTTTACCACCACCTGTGTCTGCCCTTCCTCTCTAACCAACCTCCCAGGGGGGGGAAGGAGTTGTGTGTTGTTGTGTGTGGGAAGAAGCATGGGCACGTGCGATAATTTGTATGCCTTTTCCGAACGTATCAGCTGATTTTGACAAAACGTGTTTTTTCGCTCTGACGAGCACACAGTTACATGTTTGTGTTGTTTATTTTGGGGGTTAGGATTGTAATACCTTTTTCTATGTATATTTACGAGTTGATATTTAAAAAAAAATCATTAAAAATTTAATTAAAATATTGAAAATCAGCATCAGCAAGACATAACAAACAGTAAATAAAGCTAAAGTCTCATCAACAAAAGTAATCGGTGAGGATAATCAGTAAAAGATTACAAAAAGATATATAAAAACAAACCCATATGCTAAAACTGTGTAAATGGCTTTCGTGTGCCAGAAAAAAAAGCACGACTTACAAAAAAGACAAGCATAAAAACGAGCGCAGAGATCATCGGCCCCCCCTTTTCGGTAGCATCCTCCTGCACACACAGCCCCACGATCTCCTCCCCACTGCAATGCACATTCGCCCGACGGCGAGCGCAAGAGATGCACCGACCGAAAGTTCCCAGAATAAAACAGAACCATCATCAAACCCCTGTTCGTTAGTGTGTATGTGCATGACGCAAATGCGTTGTGTGTTGTGTTGCATTCGCGGCCGTTTCTTTCCCCTGGCGGACTTTGTTGCGCGCGGCGGTGTACGGTGTAACTTTTATCTCACTCTGTCGTCGGTCCCCCTACAGTGCGCTAACCGCAGACGGAAATAGCTTCAAGCGGCACTGACCCTGCGGGTGTTGGTGGTGGTGGTGGTGGAGCTCATGAAGGGTGTGTATCACAATTCCTTAACGCGTGCGGGGTGCAGTTTGCAATTTAGTGCACAACACAAACACACACGCACACAGTGCAAACAACAACAAGACATAAAATAAACGAAACAGCAAAAGGCTGCGATCGCCGAAGTGCTGCTGCTGCTGTTGTTGCTGTGTGGTGTGTGCTCTATCGCCTCCCGAGGATAAGAGATCGGTCGAGATGCGTTCATTGCGTTTGCTTTTTCGCGTGCTGTTTGCGTTTTGGACGTGGAGGAGGAGCGGGGATGTGTGTGTGTGCGCGCGCGCGCTTGGTTGCATTTTTGCAACCGATGCACATAAATCTTGCTGGCCCATGGAAGGGGTGGGGGAGATTCGAGCGCACTTCACTTCCACCGTTTTGCTCTTCCACGGTGTGTGGGGGATGACCATTCGGCGTTTAGGGGGAAACAAAATGCGGCTCAAACCAACCTTGTTGCAAAACGGTGTGGCTTTGTTGCAAAGCAATGCTACGACGAGGTTAAATTGAACTCTTTTGTTGTAAGGAATAAAATAAATTCAAATAAGAAATTTTAAAACGTGTTAGAATTTAGTAAATGTTTACGCATATTATACAAAGTTGCAAAGTTATACATCTTACAGAAGGGAGGAAATATAACATGCAAGTTTAATAGAAAACAAAATTAAACGATAAAAAGTATTAAAAAACTAAATAGTAAAGAGAACTAAAGATAAAGAAAGAAATGAAAGAAGGCAAATAAAAGGAAAGATTGGAATAATGGAAGTGAAAAATAAGCAAAAAATAAGTAAAAATGTAGAAACATTAAGGAACATTTTTTAAATAATAGAAGACTATGTTATAAATAAGAGAAAGCAAAAATACATAGATAGATAGAAATAGATAAAAAAAAATTAATTTGAAGGAAATTTACCTTCATTTCCAAAAACTGTATTTCTTTATCTTTATCCTTTTACTTTTAGTTTTACTTGTTACAAGTAATTTTGCGTACGTAAAGCAAATCTTGTGTGTTTAGTATATACATTATGCTAACAAAAATAAATAAACCAAACAAATTTGTTATGAATCGTAAAAATGTTATTTAACAAAATGTATAACTTGCATAACACAACATAGAATACGTATGATCGTTCTGGCTGAAAACTTCAAAATAAACAAAATAATAGATCTTAAATAAATTCCCCACATAAACGCTGGTGACACAAACCCGTTAAAGACCTTACCATTGATACACAGACACACACTGAAAGTGTCCTGTCCTTGATGGTGCCGGCAGGTAGTGGGCCCGGTTCACGTTCCATACGGATCGTTGACCGTCAACTCTTTCCAGGAGGCTAGACGTTGGGCTCATCTTAAGCCGTCGAATAGCTGGCCTTTGCATTGAGGTCATTTATCTTTAAAGATACGACCGAGCTAACCGGCCCGCATGTTACAAGACCTGCACACCACCAGGCGGTTGAAGAGAGGTCCCCGTTTCCCTGGGACCTACGGTGTGTTGTGCAATTCTTCACGCCGATCTTTAGTGAGGGGGGTTTTTTTTCTTAGGTTCGTTCTTCACGGTGCTTCGTCTGGCGTTCGCTGGTGTTGTTTTTGAAGCAGTTTTTTGTGTTCTCACCTTACCTAGTGCTCTCAGTGCACTCTGTTTGCTATCGAAACTAGTTGAAACGGTTCAATGGTCTCTCTCTCTCGCTAGCAGGCGGCAAAAATTGATTTTCTATAGCAGTTTTTACCAGCCGAGCCTTCGTTTACCTACCTTATCCTACACTTCAATCTGCCAACATCCATCATCGTGAACTCCGTGCACTAATGTTCCACTTTTTGCTTCTATCTCCATTTTCTTTCGCAGGTAAGTATCATCGTACAGCTTCTTAGGCACGGGCACTTTTTTGTTGCGTTTGCGAACATTCTATCAGACGTTCAGGGGTGCAGGTTGGTATTGGAAAGCTGCTGATCGAATGCTGGTTTAAAAGCATTAAAAACACATAAAACCGGGAAGATGAAATGACCCTAAGTGATAAGTAGTTATTGTTAAACAAGATTTAGAACTTCATCACCCGCAGCTAAGGCCAAACATCTTTCGAAAGTGTTGCTAATTGGAAACTGTTTTGTATTGTTTAGTTAACAGCTTACTTCTTTATATTTAATCGTGCCAAAATAACCATTTAAAACATCATGTATAACCGAATAGTCGCTGCCGTTGGCAGATGCTTAACGAGTCTATGCAAATATGTGACCGCTCCATGCAGCCTTCCTACAGCGAGAACTTGATTCCCGCGCAACGCAAGCCCCGGGATGGAGCTTTGCGCTCGTTCTAGCGCTTCCTGGGACCGATACGAGCAGAGCCCATCAATTCCAGCGGGTTCCATTTTGATCGTTCCGTGCTCTTTCGCTTATTTTTAATTTCCTACCCATCGCTGCTTAGAGAAGCAACCTATGCAAAGGAGAAACCGTTACCGAGATCGGTAGGCACGATGGTTTTTGCTATGGTTTTGGTATACGGTAGGCTATGGGAGGAAAAAACTAGACGCACACATGATATGAAAAAACCGTACCACATTCTGGCAAAAAGGCGAACAGAGGGCACGGAGAAAGGGGTTAACAGACAGAGTACGCTAGCGCGCCAAACCTTCTTCCGCCGTGTTTTATCCCGGAGCGTTTTTGCAACGGAATTTTTCGCGAATTAGAAGCGGGAAAGACGTCGGTGAGAGGTATTTCGGTTGTGTGCCTGTGTATGTGTGTGTGCGTTTTTTTGCCAATATTTTAGGGCTGTTTTGCTGTGCCTGCATACATATGACCTTCCTGGATGGTTAGAAAACGGTCGGAAAAGGTGTACGATGTCAGTTGTATTCGTTCGTACAATTGGTGGTGCTTTCTGAAAACATTGAAGGGCTTCCTTCCTACCGACAGAGGACCGCTTTCTTTGATATAGCATGGAAACAATAACGATAAACGGATATTTCGCTCTTTTGTTCAATAATCTGATTACGATATTAGAAAATAATAGATTCGTTCGAGAATAAATAGAAGTTCTTAATCATAATTCAATTTTACTGATAAATCTTGCTTAGAATTTTCAGTCTTCTTTTGAATATACAACCAAAATTTTCTCAATGAATAAAATGATTTTTGATATTGAGAAATATTCTATTAACCAAAGTATTTTAATTAATCATGGAGTAGTTATTAATAAGACATATGCAATATTGTCTTCATCAGTTAATAAGTGAGCTTGAACGACATCTGAGATATTTGTTAAAAACTCCTCAGAAATCTTACAAAAATATTTGTGGTGAAATACAACTTCTTCTTTGGCGCAACAACCGTTGTTGGTCAAGGCCTGCATGTAGCACTAGTGGGCTTGGAATTCAGTGATTTATTGATTACCATAGCAGAATAGTCGAGTCCTACACCTATGGTTCGGGGCTTGAACCCATGCTCTTAAGTCGTACGAGTTGACGACTGTACCATAAGACCGGCCTGATATCCAGACCTCTAATAATATATGGCCTAACTGACATATAACTATTTATTCAGAAACTTCTGTTTAAATTTTATAAGAGTTTTAAACATGTCTTAATAATAACACTAACCATGCTTTTCAGATTACATTGCGGCATTGTGTGTTTGAGCAACCGGTAGTCAATTTGGGAGCTAACTCTTCTAATTCTGGATTTCTGAGTGTTTACATTGTTAACCCTGAAGGCCTAGCAAAATTTAAAGTTTTTGATAAATTTTAACGACGAACTACAAATTAAAGACCATTGCGATAAAAGAGTGTTATTAATCGAGTCCGGTGCTCGATTGCTTCATGCAACAAACAGACGATAAGTCACACACACACACAGATACGCCTGGACAGGAATGGAACGTCTGCACCTGGAACATGAAGACCTCGTGCCATATCACTTGTGCCGCACCATTTAACGTAACGGAATTTAACGGAACTTTCTGCCTTTTCCTGTTTGTCACCTGCAAACAAGCAGTGGGGAAGGATTTCCCCTTTCCTCCATACGCCTTGCCGAATGTGTGTGTGTGTGAGAGTCAATAAATAAAGGCATCCTTAAATTTTAACTGCTTTTATTGTGCTGCTTTACATTGCCACAGCTCGTCGAGGAATATTTAACCTTTCTTTGGCAACAGTCGTCAGCCAACACTTAAAAAAAAAGGAATAGACTGTAACCTTTTACACACAGTGTGCACATTATTTGCTCGGTGAATTATGGTCTTTGTAGTTATGGCACAGCGTGTGTACAACACTACCAGACAGCAATTCAACGTCCTTTTAAATGTTGTAATAGTATAATGGCTAGGGTGAAAGAAAAACAAAAACGGTTAGATGGACTAGAATAGGTTTTGTTGGGCGAACTCTCTCTCTCTCGTGCACACACAGGGAATATACTGCAGGGAAACCCTTTTTTGCATACACATCATCAGCTCACCCTCTGGCAAGGGAGTAGTTGAGAGCAGCGGATTTCCCTATCCCTTTCCCGAGGTTCAAATTCATTTGTGTATATGTATATGTGTGTATTTTTTATCCATTTCCTCTTCTTCCTAATCAGTCGAGGTTTTAACATCAAGCTTAAATGTGATTTTTTTTTCGGGTGGTTATGAAATGGTGGTCCTTTCTTCTTGTTTTTTTTTTCTTCTTCAGTTTCTCCCTCTCGTCATCTATAATTCTACCGTCTAGTGCTAGTGAATGGAACATTTTTTGTTCGTACCATAGCGCACAGCAGAGAAGTTTGAATTTCCATCATCCCGAGGGCGAAACGTAGGAAACCTTTTATTGATACATGGAAAAAAGAGAATGGAAAACACGACGACCATACTACTACAACACACACACACCCCACATGTCTCGGAAGCAGTGCCGGTGTGTGTGATGGTTTGGTGCCGAGGATTTTTACCTCGCGGCGGCACTGTGTATGGATCGCGTATGCAATGCCAAAAAGTATGACGATGCCGGGTTGGATTCGTAGCGGGGGGTAGCAACCACTACCCCGGTTGCTGTTGCTACTTGCGAGTTGCCAATCGTGTGCGCCCTGGATGGAAGGTTTTTAAATTTTTAAATAGACGAAACTCACAATACCTACCCACACGGTGTGAGAGGTAAAATTGTTGGTTTTTTTTTGAAGGATCTACGTTAGCGAGAGAGTTGTGTGGCCTTTCTACCATAGAATTATAATAGCATTTTTGTAAAGTCAAATGGATGGAGAGATTATTTATTTATGAGTGTATTGTTCTGTAACTTTTTGATAATGCGAGTGCTTTTTTAGTTCTAAAACTGTTGAAATATGTTCAGCATGTTCTAGATAGTCATTTCTATGTTAGTTTGTTACATTCTTTAACCTCTACCGGTCTGCAAGAATGTACCAATTGTGACGTCATAATTTGGCTATCATAAGCATTGAATGACACTAACATTGCTTTATGACAAAATCTGAAGTTACACAGGGTCGGCCAAGTTACTTTCCAATGTAAAACATCATTAATCAATGCTTGCGAGATGTTTTTCAACGACTGTCAACTGTTGTATTAGGATCACAATAATTTTTTGGGCTCTTTCGTATGATTTTCCACACGTCACACGAGCTGGACTATTTGTTTGACAGCTGTTTGTGGTGTGTTGAAAATCATGTGGAAAAACTGAAAATGTATTACGATGCAAATACAACACATGACAGCTGGTCCTAAAACATCATCAGCGGTGAATAATGCTGATCACATTGGAGTAGTGACTTGGAAAATCCTGTAAGCAATTGAAATGTTCAAATTCTTGTTTAAAACACAGATCAAGGATTGAGTTGTATAAAATCAATTTTCACAAGTTAATTTCCGATCTCAAGTTAATATTAAGAATCTTCAAAAGTACAATGCTGTTTGAACAAAATTTAGTTGTAGTAATTCCAATCAATTCAGTGAGCTGCTGAGACAGCAAATTCCTTTCAAAAGTGTTTGGGTTCAAACTAATCCTCATACTTGCTCTTCAGAGTTTAAAACTGGTTCGAGGGGGAATTTAATACTGGTTTCTTCACTGGAAGCTAACATTTTTGCACTCTTTTCATCCAGTGCTCTATCAAAATTGTTATTTTTCCTTCATTGTTACTTCATAAATCACAAAACTCAATCAAATTCATCCAATTCGAAAAAAAAATGCACAAAAAATAATGCCTCCGGGGAGGAGGCAGCAAATTGAGGGTAGAATGAAGCATATTCTCCCAGTGTGTGTGTAATTGTGCAATTAAATTCGATTATTCTTCTTTGCGTACGTACGTGCGTTCAATCACATGCCGCTCGCTCAAAGGTGCGATAATGCTTCAAGGTGTGATTTTGTAAAATGATCGATTTGCCTTTTTTTTCTCTCTTTTTTAATTCTGTACATTAGCCATTTGTTGCTAGAGATTGTACTGTGTACCACCATATGGTGCAAATAATTTAATTTAATTGTCGTAGCAAAGTGTTACAAAGAGCGTGGAAGGTGAGTAATTTGGATAAACATACGCTAATCGTCGTTTCCTTCCGGTGCGGAAGGAGTGATACACACGTGTGTGTGTGTGTGTGCATGTGGGCTACGTTTAGTATCAGATTTGAATGGATAAACGATCATTAGAGGTGTTAAGAATAATATTTGTGTGATTGAATTTTACTTCCAATTTCATTAGCAAGCAAAGGGGCATCATTATTGAAGCATTAAAAGTGTTCACTTCATTTACGATCCAAGAGCTTTAACGCAGCAAACAGCAGAAACTCTCACACGTTACAGGCTTTTCTATTATTATTGAACGTTACCAACCCCTCTTTGAACATAAATCTTTCCTACCGTCTTTACCGTCACCATTGGTGCATACAGCAATTGATAAATCACCGTTTCAACCGTAACGCCATAAACGGTCATCGCTGCTCCACACCACCGAAATATGGCCCCCGGTGTGTGTGTTGTGCTGTGGAGGGGGGAAGAAAGGGGCTAAACATTTAATATGCAGCCGACGTAGATGTGTCTCTCGTTGTTGCACATAACGTTCTCTATCCCTTTTCTCCCCCCCCGTGTGCCAGCAAAACGAAGTTTCCAGCAAGCTAATGAAATGTCTGGCTTTTGGATTGTTGCTCATCCCATCCATCCACATCATCCCCCGTATCATGATGTCACATTCGTTGCATTCTTTGAGCCTTTTACCTCCCCACACCAAACCAGTGCCTGTGTGCGTGTGTGGGTGAATAATGCCTGCGGGCAGCCGCAGTAATTCGCTCCGGTCACACGAACAGGCTGCGTCATCAACCAAACCGGCGTTGTCGGGGGTCGTTCGCTTCATCCTAAACTGCATCCCTGTGTAACTATGAAAGAGAGAGTGAGAGACACGTGGTGGTGACAGTTTTGCTGTATGAGATTCATCGATTTTATCCTTGCTTTTCTAGCCGCTAGAGTGTCGCCCTTTTGAGCAAAGTGCCGGATGAGTTCAAAGATAGGAACGCCAACCTAGCAAGAAGACTGCCGGTGGACCTGCACGGGCTTAAAATGCATCCGGCCAAACCGTGTGTGTGCTCTCTTCCGTGCTGTGTAGCATTACTTGCACTTGGAAGGAGATAGCTGAACCGCGTGTGTGTGTGGTGTTTGTTCCTTGCTTTGATAAACACTTTCACGGTTGCAGTGTGTGTAATGTTGTAATGAAAAACGTCCTCTTCTAGCCGTAATGGTCTGGTCTCTAGCCAAAGATAATCCATCGCCTATGCATCTTCCAGCAAGCACAGCAGTCTGTGGGAACGGTCGGAAAGGCCTGTGTGTGTGTACATATACCTCACAAGAGCAGTGTTGATGACGGTCAATAACCCTTTTCTCCCCTTATTCACCCGGGTCATTTCGAACTCCAATCCCCCCCAAATGTGATGTTTTTAGTCGTCACCTTCTCATCATGCACTTTGTTTTGCTTCTTTTTTCTTTCTTCCTTCAGTTTCGGGGCGGGAGGCTTTCTCCACCAGCTTTGGGGTTTCGCTTTTCCAGTGGAATGTGTTTATATATGTTTGGCCCTTTCTCTTTTAGAGGGTTGGGTTGTGTTTGCTTTGAAGGAGATTGAGAAAAAAAACAAGGTTGACCGAAGAGCGGGATGTGATGATGTGAGACCTGCGGAATACAATGTTGCAGCTGGACAGAAGGAGCTTTTTTGTAGGTTTCATCCAGCGTTACAGAATGCTATTAATAATATTGGAATGTACCGTGGAAGTGGTGAAAGAAATAGGTAAAAATAGTAATTATTTAATGAAAAAAATGTAAACCATCCCTGAAAAATGCAATTCTTCTTTTAACCCTTGAGCGGGAGAAAAATGGGATACCATTTGTTACCCGACAAATCTACCTTCTTAATTATAATAACTCCATAAACCCCTAAAACCTCCTCGGTAAGAGGGAATCCCTCCACAAAACCTTTCCGTGGCAATAAGTTTGGCCCATCAATTGCTTTGTTTTGATTTGTGTGCAGTCATACTCTTCCGGGTCGTCCGCCTTCCTGAACATTGCCACCCGTCATCTAGCTCACTGGCATCATGCCCCCGGTGGCGATGAAAAGTTGTTGTCTAATTGTGCACATTATTCAAACTCATTGTCGCGTAAAAAATCGGTATTCAACCTTCCCGGCTGATGGCGCGTGAGAAGGTGTTTCACTTTCCAAACTTCGGAAGTTCGGACGGGGGGTTTGGGTAAATTGCTTAAAGTAATTCGATTATTTGTGTAATGAAATTATGCCTGTAATGCATCAATTTCCCCTACCCATGATAAGTCATCTTTTTTTTGGGCCGTAACTAAGGACAGCTTGTGGAAAGACATTTCATCTTTGCAACTTCATAAGACCGTATCGGGAAAGGGATTATTTTGTTTAATGAAATAAAGAACAAGATTTACACCGACAAACAAAAAAAGGCACGCTAAAGGTTTTGCCGAAAAATACAAGACATGTTGTCAATGTGTTGTGAATATCTATAAACTCTTCCTGCGCCTCAGAACTTTTGAATCTCTCAATGCGTTTTTGATGGCTAAAGTTTTCGCTGGGGGAAGGGTTTTATCTGATTATGCCCTCGTTGTCGCATTAAAGGGACACATCCACGCATGGATGGGTTTTATGTTCTAGCGTCTGATTTCGAATGTTGGTAGCGTTCTGCTCGGAAAGATGCTTCAACATCTGACGGTGCCCTTTTCATCTGCATCTGCTACGCGCACCATTGCTTTGTGATTGCTTCGTCGGCTCCACCGGCGGTTCGATTCGACTTGTTGATAGTGTTTTATGCTTTTAATGCAAATGAGTGTTTTGTGGCCAGACGGAACGGTGCGATTGGGTAAACAAATCAAACGCATCGCAGCACTTAAATGGAAACGACGGCGGACAGATATGTGACTGTTCAGTGTTTGTGGGAGTGTAGGAGTAACTTCGTTAAATTATAGTGCTTTTTATGGCAGTTTTGATGGATTGGGAAATGTGTCTTTCATGTTGAGTACATGAAGATTGAAATAATCTTTTATGTCCTTTTTTGTTGTGTGTTTAACAGGTAACAAATTCAATTTATATTTTTTTGTTATTTTTTTTCGGGTTCAAAGATCTTTTGCATTACATTATTCTGCCACTACGAATACATTATACTTATAGTTATTTTATTAGAGTCTGTTTCCCTATGAACATGATTTTCAGTTTCATCAATATGATTTTCGACAAACTTATCTCCTAAACACCTAGTATAAATGCATCTTAGTTACGCAACTGTCAAAACACTTGCAAAAGAAATGTAAACAAACCAATGTCAGCATTCAAGTATGGGCTGTTTATAACATGTGATTCAAAAATTGTATTGCTATATTAAGAATACATTGCTGATGGAATACGTTTTGTTGGCTCTACTAATTAAATGGTTGACCTTTTAATGCATACAACTATAAATAGAAACATTGTACAGTGTCACAAAAAAGTGTTTTCAATCAAACATCATGAATGAAGCAGCTAGAATAGCATTTAATTCAAGGAAATACGCAAGCATTAGCTGGAAACAGTTTATGAAAAATAGAAAGGTACATCAATACAATCGCACAAACCTTTATATACATAAACACTTGGGGCTCTTACTTGGGGCGGCTTGAAGAAACGCTCTGGATTTGAAATGAAAAAAGCAAAAAAAAAATGATGACGAAACGAAAAAACATACACAAAACCGACTTCCCCTGTTCTCGCATCGCACTACATCATGGAGGCGCTCTCTTGGGGCAAACTCACGCAGACATACCGTTGAGCATGTTGCTACTCCTTGACTCCCTCATATACCCCCCCGTTACACACACACACTCATCCAACTGCAAACGATTTTCTATTTTCTCGACGATAATGTTCCCATGGCCGAAGGGAGGGAACCTCATCTTTCTCTCTATTTGCCCTTCTTCTACACAGACACTGACACACACATACTAAGGCATGAGCTATCCGGTCGATTGCTGCTTGCTGCCTTTCTGCTTGGACACAGCACAGCAGCAGCAGCACCACCATCGTCGACATTGCGCCTGCCTCCTTTTTGCTCTCTCCTTCCCTCTGTGTGTTATGTTGTGGTCTACGTGCGCCCGGTTATATCGTCAATGGCAGCAGCAAACGGTGGTAGAAGCGACCGGTGTAGCGCAAAGAGGGGCGCTGTGTACCTTCTAAGCTTTCCGGCCACCTCCTCCCACCCACCCTTTGTGTGCTTGTATGTGTGTGTCGGGTTCTATCACACCATCCTATGTTTCTTCTAATGCGAGAGAATGTTAGTACGCGCGCTCGCGAACTTCTGGCTCGCTTTTGAAGGGCCAACCCTCCACCACCGAGGGGTGGAAGCAGCAACGCACACACCAGTGTGTTGTGAATGTGGTGGTAAAGGGCTTTCGATTTAGGCGATAAGCGGACCAACTCACACTTACACAGTGGCGCAACCCGCACCCTTCGACAGCCACTGCGGCTCGTTGCGTTGTCGTTTGCGTTTGCTACGGGGGTGAATCCTCCCAGCCGAGCCGAAATGTGTGTTGTACGCGCGTGTGAATGTGTTTTTCCTCCCTGCTTTGCACGTCCCACCCGGCACCCGCGAAGGTATTTGAGTGTGTGTGTGTGAAAGAGAGAGAGAGAGACAGCAGCGATAAAAAGGGATCTTTTGCCGTTCACGCTTTGCTACTTTGCACGTGTCCCGTGTCACGGGACCGGAACTCGAACCGCGCCGAACGAAACGTGAACGCGCGCGCCCGCCCGCTTTGCGTTTTATGGTGGAAGCGCGCGCTCTCGCGGGGTGTTGGTGCGCACGACGTTTCCTGCTTTCTACGGTGGGAGCGATGGGTCGGGAGGGAACTGGGTTTGCCTTGACAGCGGTGGAAACCGCTCTAACTTGGCTGGTTAAATTATCACATCGAGTCGGTCACCCGTTTTGGCACGCTGGAAGAATTAGGTTTATTACACCTACATACATTGTTGCACGTTACATAAACGAGATTTGGATACAGGTTTTCTATTTAGTGAGAATTAATTGAATCTTTTTAACGTTATGAACACTCTGGATTGCTACTAAAACTAAGCATTTTCTATCAACTCTACGTTCGTTTTATCGATAGCACCGTTAACTACTATCACTTGCTGCAGCAACTGACAACATGATGTCCACATCTGTTACAGTGTTACATTTGTTCCTTTTTTCGTAAAAAATGAAGTACATTTGTTACTTTACAGGGTTTTCCAATTCACTTTCAAATGTAAACATTGTTATTCTCCGCGTGCAAGATGTTAATCCACATCAATCTGACATTTCATTTTCATCTAAATAATTTTCAATTTCTCCAGCATGATTTTCAACACGTCTCAAGCTAGATTGAGTTTGACAGTTCTTTGTAGTTTATTGAAAATCATATATTAAAACTCAAGCTTCATGTTGAAGTAAATACTTGACTGACAGCTGTTGAAAAACATCTTGGAGTCGGTGAATAATGATGTGCATATTTGAAACTACCTTGGCAAACCCTGTATTGTTCCATACGTTGTTCTATGGGTGTTCTAGCCAAATCATGTCAAAATTTGAAATGAGTTTGTAGTTTGAGGCCCTAGTGAGCGGTTGGGAAGAAAACTGGATGATAAACATCTTGAAGATTTTAGTAGAAAGTATACTAAACCATCTGAAAGAAGCCTTAAAATTGAAAGGGAAACGTATGAAATAATAAATTAAAATATTACAGGGATGGTCTACTCACTTTCGAATGGGCAAGCTGCTGTTGAAAAACATCTTGGAAGCGATGAATAGTGTTGTAGACATTAGGAATTGAGTCGGGAACCCCTGTAAATCTAAATTAGAATAAAATAAAAAGTTGATGAAAAAATGAACAGTGCTGGTCACTGTACATACGATACTACTGCTCGCTATTTCTATATGTGTGTCTGTTCATTCATGAGAATTGCCACACACTAACGTAATCATTTCGCTTTTTCCTTTTACATAGAGTGTTGCTAGCGTTACAATGAACCCATGGAAGCGGATCACAATCGTACGACGAGCCACTAAGATGGTCACTAATGGGTCTGATGTTAAAGGTCGATGTTAAAGCGACAAACTTGGCTGTTTTTCTTGTTTCGTTTAACGACAATCTATCTTTCAAGGAATGGTAGCCCTTTTCAAGGTTGACGGATTGTATACACCTATGGACTTGGCTTGGCAAAGTACGAAGAGGAGATGATGAAAGTTGTTGAAAGACGTATCGATACAAAGATGTCGAATTTTCAACAAAACAATGCTATCTGAACTATACTAAAAATTAAATATTTACTCCTTCTTTAAACTATATTTTACATTTGGATGGAACGCATTTTTCCATCAAAGCCTTATCTATTTAAAACATCGTTTAGTTTTGTTAATGAAAACAAGTACCAATCCATACCCTCATGCGTGTCCTACTTTACTTTCGATAGCTAACATGCCTTATCTCGCACCATTGCTGGATACAAAAGCAGCCTATCAATGTGGATCGTTTGTTTTTGTACTACGCTGAGCAACTAAAAACAAAACATACACAAACAACGAAACGCCACTTCCATCTACTAAAACAACAACATTGAAAGGGAAGAACCGAGGGATGTGGTGCGTGTGTTTGACCTACATTCTGCTGCAAGCCTACTTTCCCACTTCCTGGCCGAGTTATCAATCGGTCCTGCGACGATGGGCGTGCGTTTAAAGACGGGACAGTGTATGTGATGATGGTTACGCACAGCCCAACCCCGACGGCGATGTGTGGGAAGGGCCGGCTGATGGCAGCCCTTCGGTGCGATAACGATGGGCGTTGTGTGTGTGTGTGTTTGTGTGGCTTGCAGGTCGCGATGTTGACTTTAACAGGTCACTTTGAGATGTCGAAGGAAAACGTTAAACAAGGAACACATTGATGAGAGCTCAATACATCATAATCGTGTTATATAGTTGTTTATTATTGATTTTAATTCTACTACAAAAGATTTGAGTAAACACAAGGGCAACAATTTTAAGTAAAACAAAGTACTTTAGGTTCCATCAAGATTTTTTGCCATTTTTTCACCGTGAGTTTTAAAGTGTCACTCAGCGTTACTCATTTGGAATGTGCGATGCTGATTTGAAACCGAAAAAAAACCGAATTATGTGCTTTTTTGTATCCCATTTGCTTAAGTGCTTTAAGATGCTTTTCGTTTATAGCCCACTAGCAAACAAAAAAAAGGGGGAAGTGATTTATGGGAGGCAGATTTTATTCTCTTTTATGACATAGTGACACCTATCTGGCACCCGTTTGATGAAGCCTTCCAAATAGGTCACTCACACTCTGCTAGTGGAGCGAAGAAAGCCGGTATCATTTTATAGCACGGAATTGTAGCTATTTTGCTTGACCACTAGGCGGGGGCCTCATTACTGACCTATATGCTTGCCTTGGTCGAGCAAAGCTGCAAGAGGGAGGTGTTGGGATAATGAAAAAAGGAGGTTTTATCAAAGACATTAATAAACTAAGTGTTAAAGGACACTATTTTGAAATCAATGTAAACTTTAATAGTCTTATATTTACTATATGAGTATATATTTTGTAGTGCTCTGTGTGCTTTAGTGTGTTGCTTGATAGTATTGTTATGGTTTGTTGTTTATTTGTTTGACTTAATTTATTAGCTGATAAGCTTTTTCAACAAATACAATTAGATTCAACGAATGGAATACGATCCGCAGAAAACTATTTAGTAAATGCTAACTTGAATACAAGTTTAAAGCATATTAGTTTGGCTATTTTCAATCAAACAATTCAACAGCTCCTTCACTCAATAACACATCTTCATAATACTTTCCCGTTCAACCATTACGACGATTTAATGGTTTAATTGTGAGTTAAGATGCTAGATCTGTCCACTTATTCCATCTCCAACCGGAACCTCTCTTTAGGTAGAAACCCGTTTTTCGCAAACTCAAGTGCGGTTGAAGAAGTCATTCGGTATTCACAAAACCCTAATAAGTCCTGGCTAACAGCGGGTGGCTGTTGCACTTTTTGTTTTGTTTCTCGTTTTGCAATTCCACCGGCATTTTGTACATCATCGGTAGCTCGATCGTCCCGGCAGGGAACAAACCCAGCAGCAGCTCCGTACTTGCCACGAGATGAAATGTGCACACGTGTCTGCGGAATCAGCAGGGCATGGTTCAAATTGAGATGCCATCGAGAAGAGTAGAAATAAAATCAGCACGTGCGTAAAATTTGATCAATAATTACGCCTTTGTTTGACGGGGTTTGTTTTATTTTATATTAATTTTAATTCTTTGCTTTAGATTGAAATCAATCGATAGGTTTTTTCTTAGAGAATTTCAAAATATTTTTAAATTAAACAAAAGACGTTTTAGAGTTAGGATGCAGTTAGTAAATAGCCTTATGTATTGTAAAATTTTTATAATAAATTCATTCCATTATTTTCGTCTGCACTGATACTAAAACGGTATCGTTCCCCTGTATCCACATCGGATGCACTTCCCGCTGCTGCATCGTTTGCGTTCGATTGTTGATGCATTATTAATTGGAAGTCTTTACGTCTGCTGCCGACCCTTGCGCAGAGCCCGAGTATGTGTGTAACAAAGGAAGCAATTGATGCCGAAAAAAAAAACAATAAATATGTTTTCCAGAACGGGGGAAAAGCCTCGAGTAGCAGCAGGAAGTTTGTGGTAGAATTACGCTCATCATCCCTGGCCCTGGCCTGGCAGCACCGCACCACAATTGCATCAGTGTTGCAGCAGTTGCAATTGCCAAGACCCCCTTCACGGGTGCATACGTATGTGTGTTTGTGTGTGTGTGTGTGTCCCGCATAATTTATTGATTGCATAATCATAGCATGACGAAAGGCAGCGCGCGCCGTTCGCTTCATGCTGCTGTGTGCTGTTCGTTGAAGGAAAGGGGAGAGGCCGTCTGATGGCCGCCGTTGTGGTCAATTCCCTGCCACTACATACAGACACACACACACGCACACGTCACAGACACCCACCAACCCGTTCTCGGTGCGGAAGGCTCCGAGGATGAGCTGTCTCGCGGCTGTCAAATCGGATTCATCAGCGAACGAGAATGGCGAACGACGGTTGCCCCTTCTTCTTCTGTGTCTGGAGTGCTTTTATTTTGTGCAAAATAGCCCAGACCTCCACATCAATTGACGTTATGCAAATCAGCAGTTTGTGTGTGTGTGTGTGCATGTTGAAGAAAAAACGATAATTTTCCTTTTTTTTTAATAAATATTCTGGCATCGTTTTAATAGGCTACCGCGATGACGCGGAGGAGGTTTGTTTACGGCGACGGTTTAATTGGTGTGTTACATTGATGGCTGGCTTTTTTCCGGTATCGACTTTTGATTCAGTAAACTAGTTAGTTTGTATTGTTTATGTCGAAAATGGAATCTACCATTTCGAGCATATTTGTAGAAAGTTCTATTTTTCGGCAAATTAATGTTTAAAACAATCCTGTCGATTCAATTATGTTTTGTCATTTTGTTGATTTTATCTTTTCCCTTTTGTACATTTCTATCCCTAGGGATATACTGGTGGTCCCTTGTGACCGTTTTACAACACATCTATTGAAATCAAATGTGCAGAAAAGTGTCTTCCTGCTTTAATTGTTGAAGCATCGCTAATCAATTGGAATGGCCATTTTGATTAGCCATCTCAACGACGTCGTGCGTGTGTATGCGTTGACCCCTATTATTTAGCTCAAGTTTTCCTGCCCAATTTCATCATGAATACATGAAGCCTACATGCTCACAACGATCTTGTAGTACATTGTGCGGTTTAAATTGAATTAAAAACACACAAACTTACTGAAGAGGGGTAATTTTGCTTTGAGTGGCTTTACGTTTACGGATTTTACTGTGTTAAAAAATAACTCACACGAGTGCGCAACACACATATGAAGCTTATCGTTCAGAATCATCATAAATCGCACTCCATCACCACCCCTCTTGCCATTTCGCATTCGGATCTTGGTCGCGTGATAATCGCCTTACGCGCGCACGAGTTGCTGCTACAAAAAGCGCGTTTTTCTCAAGATCGCAAATCGCGTGAGCTGTGTGAACTGTGTGCAAACCAGCTGTTGCTAGATTTGCGGAATTCTATGCTCCTTTTTCTTCTTCTTCTTCTTTTGGCCTGTCATATGCACAGGAGATTTATGTTTGCGATATGGTTTTCCGACCCCTTCTCTATCCCTGTCCCAGTGTCTAATCGATCGTGTTAGGTGGCGGGCGATATGGTGGTGGTGGGGTTTTTTTCTGCAACACGAGAGACTTGCACGTGCAATGCGTGTCTCTATGTTTGCTGGACGATTTATAGCACTCCCGAGAGCTCTGTCTGTGTGTGTGTATGCTGGGGGAGGGGTTCCGTATTTTTTTTTGGTTGTCGTTTTTTTAATCCCCTTTTGTGTTTTGTGTACCGATTCTGGAGGGACTTTTAAATCTTGAGAAAATCGAACAATCGTTTTTGTGTGTGTGTGTGTGTGTGTGTTGGTGTGTTTGCACATTGATTGACAATTCTCTATTGATATTCTATTGCGAACCGAACCCCTCCGAATTTAGAGTTATTTTCCTACACAATGGAGAAATTTATACACGAATTTTTCCACGACGCGTTTCCCGTTTTGGACGGGACCGGAAAGTACAAATTGAAAAAGGGTTTGCATAAAATATCAATAAGCGTTGCAATGCGCGCGGCGGGGGTGCGGCGAACGATTAGCGTACGTCACGTACCATTCTGCAGGGATTTATGTTTCCTGTTTTTGGGGTTGTATCATATTTCCGGATCATTTCCTGATTCTTTTCCTTTTGCTGCTTTTATTTTTCGCAATGTTGATGCAATAGGATGTTGAGGGTGATTCATTTTAGACAAATTTCTTATCATGTCATGTTAAATGTTGTTCAAACTATCTTTTCACTATATTTATTGGATTGTTGGACCATATTTATTGGATTCCATATTTTACCTCTTCTTGAAACATCTTAACCACTTTATTAATGTCTTTGTTTTGTTCTATTTCTTTTTAGGTAAGCTTCAAATGAGAAATTCATCAACAGAAAAGGCTCGACCGATTGGTAACTTCTGAAATGTTTATTGTTTTTACCATCAGTTTTTTTTCTTTTTCTTGCGAATTTGTAGAATATTTTTTAAATTGTTTTTTTTTTTTATTGTAACACATAAAGTTTATGTTACGTTCTTTTTTTTTAATTTTGAATGGTCGGTTAAGGTCGCAATACTTAAAAAGTCACATGGATGAGAACACAAACGCTTTTAAGAAGTGTAAAACTGAATAGTGCAAAACCAAAAATAAGCTAATTATGATTTTAATTACTATCTTTTTGAGAAGAAATTCTATAAAAGTAATGAAAATGAGATATCTTATTGATGTAATTAATTACCATTATTGAATTACAGAACTGCATAAAAGCATATCAAAATTGATATACAGGGTTTCGAATCATATAAGGGAATAAGGGACGTTAGTAAGATTGATGAAAATACATATGTTGAGGTATTTACAGCGGCACCCACAGTCTGATGACAGCTCCACAGTATGCTTGCAAAATTCCCCTAATTGATTGCAACACTCCCCTATATGATTGCAAATTTCCACAGCTTGCATGCAACATTCCCCTACCGATTTGCAACATTCTCCTAACTGATTGAACTTTTCCCTTATTTGATTGAAAACCCTGTAATAATTAGATCAGAATAATCAATACCAAGAATACGCATTTTCATGATTTATTACTTGAAGCCATTGAAATAAATTGTAAAAAATCTTATATTTTATTTCAAATGTTCATTTATGCCAGTTCCAACTGTGCGCATAATTCATTTATTATTCTTTAGAAGTGAACGACATTGGGAGTTGATACCGGTGTAATAAATGATTTGTAAAGGGAGCGTTTATTTAACATTGATTTAGCCCGAAGAAAACACAACCGAAGATTTTCTTTGTAGAGGAAATCTGTATCAATCAATTTGTATGTAGACAAATTGTATTCAAAGGTTGTTTCAGAAAACTCAAAACAACTTGAAAATGAATCATAAAATTGTTCTTTGCGTAGAGAAAATTCAAACCCCCCTTAAATGTACTTAGTAGTGGTGGGAGCTCGGAATCGGACCTACCCGATTCCGATTCCGTGTTGGGAATCAATTCCGGAGCCGATTCCGATGCTGGAATCGATTCCGATTCCGGAGCCGATTCCTGAGCCGATTCCGGAGTCGATTCCGGAGTCGATTCCGGAGCCAATTCCGGAGCCAATTTTGGAGCCGATTCCGGAGCCGATTTCGGAGCCGATTCCGGAACCGATTCCGGAGCCGATTTCGGAGCCGATTCCGGAGTTGGCTCCGGAGCCGATTCCGGTGTTGACTCCGGAGCGAAATCAGTCCGGGAATCTCCATGCGAATGGATCTTTTACAAGTAAATTTGGATTTTTGCGGTTATCAATACGTAGTATGATTGGACCCAAACGCCTTTTTTATGGCGATGCCGAAACTGACTCCGTTTGGTAGCCGATTCTAATTTATGAGCCATTTCCTATTCGATAGCCGACTTCGATTCCGGAGTCGATTCCGGAACCGATTCCGATTCCGGAGCCGACTCCGGAACCGATTCCGATTCCGGAGCCGATTCCGGAGTCGATTCCGGAACCGATTCCTATTCCGGAGCCGATTCCGGAATCATCTGAGGAGCCGATTCCGGAGTCGATTCCGATTCCGGAGCCGATTCCGGAATCGATTCCGGAAACTGATTCCGGACCTACTAGCCGGAATCGATTCCAGAAAACTGCGGAGCTAGCCGGAATCGACAAAAACTTCATTTTTCCCATCACTAGTACTTAGGTATCGACTTTACAATTGCAGCTGCATTTTACTGCAACCCTCTCCAGCCGGAGCCCACGTTGTTGTTGTATCGTGCTCTATTCTGCGGCGATTGAGAGTGGGAGATAGTGTACCAAATGGGCAACCGATAGGCACCGACACTGAAATCTAAAGCGGGGGCACACCTTGACACACATTTTAGTCTCACTCACCATCACCACCATCTACCAATGGTAGAATTGGAGAAGCGGAGGTTCAATCGAAAAAAGGTCCATAAACACCATCGAACGGTGAGGAGGAGGGGAAACGAAGAAAGGGTTGTTGCTGCCAGCTTGCGAAATGTGCATTGCATGTGCATCTAACGGTGCGGTGTGCGAAGGTGTGTGAAGTTGTACCCTTGCATGTGCAGCTACAACAAGAATGTACTCGTAGGTGGTATCCGTGGGGGGGGGGGGGGGGAGAGGACAAGATTTAAACGATTCGTTAGAAGAACATAATTCATTCGCAAAAGTTGATTGCGTGCTCGTGCAACGTTTAGAGAAGTTGGACATAGAGTTCTGGTGGAGGCGTGTTTTTAATGTACGTCAATGCAAACCGGATTGAATAAAACATACCAAAGTGGTTCATATTCGATTTCGGTATTTGCGGTTATAGTGACTGTATAAACAAATGGCGACTAATAAGTGACAATTTTCATTTATAACATACTTTTTTATTTGCTTGGGATAAAATAGTTCAATAAATGTGTGCAACAAACAATGTTTGGCGCTTCTAACGGCCTCTTATCTCCATTTAATGGCCTAGTTATAAAACCGGATAATCATAAACTAGATAATAATCACTCAGATGTTCATGAATGACTCAAATTCTTATGAGACTTGATCCCATGCCGGGTGCGTACTGTTGTTGTCTGGTCTTACGATTTGTCGATTGTACCACCGAAGCGACAGAAGCGATGAATGCAGCAACTTAATATTAATCAGCGGTTGTTCGTATTCGCTCTTCATCTCACGAAGCTACAACTCTATTGGAAACTTATTACCATGAATAATTAAACGAGTTGGTGTTACGTACAGCTTGTTTTCCACATCACATAAATTGAAACAAAAAACTTTACAATTGATACTCTCCTCGCCCCCCAAATTGAAGTTGTTTGTTGGCTGGTGCCGTACGTGTGCGGCGGTTGCCTTACCTGTGGCAAATTGTATCCATTGGCGGTGCAATTTCTATCCGCAGGGCAGGACAGCAGGACGATAAAAACAGTATCATTTGTTTTCTCGTTTTACTTTACACACTTAAAATAGCATAAAATAGCTGCGGGATGGGAAAAGCGATAATCAAAACACAGTATGAAAATAAATAACAGAATTGAAAAAAAACGGGACAGTAAAACACAACATACTTGTTTGCCGGTGTGGGTGGTTGTGTATGTATCTTGTTTTTCAGAATTTAATTTTGCAAGCTATCTCTGCAGCATAAGGGCGCGCGGAATACGATTGAAAAGAGGGGGAAAAATCGTTTGCTTTAAAAGTGAAAGTGAAAATATTTGTGCCCTGCGCCTGTTTGTGTGCCCACCCCTTCCCCTTTGGACCCTCTGGTGCCGATGTGCTTCCGTTAGTATGATTTCGTGGAATTTCTTCTCTCTACATACACCGAGGTATGTGTGGAAATGCGTTGTTTTTTTCGCTCTACCCAGTCTCTCATTCCCGTTGCTCCTTTCACGCATTCACATACACCGTGTGGTTTATCCTTGCGCTCAAGGGCGTTGCTCCCGTTGTAAATTGTGGAGCAAATGAACCGCAACACCAGCAGCAGCGCGCCCAGGGAGCGAGAAGAGAGCGAATTCAGCTTGGTCGGTTGACGATGGAATGCCATTTTGGGTTTGGATGTTGGGCATGTGTATGCGGGCTTACCCACTATTTCCCACAGGATGTCGATAAATATTAGAACAGGAATGCTCCAAGGACCGATGCTGGACTGGGAAAGCGCGAAAGCTTTTGCCGTGGGACGATGGCCGTTTGGCTTAACTCAACCACACGGTCTATCCATCCAGCAGAACTTTCCCGCACACACACATACACACACTTGGTGGGGATACCAGGGTGTGTTGGGTCTCCCTTTTTGGAGGGGTGAGAAAGTATATGAGAGCGAAAGTGCGCGCCAACCCAGCAGCAGAGATGATAAATAATGGCATTGGATGGGGCAGGATGGCCTGAAGCACACACACACACAACACCGCCACACGGGTTTACGCGTCGTCCTGCTGCCACTCCTTGAAATATTGATTTTATCCCTACTGGCCACACGCGCGCGGCCATGTGCATTGGAGCCGGGAAGAAACAATGCGACAGAAAAGGCTGGGAAAAGGCTCTCAGAGAGGCGAACAGGAAGGAGGGAGAGGGAGAGAGAGCCGAAAGAGAGAGGATTGTTTTGCTTTCATCATTTGCGATGACGTGCGGCGACTTCCTTCTTACGTGGAAATGTATGCTAATTTCCTTGTATCACCAGCATCATTGAAATCACCCACTCTCCTTTTCACCCTGTGTGGCGTTTCGGCTACCTACCCCATCGCAGCAAAATCAGTAAACAGAGCTTTTCTTCTGTTTTTGCTAAATTTTCCATCAAATTTCCCATCAGCCACCCTTCTCCCTTTGCCGCTTGCCTAATACGTTGTAAATACATTGTACATCACAGTGTGTGGGACTGTGTTGATGTTGGCGCTGTTTTGTGTTAGTGAGTGTCACGGCACTCTAACGGTCACTCACCTCCTTGCGCTCTCAGTGTTTTCGTTCGTGAGCTCTCTCTGATGTCACGCTTTCTCGCGGAAAAACGGTATCCTTTTGCGGAGTGTCCATGTATATGTGTGTGTGTTTGTTTACAAAGTATATAGATATAAACACACACACTCATGCAGCAAAGGATGCTTCCGTATGTGTATCCCTTTCGCTCTTTTCAGTGGCTCCCAATTGTGGTAGTAACAAACGCATTTCCCACGAGCTATGTAAACAGGATAAGTTTGCGTGTATTGGTGAAGCTTCCCCGCGAGTGTGTTTTCTTTATCTGCACATACGCACACATCCTCTCTTTTTCGGGGCTTTCTGTGCAATTCATGGTGTGAAGAAAGGGGGAGGCAAAACGGTGGAAAATCACTTCCGCAATAGTTCACCGCCCTCTGCATGCTGGTGCTACTGTGTGAAGCTTCGGTGTCTACGCGCGGTCATCGTCCTGACCACCGCGCCGGTACATGAAAAAGGACGAGCCCAACCGCCCTTATATGACAGCGAGCGTGTGTGTGTGTGTTGACGTGACGGAGGAATTGATGACGTTGTTTTTTCTGCTTTTACTTCGCTCTACCTTCACTCGTGCTGTGTCCACATATGGACACACATGTGGCTGGGATGTTGTGCTGTTTCCCCCCCCCCTCTATCGGCTACCGGTTTTCCCTTATCCCATGTATCCCGTCATGTTGCATTGTAAGGATTATCGGGGTGGGTTTCAAATATTTTCCTCACGTTGTCCTTATTTTTTCGCTCTCCCTCCGATCCCCCGTACGTGTCTGCATCAATCAGGATCATTATTTGACGTGGTGGTAACGTGACGGCGTGGGATTGATTTCCTCTGACGGACCCTCGGACTGGACGTGACGCGCGCGATGCACGTGCTTTCCGTGTTACATTGGCGTTTTTATGCCGGTGTTTACCTTTGGTCTGTTTTAAAACGCTTTAATGTTGGTAAATATTGTTTGCTTGTTGAAATGTTGGTTCAAATTCATCGAAATGTGAAACTTTTAGGTAAACATTTTACGCCTAAATGTGTTGTATTTTCAACACTATCTGAGATTATGATGGTTCCTAGCTGGTTTAAATCTCTTCCCCTTTACGCTTTACGCAAGCACCACAAGCACACATCCAACCGTCATTTCCATTTCCCGCAACATGCTTAAGCACTCTCGACGACAGAACCAGCATCAGCCCATTTATCATACGTTCTCGTTTGAAGTAGGAAGTAGGAGGTTGTGCCATCATGGGCTCTCTCGGTAGTTCGTTTAACCGCATTTGCATCTACTGTATGAAATCATTTTAAATGGGTTGTTTAAAGTCCATTTCCCCCCAATTTAATTGCTATTTCTATTTCAAATCTAATAATCCTTCGTCCTTGCTTTTTTTTTAAAGTACCCCTTTTTAGCCATCTGTTTCTTATTGCTTTTGAGTGTGTTTTACCTTTTTCCATGTCTTTTCTTTTTTTTATTGTTGATTTATTGGGGTTATAATTTTCGCTAATTGTTTTTTTCTCTCAAAAGCATAAAAAAGACATTTTTCCTTGAATACAATTAATTGTTAACCGTTTATTTACCCCGGTCTCTCCGACTGTTGGTGAGTGCTCGTGAATAAATAAAAATAATTATGCAAAGTCTTTTTGGTTGTTCTTCTTTTTTTTGGGGGGCGAACTCAAACTCATTTCTCAATGGTAAAAAAAACAGAACTCATAATTTCAAACGACTTGTGCATTTGAAAATTCAATTCCTCCTAACCCGTTGTGTCTCTGGAAAAATGGATTTTACATCTATCGGACTTATAAAAAAAGAAGCTGTGCGCAGGATGTGTTTCTCTCGAACTCCTGTTTTCCATCGCAGACAGAGGCTACAAACAACATTTAAAATAAAATCGGATCCCCCAAAAAATCGGAGGATCTTTTTTGTGTGTTTTTTGTTGGCAAAGGTATTTCCTCACTTGTCGCTGCTCTTATCCGTGTGGCCAAAAGTGGCAACATTTTTTCGCCCCCGACTCTCTGGGGCGCAGCAGCAGCAGATGGTATGATGTGGTTGACCATTTTGTTGCCCTGTGCTGGCGTTTGTTAGTGTGTGCGGGGGGCTTAACTCGAGTACGTGACTACACCGTGATACGAAGCGTTCTTCTGGCTCCTATTTACATTCCATTTTCCTTTTTGAGTGCGTATTTTGCACACGCCAAATGCTCACACTTTCACGCTCTACTAGTCGTTGTGCTGCTTCGTCTAATGGTCGTTTCCGCTGGCGCAAACCCACCGGGAGATCAATCGTTGAAAACGGGGAAACACAGTGAAATCGAAATCATCTCATCCCGTCGTTCTGCGCGTGAACATCCTTTTTTGCCTGTGCCCAGCCGCTGACATGTTCCCCGCTTCCCGTGTGAATGAGTGAGCGAATGCTTTCCATTTATCGTTTCCCGCGGGGCGATTTTTTGTTTTATTTCGTTCTGTTGTTCCCCCGTTTTGTGGGACAGATGGTTCACGAATTGTTCCTCTGCTTCGAAAGGAGCAGCCGCCGCCGAAGCAGGCAGCAGCAGCAGCAACAGCAACAGCGCATATGTTTTGCACCCGTCTCGTCCACCTGTCTACAGACAGACGGAACAGGGACCAGGGCTTGTCGTCTGCTGGTTTCAATGTCCTTTTTTTTGGGTTCAACACGAGCCGTTTTAGGAGGTTGAGGCGGTTGATGCTTTTACACAAGTGGCATACGTGACTTCCTGCAATACTGGACTGCTGGACCCGGGCGGCGGCAGAGCAGCTGTGGTGTGTTTGGTGTGGAGGACGAGGGAAGTCGTCGCTTTGAAGAAGGATAAAGAAGGATTTAATTACCGATTTGGAAGCAAAGGATGAAGAGGAGGATCTTCACATTGTGTGTTTTATGTCAAATGTAAAATTCATTGATAAAGGTTTTGCTGGGGTAAGAGGAGAGGGGCAACCAGGGGCTTCATTATGATAATGCAAGATTGCCTTAATGTCCCTTGTTGCGGCATTATTTGTTTATTTATATTTATTTGCGCTTCATAATTCGACTGAAGGGGAAATATTTAATTATTTTCGGAAACTCGCAACCAATCTTACTTGTCCTATGTATTTCGTTAAATAAATTACACAATAAATGCACTCAAAATAATTTGTAAAAAAACAATATTAATCACTAATTCCATCCTTTTTCTCCTTTTCCATTTTCCTCCCTTTACTTTTAGGGCGATCAAATCCTTCCAGAAGCTGCTGTACGTCTGCCCGGACTTTGTGCGTGCGAATGAGGTACACCTGCGGCTTGGGCTTATGCTCAAGGTAAATGGAGATTACGAGCAATCGCTAAAGCACCTGCAGCTAGCGCTCAACGATTCGTCCCCGTGCACCCTAGCGCAGCTTGAGAGTAAGTTAAAAAAAAAACAAAAGTGGCCGAGAACTGATGGATGGATAGATAGGCAGCGCCATATCCTTTTGTTTTAAGTTCATCGTTTTGTGTGTGTGTCCTGTCTGTCGCGCACGGGGATGATTGATGAGTATCGTCGCGATGTAAAACAAATGGGGCTCCCCTTTTACCTGGGTGCTGTAGAACCGACCGATTAACACCTTTCTGGGTTCGGGGTGAAGATGGGGGAGGCAAACGACCTGCAAAATGATGGTCTTTTTATTTGATCTTAATCAAACTGCTTTCTTCGTTAGCGCAAGCGGAGGCAACACACATTCCAAAAGAGCCCAGGAAGAGAGATAATTAATGCGCCGTGGATGTATGCAATTCAATTAGAGGACGAAATGAGTTCACAACCCTCCAGGGTAGAGGCAGTACAGTTGCTCCGCTTTACCGTAACTGCACATGAAGACTCTCTTTGCTACAAATTGCACTTTGGATGTCTTTAAGGTACACAAGAGCTCGTAAGAAGCTACCTGTGTCGTGTCCTGTGTTTGGTACCGGAAAAAAAGTCGACACCGTTTTGTCGCTAGTGGTCGGTGTGTGTGTGTGTCATCATCATCAGCTGATGAAATGCCCATGGTGTATCCCATGTTTGGTGAAAAATGTGCCAAAAGAGAGAGAGCAGTTCTTCTCCCCGCTGGCTAATGAGCTCTGGCAAAGGTGAATGTGCTTACCTGAGAAAGGGCCAGGGGATGGAATAACCCAGCAGAATAGCACCCATGGAGGGGACCGCCGTTTGTGTGGCTCTGTGTTGCTGATAATATACACATAAACACATGGCGTGTGAGGAGGATCGCCCAGATAAATGCTGCAACAATTCGCGAACGTGTAAATGGGCCGGTTTGAGTTTTGAGCTGGATGGAACTAGAAGCCTGAGGGAGGGGTGTGCTGGTGTGGTGTTCTTGCCATTGAGAAAAAGCCACAGGCGACCCGACAAGGTGGCCCTGAGGGAGGAGGGTGTAATGTGCATTGCGGCAGGGATGATAAATAGCTCCAGCAACTACCGAGTCGACAGGTGGTCTAACCGCAAGCGCTACAAACTGGAGAAAAGGACGCACAGACAGACGGACAGCAGGGAACAACGCTTC
Organism: Anopheles arabiensis; assembly: GCF_016920715.1. Lineage (NCBI taxonomy): Eukaryota > Metazoa > Arthropoda > Insecta > Diptera > Culicidae > Anopheles > Anopheles arabiensis. The sequence continues at coordinate 11,355,985 of NC_053518.1, forward strand.
CCTACGATCGATACAAAGCAACACACACACATATGGCTTGCAGATGCAATGGAATGTTTGGGCTTTTTTGACTGATGCGTTTTTCATCTGCGGCACGATTAGAAATCACATTCAACCAACACCATCCTTGGTGGGGGCGACCCAGCACACCACAACACAACACAGCAGGAGTGGCTTGGCTATTATCCTGCAATTATGTTGTGTTGGTATGCGTTTCCCTGCTCTGCCCAGTGTATAAGGAAATATAGTTTTATTGACGACGTTTGTTGTTTAACATATCCCTGGCGGGACACACACTGTTCACTGTTTAAAGCGATCGCTGTGTGTACATTTATGACTTTTGTTTCCCTTTTTGCCATGAATTTTGGGTTTATTGTCCTGCAATTCCTGACCATAAATACCAACAGAACTGTGTTCCTTTTTAAAATTTCAATGCCTGCCTGCTTGATACCTAAAATATTGGCTTTTTCTTATTCTACTTGCGCTCTACAATCGAGGGTATGTCCTTGTGCTCGTAGCTAAATCGAGTTAATAGACTCGTCACATCCTCCTCCAGGCTCATGTTTTTGTGTGCTCATGTGGTGGTGGTGTTTGTGCAGTTTATTGTTCTTGCAGATGCTCGTAAGAATGTTGAGATGTTGGGAACTAAATACAAACAGCTTCCGAAGCGGAACACTAGAGAAACTATAAATTTGCCCAAAAAAAAACCTTTTGTGGGTGTTCTCTTATGGTTAATCTTGCGCTTTATTGATTTTTTTTTTTAAATTTGAAGCTTTCCTTTTTTTACAATAAATTCTGAAGGTTTTAGGATTTGCTATGCCTGCATAAAAAAAGAAGTAAAATTCCCTTTTTCCCATAGCGTAGTAAAAGGACGATTTCTTTGCTTATTTTTTACGCCTGACCGTGAACTCCAAATCCTACGGGGTCCTACTTCGCTTGAAGGAATTGGGCAGAAGAGGTTGAATAGAGGAAAATACCTTCTTACCTTGTACCTTTATGCATTTGCTCTCTCACCAATACACACACACGGGTACAGCACTACGCGCGGGACCCTTTTTTTACACATTAAATCCCGTGCCGGTTGGTTGTTGTTGGGTTCATCGTGTTAGAAATCATCGACAGCTGCCTACCTCTCTACAGTATCTCGCTCTCTCTACTACAGCATGGGTTGATGCTGTGTGGTGCCTTTAAGCTCGTCTATACCGACTAGGCTGCAAATAGACTCCTTTCGGGAGGTTCCTAAATGCGACCTTCTTGAGGAGCTCCGTCAGGCAGGGCCATCAGTCTTATTCCGTCCGGTGGTGAGTCGTCAGCGAAGCGAGAGAGAGTGTGTGTGCGGAGTGAGTGTGTACCCATTTTGGCACCGTGTTGTGTTAGGTCGTGATTTTTCGGTTCGCTGTTGAAGGAATTAAGGAGACACAATCCTTCACCACCATCTCCTGCCGGTTGGTGGTTCGCCGCGTGTTCTGTGAGTGTTCCTTGTCCTACGTAAAATTAACTGTTTGCGTACATGCAACATTCAGCAAACGAGAACAAGGGGTTGCCAACTGAACTAAAGCAGTAACACTTTCTCACGAAACTCTCGCAACACCTTTCTTCAGCAGCAGCACCCCTTTAAAATTAACAAACATGACAAACTGTTGCATGTGTTGGTGCTGCCCCGTTTAGGCGTCTGTCTGCTGCACGCTGCATGTCACTGCACAGGCAATGTGAGGTGACGTGGGTTGGTGTAAATTTATTCGCCCATTAAAACAGTGTTATTAATTAAAGCCCTTTCCGTGTTGTGTGTGTGTGTGTTTAAGCAGAAGGAGAGGGTCTTATTGCAGGATTGGCTCTAAGGTGCACGTGCGTGTTTGTGTTTGCGTTGACGTTGAAATCCGTAATCTTGCACTGTAGTGTGCAGTTCAGTTTTTTTTGCAGTTTCTCGGGAGGGGGGCACCTTATAATGGGAAACAATTTGTAGTGCATACGAAATGCAATTCCCTCCTGTCATTTTCAACCGGAAATGGTTATAAAAAAGGTGCTAAACGGATTATGTTGTGTGTGTGCCAAGCCAAGCGCACTAAGAAAGATGGGGGAGAAGGTTGATGATTTGATGATGATGATGATAGTGATCGGAATCGATTTACTTACCTTTTGACACAACGCGGTGCGGTGTGGTGTGTATCACCTGTTGCTGTTTTATGTATCTGCCTCCCGGCACCACGTGCTCCTACAGCAAAGTACGAAGGAGGAGCAGCACCTGGAGACGGTGCAATAAAGCTTACATTTTAATCGGGTCCCGGACCAGTTTCCCGGTGCGTGAGTTATAGTGTTGCAAAATGGAAACATTCGTATCTTTCGTGAGTTGAATGTCCTCGTCGTCCTTCGCTGGTGGTGTTTGGTGGTTTGGTTTCGGGGGTTCTCTCTTTTTCCTCGTACACGCTTTCTCTCCTGTGTGTTCTTCTGTTCTGCTGTTTTGTTTTGCGACAGTCACCACTTGATCCCTTGCACTAACGGCGGCACTTTTTCTGTTCCATTTCCTTTCTTCCGGGGCGTGTTGCAGTCCGCTTTCACGTCGCCCATCTGTATGAGGTGCAGAACAAGTACAGGACAGCGAAGGAGGCATACGAGCGGCTACTGGCAAGCAAGCAGCTGACGTCGTCACTGAAGGCCGACATCTACCGGCAGCTGGGATGGATGTACCACACCGTTGAGCTGCTCGGCGACAAGGTGCAACGGGAGCGGCTCGCCATCCACTGTCTGCAGAAGTCGATCGAGGCGGAACCGCGCTCGGGCCAGACGCTCTACCTGCTCGGCCGCTGCTTCGCCGGCATCAACAAGGTGCACGACGCGTTCATCGCCTACCGGAACTCGGTGGAGAAGAGCGAAGGGAACGCGGACACATGGTGCTCCATCGGGTAAGTGGTCCAATCGGCCTTCCCCCGCACGATTGCACACTGTTCTGAACCGGAGGGTATTGTGTTTTCTCTCTCTGCAGAGTGCTCTACCAGCAGCAGAACCAGCCTATGGATGCGCTGCAGGCCTACATCTGTGCCGTGCAGCTAGATAAGTCACACTCAGCCGCCTGGACCAACCTGGGCATACTGTACGAGAGCTGCAATCAGCCGCGGGACGCATACGCCTGCTTCCGCAACGCCACCATCAACCAGGACCAGCAGAAAGACCGTACGGTCAGTGCGTGCGAGAAGTCAACCGTACCGGCCGCTTCAACCGGCACTACTACAGCGGCGACCGGTGGTGCAACAACCGCAGCCGCCGCCAGCGGAACGTCGTCGGTTACGGCGAACAGCGCGGCCGCGGGCACACCGGAAACGAGCAGCAGCAGCGGCACCCCAACAGGGACAACAGCACCCAATACTCAGCCGACGGTGCTCGGCGGTGATCTAAGCAACGGTGGCAACAACGGTGCCAGCAACAGTAACAGCAGCAGCAGCAGCAGATCGCAAAGCCTTACCCAGCGTATCAAATTCCTGCAGCAGCATCTCGGTAACGCTCCTATGCCGAGCATAACGTCCAAACGGCGGCAGCTACCGTCAATTGAGGAGGCCTGGAATCTGCCCATTTCCAATGAGATGAGTTCGCGACAGCAACAGACCGCCCAGGCACAGCAACGCCAGTTTCAGAAAGGCTACGGACAGGTGAGTTTTGTCTTTTTTTTGTGTATGATGGAATGAAATTAAATGATTCAAAATAATTTCTATTGATCCTCTTGTGATGGGAGAGAGAGAGAAGTGATACAAGAAGCCGGTTTGGAAAAAAAACGAAATGAGCTCACTGTTTGTTATGTGTCGAAAGTCCGATAGATGGCGCGCGTGTGGAAAAGGAGAAATGCTGTAATGTTCTAAAAACTTTGTTGTTCGATGTTCTAAAAACTGCACGTGTTTCTATCTCCTTAAATTGAGGAGTATTTTACATTTATTAATTTTATTTGTTAATTTTACAAAACGTAAATGTAAAAAGGCCTATATTGTTAATATGCTGCCGTATAATTTTTTTTTTATTTTGAGCTGCCCAGTCGGGTTCTAAAATCGATGCTGAGTTTTTTAGTTCACGTTTGATTCGAACTCACCATAGTGAGCGCTCAGTTCGAACTCACTTGGATGGCACTTTGCCCGTAAAATGTTCAGAATTATAGCTAGATGAGCATGTTTTTAAATAATTCATCTAGAAAAGGGTATTTAAATGATTAAAAAAAGCCTTAAATATTTTACATGCATTAGGATATTACAACGTTCAAACTTTGTTAAAAGAGAAATACCCCCATGCAGAACAAAACTCGCCCATAGTGCAAACAGCAACACCCCTAGGGGGCGAGAGACGTTTCTCACAGCTCTCACGACCATTCATAATTCCATTTCGTTTCGCGCGCCGTCCTAGCCGGTTGTGCTTCATAGTGCCGCTCCAAGCTAGTTAATTCTTTCTTTAGTGAAATTCAATTAGAAAATGTTTTTCTCGGTTTTCATCAAATTGTGTTAATCTTTTAACTTTGGTACACGTATTTTGTTGCGCTTTTTTCGTGTGTAAAAATGTAGCTTAAACACGCTGAAACCGCATGGTACGCGACCATGCGGTTTTACTTGGAAATGCACAAAGTGAGGTTAGGCCCGCTCGCCGGATAAAGGTAAGGTTCAACGAACTCTAGCCGTTCGTGTATCGCCGGTTGACCTTGGGAGCGGACAAATTTCGCTCTGCCAGAGAGAAAGCGAGAGTGAATTTGCCAAAAAATCTTATTGCGCGTGATTATTCCCTTTCCTCCGCGACCGTCTTGTGTGTTCTCTCTCTCTTTCTCTCGAGCCACGAGGTCAATGTACGCATTACGAGGTGACGTTCAGTGTAGCACTTTATCGATTGGAGTGTGGCCACCGTCGCAGAATGCAAGATTGACCGGGATGTGTTTCCCGGAGTCAGGTTTCGCTAACACCACCCTCACTTACCCATACGGTGGAGCTTTGATAGTACCAATGGCTACAGAATATTTGCCACCTGCTCCTAACCTCAAATTCCCTGCACCGCTTCGGCCACGTGGTAACAACGTTATTCTACTTTCCTCTTCCGATTTCTAGGGTGCCCAGTACCATCCCGGACAGCAGCCGCAACAGCAGCAAGTGGGCAGCAACAATGGTCTGCCGAACAAGCGCTTCAAGCAGGAGGATGGCAGACCCGGCAGCGGACCAGCTGGTGGTGGTGTGGTCGGAACGGTGGCCGGCCAGCCGGTGCCACCGTTCTACCTTAACCAGCAGCAAGTGTTGCAGCTGCAGTTCCTGCAGAACCAGAACAATCTGACCGCCCAGCAGCAGGCCATGCTGCAGACCCTCACCAACCAGTACCGGTTGATGAGGGAGCACCAGTTGCGCCTTCAGCAGCAGCGAAGTCAGCAGCTGCAACAGCAACAACAGGCCGCCGGGTTCCAGGGACAGCCGCCGCAGCAGGGCGGTAACGGTGGGTTTGGGCTGGCGGCAGGGAACAAGACGCCCCAGTCGGGTATCGTGCCGCAGACGGGCTTCGTGAACGATGGCCACTTCTCGCCAGCGACCGGACAGTCGCAGCAGACGGCGGGCATGCCGTACAAGTCGGCCGGTACGTACGCACCGTCCGGGTTTACGGTGCCGAGCGGTCAGGCAGCGTCAACGACGCCGGGAGGCTTCACACAGATCACCTCCGGCTCGAATCATCAGGCCGATATAGGTAGGTCGAATAGAGGGTTAGGCTCTTAACACACATGATGCCAACGTTCTCGTTGTGGGGAATTCGCAAATAGTACATTTACCCACTCCTTACAAATGTTTGGCAGAGCATATTATATGAACGCAATGAGAGTTCTTGTGGGAGTCAATTCTATCTGCAAGTGCTTTTGATTGATTCATACATCTAACCATGAAAGATGAGAAGAGATAAAACAAATCATAGCAAAAGATTTAAAATCATTTTTATAACATATTTCTCTTTCCTTCTCCACAGCCATTCAGTCCATCCTCGACGACAAGGCTACCTTCGCCGAATCCCTGCTCAAACAGCTTAGCTCACCAACGGGAGACGGCAAAGACGTGTCCGACCCCTCCACCACCACCACCAGCAGCAGTACCAAGTCCCCACCGATAAAAGCGGAAGCAACCTCGACGACGACAGCGGCAGCCGCCGGCAGTATTGCGAAACGGCAACTGCTAACCGGCAGCAAGCAGCAGCACCACCCGGACATTAAGCTGGAACCGGTCGTAAAGCTCGAGAAGCTACCCTCTCCCTCCAGCGGGGGTTTGGACGGATCGTCGTCCTCTTCCGCTTCCTCCTCCTCCGTCGGCGGTGACTTTAAGATCTCAATGTCGGCGAAAGACATCCAGCAGCTGGTGCGCAAGCAGCGCCAGGCGGGCGAACTAAAGGACGTTCCGGCCGTCTGCTCGGTCCTGTCGGCCGATGCGCCCCCGCCCTGCCCGCCCGACTGTCCACCGACACGGCTTACCCGCGAACAGCTGCAACCCCCGACGCCGTCCGTGTTTTTGGAGAACAAAAAGGACGCGTTCAGTCCGCAGCTGCAGGAGTTTTGCCTGAAGCATCCGATCGCGGTGGTGAGGCAGCTCGGTGCGGCCCTGAAGCTGGATTTGGGGCTGTTTTCGACCAAAACGCTTGTGGAAGCGAACCCGGACCATACGGTGGAGGTGCGGACGCAGGTACATCAGTCGCCGGACGAGAACTGGGACGGAAACAAGAACTCGAAGGTGTGGGCTTGCATATCGCACCGATCGCACACCACCATCGCCAAGTACGCGCAGTACCAGGCGTCGAGCTTTTCGGACAAGATTAAGGTGAGTGTTGTTGGCTGGAAGGGAAAGAAGCATTTATGTCGTGTGTTTGTTTGCGACGAACAACGCTCCAAATGATGTTCGAAAACATAACTTTCGTTCTACTGAATGAAATCTTTGAAGAAGTTCTTATTAAATTCGCTGATGTCTTTTTATTGAAAAAATCGTTTTAATGTCGTATTTTTTGGTGTATAAACTGTTGAAATTAACTTTTTTTTTCATTTCCTTCCTCTCACAGGAGGAGCGTGACAAGCTGGCCGGCATTTCGACCGCCTCCACCAACTCCGACTCCGACTCAAAGGATTCCATCTCGAACAGTGGCAGTGCGTGCGGCGGCGGCGGTGGCACGGGAGCGACCAGCGGTGGAGGAACCGGTACCGGTGGCGGTAACAGTTCCGCCGCCGGCAACGGCAAACGGAAGAAGTGCAAAAACGGTAACAAAATGTTACGCTTCGGCACGAACGTCGATCTGTCCGATGAGCGCAAGTGGAAGGCGCAGCTGCAAGAGCTACAGAAGCTGCCACCGTTTGCGCGCGTCGTTTCGGCCGCCAACATGCTGTCACACGTCGGTCACATGATCCTTGGGATGAACACGGTGCAGCTGTACATGAAGGTGCCGGGCAGTAGGACGCCCGGTCACCAGGAGAACAACAACTTCTGCTCGATCAACATCAATATTGGGCCGGGCGATTGTGAGTGGTTTGCGACGCCCGACTCGTACTGGGGCGGCATCCAGGCGCTGTGCGAGAAGAACAACATCAACTATCTGCACGGGTCGTGGTGGCCGGCGCTCGAGGATCTGTACGCGGAAAACATACCGGTGTACCGGTTCACGCAACGGCCGGGCGATCTGGTGTGGGTTAATGCGGGGTAAGTGAAGGAGGTTCGACTAACGCTGTTGGCGAATGTTACTTACATTTTTTGGTGCGTTTTTACAGATGTGTCCACTGGGTGCAGGCCATCGGCTGGTGTAATAATATTGCCTGGAACGTGGGCCCACTGACGGCGCGACAATATCAGCTGGCGGTGGAGCGGTACGAGTGGAACAAGCTCGAAAGCTACAAGAGCATCGTGCCGATGGTGCACTTGAGCTGGAATCTCGCCCGCAACATCAAGGTGTCCGACCCGAAGATGTTTGAATCGATCAAGTAAGTGTGTTTGTATTGTTTTACGTTTAAGGAAGCTGATTATGCTCGTAATTTTCTATGATGAACCAAAACAAATTATCCTTTTAACTTTCGTTCTTCTGAATCAAAGTGTAGAGAAATTGTTAGCACTGAAAATATCGTTATTACGATTATCTGACGTGTGTGTTATTTTCACCCTTCGAAATACTTTTCCTAATGCTATGATTCTCTTCCGCTCCACAGAACCTGCCTAATGCAGACGATGAAACACTGTATGCAGGTGCTGGAGTACGTAAAGTCCCTGCACATCGAGGTCCGGTTTCATGGGCGCGGTAAAAACGAAGCATCACACTACTGCGGCCAATGTGAGGTAAGATTTTGTTTGTTTGTTTTGCGCTGTTTTGTTCTACTTTGTAATCGTATAGTACGCACAGTGCTGCAAAATATCACGAGCATCACGAGATGATGTTCACCAACGAAAACAATGAACATATCCGTGGTAGCTTGATGATCATTGCTGATACTCAATGAAAGTGCGTCATGACACACAGTCATGACTTTTTCTGGCTGTGAAATAGTGCTGCCAAATGTCACTGTCTCAGACACCAACACTCATGACCGGAAACGATGCTCAAATCAGCTCGCGTACACAACTGAAATGATCAGAGGTGAGACTCAAACAGTTGGTGGACGAATCACATGCTTGATGACATTTTGTTTAGCACCCAATTATTGGTCACTCACCTGGTCATGACATTTTCTGTCGGTATGAATCACGACATTCTTGGAATATACTTGGCGTGTGGTCCCAAGCAACAAAATGAGCATTCTTTCTCGCTCTGTCTGCTTTGATCGTCTGTTGTTAGGTCAGACAGAGCGAGAAAACATGCTCATTTTGTTTCTTAGAACCACGCGCATGCGCACCGCATATCTTCCCATGACTATCGTGATGATCACCGACCAAGAAAATGTCGCGACCAAGTGACTGACCAAGAGTTGCTTGCACAAAATGTCACCAGGCATGTGATGGTCGCACCAACTGTTTGACTCTCACCTCTGATCATCACAGTAGAGCGCGTGACGCAGACATGGATTTTGTTTCAGTCGGAATTTGTTATGATTATGTCAGTGACATTTTGCAGAAATTATCACAGTAAAAAAGTCATGATATAGTGACTGGTTTAAGCGATAGTCGCAAAAATGTCACGAAGTATGTATTGGTCACACCAATCGTTTTGAGTATCACCTCTGGTCATCACAATGCAGTACGTGATGCTGACACGGATTTTGTTTCAGTCAGATTGTTTTATGAGAATGACAGTGACATTTTGCAGCACTGATTACGCATCACGAATGAAGTTGACACGTCTCGAAGTATGCTCACTGGTTTGGGAACTTGCTCGGGAGGTTCAGCTTTCGCTATATTGGTGCTAGAGTAAACCCCATCTGCTATCATAGGCGTTCCGGATCCTATCGTAATTTCATTTGTCGTAGGAACAGGGTGCAAGAGAGCAGAACATTTCCCCTAGCCCTCTTACACACTCATCTTACTCTACCCCCTTGCTTTTGAAAGCTCGTTTTCTAACCACATTTGCCCCTTTTTTCCCTCCCTTCAGGTGGAAGTGTTCAATGTGCTGTTCATTCGCGAGCAGGAAAAGCGCCACATCGTGCACTGTATGGGTTGCGCCCGGAAGCAGTCGCCCGGGCTGCAGGGTTTCGTGTGCCTCGAGGAGTACACGCTGGACGAGCTGATGCAGGTGTACGATGCGTTCGTGCTGCATACACCGCCCCCGCCACTGCCACCGATTGCAGCACCGCCAGCGCAATCGCCCCAGCACGTCCAGCAGCCCGCCTCCTCTCCGGCCGGAGCGCTGATAAATGTAAGCTCTTCTTCTACTGCCGTCGCCGCCGCCACATCGTGTTCATCGTCGTCCGCGTCGGCTGCTGGCGGTGGTGCTGGTGCTGGTGGTGGCACTGGATCGGTGCCGGTGGCTTCGTAAGCCGCTGCCACCGCCCCGCCGTCGACATCCTTCTTAGCATCCTTTCGGAAGTGGGAGGATGGACCTCTGGGGTGTGGTAGGGTTGCTGTACCAAACAACAACACTCACCCTCCCCATCCTCTCCAAAACCGTTTTCTCTCGGCCCCACCAAATTCTGCACTATGCTGAACTGCAACTTCTCCTGCACGAGCGGGCGCGCGCGCGCGCGTGTGCGTGATACTGTGGTAGCATTGTTTTACTTCGGTAAGTTTAGTTTTAATTTAGTTCAAATGTACGCATAATGTGTATCCCCTGCATATAATATAATATCTCCTTACGGAGAGGAAAGAAGGGTTCGTGTAAAGAGTATATAGAAAGCGAAAAGCAAATAGGCTATAGGCGCAAGAGGGAGAGATTTATATTAGGCACACGCTCGCGCACCACCCGTCGGTGAGTGTGTGTGTTGTGTGTTAGAAATCAGCGAAGCTATAGGGAAAAGAGCAAAGAAAAGAAGCACTTAGGCGCAAAGAAAGGCGAACGAGTTATATTGTATAGAAATGTTTTACAGGGCTATTAGACTTGTTTTCCTCTTCTGTTTCGTTCAATTGTTTGAATTTCAAACCTCCAAAAGACTTGTATGAAATTACTAATTTGCAAATTACGCTACACTCTTACGGTTAATACTGCTACTACTACTACTACCACCACTACTACGCTTAGTCTCGAGACACTGAAACTATCGTACGGCACATTTCAGGAATATGTGGATGGCGTTGCGACGAAATTGTGGATATTGTTTTAGAGAAAAGCGTTGAAAGAAGAGAAGAGGGAACGTTTCCTTTAAAAAGGAGGGTAGATTGTACATATATAACGCAACTGACACGCCCCTCCTCACGCCCTCGGTGGTGTGTGTGTGACTGGCGATCGTTCAAGTGAGTCGAACAATCTGTCGAACCTGCTCTGCTGCTGCGGGGGGGTGCGCGAATGTTGCGCATCACCTGCCACACGCGAGCGCGCGCACTGTAAAGCTAGTTTGCAGCTGCAAAAAAACACCACACTTAGTGTTTAAGTAAATATGCGTGCGCGTGCATTCGTTTATATAAGAAGGGGGAGGAGAACACAAAACATATGGCACACAGAAAGCAGACGACACAACATTAGAAGATCGATTTGAGTGATCGCTTGTGGCCCGTCATTTTACAATGTTTACAACATTAAACACACACACTCTCTCTCACAACCCGCGTTAAAGGCAATATTTTCTTTTTGTTTTGTACTCACAACACCCTTTGAGAAGACACGATCATCGCGCAGAGCGAGCGTGATCCGGTTTATGTTGGTGATTAGTGTTTAAGTAGTTAATTTATTTCACCATCGCAAGGTGTGTATCGTATTGTATATGTAAATGTGTATTAATGTGTATCCGTTGGCAGCGATATTTGACTCGAATCTGCCATTATTTTTTAAAAAATATGTGTTAACATCGCTCGCGTTGTGTATGTGTATTGTGTATACTCAATTTCGATCATGTGTTTTCTTATGTGATGTTCTCCTTTCTTTGTGTACGCTCTTTGTTACGTTACAATACAAAAGTTGTATGTGTGTGTACTGGTCTTGTACTCTCTGCTCTGAGTTTTTTATTTTCTTTTTTGAGAGGGATTCGTTCGAGGGTTGGTGTCCCGGTATTTGTGTGTGTGTCTCTGTTTCCGAGTCGTCTCTAGGAAGAAGGGTGTGTATGTGTGTCCTGTGTATCGGGCCTGTGTTGCGTGTTTTAGTGTGTGCCGCGCAGTAGTAATTCGAGTTTTGGAACAAATTATCACATAATTCCTCACTGCAACTAAAATACGCGCTCCAAGTATGTGTATATTAGTGCCTTTCATGTGAGATGTTTTTCTTGACAAAAAAAAATTACTAAAAATATACTTTGTCCTGTATTTTCGGTCTGTTTTAGAGACTCATTTGAATGATTTGGTTTGGTTTTCGTATCGGAAACAAGTTCATCTGAAAGACGTTGTGTGTTCGGTTTCGTTTGTTGATCGTTTGATTAATCCGCCATCTGTGTATCAAACAAAAGCTAGCTTGCCAAAAAAAAAAAAACATTACGTAAAACTCTTACACAGGCACGATAAATGAAAATGCAATAAAACAAAATTAAGCAAACAATAAACTGCGCATACAAATGAATCCACAATCCACATGAATAGTTCACAACCAAAAATATGCCACTTGTTGTTTGAGAATGATGTAATGTGGTGTGTGTTCAAGTATGGTACGAAAAGAAATTAGCCAACAATTCACTGCAAACAACAACAAACAAATTAAACTCAGGAATAACTGTGTAGACAACAATCTTGCCTAACCCAACAAATAGACAACAACAGAAAATTCCCTCACTCTCTATCTCTCTCTAAGTAAGAGAGGCCCAAATAGAGCAATGCTGCCACTGGTTTACATAGGGGAAGCGAAACTGTAGGCCAATACAGAACGGCGTAACCTCTCGATAAGTTAACATTTTTGATAACGCTCTTACAAAACTGGCAAGGAAAAAGGAAAAGAAGGAGTGGGTGAGATGCTTTGAATGAGTCCGGTGAGACGATCGAGCGATCTCACTCGATGAAAAAGTTCTATAAAAGTTCGTGTTTTATATATCGGTTCTCTGAGTGCCTAACGAGAGAGGACTGCGCGCCGCCGACCCACAGGGGATTCATTTTGAAGGTTGTTCATCTTATAGCATTGGTTTTTGCCTTCTGGCAAACACCAATCGCTTTCACGTTCTCTTCCCGATGCTCAAGCAGGAAGTATATGGTTAAAAGAGTAACATTTATTTCTAAATTACTTTAATGGACTTAAGTTACGAGCAAAACTCTTTGATTGATCTCAAAAAAGGAAAAGCCGCCAAAAGGAAAACAATTCAACAAAGAATGCCAATCCAATAAGCGCTCCCTTTTACATCTCTTGAATTCGTGAGGTGATCGTGCGCGCGGGCGCATAATGCCTGCAGTCTGCATTGTTACCCCCAACTCGTCTTTCATGTATAGTTTTTTAAAAAATAATCTCTACTTTTTAGAGTATCTTGCAAACCAATCATGAAAGTACAGGTCGAAAAGAAGCCCAAAACAAAACCTATCAGAACATAGCAAATCGATGAAGAATGCGTGTACGATGTGGTGTAGAAAATGTATGGCAAGATTGTTTCTTCGAGGGCTTGTTGCTTGCATCCTTTCTTAGTTGAATGTTGACTCCACTGTTGTTTCCTAAAAGGAACTTACTCTAACACTTTGTTCGAACACGATGCTTTTAAAAAAATGACAAAAATTACGATCCACGATCGTGTAGAAAATCGTTCTAGCTGGAGCTTGAAACACGTTTTACTCCTTGACTTTGTTTATCAAAATTAGATGATTGCTAATGGACACCCAAATTTTGAGCTAAAAGCCTTTCTAAACAAGCAATAAGAATGTGCGGTGGGGGGAAAAGAAAGCGATTTCGTTTAAATTTCACGTTAGTTTCTTCTAAAAAAAATACTCTCCACCATCCATCCACTTCGTTCGCATCTTTCCAACTAGTTGAGAGAGAATTAACATAAGAGAAGGAGGCACATTGGCGTAATATAAGCTGAGCCAATCAACCTGTGCTTTGTACATTGTTTAAAACTACGTGTGTGAAAAGAGCTATATTTTGTGTGTGTGTGTGTGTGCGCGCGAATGGTTCCACAAGCCCTCCACCCACCAGGCAGGCTCACAGTGTGTAAGGGTGACAAACACACCTGGAACAAAATGCTGCTGGGGGTGGGATTGTGGATCTCACACAACAAAACGACATTTTTATGAGTGCGATTAGAGCGTGTGTGCGTGTGTGGTGCGATCGTGTGCGATCGTGTGCGAAAATATTTTTATGATTTTATTCTTTATGAAGTCAGAGAAAATAAATAATTCGAAAGGGAAAGAAAAGCAAGATCAATATCGAACTCAATAAGGGCCAGCACAACCTATAGCAAAGCAGAAACAATCAGAGAAAAGAGAAAACATATAAAAGGGAACCACAATTGTTGTAATGTGGGAACATACACAGACAAGCAAACACGGAATAGATTCTTTCGTTCAGGTGCTAATAATGCGACGAAAGTACAGGGGATGCTTGGAAAATTACATTCTTTTACTTCTAGCAAGCGAACAACACTTCCGAAGACAGCTATAAAGAAGACGGGGTCGTTTTTTGTTTGCGGAAGAATTGTCTCCCAATCACCATAATATATGCCGTATTTGAACGACGGATGTTACTCTACTAGTGTGAGAGCGCCGCGCTTGTATTTGGAGCAGGTGGAAACCGTGCCCAGTTTCACCCGAACTCTGATACGCTTTTTCTTCTATCACTTTTCCCCTTATTTACTCCGGTATGAGCACATCCGGTTTTGTAGTAAGATGTTAAGAGAGGGGACTTGCTCAGTTGTTTTAAATCATCCCCCTCCCCGCATAAGATGGATGGATATACGTTTGGCTGTCTGTCACGGCCACGACGATTCTCCTTACAGCAGAAGACATCATATTGTGAACGTGATCCTTTTGACGACACACACACACACACTACTGCTGGATGATGCGTGTCATGCGTCGTCGAGCGAACGTGATCAGCGTACAGTTTGTTGTTGTATCGTATTGTTTTGTGACCGTTTTATGCTTTTTCTATGCGACGGTGGTGGTGCATTTTTGCTTTAAAAAATGAACCCAAAATTTACATTCAAATCATGCCAAAAAAAAAGAAGGGACTTCAAAATTTTCCATTTGCTGCACCCCCCAGAACACTATCCTTATGAACCCAACAACACATACCTCCCATTTCCTTCGATAAAAACAAATTCAAATTATTCCCTTGGAATGTGTGGTTTTACTTTATACTACAATGCAAGAACGGCATAGAAAGTGAAAAGGAAATGGGAAACAGCAACAGAAATGAATGGGGAATCGTCGGGGTTTTTGCTTATATTGTTCAAACAAAAAAGGCCCAAAAAGGAAAAAGGAAAAGGATCTACTACTCTGTTTGCAAAGCAAAATGTTCTGCAATTTTAATGCGACGAGATTTTGTGTTACTAATTGGGTTCCGCGTAAAATTGGTGCGTAAAAAGGTGTGTGCGTGCAAAATAGCACCGTAAAGTTAAAAGAACAAAAAAAAAAAAACAAAACGTGTACAAATGAAAACAAAGAATAAGAAATAGAATTCCGCAAAAGAAAAATTGCAAAATATTATACATATACATTGTAATGGAATGAAACCAGTAGATCACTGCCATTTTGTACCAGGGACACACACATCCACGCACGGCGTGAACTAATTTGCCTTGCCTCTGGCTGCTGACCGGGGCTGCTTTTTTTTTGGTCCAAAGTGGTGAGCATTAGTTTTCCCGTGCCGCGTGTGTGTGTGTGTGTGTGTTATGGGCAAAGAGTAATCAAACGTGGGTGGGTTTAAGCGAATAGAGAAAGGAATAAGAGCGCGTCGCCGTAGGTAAAGAAAATGGGTATGTTGTGTACAGGAAACCCGATCTAAGGTACAGGATCAGAGGGCAGAGATTAGATTCAGAATTTTATTAATTAATGAAGGAAAGGATCGTGTGTGAGTGAAAGTGGAATGAATGAATGAGCGCAGAAATGGTTGCAAAAGGAGTAAGAATGAACGTTGACGGATGATAAGATGAGTGTAAGATTATTGAATGTCATTTAGTATCGAAGCGAATGAATGTGTCACAGGGAAAGCATTAGGATAAACTCAAATAGGACATATGGATAGCAACGGAGAAGTGGGAAGAGATTGCCGGAACGGAAACGGATCGACCATGTTTTGTATAAAGTAAAACAAGTGTGTATAATTCGACACTATTTTTCCTCCACCTTCACCCAAATACACATGCTAATCACACATGATCGTAAAAGTAGAAAAATCGTGTGTATGTGTATGTGTGTGTTGGGGTTCCTCATCATCATCAATTGGCAGATTTCAATTTTTACTGCTATATTACTTAACATCCACACTTTGCACATTTCACATCGCTTCACATATTGAATTGGCTACGAAGAACGATGGGGGAATGTTAGCATGGGGAGAGAGAGAGATGTTCCTCTATTATTGGCTACAATTGGCGCATAAGTTCTGTGTACACCAATGCTGCAAAAACCCCTTCGTGATGAGCACACTCTATCTATACCCCATGTGTGGGCAGAAGGCGAAACAAAAAGGTGCTATAAGCTGATTTAACTTAACGCATACACACTTTAAGAATTGGCTTAAGACCGTATATGTGTAAAAGCAAACAAAACCAAAAGAAAACACAGCACTTTATTGCACTACAATGAACAAGAAACTACAATTTCACTAACATATAATGTATCATATAAAAAAAACACGCCAAGTGCATCAACCCCGCAGAAGCTGTAAACACTCTACCTTCAAAAGAGAGAACACAGTGTGGGCCAATAATCCATGTCTTTCAACACAGGTATTTAGACACACAGGCAGGGGTGGTTGGAGGTTTTTTTTAATAAAAGCAAAGGGGATAAGGAAACGACTACACCGAACTGTAGAACCACAAAGTCATTAAAATTGATTAAAATCGCCACGCAACAAACATATTGATTGATTTGCAGCTTTCATAAAGTTTTTTTTTTTTGTATTATCAAAACAAAAACCGCACACAAACAAAGCACAACAGAGCAAAACTTGATACAGGAAAGAGATAGAAGAGCCACACACAGAGTGCGCCGGATACTGCTTGGACACGGAAAAGTGTTGCCGAATATGATACACGACAGTAATGAAAAAAATTACCTCAAACTGCACGGAGAAAAGGAGAGAAAAGAGGGAGGGAGAATACAGGAGGCAGAAGGGAGGAGTATACAACACATTTATCAATTTAGTAGACACCGCAACATAAGTATCACGTTACAACATACACACACATATTCAGAAACGAGACGAAAAATACGTACTAATAAGTATACTTACCAGGCACGGGCAGTAGTAGTAGTATTGATACTACTACAAAGTATGCTTTTATGATGCTCTACACAGAGAACAAAAAAAATCATAACTCGTATTTGGCGGGTATTCCAAAACTTTAATAACATATTAGACGCTAAAACCGAAATCGAACACTGAATCAAAGTTGTGAAATTTGCAAATCAATTACTTCTCTTAATAAAGCAAACCAGAAACTAAATGGAAAGAGCGCTACAAAAAGGAGACATAAAAGAAGAAACACAGAAAAAAGAAGCAAAAAAAAGCGAAAAAGAAAACGAGTAAGAAAAACAGAGAGAACACATTATATATTTAACAAACAGACAATTTCAATGGCTAAAGCGTAGTAGAAAAGGTAAACAACAATACACACATACACACAAAGAGAAGAGAGGAGCGTTTTAAGAGAAATTGTAAGAAAAGCGAATTTGCAAAAGAGCTCACAATTAATGCCAGAAGGAACAGCAGCTCCATTATACGGAGCGGGAAAGCGAGGAAACAAACATTTAAGAAGGAAAGGAAAGAAGTAAAGCTCAGCTCAGCGGGAAGGAAAGAAATTAGTTTAGTAGAATAGCACTGTAAAACAAATAGGAAGAAGAGAAAGAAGAAAAAAACAGAACAGAAGGTAGAAAGAAAGAAACAAAATAAAATAAAGAATCGTGGATCGATTTAAAAACAAAGTAACCTCATTCGTAAAAAGGATTAAACAAAAAATGTGCGTGCGTGTGTGCAACGGTAGTAGGTGGTATGTGAGCAGTGCTCTCTTGTAAAATTTATGAACGTAATAAACGTAAAACAAAAACAAAAAAAGGAAACCGTAAAATACTACTTACTAGAAGGAAAACAAATAAAACAAAATAAAACAAAGCAAAACAAATCGTTATATTTAATCGTGTGTAATTGTGGATGGAATTTCTTTTCTCCTTCTTTTATCGTTTTACTATTTGTACTGTTTTGGATATTGGTGTGCGCGTGTGTGTGTGTGTTGAGAATAGAAAAGTATCACAAACAAAACTCCAGCAAAAAAAACCTCTCACAATCGTGCTAGTCGATCCTTTGTTGATCGCTAGTTGTTTTGATAGAGCCAGTGATCGTCGAAAGAAAAGTTATGTTTTGTGTGTGTGTGTGTTTTTTTCTGTACTAAAAATACTGTCTTTACAGTATTTTATTGTCTTTTTGGAGGCAGTGGAAGGGAAATGTTCCTTTCGCTGCACATCACACGATGCACACCACCGACACACGCAACTCGAAGGGCACACAGGTGAGGCGGCGACACAATAGACACAAGCAACATACAGCTCAACTCAATCATCACACCAAACAACCGAATCGTCCTCAAAATACGAACCAACTAGTTTAATGTGAAAACAGAAGGAAAGGTAAAAGAAAGAAATGGAAAAAGGAAATGGTTGATCGACGTTTAGTGCATAAGTATATATTTATACTAACACAAGCTAGAACCGGATAGCGACCTATTGTGTTCCCAATTTTGCTTAGGGAATGAAAAGAAAAAAATAGACAACAAAACAGTGTTTAAGTGTAATTAATTTTGTATCATTGTGAAACAAAGGAAGAAAGCAAAATAATAGAATAATAGAACTATTTTTTGTAATTACTGGTTTCCGCATTGCTGTTGCGAAGTGATCGTTAATTTCCTAAAAAAAAAAAAACAAACAAAACAACCAACACTTACCGTTGTACAACGTGTACATTATTTGTCCTTTCGCAAGGGTTGATGTGACCTTTTAGTTTTAGTTTAAATCAATTACAGTGCGCAAATAGGAGGAAAGAGGTTGTGTGCATTGCTTCCGAGCACATCTTCAAAAATGTTTTAAAATGGTTTTGTGTTTGTTTTCACATTGTAAAGTAAGCAAATGGGCTAACATAAAGCGTATAAGAATCGGCAATATGTGTAATATATCGAGTATAAACATTATTCAGATAAATCGATCGAATAGAAAACAGAAAAAGTATGCAAAAAGAAATGAAAAATAAACAAAAACTTTAACAAGGACATGTTGTGTTGGTGTTAACAGTGAAATGAATGAAAAAGAAAAAAAAAACAAAAACAATGTAGAAAAAAACAAACAAAATTCTGTATGAGAAAACGGAAGAAGAAATACAACAAAAACACTTTGATTTTTTTACTTATGCCGTTGTCTTTTTTATGTCTAAAAAATCTGAAACATGAAAGAAATAAGTCTGCTTTATCCTCTCAAACGGGTCGTGATCCAAGGACGGTGGTGGGAAGCTGTTGCAACCAGTTGAGCCTATAGATACCGCTCGCATTGCGGCAGTACCGGAACTGGATGCCCTCAATGTCGGACGGGCTGAGCGTATTGTTGCCAAAGTCCGGCTTATCATATGGTTTCTGGTTTTGGTAAGGGAATACACAACGGGTGAGCTATTGCACGCTGTTTGGTAGCTTTGTAGTATTCATGCACATAATCGAATGGGGTTGGTACGTAAAACAGTCGTTATATGTATTATTTGTGGTGTAAAGAATCAATTAATCTTATTTACTATATTTTTATTTTCGTGTTATTCGTGTTATTTTGGATTATTTGTTAGATAATTGATTTTTTTTTCATAAACACAATCAATGAGTATACTATGAGAAGGCGGCATTCCGATGCACAATTAAAACAAAACTATCCAGAAAACCTCATAGTTACCTCACATCTAGTGTAATGCATAAGAAAAATTAGGTATCCGATTTAGGATGACCGTCATTGCACATAATTTGCACGTGCAACAAAAAAAGAGAGAAAAAAAAACAAACAAAAAACCAAAGACGAAAAACTATTGCAAGTAAGCGACAAAAAATGTATCATTGTTATCCTAACCTTTCAGAATATTCAAAACTAAGCCAGCGTTAAGTTTGCTAAATCCAAAGCGGCTGTATTGTATGTATGTAAACTAAAAGCATCCAAACTACAGCTTTAAAATAAAAGCTTTTACTAGTATTTTATTAAAGAGGTTGTTGTGCAATGAATAGACATGAAAAGAAAGTAATTGCCGTGGCATACACTTACCCTGTTCACCAGCACCGGATATCTGCGATCGCTTGCGCCCGCATACCGCGAGTAATGCATAACGCTGCCATAGTTGTAGCCAATGTTGTATGTCTCTATGTCTCGCTCATATTTAGCCAAATTGCTCTCATAGAATGTATCCGCTACAATAGTGAAAAGGGAAAAATAAGACATAAGAATTGTAACCAAACCCTGTCAAAAGTCCAACGGCACTCTTACTTTGAAATTGTGGTATAAGGGCGCTTCGGTTGACGTAGATGTAGTCGTCCCGATCGGGCCGGCTCACCTCGTGGAAAAAGCCGAGAACGTGCATCATCTCGTGCATCGGCGTACCGCCGGTCAGACACGCGGGCGTCTGCAGATTCATCAAGTTCCGGCTGTTGTTTAATGAACGACCTATGAACGAATAGCAGCCGGTCGGTCGGTTCGTGATCTGCACAAAGTACGGCGTTTCCGGCCTCCGCGGCACAAACCGGACGCACGTTTTGGCGTGAAACACCTGCATGGCGCGTTCGATGGTGAAGATCTCGTTCAGTGCTTGTAAGGTTGGAATCGGAATCAGGGGAACGATTAGTTTAATGATAATGTTTTTACTTAATTTATGAGAAGTTTGATAAGTGTATATAAACATCAAAAAGCAATAGAAACTAGCCAAACTCCAATAACACCGATAGATACGTACAGAACGTGTTCGGCGCGATGTAGTACGGTACGATCCCGTTCGGCCATACGGTGGACGTGTACTCCTCGGCCACCGATAGCCGGTCTTGGCCTTTGGGCTCGGTAGGCAGCATAATATCACCCTGGTAGTAGTACCCGAAGCCAAGCTCGTGTGCTGGCTGCTGCTGGTTTTGGCTGTCATAGTTTTTAACCCGTCGACCTGCCACAAAACCCCCGGAGGAGATGGGTTACAATTAGCACAAGATCGCTATTTAGCGTGCACCATAGCGCGGTCGGTGGTCACCATAAGCCCTCGAGAAACAATCAGTAGCTCACTTTGACACGAGGCCTTTTCGATGCATCCGTTTTCTCACCACTGACAGGCGACTGTGTTCCAATTACCTACTTCAGCGCTCTCCGATCGATACAACTGCCCAGAGCACTGTCTCATCGCAATCACTAAACCGATCACTAGAATCGTTCTTAACCGAAACACGCATGTGTCCATGAGAATCATCTTGACTGTGTGCGTCTAATGATCACTATAAAAACTTGCACTTCTGTACACTGTCACTTACACTAAACTCCTTAGTAGTTAGTAGCGAACGATCTTCAACTGTCTGGTGATAGGTCATAGACGTCGTTTTATATTTATAGCCACACCGCAATTTCTTTGATTATTTGCTTATCAGAATTGGCAGAATATAGCATATTTGCTACGGGTGGGGAGTTGCCCTCTCGGGATAGTGCATTAGTTATGTATCAGTTTAATACTGTTCATTAGTAGACGAGCGGGAAATGGTTTGGTGATTAGGTTTGTAGCGAGGAAACTATTTTCCACGATTGAGAAGCATTTACCTTTGTACAGAGACGTACAGTTTTTCGGTAAAAAATAGTACTTTAGTGAGTTATTTTTGATTATTTTTATATTGCTGGTCACAGCTAGTCATCGTAAGACAAATGCGTTCATTTTTTCATCAGTACAGATATCAAACAAATAATTTTTATATGAAAATAGAAACTAGATATAATAGTGTCCTAAAGTGGTGAATTATTTAATTTGTTAAATAAATAATTAATTAATTAATTTATTTATTTTATTCTTTATTTACATACTTTTTTTTTGTTATTTTGCAACCGGTGTTTACTTTATCTGAACCTTACTGTTTGCTGATTCTTTTTTTTTTCAAACGACACCAGTTGCAAGTTGCTATGGTGACACACATATTTTACGCATTATTGATCAACCAGTGTGCATGGCTTTCGATATCAGTGGAGGGAAGGCGTATGACCCGTGAAGACCGGAACCCGCTCGACAGGCGCATGGGTCAGAAGAAAGAAAGAAATGAGAAAAAGGAAAAAGCTTGTTTTTCGTTTTGTTCTTTTCGTCTGGCTGTAGTAAATTTGTCGCTGAATAAAGGAACAACCCGCTTGGCAAAGAGTAACTCATTTTGATGCCTCTCGCTACCCCTGGCCTTAGTTTTAAAGGAATCATGCGACACACTCGCACTCCACTACCCCATCCCATGGAAAAACGCTCCCACCATCGAGGTGTTGACCAAAATTTCGCTATGTGCATGAGACACACACTCGCACTCCTCCAGCCCTCCACAGCTGAACGCTCCCACCGTTGCGAAGTTTGCGAGAATTTTTGCTCTGAGCGTGAGACCCTGAAGCGCAAGAGATGACACTATGTGTGAAAGACAGTCATAATTCGATATGGTCAAAATGCGCCGATTGTCGTTTCATTTATCTGGTAATGATGTATTCACTTCATCAAAATTTTAAACGTTCACAACTAGACTGATAACAATATTTGAATTTTTAATCAGAATAAAACCAATTCATTTGAAGCAAAATAAATTCCATTATACTTTATTTTGACCATATGATCAACACTTGTACATAGTGCCATTTACTTTGTGTTCTTCACTCTCGCGCTGTGTTTTGATCGTTCGAAACTCATTGCCAGAACGAATGCAAATTTCATATGGGAATGATCGGTGCCGGAAGAGGCAGCGAAAATTATGAAATGATAATAGAAAAGTGGTTAAGTTAATCGTGAAAGATGTCAACGCAGACGTAAATGTAGTATGTTTTGTTACATGATCTACGGGTAAGTGCATGCATAAGAAGAAGAATCTTCCAAATGATGTTTGTGTTCAAACAATCGTACTGCTTTCAATGTTTGTTTATTTTTCTATTATTTTCCATCACACCTAGCTATTTCATTACCAAAGCTCCTGATAACAGATCAAAGCAGATGGATCGGGCATACAGAGTCGCCGTTTAATTTAAAATATCTGCGTGATCGGTAAGTTTTAAATAGTACTAGTTTTGTTCACCATTCTAATGCTCGATTTATCTTTCATTCCTCAAGCAAACGCATCAAACAGCAAGTGTTTTTCCTTCCAACAGCACGCACCATCGGTGGAGCAGCAGCTAACGTTTTGTTCGCCTAGCGCGCACCATCAAGAATTGATATTTTGCCAAACAGTACTGTGAATAAAAAACTGCACACTTACTGTAGGAATTTCCTGGAATTTTTTGGTCGGCCTACGCTCGCGGGAATGGTAGGTCCGTTGAGAGAAGGAAAGAAAGGGTGGGAGCGAGGATTAACCAAAAACGCGGCATTGAGAATGAGGGGAGGTGCGCTCAGCGCACACGCTGGGACACTCACGATGCTTGAAATAAAATGTTAACAAGCATCGATTTTAAGCATGCATGTCGCGCGACATTTTGCCAAGCGGGAACCCAACCAGCATTATCGCGCGATTTTTATGTGTATCTATCATTTTTCTCATTCTAACATTCACAACATTTTTCATTCTGCCTCGCTCTTCTGGGTGTTGGTCTGTATTTGCTTGCGACTTGGCTGTGTCGCATCAACGATTCGCATGTTTCATTTAGCTCATCCCTTTCCATCGTTGGAGAGAAACTCTTGCGTCTCGCTTTTCTGGGACTTGTCCAAATTCGCTTGCTACACCAATCGTTCACGCAAGCGTTCTCCTCTCGCCCGCTCTTTGTATCATTGTACAGGTACTCCCCGATATACGCTATCAATGCGTACCGGAGGCAATAGCGTATCTCGAATATTCAATAGCGAAAGTCGAATTTCGAGGTTTTCAGTCAAATTATAACTAATATCCGTATAACTTTGCATGAAGTGGTAGGTTTTAGCCACTAAATTAGTTATTTGATCTAATTTCAACTGAATTTTTCAATTTTATACCATTTGAAATGGTTTTTAATATTCAACCAAAAGGGAATTTATTTTGCATTTGACATTCGATTTCTAAAATTAGTACTACTTGTTCAAAGAACCGTCAAATTTAGAAAAAAAGCGTATAGCGAAATCGTGTATATCGAGTATGGCGTATATCGGGGAATACCTGTATAGCCACACGAGGAAGGAGCTGCTTCGCGTTCACATGAAAATGTGATAGTGTGAAATCAAGTTTGCAAGCGGTAGGACGCGTCGGTGTGTGTCCGTTTTTTCTCTCGTGAAACCAGTACGGAAAAACTATTTGGTAAGTACAGTTTTTAATAAAGGGTTATATCAATCTTTATCAAACTGAATTGTATTGATAATTGTGATATAAAATCAATTTCGTTTTTTTTTAAGAAATCGTAACACACGCACGAACGGAAGTGAGCACGGACCACAACAGAAGCAATATTCAATTGGTTGGTAAGTATTGTGCTTGACGTTAAATTGAACAGCTGTTGGCAAAATAGTTAATATTTCCTTCTATCCCTAGGAGTGCCGAAAACAGAACAGGAGAGGAAAGAAGGCAGGAACGATCCGATCCTCCAACGTGCTCGCGCCTGGTAGCGGAGAAGCGGCAGGAAGGTAGAGACGAACATCCAGCTCGCTAGTGCAGCACGTGGGAGCAGCAAGAGGGAAGCAAGCAGGACGCGTACACACCATTCGACGAAGGCAAAGCTGGAGGAAAGGAAGAACGAGGAGAGAAGGCAGGCAAGACGGGTACCTGTGTATCCCGCACCGGTTTTAGGCAGTGTGAATTGTGTGAGTATGTAAATATGTATGTGCGAGTAAGAAGGTAAAATAAAGAGCGTAAGCATGTGCAGAATGGACAAAAGAGAGTAAGAGTCTTTGTAGGGAGAATGGAGAGAATGAAAGAAATTGAGAAGGGATGTAGCATACATAAACCAAATGTATGATACACGTTGTCGCACGATTTCAAAAACCTTCTCTATAGTTCTGCTATCGAGAACGATTTGACCGCGCTATAGAGAACACTTTTTCTATACAAAAAAAACCGCTTGCAACGTGACAATGTTGGTTGGGAAGTAATCGACTACCGCCCGCTTGGCAAAATGTCGCGCGACATGCATGCTTGAAATCGATGCTTGTTAACATTTTATTTCAAGCATCGTGAGTGTCCCAGCGTGAGCGCTGAGCGCACCTCCCCTCATTCTCAATGCCGCGTTTTTGGTTAATCCTCGCTCCCACCCTTTCTTTCCTTCTCCTCAACGGACCCACCATTCCCGCGAGCGTAGACCGATCAAAAAATTCCAGGAAATTCGGACAGTAAGTGTGCAGTTTTTTATTCTCAGAGCTATTCGGGAATATTATAATACTTGATGGCGCGTATTGGCGATCAAATCGTTGGCTGCTTGCTCCACCGATGGCGCGTGCTGTTGGAAGAAAAACACTTGTTGTTTGATGCGTTTTCCTGAGGAATGAAAGATATATCTAGCATTAGAATGGTGAACATAACTAGGACTATTTAAAACTTACCGATCACGAATATATTGAAGTTAAATGGCGACTCTGTAAGCCCAATTCACCTTCTTTGAACGGTTATCAGGTGCTTTGGCAATGAAATAGCTAGGTGTGATGGAAAATAATAGAAGAATAAACAAACATTAAAAGCAATACGATTGTTAAAACACAAACATCATTTGAAATATTCTTCTTCTTATGCATGCACTTACCCGTAGATCATGTAACAGAACAAACTGCAGTTACGCCTGCGTTTACATCTTTCACGATTTACTTAACCACTTTTATATAAACATTTTATAATTTTCACTGCATCTTCCGGCACCGATCCTTCCCAAATGAAATTTGCATTCGTTCTGGCAATGAGTTTCGAACGATCAAAACACAACGCGAGAGTGAAGAACACAAAGTAAATGGCACTATGTACAAGTGTTGATCATATGGTCAAAATAAAGTATAATGGAATTTATTTTACTTCAAAATACTACTTCAAGATACTACTTTATTCTGATTTACATTTCAACTATTGTTATCAGCCTAGTTGTTAATGTTTAAAATTTTGATGAAGTGAAAACATCATTACCAGATAAATGAAACGACAAACGACGCATTTTGACCATATCGAATTATGATCGTCTTTACACATAGTGTCATCTCTGGCGCTTCAGGGTCTCACGCTCATAGCAAAAATTCTCGCAAATTCGCAACGGTGGGAGCGTTCAGCTGTGGAGGGCTGGAGGAGTGCGAGTGTGTGTCTCATGCACACAGCGAAATTTTGGTCAACACCTCGATGGTGGGAGCGTTTTTCCATGGGATGGGGTAGTGGAGTGCGAGTGTGTCGCATGATTCCTTCAAAACTAGGGCCAGGGGTAGCGAGAGGCATTAAAATGAGTTACTCTTTGCCAAGCGGGCGGTTGGGCGGTTGTTAAATAATCTTCATTTTTGCCTGCTTCCATGGAATCGAAATCAAAACATGCCTTTGATGAAGTAACAAAAGCCATTGTCACCAATTAACACATTATCTAACAGTGTACCTGAGTACCTGTGGTTAGACTGCACTTAAAGTGCATTACACCCATTATCAGACATGAGCTCAAACCCTACCTTTTTACATGACTATTAATTTTAATTAATTTTAAAAAGCCGTTATAAAGTCGAGTTGTTACAATTGGGAGCGAAGAGCAATTTAATTATTGAAGGTGATTGGATATGCTTTTCTTGTCTTCTGGGTTGGTTGGTTCTTTACAATTTGTATATTGTTTAACGCAGTGCAGCGTTTTTATCATTAATTTATCAAACTTTATCATACAATAACGCATTAGCTCCTACAAGGTCGATATAGGTATATGATACGACTACCCTATGGGGTATCTTTAAATTATTAAGTTTTATTGATTTGGAACATCTAGTTATCAAATTTTATAATTGTAAATTCCTTAAAAACTTTCCTCTTGATTTTAAAAATCAATTTGGTTGGATCAAACAAGCCTGGCACCTGTTTTGGACTTTTAGGATGCTACTTTAACATTTTACATGATTTGGACATTTAAGAATGAAAAAATCAAACGATGCGGCACAGGGTGTAAAGAAAACAAATGACTGCACTACAGAATCGCTGAACATGTCAACGCCTACTTCCAAACAATTCAATCGGCCTCAGCACAATTTTTCGATCGAGAAAAATTCGATAGGCACTCACGTAAAGCTGACAGTGTAAGTATTTCTTTTATACCCCTACATGAAGTCGATTTTCATCGAGTTCAGTATTTAGTGCAGGTAAGCCATTTTTTTAAAATAATTAATAAATGATTTTTCATCATCCAATATATAAAAAAAACCAAAACCTTTAACCAACTTTTTTCAAATAACGTTATTCAAAAACATTAACCTTGATTTATGGCATTTTTCTGATATACGGTGAGTGCCTTGGTATACCAGTTTTTAAAAAGACCAGTAAAATGAACGCCTTGGCAGCGAAATGAGTGTCAAATGACACCAACATGACAGCCGGAACGATCGAATTTTTACGATCGAAAAGTTGTGCTGAGGCCGATGCTTTGGTGTTTACAGTGAAGTGAATGAAAAAGAAAACAGAAAGAAACACAGACAAATAATGTAGAAAACAAAATTCTTTGTGGGAAAATGGGGAAACAAATGCAACAAGGACACTTAAAAAAGTACTTTTGGCGTTATTTTTTTTTAATTGTATCACTTTATCTAATGTTTAAAAACAAAAACATGGACATGAAAGAAATGTACGTCTACTTTATCCTCTCAAACGGGAGGAATGTCGTGTGCCGAGGAAGGTGGTAGTAACCAGCTGGAACGGGTTGAGCCAGAAGAGACCGCTCGCATTGCGGCAGTACCGGAACTGGATGCTTTCAATGTCGGACGGGCTGAGCGTGGTGTTGCCAAAGTCTGGCTCATCGTAGGGTTTCTAGTTTGTTGTAAGGAAATACACAAGAGGTGAGTTATTACAAGCTGCTTGTTAAATCTAGATTAGGATTTTCAGTAAAAAAGCAAGCAATTGAAAGATTTAAATTAAAATAAAGATGCACTTGGGAAATTTCGTCTTGGTGAATATGTGCGGCCTGCCACAACGTTAACGCAACAACTATAAAGGAGCAAGATCTAAACTCCACTAAGCACAATGTAATTCTACAATTTATAGTGCCATTGCATTGAGTAGCAAGCTTTATGACATTAGAGCCAAACTCAGTTTGAAGAGTAATAATTTGAAGTAATAATTTGAATTTTATAATCATCACTATTACGTGGCTATCATGGGCATAAAATATATAGACAATTGATTCAGGACTTCCTTGAAATTTAAAGCTACTGATAATGAGGCGGTTTCCAATGACCTCTTGATGACGACAGATAGTTCATTCTGTGCAAATATTCACCGATGAACAGGTTTTTGGTTCATTTTTAGGTAAAATTTGTCCACTGGGGGACCGTTGAAAATCATTTTTGTTAATTTCAGAGTCATTAAGTTCATTTCAGTTATTTTGTATTCATTTCATGAAATTTTTGTTTACTGGGTCGTGTTATACATTAAACTGAAGTTCATTTTTGTTCATCAAGTTCATCGCAAACTATCGATTATCATCGATCGTTGGTCAGAAAGGGCCTCAATATCACAGCTTTAGACACCTCTGGATGTACAAGCTTGGTGTTTATTTTCTGATTTTCCCAGCTAAAAAATGTGAGTATCCAGCAAGTAGAATAGGATGCAAGAGCATTTTTTTTAAATATTTTCAGAATTTTTATATATCCTACAAATAGACTAACAGATATTTTTTCAGGGTTGCTGAGTGGTTCTCATAATGTTGGGGTACTTTCTAGACTCATTTTTCAGAAAAGTGAAAGAGGCTCATTATGAATCCAATAGGAATTCAATGTGTACTGTTAGGACATGTTAAAGTCAATGTTCATGTCCAAAGCTTTCTTCAAATAAGATAGAATCAAGAAAGAGTCCTAAAATTATGAGAACCCCTAAAACCCCAATTATTGTAAAAAGAGCACTAAACTAGACCTATATTTGTAGGAATCTAATTTCATTGGACATCTTTAACGCATAATTGACTAAAGGAATTAACAAAAAATTTCAATATCAATAATTAAGATTTCCCAACAGAGCTAAACATCCTTATTACGTTCACTTGTGTTGATCTAATCATTGCTTAGATGGTATGGCACAGCACACTTACCAGATTCACCAGCACCGGATATTTGCGATCTCTTGCGCCCGCATACCGCGTGTAATGCATAATGCTGCCATAGTTGTAGTCAATGTTGTACGTCTCTATGTCTCGCTCATATTTACCAAAATTGTTCCTATAAAATGAATCCGCTACTCGTAGTAAATAAAAGGGGAAATAGACAATAAGAATTGCAACCAAAATCTGTCTAAGGCCTAACGGTACCCTTACTTTGATATCTTTGCTCAAGGGCGCTTCGGTTGACGTAGATGTAGTCGTCCCGATCGGGCCGGCTCACCTCGTGCAGAAAGCCGAGAATGTGCATCATCTCGTGCATCGGTGTGCCGCCGGCTAGACACCCGGGCGCCTGCAGATTCATCACGTTCTGGTTGTTGTCTTGCACGCGACCCACCGACGCGTAGCAGCCGGCCGGCCGGTTCGTGATCTGCACGTAGTACGGCGTGTCCGGCGTTCGTGGCACAAACCGGACGCACGTTTTCGCGTGAAACACCTGCATGGCGCGTTCGATTATGCGGATCTCGTTCGGTGCTTGTAAGGGTAGGGTCGGATTCAGGGGAATGATTAGTTTAATCTTTTCAATTGAATTGTGAGTAGTTTGATAAGCGTATAGAAACACCGAAAAGCAATAGAAGCTAGACAAACTCCAACAACACCGATAGATACCTACTGAATGCGTTCGGCGTGATGTAGTACGGTACGATCGCGTTCGGCCATACTGTTGACGTATGCTCCTCGGCCACTGACAGCCGGTCCTGGCTTTTGGGCTCGGTCGGCAGCATAATGTCGCCCTGGTAGTAGTACCCGAAGCCAAGCTCGTGTGCCGGCTGCTGCTGGTACCGGCTGTCATAGTTTTTAACCCTTCGACCTGCCACAAAACCCCCGGAGGAGATGGGTTACAATTAGCACAAGATCGCATTGTAACGCACCATAGCGCGGTCGGTGGTCACCATAAGCCCTCGAGAGACAATCAGTAGCTCACTTTGACACGAGGCCTTTTCGATGCATCCGTTTTCTCACCACTGACAGGCGATTGTGTTCCACTTACCTACTTCAGCACTCTCCGATCGGTACAACTGCCCAGAGCACTGTCTCATCGCGATCACTAAACCGATCACTAGAATCGTTCTTAACCGAAACACGCATGTGTCCACCAGAATCATCTTGACTGTGTGTGTGCGTCTAATGATCACTCTAACAACTTGCACTTATGCTCACACTTGACTTATAATAAACCCCTTGTTAGTAGCGAACGATCTTCAACTGTCTGGTGTTAGATTTTAGACGTCGTTTTATATTTATAGCCAGTCGCACCGCATTTCTTCGATTCTTTGCTTATCGAAAAGGGCAGGGCATAGCATATTGCTATGGGTGGGGAATAGCCCTCCCTCCAAGTGGGATAGTGCATTAGTTATGTATCAGTTCAATAGTGTTCATTAGTAGACGGGGAGGAAATGGTGTGGTGATTTGGTTTGTTGCGAGGAAACTATTTTCCACGATTGAGAAGCATTTACCTTTATACAGAGACGTACAGTTTTTCTGTATCTGAAATAAAATTGATCTTTCAAATCTGGACAATACCCTGTAATGACTTATTATGTTATTGTACTCACTGCTTCATGTCATGCGTTTGGTAGCAAATGCTAAGTTTGCTTCTCTGTGGTGTGATTTGTAATTGTGTGGAATTATTTTTTGTTCATTTCTCAGATAATATCAAAAGACTTCACGATTGTATGCCACAATGCTCTTAAGGCCCGGGTACATTGATCGTACTTGCTAGTGTAATTTCAATTTGCAATAGCGCATCTCGATACGGCTATCGGGAGCTATTTTTGATCATCCAGGGGCTGGATGTAATATATAAGTAATTTTTTCTTTGTTTTTTGGGGCAGGACTGAATGATTAGCATGCTTAACGTATTTATCTATCAATTACAAGACTTTTCTCGCCTAGTATAAATAAAAAACACGGAAAAAATCATATTTTATGAATGATTTTTATGGAAAAATGCTTCCACTAGCCACCACCAGATGCGCTAGTGAAAATTGAAATTACACTAGCGGGTACGATCAAAGTACAATCTGGCGATCGGATGTTCCAATTACACCGAAGTAAACATCAGTTTATCCTTTTTCATGTGCAAAAGGTTGCTTTAAACGAACCATACATGACACTACATCAATGTTCGGCAAACTTCAAAGCAAAAAGAACAAGATTCTATAAAAAAAAATCACGGAAACCTCCACATGAAGAGCTTTGTTGATATGTCCAGCATCAAAATGTATGATGAAGAATTATCGAAACGTACAACTGCATTTATAAAACCAATTTTTGCTCGAAAAGAATTAATGTTTTTTTTTTTTGAAAGAACGGTATAACCGCAAATAATGGATTGATTTGAAGTCTTGTTTTATATTTAACTTTTACTTATTTACACATTTATTTTTTCTCCTGGTTCTTTTGAAACCGGTGCTAACTTTTTTTTGAACCTTACTGTTTCCTGACTCTTTTTTTCAAACGACACTAGTTGCAAGTTGCTATGGTGACACACATATTTTACGCATTGTCGATCTACCAGTGCGCATGGCTTTCGGTTTCAGCGGTGGTAATGCGTATGATTCGCGAAGACCGGAACCCGCCCGACAGGCGCATGGGTCATAAGAAAGAAAGAAATGAGAAAAAGCAACAGAAAATGAGGCCCTTATGCTGAAAGTAAAAAAAGAAAGATCTTTGCTGCAACACTAATGAAGACGCTCATTACACGCGTTAGTTATGGATTAGAGTAATTCCCTGTTTTGTTCTTTTCTTCGTGCTGTAGTATAGCTGGCACTGAATAAAGGAACAGGTAATCGACTACCGGTTGGGCGGTGGTTAAATAATCGTCATTTTGCCTACTTCACGGGTAAATCGAAATCAAAACATGCCTTTGATGAGGTAACAAAAAGCCATTGTCACCAATTAGCACATTATCTAACAGTGTACCTGAGTGCCTGTGGTTAGACTGCCCTTAATGTGCATTACACCCATTATCAGACATGAGCTCAAGCCCTACCTTTTCTGCATGACCATTATTTTTAACTTAACTTTAACAAGCCGTTATAATGTCGAGTTGCGCGAATTGGGAGCAAACAGGAATTTAATTATTGAAGGTGATTGGAAATAACTTTATTATCTTCTGGGTTGGTTGGTTCTTTACAATTGGTTTATTGTTTCACGCAGTGCAGCGTAGTTAATAGTTTATCAAAGTTTATCATATATTGACGCATTAGCTCCTACAAGGTCGAATATGATACGACTAACCTATGGGATTCAAAGCATGAGAGGAGAGGTGTACAGTGCTATACATAAATAAATGTTTCAACGATTCATGGAGTGGTTTGTGTTCAGCTTCATTTTTGCTTTCATTTTTACACGTATGAATGTGCTTAGTTAATAACAATAATAATAATAACAATAATAAAATTTTATCACTAACTAAGCATAATAAGTGTGGAGTCATTGACATTGAAAACACTCGGTCTGGCACTACCAAAAGAACTGACACATTGAAGGCGAATGAAACACAAACAATATGATAAAAAACCTTGCAACAGAAACATTTGCATGAACATTCAACCGGAGGTGCTGGATGCATTTTGTTGGTTTATTTTCGTTTTGTAAAATTTATGGCCCTATTCTTTAATTTGACAATCTTTCTATGGACACGTTTTTATATATAAACGAAATGTTAAACAACGCACTGCAGTTGTGCTTATATTCAGCAGTGTTGCTCCGAAATGGTATCTAAATTAGTAAATTTCTTTACAAACGTGGCGCTGGCTATTTGGCTTGTACAAGTTTGTGTAGGGCTGAATCTTTCGGAGTTCGTTTGTCCAAATCAGGAAAATGGTAAATAGGGTTTGTTTTGTAAAAAATAAATAATACTATAGTGACAGGGGATACATTAAAATGAATTAAACATCGCTTTAAGGATACTCTGTAAATTCGTGTGCTGTGGAAAAGGATTCGGAATGTCTTTGTGAGTACAAATTCGGTGACTACTACTACCCAGCAGATATATTTCTGAAGCAGGGGCTTTTAGGAAAATATTACTTGCGGAAAGTAAATTCGGTATCACATGCTATGTGATGGAAATAAGCTTCTTTTAATAAAAACTCTTGAACATATCACCAAAAAGGACGTTAATTTAATAGGGTGTCATCCATAACATACGTAACGTACGCTTATAGGTTGGAGAGCATTTGGTACGTAGAGGGAATGGGAATTTCTTAAAACTTCATATTGGTGTACAAATAGAATACTACTTGACTGGCCAGTCCACCGGAGCCTGGCGAGCTTGATGCGCTGCCCGACAGTGAGGTTGCCATACATCTCGTATAGCTCGTCATTATAACGGTTCCTCCATTGTCCTTCCACACACACGGTGCCAAGTATCTTTCTGAACATCTTCCTCTCGAAAGCCGCTAGGAGGTTTTCGTCAGATTTGGACAGTGTCCATGTCTCAGAGGCGTCTGTGAGTACCGGTACGATATAAGTACTATATAGTCCCAGCTTCATCCGTCGCGGCAGGTTCTTTAAGGTGCACTGATTTTTCAGGCTGTAGAAAGACCGGTTGGCAGCCAGCATCCTTGCGCGCAGCTCAGCTACCATTCTATTGTCGTTGCTGACCTTTTACCCTGGTTCCGAGGTTCTCTCCCGCCTGCTCGATCCCTTGGTAGGCTTCTGCTACATAGGAGAGCCCCAGACCAATGATGTCTATATCATCAGCGTATGCCAGGATCTGGGTTGGTTCCCATGGTCTCCACCCTCCAGTCCCGGATCGCCCTCTCTAGCTCCAATTTGAAAAGGAGTCCAAGTCCCTCTGGCACAGACCCTTGGTGGCAGCAAAAGGTCCTGAGAGTTTTCCATCCACCCTCACCTGGCAAGTGACGTTGGTCATAGTCATTCTAACTAGCCTTATCAGTTTGGCTGGGATTCCAAAAGAGCTCAAAGCGTCGTACAGTTTTACCCTGGCTATGCTATCATATGCAGCTTTGAAGTCAATGAAGAGATGGTATGTGTCGTGTCTGTATTCAGCCATCTTCTCCAAGATCTGCCGCATGGTGAAGATCTGATCAGTGGTTGATGGTATGGAATGGTTGATGGAAAGCTCAATAATATCAATTTGTATTTTTAGCTGCTGTTCCTGAAAACAAATGGAATACATGACTCTTTGTTCATTAGTCTCTTTTTTTTAATAACTGTATACTTTCGCAACCAACAAACTAATTTTGAACTTGACAAATGCCTAGGATAGTAAGATATGATAGAACAAGAGTTCTGTCAGAATAAGAAAGACAGTGTTTAAGATCAGTATGATCTTCACATAAACTAATTTATTCTGCGAAAGCGATTAATAACTAAATTCTAGCAATGTACCTAACACACAAAAAGAAAACAATTCTAAAAGTCATCTAGCCACCATTCAATGCAACAGCTTTTCCCCAAAAGTGGCCTCAATACTGCGACGACCTACGGCTGCTCCCGGACCTTGCTGCCCTTCCTCAGTCGCTCGGGCATTGATCTCCACTGCCACCTTCATCTCTTTCCGCTCGCGTCCAGCACCTCTCCGTACCAGTCCACCCACATCACTTGACTCGTCGGCTCGTGCACTGTGCGGTGATTCCTTTCCCAGGAACCGAAACAGCTGACTAACTTCCCGCTCCAGCACGGAGCTTAAGCTGTGCCGGTGTCGGGACTTGCTGCGCGCGACCTTGCGCTGCGCTTCCTCTTCCGACATTAGCTGCCCGTCCAGGAACACGATCGTGGAATGGCGCCGGTCTGGGCCATTATACAGATCCTGCATCGTATGCGCACTGACCTCCGACAAGCACTCCGACAGACTGTGCCTTTGCAGCGAAGATCCACCGTCACTAGCAGCATCCGGCGGTACGTCGTACTCGTTTGGTTCGTTCTCGGAATCTTCCCCGGTAAGCCGTATACGACGTACTGTTGCCGATCCATTTCCACTGGCTGGGAGGGAATTTTCCACCCCATTGGGACCTGTCCTTTTATGTGGTGAGTTCCGGTTGGTCGAGGTGGGTGATGACACAGGCAGCGAACCGTTATCGCTTCCGGCGGTGGCAGCGGCCGCAATTTCAGCTGCAGCCGCCTTCAAACGCTCCGCCCGTTCCTTCAGCACTTCGCGGCACTTGTTGGTGCAGCCGCCAACCCATTCGGAGATGAGCACACCGAGTGCCACGACGTACCCGAACAGCATTAGCAGAAACATACCCTCCGTGTCGGCGAGTGTTAGGCCACGTTCGGAGGGCGCCGTCGATCGGAGCACTTCACCGACGGAAGCTTCCTTCCGGCGACCGTCCTTCGTTTTCATCGTTTCCCACGTGACGTCCCTGTTCAGTTTGCCTATTAGGCCGGCTTCCTGCATGTACAGGATCGCATTGTTAATTGGATCGCGATGGACGGAGTTGGGCGGAAACACCATCGACACACCGTACAGGGCGAAACATTCTCGGCTGACGTGCAGTCCGTAGCGTTTGTTTTCAAACCTGGAAAGATAAGAGGGGTTCGGGTTTAGTTTTTGAACTGTACGATGGCAGTCGTCTCCAATGCATACTGATGCGACAGGTTCGATTTGATCAGGAACTCCAACTCTCCCTTCGATCCAATGAAGGCGTACGAGATGAGGAACGCTTCAGTCACGTTGCGGATGCCTTCATCAACGCTGCTCACAAACCGGAGGTCCTTTAGCAATTTGTTCGTTTGTTTGTGGCTCGAGTTAAGGAACCAACGTTCCCAACCGCCCCGATCCAGTGTGCCAACGCGAAAGAATCCCCTGGACAGCTGCTCGATGCCATCGATACGTTCCGGCTCTACAGGAAGCGTGATGAAGGCGATGATCGAGCCCGTATAGCACGCGGTAATAATGATCGTGAACACCCAATAAATGCCTGAAAAAAAAAAACATAGACGCATGTCCGTCAGTCGTGTAGCAAGCAACTGCCGTTCCAAACGTACCAATCAGCATACGAGTCGACGTCTTCCGCGTGTTGCTCCACGAATTCTCACCCTGAAAGGTAAGACTGTTCGTGAACGTCCCAAACACGTACCAGAACATGTTCTCGATCTCGCTCCAGTTGCCCAGCAGATGGCGCAGTGTCATTTTGTCGGAAAAAGCGAGTGGAAAAATGGCCAACAGATAGATGAGAATCACCGCTACCCAGACGGGCCACTGGAATGGTCCCAAGATCGCACGGTATCTGGTATAAAAATGGTACGTTTAATCGTTAATTATGTGTAGCTTTTAAAAGATTTTAATTTACCGTGGCAAAGCACTGGACACTAGCGTCAAGAAGGCGGCACAGTCGGTCGAATGTGACACGGACATCTCGGTGGCAAGGTTACGCTCAATCGTCACATAAATACCGGCCAGGCCCATATCGCCCTGTCCACGCTTAATCTCTTCCACAACAGCGTCTCCGGGGCTGTCAGGGAAAGATACGGGATAAATGATATCACAAACGATCTATCGGTCCGGAGATATTTGCTTATAATTAATTTGACTTCTGACCACTCACCCCAGTTCCGTTCTGCCCGGCTCGATAATGTCGTACGTAAAGTTAAGATACTGCGCCATCGCACGCAACAGCCGCATCTCCAACCCTTCCCACCGTATGTTCACATTGCCCACCCCGTCCGTCGACAGGCGCTTGATCATGAACGGCGGTTGGTGGGCCGCCTTCACCGTGAACCTATGTCCGGAGAATCCTTTGCGCAGCTTCTTCGGGAACAGGTTCACATTGTTGCGCGAGAACTTGTTCCCAATCCAGGAGGTCAGTACCTGCGGCCGGTTCGCACCGAGCCCATCGATGTACAGCTCGTGCGTGTACAGCACGTACGGCTGTTCGTTGTTGATGCGTTTGTCCACCGAGTACGATTCACCGATCACGAGCAGATTGATGATGTCGCGCGACTGCTTGGCCGCCAGAAACTCCTGCAGCTTCCACTGGCTCGAGCGCGGTATCAGCACGACGTAGCTGTTCATCTGTGGACCGATCACTTTGCGCGTCATCATGACGTCCGCGAGGAAGATGATGTAGCTGCGGCACTGTGGCCCGGTCGGTTCCAGTATGCCCGGATTGTCGAGCGTGTAGTTCGGTCCGATGCGCCCCGTGATGTAGGTGATGGGAAAGTCGCTGAACAGTGCCTCCAGCATGTAGTTCTCCGTAGTGGCGACGTACGTGTCGAACAGTACGATCGGTATGCAGCTGTACAGATACTTCATGATGATCTTGTTCAGCAGTGTCACTAGCGAGAGCGTTTGCCGATTGTCCTCGATGACGTGGGCAAAGTTGCGCTCCCAGATTTGTTCCCGCGTTTTCGGATGTCCGTAGAAGGTGGGATCTACACGGCGCCGGTCACGGACTACCGGGGAGCTGTTCGATTGCTCCCGACAGTCGGCCCGCAAACATGTGGCGGTTTCGTTTAGCTCCTCCACGAGATCATACGCACCGGTGTAGTACGCTTCACTGGCAAGCTCAAAGTACCCGTTCGATGAGTCGCGACCCTTGTAGCGAATGAGCTGCTGATTGAAACTCTCCGGATAGCGCAGGGAAGCGAACGCCGTTGTACCCACTATCAGAAACACTATATTAATTACAGCTAAAACTATCCGTTTGAACATTTTGAGCGGAAAACACACTTTGAGCTTTCTGCTCTGCCGACACGCGAATGGAACTAAAAGGGCTCCACTGCTAGCAGAGCCGTTTTTATAGCAACGTGTTGGTGGTGGCTGTGTTTTGATATTTATGAAACATGCTGACCCTTTGACCGTACCCTTTTGATTGAATCGAGGGGAAAAAAGGAAATTGAAAACTACGTATTAGGTCAGAACGGTCATGGTCAAAGGGATTGAATGTAGGGCTCTTCGTGTATCATACTTGAGTCATTCATATCAAACGTATAAAATGGCTGAACAATGAAGATAAAGGTGGAATGTAAGCCTTTCAGGGAATTTTTCGGATGTTCCTATAGTTGTGAGACACTTTATTGAATCTTTCTTAAAGGAATTGAACTTTATATTATGGGAAATTGATTACACCCTTTTTGGACGGGGTCATTGGAATATCGTATTGGATTTTCCAAAAAGGTGTCATAGAGTTCAATTCCCACTACATAAAGTTCATTTCACATGAAAGAGTCAACAACATCGACTATCTATCCCTACTCTAACGTTAGGACATCTATGCTCCAACGGTCCCTCTATGCTCGCGACCTCTGTTTGATGTCCCTCGTCGTCGAACGAACTACTACTCTACTAGACCCTATAATCTCTATGTGCAGGGATTTTAACGAAGTCTACCAATTATTCGATTTTGATTCGTCTCTAAAGTCGTTTAAAGACCACATTTGCACCAGAATATAGTCGAGTTCAGTTTGTAACCTAAGTAAAGTTTACACCTGAGAAAATTCAACAGGAATATAACTGTCCATTGAATAAAGATTTTATAATAATAATAATAATAAAGACCATTGCTGCTAAGCCCGAAGGTGGTGGATGTTGCTTCCGAAGTCAATCTTTCAGTGCCTCAGGTCACACATATCATCGCACGAAACACATTTCATTGCCGACTGTAAGCGTTCCGAAAGATGATTAATAGACCGCCTTCGTCATGTAGCTGTACGTTGGAATCACAACTAATTGGGAGAACTAAAACAGCGCGCAGCTATAATATAAAGAGGACCATCAGTAGGGAAACTAGGGCTAGTCATGTACTTAGGTATATGGGGCCGTGGTACTCAAATGCACGAAGTGAATAACCTTGTGTGGTATTATCCTAAGTTTTCATGGCCCTCAAGCTCAAGAAAATAATTCCCTCGATGATATATTAGCTAAGAATACCTGAGCCCGATAGAAGGCTTCAAAATATCTTTTTTCGTTTTTTTAATGAATTATCAAACATGACGTAAAATAGTAGTATCGTATGATGCATTCAGAATAGTTTACCGTATTGTATCCATAATATAATAAGAGATTCTTAATTGGATCGATTACTTCCATCGTTTTTATCCCCATCGAGTTTGAGAAACTGACAGTGTGTGATATCGTGTGTGATAACTTCCTTATCGATATAAAGAGTTTTATCGTTGAGATATAACAAAAGCCTTATTAATTGATTTAAACCCATTCTAAGCAATAAAATAACAGATTTATTTTTTATATTGATTAAAATTTTATATTTATTTTATTTCATTGTTCGTACTCCAATACACTTACTACGGTTCGGATCGGATCACCTCCATCCACCGCCACACGTTCATTCGTTCGAATTCCTAACAGCTAACAGTAACACAAACGGACAAAGTGGACGAAAAAAAAATACATTTTCGGTAAAGACCTAAGTGAGGACGCCGCACCCTCGCGCATCCACGGCGGTGCGAAGGGCGGTTTTGTCGATAATATACGAAAAGAGTAGCGTGTGCTGCGCAAAACTAGCTTCGGCCCAGGCCTTTTCCTAACTTGCTAAGAATATTGTTGCAACCATGAAAAAAAGCCCTGTTTGGGGCAATGTCAGGGAGTTGTAAGGAAAGAAAAGGAGCGTTGTTATTACATGTGTATCGATTTGCCGTTTGACTTCCTACTGCCTTCTCCTATGGGGCAGTGTCTTAGAGAGCACGCGTTTACGCTTGAAACTGACTCTGTGTGTGCGAGTGCTGCGTGGAGTGGTTGCACACATGCCGTTTTGTTTTGTTTTTGTTTTAACGAGACAATAATAGATGATCTATTTACAGAAAAAAATAAGCATATTTGTTCTCGCTTTATCACCACAAATTCCGTTCGTGCCTGTGCTTTCGATGCTTGTCGTGGCGTGCTGCCAATATAATTTACTGTCTACAAAAAAAACCTATAAATATATTGTCACTATCAGCACAATACTGTCTCTCTAATTGCTTGTGGTGAAACATTTGCGGGAGGGAGAGGTTGAAATGTTATCCTTTATCCAAAGTGTTGATTGATTATTGGAGAAATGGAAGCAGAAAGTACGGTCCAAAAGGCGTTCCAATCACCCTACCAGACCTGGTTTCTGTTATAAAGGTATGCGTTCCATCGTTGTGCATCGTTTTGCTTGATTTGCTTGTAATTTGTTTGCCATTTCATAATAATAATAATAAAAATCAATCAGAGAAGTTTAACCTCACACCAAAAGCGTACCGTGATTGGAAGTATTTTCCATCAAAAACGGATAATAATAGGAAAAACAAAAAATAAAATAAAACGATGGAACTGGACACCAGTGTAACAGATAGGCAATTGTTGGCAACCCAAGAAATTACTTTTGCTTTGTTTCATTTGCATTTGTTCTATCTGTTCAATTCTATTTGTTTTGTTATTTTTTCATGGTTTTCTTTTTAATATATGTTCTATCTTAGCTTGCGTTATCCATTTTAAGGAACTTCGAGTTCACTTTCTTGCTTTCCTTTGTTTTTTTTTGCTTGTTTTATGCGGTTTCCCTATTCTTTGTGAAATTCGTGCATCTTTCACCATTGTTTGCTTGCTTTACAGTGTCCTATCCTCTTCTTTCCAATTTTCTTTTTCATTTCCTTTATTTTTTCACTTTTTTATGCTTTCTTCTCAGTATGGCAGTGCACTTATCCACAGTTACCGTTCAGTGTTTTGCTTCGTTTCTTTTTCCATTGTTTTCTTTTTAATATTCTCAGTTGCATCACTCATCACTGCAGTACAGTGCAGCAACGTTTACGTGCGATTCGACAAAATGTAATGTAAATAAAAGTGAGCGAAGGAAAAGAAAAAAATGAGAGAAACTAACCATAAAAGGTAAAAAATAATAAAGAACAAAAGTAACAGCTACTGCTATTGCATGAGTATTGCTCGTCCAGCTTGCGGAAGACAGTTGGAAGTGTTAAAATTTAGTAAATTATTCATTTGAATTTAGTTGCCTAATACCGCTTCATTGTTCCCTCTTTTTCATTCCAATTTGCAGAACGACCAAAATATTTACATTCAAAGCTCTCTGCCAAACAGCTATACACTTATGTTTCTCCTTCTTTTGTCATCGCTTTCCCACCCCAAGTGTCTACCGAAAGGGTCTCTCCTCCCTAACGCAAAGGTCGTCCGTAGTTCTAATAATTTATATAGCAGAATAAAATAGTATCATACACTAGAATTAGTATTAGTCTAAGCCAAGGCAGGCATCAATTCAGCACACGCACACACTCACACATACACATCAAGACGTGTACGGCTTCGGTAGCTTCTTCTACCGAAAGTATGAAAAAGGGCTTGCAGTGAATATAGGACGATGAGTTGGGTTCAGAATGGTTGCCGTACATAAACCACGGTGCACGGTGCAACAGCCGACGAGAATGGCGTACTCTTGGCTCGCATTAGAGGGATAGGAATGTGTTTAGAGAGACACAGCCGCGCCAATCCGTCAGGAAGGGCCTGCTCAAGAAAGGGGAGCCGTTTCGTTTCTTTGATGGCGGGAGTTTTGCAAGGAGCACAGACTGCCGGACAGCCGGAAAGTGAGCTGAGACCGTTTCTTGCCGGTTCGATTAGTTTTCTTTTAAACTAACATGTGATGTAGCGTTTTGAATGCAAAAGAAAAAAATCCTTCCGCCAGCACGTTTGCCACACGCTCTCTGACCGGTGGCGGCGCTGCTACCCATCCTTCCCTTCCCGCTCATCCATTCCCTTCTCCCGAGCTTACAACCGCTGCTGGTTTGACTTAGTTGGTGTCGGCCACCTCGATGTCGTTGTCGATGCGGGACGAGCGGATGCCCGTCTTGCCGGTCCACGGGTAGATGTCGGGGCAGGGCTGGCAGGTGCGCATGTAGCGCACGCCCGACTTGTGCCACAGATTGCATACCTTCGGGTTGTTGCAACGCTTCGGACGACCCTGTGGAAATTAAAGCGATGTTTAACATTTAGTTTGTTACACCTTTCCTCTACTCGCCCTGCAGCGCCTGCTTACCGCGTAGTTGCACTGGAAGGGCGTGAAGGAGTTGATGCGGGACAGTGGCGTCGGGTCGCGCACCCACTGCAGTGCCTGCCAGTTTGTGATGATGAACACGTCCTTCATCGAGTTGATCGCGTCCAGGAAC
The DNA here is from genome assembly GCF_016920715.1 of Anopheles arabiensis. NCBI lineage: Eukaryota > Metazoa > Arthropoda > Insecta > Diptera > Culicidae > Anopheles > Anopheles arabiensis. The sequence goes on from NC_053518.1 coordinate 11,398,182, forward strand.
TGTATGAATCCTTCCTTGTGGTGCGGCTGCGTGAACCAGGCTGCGTGGTAGTACAGTCCGAACGGTGCCCGGTTGGTCGTGTAGTGCCGCTCGAAGTTCTTCATGATCATCTTGTACACGCCTTCGGCCTCGGGCGGATTGGAGCAGGCGTCACCCATCGAACAGCGACCACCGTTCAGATCCTGCCACATCACCATAGGAACTTCCCAAACACCTGCAGGATACCGAATATCAAAGGTATTACTGAAGCTTCTGCTAAAGCGAAAAAGCGACTCGCATCTCTTACCTGGATAGCTCTTGGTGGGACACGGCGGAATCATACAATCGTGGAAGATCTTGTAGTCGAGCGTGTACGGCCAGCTCGGCGGACGGTTCTCGTACACCGGCATCGACGAGTCGTACGTGAAGTTAAAGTCGTGCAGCATCTTGAACATCTTGTTGCCACCGATCGACAGGAACGGTGCGCGCATACCGCGCACATCCTCCAGCTTGACGCCACCGTACGCGGACAGGATCTCGCGCTGGCCGGCAACTTCGCGGGCCCACTTCTTCGGCGAGAACGATTCACCGAAGCTGTGACTGTGTGTGGTGGAAAGCAAAAAAAAAGAAGAGAGATCAGTACAAAATATACCTCGAAACCATGCTGCTCACTTCTCCTCCCCCCAAGATCACTTACGAAACGGTGTGCGATGCCATCTCGTGTCCGTCGGCGTACAGGTTCTGCACCTGGCTGTAATCGGTCCACTCGTGCGACACGTAGAACGTGGCCGTGATCGGGCAGCCGTTCGGGTTGACGCGTCCCCGCTCGAACAGGTCCTGGTACAGCTGCTTGTTCAGATCGTTGACGGAATCGTCGAACGTCAGCAGCACGATCTGCGGCACCTGCTCAACGGGCAGCTCGCCGGGCACATCCTTGCCGCCGCAGGAGCAATCGGGCAGCAGGCACACATCCTTGCGGCACTTGGCGGCCGTCTTGTCGGGCGTCGGCTGCGGGTATAGCGGTTCCGGACGGGTTGGTGGGTAGCGGTAGATGTCGATAAACTCCTGCGCCTTCGAGACGATGTTCTGCGACGGCTTCAGCGTTGGTCGTGCACGTCTGCGGAACGATTGGTGTAAGATTGAGTATAAATAAATGGTGTAACAACAAAGTGCAAAGTAGATATCTTACGGTGGGTGCGTTCCTCGGTTGGCCGAAACGGTCGATTGTCCATCGGTCGCGTACTGCGAACTGCCACGGTTGCGGTTGTTGTTACTGTTATTGTTGCTAACTCTGTCGTTTTGTTGCGTCCGGTAGGGAATGGCACAAGAAAGGGGGAAACAAATTAGTACACAACGCATAAGGACATTGGCTTACATCGGTATGGCGTCGAATATTCAGCTGCCCGCGTGGGGACGCTCTGTTAGTTAGAGCCTGGTTAGCGAAGCTCATGTTGCGCGATGAGATTGAATTAGAGTTTTAGCAAACCAGAAAAAAACAACCCGAGCTAGAAGTGCAGTGATGAGTGAGAGAGAGAGAGTGTTGTTGACACCTGACTACCTGCTACGGGACCCAATGAACAGAAAACAATATGATCGACGAATAGGGTTAAGGGAGAGAAAACAGTGCACCAAGCTACAAAATGAACAAGTTAGGAGATAACGAACGAGATGAAAATCCAGTAGACGGAGAGTTGTGAGTAAGGATATAAACTGCAACCATGCTGACAATGACTTGTTCTGGTAACAGCAGCTAGGTGTACAGAGGGCACACAGTTTACATCCGCTGGGAGTAACGATCTCCCGGTAAGTACGTTAGGGTAAACTACTACGCAGAACTACGGTGCAAGGAGCAACAAGGCGTAAGAGGAAATTAGGATGATAATGAGATGGATGGAGAGCGTGGTAGGAAGTTGGGAGGATAGGAGATAACGATACTGATTGGAAGTTCAAGAAGATCTGGTAAAGGATACTCAAAGATTGAGGAGTTGAAGGAAGTTTTGGAGCAGCAATATCATGTGTTGAAAGAATAAAGAGTGTGTCCATGCGCAACGGAGTCACAGAGACGAATGAGAGACAGGCAGAGAGGTAGGAGGTCAGGAAGGGAAAGGTGGACAAAAGTATGGAGCGGTGGAGTGATAAAGAGTGATCGTGTAGTTGTGAGATGTATTGGAATGATCGGCTTTACGATCTTCAGCTCTGTTGAGGTTTCTTGATCACGCCACAGAAACGGTTGACGTTTGTGGTTTGCGAAGAAAGTAGGGGAAGCTTTGGTGTCGTCGTTCGGTCGTCGTTTCTGTAGGTTGCATTGCGGTAAGGTGTTCGAAACCCCTCCGCCTTTGCTTGATCGGTATTCAAAGGAAGTACGCGTGTATCTCGGAGGGTTTTCGTTGGACGACACGCAGACGCAAAGGGAAGCAGTATGTCCTGGTGTGACATTTGGGGCTTTGGCAGTTTGGCGGTGCAATTCAAAATAGCTACTCCTTAGGATTTAGGTTAACATTCCAACATAGTAAGTGACCCAGTCAACAGCTCGCTCTTGGATTTGTAGCACAAGTTGTGTCCTTCTATTTTTTTTTTGTAAGCCAAGATCATGTAGATCAGATTTTGCAAGTATCCGTTTTGCATCCTCGGTAGTGGTAGTTTAAGGTATATTTTTTAAAGTAACTAATTCTTCTTTTCGCCATCATGGTGTTTGCTGTTAGTTGGCAGAATGATTCCATTGTGCAATGGCAGCTCGTGATGACTCAACTCCACGCGCGCCTTAGCGATCCGTGTTTCGGCAATTCAACCGCAACATTCGCTTCACTCCAACGCAACGCTTAAGCATCCTAAAACCCTGAAGCAATTGTGTCCCTGCCGGCTCCCAGAGCGTTTTGTTTTTGACGTGTGGTGTGAAGCACTAGGCGTTGTACTACATGTTGTACTAAATGCTAATCATCTGAGTGCAACTTTCTTTCTTTTTTGTAATGATGGATTTGTGTTTCAAATTCAAGAGGGAAGAACGCATCAGATGTGGAGGAATACGAAAATAAGGAACTGGATGGGAATAAACGTTTCGATCTACGCCTTTCTTGATCTGAACATCAATTTCAACGCCGTGTACTACAGCAACGATACTTTAGTAAAATTAAGTAAACACACTATCCATCATTAGCAAGCTTCTACATACGTACTAGGCTGTAATGCAACAATACCACTGCCTGGCAGATAGCAGTAACCAACTACTTGAATGGCGGCCTACGGCAAGCCAATCACTAACTCCCTGTTATGTGTCGCCCGGTGTCGCCCGGTGTCTGAAGTAAACCACTAAGTTTTGCATGATCACAGTTAACCAAACCACTACGACTGCTACTACTCCCTACACACTGTGTGTTTTCTACGTGGCCGATCGCATGGTACGCTGCCCGTGTTGCACTGTTTGAAGTACGGCGAAGCATTCGGACCGTTTCGGGTCGAAGTGTGTGTCCGAAGATCTTAGTGCGCAGGCTTACGTTTAGCGATCAGTGTTGTGACTGTATCTGTTTGTCTGTTTTTGAATTGCTGTTGCTTTGAACTGACGTTTGCCTTCTGTTTGTTTCAATCAAGCTACGAATATCAACATGAAGCTGTTAAATATTTGGAATATTGTGTGGTGTTTACTGTTGGAAGAAGTAAAGATAATCGAGAAGAGAATATGAAAAGACAAAGGAAGAATTTGAAAATCTATAGATATCGCAGGAAAGAAAACTACTTTACATAATAAAGCATATTTTGTTGTGCATTAGCTAGCAAAATTGTTGGAAAGAGTTTGCGTTTAGTGATAGAGAAAGTGTTTAACGAGATGTTTTTGCTTCTTTTCGAACACTTTACACTTTACGAAAGATTGATCGGTACTTTGAACACTTTGAAGGAAATTTGGAAGACAAACATAAGCGTACTCCGAGTAGAAGGTGTATGTATAATGCTTGTGGTGTATAATGTGTGTAGATTATTAAAAGACAAATGGTGATAGCACTCTCTAACCCGGCTCTAGCTAAAGGGAGTGAGTAATAGCGCGTTGGTACAGCCTTCGAGCCTTTTTTGCCGCTAGATGGCTGCTTAGTTGTGATGGTTGCGATCAGTCAACGCATGATAGGGGCTAGTAGCTAGTGGTATTAAAAACTAGTGGCTGCGGTGAAGTAAAAACGAATTGGGGTTTTGTTTTTCCAACATTGAGTATGCGTGATACAGAGAAAACCTTGATCAGTCAAGATTTGTTGCAATTTAGGCTTGTTTTAGGTTTTTTTGTGGTATAGAAGTATTGCTGGAGGTTGGTGCAGCAATCAATTAGTACCTCGAGGGAATCTCGTTGCATTTGGCGGACAGTGAGTTTTCTGTACATTGTATACTTTTTCCCGCTGCGGACGGTTTGCTATATCGGCGTGGCAGTTGTGCGGCTGCGATCGTGGTCTTTATGGCATTATTGACCCTGGAAGCGCGCGGTGGGAGCTTGTTTGCGGAGTACGTCGTTGGCGGGCGGACTGTGGTGGTGGTGGTGGTGGTTGTGGTGATAGTGGTGGTGGCATTGGTAGTGGTGGGAGTGACTGGGGATGAGGTGGAAGGTGGAGGGAGCGAACTACTACTGCTACTGGGGCTACTGCTCGGATGGTAGTAACCCTTGCCATCCTGCATCCGCAGACTGACGGCATCCGGGGAGGACGGGGAGGAAGAAGGATACGGGGAGGAAGCGAGAGGAGAAAGGGTGCTTGCCCGAGCACCGTGGTACGGGAGGTCCGGGTTCCGCGGTTCCATATAGGCAGCACCAGCCGTCAGGTTTGATCCTTGCGTTGTACTTGGGTAGAAGCGCGATGGCACAGCCGCGTAGACATTGCGCTCGGTCGTGACTGCTGCGTAGTGCGGCGTCGTGTACCGTTTCGAGGCACGTGCCATCGGCTTGAAGGTGCTCCTTAGGGTCGTTGTACTACTAGTGGTCGGTGCCGGTGGCGTAGTGGTCGTCGTGGTCGTCGTTGACGTGGTCGTCGTTGTCGGTGCGGGCTTACTAGTGGTCGTCGTCGTCGTCGTCGTGGTCGATGTGGAAGACGGCGCACTGGACGTTTCCAGGTACGAGTAGTCGGCCAGGTCTTCGTCCGCGGGCTCACCATCGTCATCGTCGTCGATCACGTCCTCATCGTCCTCTTCCTCGTCACGATCCTCATCTTCCGACGTGTTGCTACTACTGTCCTGGTGGTAGGACAGTAGCTCCTTCTCGGTCGGTATGTTCATTTCCGGCATCTCGACCGTGGCGCGGAACTTTTTCGTCGTCGATTCGGGCTGTCGACTGCTGTTGGCGACAGCAAAAGAACTCTCTTCAGTGGAGGTCGAATGGAAGCGGGTATAGTACACCGGTTTGTCTGTGATCTGAACAATACGAATCCCAGATTGTCCCGTAGTGGAGATTACCGGTTGACGTACGCGATCTTCAACTTCGGTACGATTAAAATCGAACTGTTCGTAGCGACTCTTGACGTGTGCCGTTTTCGAGAGCTCACGATCAGTGGACTGATACTTGGTACGATCGGTCGTTGGCAGACGGTTCAAGTAAGCAGCCGAAGCTGAGCTTGAACTTACGGCTCGATCGCTATACTCGGTCGAAATCGATAGCACTGTACTATCGACCGCTCCACTATTGTCCCTTGTAGGCGTCAGGGTACTGCTAGCGGGCGAAATTTTCTCCACATCCTCCAAGGTGCTGGAAGTTAGCGAATAGCTTTGAGGCGTTGGACGTAGCCTTGTGTAGGAGCGTCGCGGAGAATCACGGCCACGGTTACGCAGATAGCGATACCGTGGAGTAGTTACCTCATCGTACGATTCCGAAGATCGTACAAAGCTAAACACGGGACGATACCGACCACGATACACCTCTGTTGATCGAGGCAACGTGCTGGCAGTGGTGGTGATCACCTCTTCCGAGCTACTACTACTAGCAAATGAAGTCGTTGGAACTGCAGTCGACGTACTGGTCGTACTGGTACGACGAGTCGTGCTTGGTTCCTCACTCGTACTGCTAACAGTTGTTGTCGGAGGAGCAGCCGTCGTGGTGGTAGTGGTGCTAGTAGTAGTTGTACTAGCTACCGTCGTCGTTGCTTCACGCAAAATGGCCGCCAACTTCGGCACTGCAGTTAGCTGCAGATAGCTTCTCACCGTAGGGCCACCGACAGCCGGTATTTCGGGTGTGGTCGTACGGTACAGATTCGAGATGACTCTCGACGTGGAAGCGAACGGTTTATCGGAGGACGTCGTTTGACGCTGTACCTCCAAACTTTTGTACGGTGACACAACCGGCCTTGTCGGTGGATTAGTTACCGGGTCGAGTGCTTTGTTAGGTGCTTCCTTCACCACGCCGGCACGCGTTGGAACGGTTTGTACTTTATCAACATTTTTTCTACCCTCCAGCGTACCGAACGGCGCAAGAGTGGTTCTCGGTGGGAACCGAGTTGGTGGTGTCGAGGCGATCGTAGTACCAGCGACGAAAGACTCTTCCGTGTTTGCAGGCACACGCGCACTAAGCAGCGGATCGTCTGTTTCACGCTCGTGATCTTCCTGCTCGTGCAGTGTGTTTGTTTTGGGGCTGGACAGGATCTTCTCCTGTATTAGCGGTACCCAATCGCTCGAAGCGGTCGGGACGACAGTCGGTGGTCGGGTCGAAACGATCCGGGCCGTCACTGTCGGTACATCACGGCTCTTATAAAGAGCAACACTCTCATCCGGGATCTTCGAGAAGGCGACTCCTCGAGGCCGGGCGGTGGTAGCTAGGCTAGAGCTTAAAACGAAACGTACATTACTAGGGCCACTGCTGGTGGCCAATGAAATGGGGCTTACTGTAGTAGTGGTGGTGGTGGTAGTGCTAGTCGTAGTACTTGGTACCGTAACTGTGGTTAAGGGTGTAGTGGTTTCGGGTACAGCTTCCGACACGGTAGTGGGCAACCGGCGCACACTACTCGTAACAGCGTCGGAAAGCGTAAAAGAAGTATACCTAGGCACCGGTTCTTGATTTCTCGGCATCTCAACACGTCCCCGGTAAGCGGCTCCCGGGGAAGATCCCGGCAAACCGACAAAGCCGGCACTCAGCGTAAGGTTGTAGAACCTATTGCTGCTAAACTTTTGCTCTGACCTGTTGTCGGAGCTAAACGTCGACAGAACGGGTCGTTGTTCTTCCCGTGTCTGAGCGGGTTGTGGCAAACGAACCGCTTTGTTTAGGTTGACCTGTTCCAGCCTTGGGCTGTATGTGACGAAAGGCGCTACTGCAGTCGACCCTACCGTAGTGAACGATCGTACGATCGGAGCTTCCGGCGTGGTCGTAGCGATCGTGGAGGACTGCGTCGCTGAAAGTGTTGTCGCAATGGCTTTCAGGAACGTGTGCTGATTGCGTGATCGTACACTGCTCGGAATGGACTCATGGTAAAGGTAGGTATCATAGTCGGGCAGTGGCTGAACGGCTTTTGCCGTTGTACTGAAAGGACTACGGAAGCTAGACGGTTGCACATCGGAGATGATAAACTTTTGCAACTTTTGACGTTGTGATTCTTGAGTGGTAGGGGGAGCTCGTGTCGTTGAGGTGGTTGTTGTGGTAGTGGTAGTAGTGGTTGGAGTTGTAGTGGGCTTTTTCGTGGTAGTAGTAGTAGTAGTAGTGGTGGTAGAGGTCGTTGTAGGCCTCCTGGTGGTTGTTGTGGTTGTGGTGGACGCTGTTGTTGGCTTCCTAGTGGAAGTTGTGGTAGTAGTTGGTGGCAAGTTGCTTGTCAGTGGGACAAACTGTTCCGCAGCACCGGATGCAGAAAAGTCCGGCCGAGTGTCGTACGAAAAGGGAGTCTCGCCGTACGTGTCGGCCGTCAGCGCATGAGCATTAGCGGACGATGCCGACCGAGGATCGGACTGGGACGCGTATTGGTGTGAAAACACTGGCAGAAGCTTTTGCGTGATAAACTGCTTCGTGGACTGATCGTTCGATGAGTCGGGCGTGACACGGGACGGTGAACCGTAGTCGTACCTAGTCTTGGACAGTTGCGCGTACCCGTGCTCGACCTGATCGACACTGTCCTCCGGTGCGTCACTATCGTCATCGTAGTAGTGATCGTCCGGGATGGGGTGGAATTTGATTCCGGTCGGTGAGTGCTGATCGTACTGAGTGGACGGCCGGAACCGTGGGTATGGGTCGGCGGAGGGTGAATATGTCACGGTCGTGGTTGTGGGAGGTAGTGTGGTGCTTGTACTAGTAGGTATGGTGGTAGTGGTTGTGGGTAACGGTGTAGTAGTAGAGGATGGTTTGATGTATCGTGGAACCGAGCTAGTGCTACTGCGGTACCGGGGTGACTCATAGGGGGACTGGGGGGATGGCGCAAAGGACACAAGGAAGGGAGAGGGAGGCTCTGGGGTCGATGAGGAACCCGCGCGTGCTGCGAGTGTTAATATGATTGATTTGGGTGTTGTTTTAATACTTTGATCGTCCAATTGTGATGATCTGTTGGGATAAATAGCATCGTAGAATGACATTTTAGAAAAATGGGTTCACACAGAAATGGAGAGAGAGAGAGAAATTATATAAAAATATAGTGTTTAACGCATTGTTTTACGCCTGAGACGAGCGCAATTGTTGTAATCTCGAATACTTTGCTTCAAATGGTACGGTATGGTAGATTATAAAAGCGTTAAAGAAAATGTATTTACAACTGGTAAAATTAGTACGTTTTTGATCGTTTTAACACCGAAATGGGAAATCATCTTAAGAAATGTTGTAAAAAATATATCACTTTGCAGTTGTGGTTCTGCAGGTAGTAGCGCATACAATTTAGTCATTGTTAATAACAATTGAGTTAACGAGTTTGGTTCGGTTAACTGGAAATGGATTAAAAGTATGAAATGACAAACAAGGCAGCTTCATTATTCCGATCGGTTAGACAAAAGCTTTCGCCAAAGGATGCCGGTTACAAAAAATGTAAAATCAGTTTCTTCCAGTCGAAGAAGCAACAAACAAAAGTATACAATTTACAACTCTAACAACAGAAATTCCTATGTCCTATTTTAGTCTGGAATGTATCACAATAACATGCGTTTTTGTCTCTCTTTGTAGATGTATGTTGAGTTTTTGAAGTAAAAGAAAGAAGTTTCTATGCGTGTTTTAGAACATGTAACATCGAATGATGGGGTAAGGCAAACGAGATCAGAATGATTGTTTAATTGTTTTTTGTAAAAATGTAAATGATGATCAATGAGACATGCAAACGGGAAGAAAATGGGGGAAAAAGCTTAAGCGGCATTCAAAAAACAGAGTACGATATCAGAAAGTTTCTAAAACATAAACTAGCATAGAAGAAAAAGCAAAAAGATCACTGTGAAAACTGTCAAGGGTGTAATGGAAGATGAAACAAACAGGGGGAAAAAGAATAAAAAGAGAAACGATTCATGTTGCCACAGAGCGAAAGGGATAGTGAGAAAAACGATGAATATGTCTCAGTTCTCGTAGAATTGAAAGTAATAGCGCGATTCATCCGCCGTTCGTTTATATCGAAGACAAATATGATGCTACCGATCCCACTACACTACTACTAGGAAAGGAAGAGGTCCTTCCAGTAATCGTTGTTCTACCAAGTGTTTGTAAACTGAGTTGTGTCCGTGTTTGTGTGTAATCGATGTATCCGAGTGAATTCGAATGACCATGATGTTGCCCGAAAGCGAGATGTTAGCAGTGAAGAAAGATCGATACATCGATCTTTCCACCAGCTAGTGGTAGTGCTTTGCTTTGAGATGATTTGAACCTTTTTGTTTTGTTGCTTCCGGTTGATAAGAGAGTGTAGATTTGGTTATGATAAAACAAAAAACATGATTTTAATGCTGCAAAAGACCAGCTCCTAGTTTGTTCCAGATTGGTGAGTTTTCCAAATGTCCAAACATAATTGGTAGTTGTTCTAATGAAATGGTTCTAATTGTGAATAATGTAGAAAGCGCGCATAAAGGTTCGAAGGTGAACCTGCGAAAGAAGATGTGTTTTTGCTCGTTTTGAACTCGCTCTACCTTGTAGTATAGTACTGTATTGGAGCAGGTGTGGTGGTGGTGGTGGTGGTGGTAGTAGTGGTGGTGGTTGTAGTAGTTCTGGCTGGGGTCGACGACGGCAGCGAGAACGGTTCGGGCGTAGTAACGAAGGCCGTCTGATATTTGGGGCTGTTATACGCACGGATCGTGGAGGATACCAGTATCGGACGGTCCGAGATTGAGTTCAACTCATTTCTATTTGGAGTATCCGTATCACATGCATTAAAACAAAAAAATCGGTGTTGATGGATAGCAATACGATAGTGGAATCGGATAGAACGAGTAGGAAAAATAGTGAGTGAGAAAGAGAGATAGAGATTGATTTGGTTTTAGAAGAGAACGAAAAAGTTAGAGAGATATCGAGTTGTAGCTGAGCCGAGTGGATACCATTTTATGTTTGATAGCTCCGAAAGAGGGGAACTATCAATCTATACTGAAGGATTGGGGGTCTATGTAACCTAATTGCTTGATCTTTTACTTTTTTGCTCAATAAAAGCGTTTACATAATGTGATAAAAAGAAGAAGGAGAAAAAACACGAATGCTAGCACAGGGTTTGTACTAGATCCGTAAGAAAATACCTTATCTGTGTATTGGTTTGCTTCTGATTGTAACGATCTTCTTCAAGCTGTAAAGAAAGAGAGCGTTAGCGATACGGCTTTGCGTGCATGATCGTCATCGGATCGAGGGCAATCGATAGGGCGCGGTGCAAAAATACCTGAGCCACTAGAGCATCGTCATAGTCTGCCTGGTAGGAAGGTCTCTGGTAGGTAGTGCGCGGAGAAGTGACGTACGGATCTCGCTGAGAAGTGGGAGCAACGGTGGTGACCACTGTCGGACGGTAGGTGGACGAAACGACAGGTTTCTGGGGCTGCGGTTGATATTCTGCGGGGATAGAAATACCAATGTGAGAAGATGTTGCTGGGATGGATCGAATCTCCAACGCTCAACACTCACCAACATCTCGGTACAGTTCAACGTCCTCGTCGTAGACGGCGTAGTACGAATCGTACGCAGATGGTTCATAGTTGCTGGTGTTGTAGTAATTTCTGTTGCTTTGCGTGAGCTGCGTCTTCTGCTGTTGCTGCTGCTGCTGCTGCTGCTGTGATTGCTGTTGCTCGGGCACGTATCGGCTCGGTGGTGCTGGCGACGATGTTTCCACTCTGCAGGAATGGCAGGAAGGAACATTAGTATATGGAAGGCTTTAGGTGGTTTGCGGAAAGTTTTGAACACAAACGAGAACACACTGTTCACGCACACACGTTAAATGGAAGCTGTCCTTCAAAACGGTCTTGTCAAGTGCTGCTGTTAAATGGAAGTCTAGTTGATCGTACTTGGTTTACGAAAAGTGGACTATATAGCTACTCTTTAAAAAAAATTCAGAATATTTTCTCATACTATATTCAATATTTTTTTAAGTTATGATATATTATTCAGACGTTTTTGAGTAAATTCTGCATTACGTGCAAGGTTTTTACCATTTTTATGATATGTTCTGGACTACCTAGATTGTAAATGAACCCCAAACGAATGATCTTGTAGTTGCTGGTACCATTTCAATTTAATTTTACTTAGAAATAAATAAACCCATCCAAAAGACAGCACACCAATAATGGAAGCATATTTAAATTTATAGAATTTAAAATTAATTTATATATATGACTGTTCTGTGTGTCAATTCCACCAAACAGTTTGTGGATTGCGGAAGTGGTATGTATTTTGTATAACGTTGTAAGCCTTTTTAATAATTATTCTAAAGATTTAGATGTTGAATTTCATCAAACAAACGCTTAGAAAAATCATAATAACGTTACAAAATAAAAACCGATAGAATAATTCTGACATAAAGCTTAAAAAGCCAGTGTAGTTTTGTTCATGTTACGACTGAAAGTCAAATCACACTTAGGTTTATTATAAACTGTTTTTCAACCACTTTTGTAAACAAGTTTTGGTATTATCCTTTTGCTTTTGAGCAAAAAGATGATTTTGAACTATAAATATATCACAATGTTTCTAATAATATATTGCAACATCAACACCTGAATCATGCTTACAAAAGGCTTGTTAAATAAGAGAGATCTGTTCTCAAGCCTCTGAAACTCTTGCTGAAATCTTTATACGATGGAACAATACATTTCTCCTAACGTCGAAGAGGTTATTGAAGTACAGAATGTATATTACTTTAGACCTAGTATTGTAGGAAGTTCCTACTTTGTCCAGTTCACTTCCAATAATTCCATACGACTAGACATACAAGTCTGAGGAAGTTGTAATGGTATGGTAGATGAGTAATATATCACAAATAAATATCCAATGAACTACAAATAACTTTAACGAACAATGTGTATAGTACAACCCAATGTAAATGTAAGGAGCAAACGTGACTGTACAGGGTTCTGTTTTGTTGGTGCACCTAGCAGTATAAGTAAATATATGTGGAACCGATTCCTTCTAAAGCTTAGAATAATAAGACCCATTACACGTAAAAACACACACACACAGTAAAGAACCCTTCAAAACAGTAAGCTGACTGGTTCTTATGCTGTTCCCCTTTTTGCTTTAACTATATAGAAAGGGGACACAGACACACCCGTAATAAGACTGTACCTGTTCGGTAGGCGTTCATCGAGCTCCAGTTGCGGTCGATGTTTGGTCGGTCGGGTCGGGCTGGCCTGTCGGCCGTTGAGTCCCGTACTTGGTTCCGGTGTCTCGGTAGTGCGCCAGCGCTGCTGGCCACGATTCGGTCGGATCGTGTACCGTTTGCGCGACGTCGTCTGGGTGGTGGTCGTCGGTGGTGGTGGTGGTTCGGACGTGGTCGTCGTGGTCACCGGTCGGCGGGTTGGGATCGTCTTGGTCGGGATGCGTGTACGCACCGTGGTTGGATAGTAGCGTGGTGTGGTGGTGGTGGTAGTCGGAGGTGGTCTTGTCGTGGTGGTAGTCGTGGTAGTAGTCGTCGTGCTAATGCGAACCCGCTCACTGGGGACGTTTTCTTCGAGATGGTTGTGCTGCACAACGGTGGGTCGTAGCCTTTGTCGGACGGTGTAAGGGCGTAGGGTGGACTTGTTCAGGTAGCGCGGCACGTCACCGAGCGGTTTAATGCCCTGGAATACATCCTCGGGGAATTTGATAATGGGCGGTATGTCCGAGGTGGACCCCTGAGAGTACGTCGTCACGGTCACTGGACGCCAGGTAGTGGTTTCGTAGTTGTAGTACAGATTGCCTGAGACTGCACCGGGAGGTTTCGGCGTGGTAAGGTTGAGCATTGGACGAGGTGCCATCGTTTCCGTCATCGGAGTGTACTTGGACTTGTTCACAGGGTAGCGATACTGAAACTCATCATCATCATCCTCATCGTCCTCGTAGTACTCATCTTCGTCCTCTTCCTCATCTCCGTATGGACGTTTACCGTACACTGGGCGTCGCACGACGTCCAGTGTGTTTTTCACATACTTCTGTCCGCGCTGATCAATCTCATCATCTTCTTCGTAGTAGAACTCGCCGGAATCTTGTGGCTTTGGCACCGGACTGAGCGAAGACGATCGCACCGGACTGTAGAACACTTGCTGAGGGCCATAACCCTGCGAAACGGGCTGTAGCTTGGTGTTGTTCGAAACGGTCGGACGATAGACCGCTAGCTGACTAGCACCAATCCGTACCGGTGGTGAAGGTTCCGCATTGGGTTTCACCTGAGCAATGTGTGTGTTCTTGATCGATTCGTAGAATTTACTGTACTCGCTTGGGCTTACCGTTTTGGAGACCTGCGGCTGATAGTACTTCGGTGTGGTTGATACAGCGATCGGTTGAAAGCCATTCGTCGACTTGGTAACAAACTGTGCACTTGGTTTCGGTGTTGACGCCTCGTAGATAGCACCAGCAGGCTTGGCGCTGTAGCCACTGTAAACCTGTGGCCGTGGAGCATTAAGATACACGTTCGGTTGATAGAGCTCCAGTCCCGTCCCGGCTACTATCTTAGGCGTAGTCACAGCGAACCGAAGTCCATTCGATTGGATCGCATTGGAGATACCCTCGTACATGGGCGCCGGAGTGCTAGGGCCTCCGGAAGACCCCGAGTGGGTCTGTTTCGGTTTCGACGAGTGATTTGGTTTCAAGACAAAGCTCTCTTTAAGCGGGTTTGCCGTTGGTTGATTGTTGAAAAATCCACCAACCGAGCTGAATGCAATGTAAGGAGTTTTCTGTGTCGGTTGCGCTACGTTTGAGATCTGTACGTTGGAGGGTTTGGACTGTTTCGCCGCTTTGGCATGATTGTTCACGGAGATCGGCGTAGAGGAGTAAGTATTTCCGAAGTGGAAGAACGCAAAGTTGTCCGGGATCGTTTCTTCGTCTCCATCGAGCGGAGAAGCCGGCGTCGTGTACTTCTTGGCGTTGTGGCTGTTAACAAAAGCGGCCGCTGTGAACTGAGCCTGTCCGTAGTTCGGTTGGTGCGATCGATGAGATTGTTGCTGCTGGTTGGCGAGCAGCAGCGGAATGATCGTATCCTGGGGCGTAATCTTGGCAACCGTTTTATAGTTCTGTAGTCCAGATGTTTTGTGCGGCTGCAGCTCAGCTGGCCGAACGTTGTAGGTCGGCTGTTTGCTCTTGCCGTACGCCTCCAGATAGTCGTTGTAGGTCAGCTCCTTTTTGCTGTAGGTTTGTGGTTGGAAGTAGCGTGCGCCTGGCTTGAAGTAGGTCGTCGCCGTTGGCAGTACGGTGTACCCGAACGGATCAAAACTGCTGGGCGAGTAGCCGTTTTGGCGGGACAGGGACGTGTCTAGGGAGCGGTACTGCCAATTGCCTAGCTGACGAAGTTGGCGTGAGGTCCGCTGGCCTTCCGAACTGCCGGCTAAACTGTCGGCAGAGTTTTCAGGCGCAAGAGATCCTTCGTCCGCGTTGGAGCGTTTGGTTTTGGTCGCAGATGTGTCATCTTCGGCAAGGGACACCGTGGCCGTTGGGTCTATCTGTGTCACCAGTGAGGTAGGGGCGGTGTCTGTTTCGCTATCAGTCTTGGTTTGGGCCGCGGCCGTGTCGCGCTTCTTGCGATCATGAGCTTTGGCGTCGTGCGTGTCGTCTAGCGTTTGCAGTGACGCGTCATCATGGTCAACACTGTGTGGACGTGTGGGTGTAGTGAGTTTTGCGTGCGTGAGTGAATGATTTTGCACACAAAAAACGGTAAACATTTGTGTGTATGTAAATGTGCAAACATTACGAACAACGAACAAAGTGTTTCAAGAGGAGGAAAGAGAAAGTAAAGTTTAATCGTTTTATATTCAAGAAGTTCAGAAGGGTTCAGATGGAGGTCTTGGATTGGGAGATTGAGGTGGGCAAAGAAGTATGGAACATTTACCTGAACGGCTGAGGTTGAGCACTGTACGCGAAGGAACCTACTTTAGCCTGAGTCGGTATAGCGTTAACACTCTGCTGCTGCAGGATGCCGTCACGATCGCGCTGCACCTGCGACACCGTGCTGGGCTGTCCACGGTAGACACGCTGTTGACGATCCGATTCGTCTTCCTCTACTGGCGGCAGTGTTTCGTGTGCTTCGGCGTAGAGCTGTCGTAGGAAAAAAGACAGAAATTAGTTTCAAACTCTTTCGCTCTCTCGATTCAACGATCCAACTAACCTTCGCGATATCTTCCTGCGGTGAGTTCTTCGGCTGTCCACGGGTGGTAATCACGGGGTTCGGATTGGCCGGCGGTGGTGGCGGTGGGGGCAGATTGCGAATCTGCTGAATGCGTGCCGGTGCGGACGGTTCAGCCGGTCCTGAGGGTCCCGAAGGTCCCGACGGTCCCGACGGGCCCGATGGGCCCGATGGTCCCGATGGACCGGACGGCGCTGACGGAGCCGAGGACGAGAAGCGCACTCTGCTCAGCACCTGTGGGACGCGGGGCGTCACTGTGCGGCTGGCCGGTGCCGAAGGGGCACTCAGCGCGGGCAGATCACAGCCAACGTTGCGTGGCCAGTCGCAGGTCTGCAGCTCGTGGCTGTACATCAGTCCGCCGGTACAGCTTTCCAGCAGCGCACCGCCGAACACGCACACGTAGTACTGCGAGCAGTCGCTCGGGTGCGGATAGTAGCCGAACTCTTCCGGACATTCGAAGTCCACGCTGGACGAAGTCGACTGTCGCGGGTTGGAACCGAGGGCCCGACCCTGGGCCGCGCTCGTACGGAACGAGCGTTTTGTCTGTGCGAATACATTTCCTGTGAACGAAAAAGAGAGAGACGGAGTGTTAAGTATTGCAGACGTTGTATATTGTGTGTAGGCTCAGCTCAGCCCGTCACTGTCAGGGTGAGAAGGTCATGCTGGTTGTGTTACAAGTGAGTAACGGCGAGTCACTCAGCTGATCACTTCGCGTCTTCCCGGTCATGTGTAAATGGCAACTGTTCAGATGGAACGATCAGCTGTCCCGGGACGGCTTCTCCTATTGATCGTATCTTGCAACAGATGTCATTCTCTTACACACAAAAACACAAACACCCCGGTAAGAATTATGAAGCGATCCGATCTTTACATGTCCATTGCACCGCGGGGTGCAAATATGAATGACCAGTGTTCGTCTCATTCACTAGCAGCAGCAGCAGCTGTGACCTCCCACCTACCCGTACAATCAGCTTCATTAATCAAACGGGCAACGCACACGCGAGGCGTTGGTGGAATTTATTGCCAAATTTATGGCGGAGGCATCATCATCGAGATGGCCGATCGTTTGTGCGAAGATTTGTGAGAAGCGATACAATAAGCGCGTTTCCCAAGCGGCTTTGTGATCGTTATCGTTTTGTAGCCGTTTTGCTGCCGTGAAGAATTGTCGCGTGGCGGCAAGAGAGAGGTGTCCGAGGCGTAGGTTTATGATATGTGCGATCAGGTTGGGTGGATAAATAGACAGCAAATCGATTTTATTACTATTTTTATGGATCTATTCATGGGGCGAACATTTGGCGACGAGGTGGAGAAGAAGAGGCAAAATGGTTCATTTAAAGGACGTTCACAAGCAAAATGGACGTTTTATTTGAAATATTTCCTCAAAACACTGGGACAAAATACTGTGAGAGATGTTCCCATAAGCGTATCTTGATTTTTGACATCTGTTCACTTAATCATGGAACCGATTTTGACAATGAATACTTAAAATTGAGCTGTTACTAAACATCGGTACTCCTTTTTGTTTGGTTCTCGAAGCAAAGAATCAGGTTTTGAATGGAACATACTGAACTTTTTACGAAAAGCGCAGACTTGTAGCATCATCATCATCAACATTATCATTTTAAAATTAATCAGACATTCTGAATTCCATGGATTTGTTAACTAAAACCATTCAAAACATTCTAAATGAATATTCAAAGAGAAAATAAATAAAAATGATAATAAAATATAGAAAAAGATAACAATTAATCAACTTCCCAAACTTTCCAAAAAAAGGAAATAATTTTCAACACCTCAACTCAGCAAACTTTAAACAAGTTTTGTTTTTCCTATTTAATACCAACAAAGTCCCTCGTTTTCATCTTATTTAAGCAATAAAATGGCACCCGACTGTTTCGGCCTCTCCCACCGCAAACCATTTCGGTGCGTTCGAAATCGCATTCACCTTCCCGCGGGTCGATTCATGGCCCCACGCGAATAATAAACACTGGAAGGGTAAATAAATTCCTCCCACCCAGCCCACCGAAACCTAGAATGCAATAGAATCCGCAAACGCAGAAAACACACAAACGGCCGTCGCTTGGCGGCCGGCGGCTGTCCATTAGCGTTGAGTGTTGTGTCATTTGAATAGAACCACCGGCACGGCCACGAAATGGACGCTCGGATCGGATTCACCAACAGACATCGAATCGTCGTGCCGATGAGAGAATTGGTAAAATTTATTTTTCCTCTCGGGAGAAGGAGGAGGTACAAGAGGGACCATACGATCACACGAACAATCAACCGGTGGCATTGATCCATGGGAACGGCCGGTGTGTCGGATGAAGACTTACAACTTAATTGAAATCATTAATTCGCTCCCCCCACTGGCGAAGATGCGTTCACCTACGGGGTTCGTCGCTTGGGGTGATAAAAGCTCCGTGCACGCGCGCGAGAAGGATGAGTCGACAGAAAGCGGGAAAGCAGGTTTGGGAAAGCCGGCGGCTGCAACAAGCGTTACGTGACCGAGCCGGGTCGTTGGCATCGATGCGTCGGTGCGTCGTGAGTGATCATCCCGCACATCCCAAGATAGTTCAAGTTCAAAGACACTCGCGCATCGGGATGGATTGCAGCTTGCAGCAGTGGGCAGCGTTATAGCTTCGATCCATGACAGGGGCTGGAACGCCACGCAGAGGGATAAATCTTGCTCAATACAGAGGAAAAGGGTGGAGTTTTTTGCTTTTTTCTTCAACGCCTACATGCGATCGTGTGTAGCGCCAACTGGGCGATAGGTGCCGTGGTGCTACAAACGGGAAAGCATCTGTTCCCGCCCATGACCGTGAAAGCGACCCGTGAACGACGTTTGCGTAGGTTGTGTGGGGCGTCACCGTGTTTTCCGATTGGAAATGTAAGCGAAGGAATGTACACGCGGGTGTGTAAATAAATTTGTCGTCGCGGGAATAGACACGGCCGGATTGGAAATTTGCAATTGCCAACGATAAGGGGACGCATACGGGCGACGATTGTAATGTCATACCGCTTCGTTATAGTTGGCTTGTCGGCGGTCGTAAAACATGGCACCGTGCACATCCGTTAGTTGATCCCGAGCCGTTGATAGATGGTGGTACCGGTTTCGTCCCGGACGAGTCGAGAATTATGTTCTGTTTGGCCTGGACGGCTCTTCTATTACCTAGAAGTTCACCACAGCACCAACGAGAGCTACAGGAGTGCAGCAAATCCATTCCGCCAAAGCTTATCATATTCTTACTGCTTGCACGATACTGCCAGCCCATTTTCGGTGTCACCCTATTGGCTTGAATTGGCAAATTATCTGCGACGAGCGATCGTTGGTTGTCCGCAGCGATGTGACAGGACAATCAAGCCGAACATGCAGAACCGTTCTTGGAGCGATCGAACGGTCCCGCTGGGTCCCGGTGAAAGGTAGTCCACCCCCGTTAGACTTCCTGGATCAGTGACCCGCACAGTGAGTCACCTGAAAGCTGAGCTGGACACCGACAGCTATCAAGATTGGACATGCCAATGACCTTGCCTGTTGACAGTTTGCAGTAGGATTGTATTGCGTGTAGGCTTTACTCGATTTGCTACCGAAAGAACGCCACTTTTGGTATGGCCAAAGATCAGCCAATCTGACCAATAGTATAATATCCCTCCTCCTACGCTTGTTGTACGTGGGGTGGACGGTTTCTTGATCGACCGGTGTAATGGCTGGTTAAGCTCGTAATTGCCCAGTTGTTTGAGCTTTGGTTTTTGTTTTGTGCTGAGAGAGTGGTCGTTAAAAGAATTCAACGGCCAATTTTGGAGCGGTGAGTTGGTTGACCCTCTTCAGCTTACGGTGGGTTGGAAGTTGACGGATGAATTGTGCAAACGATGTAAATGAACCGTTTATTGCAAAGCGATGGGCATGGGTTTGATTTTGCAAAATGGGCATCGGATTACTGGTTCTTCCGTTGCTAAACCCCTTGATGCTCCGCAGTGGCAGGAGTCAGTTTACCGTTTTGCAGGCCGTTTGGGACGAGTTGCGGAAGAGTGAACGGATTTACTGCGTCAACACTTAGAAGCAATTCGTATGATCAAAAAGCGATCACAAAGTGATTGCATTTAGACACCTTGGTTAGAAGGTAAGGCTCAAGATGAGAAGAGATCGCTGGTACACGATCGCATTACCCGCTACGGATCTTGCAGCTGGTAAGGTGATTAGGATCTGTTGCAATGATGTCTTTATGGGTGCTGATGAATGGTGTTTTAATGGTCAGTGGTGTGTGTGTGTGTGTTTGTTGTGTGTTGATGAATTAAGGGCAATGAGTGTTTTGACATTTCGACAAGCAGTCGCTTAGTTTTTTCGCATGCATGATATCAGAATTGAGAGTTGTTTATGGTCCTCTATACTTCGTCGAGAATATTTACAATCTGCCTTTAACAAATCGCCTTAGCAGCAATCAAACACAAAAGATCTCTCGCGCAAATTCTAACCCTCGATCACCCGAATCTCTTAGCCCACCAGGATTAGATTTATGGCCCTCCGGTCTCGACCGTTCCGAGTACACCAGTACAAACACACACCCAATCAATCTACACGCCATTCACTTTTGACATTTTCATTTGTGCTCCATAAAATCCACCCGCTACAGCAGGGCGCGAGAAAAACGTCGTTCCGTTCGCGGGGCTAATTGTTTGCCCCCCCCCCAACCCCACAAGAACGGACACTGACGGGACACTCGTGGTGTGACTCATGGCCGCCAGTGGCAAGCCACATTACACCGAGCGTTACCGTTTGCCGTAATCGGGCCGGTCCCAGTCGGCACCGGAATCAATCCGCTGTCGGCGCTGTGTGCGCCGTGCTGGCTAATGAGGATTTGCTGCCGGACCTGCACGGACAAGCAGAAGTGCGGGGGCTACCAGTGGCTAGCAGTGGCAGCGAAAGAATCGGATCAAGCCGGCCGATTATACAACCGGTGTTGCCCGCGAGGCGTTGCTGTCTGTTTGCTGTCGATCGGTCGTCGGTTCGTCGCTTGCGGCCAGTGCGGCGCTTCAGAATGGCCAACCCGGGGCAGCTAGTTCCAGCCCGCGCAAATGTAACGCAAACGTAACGGATCCGGGAATGAGGGAGCGGGTGGGTGGGATTGTATAGCGTGAGTGAGTGATCGTTAGAAATCAGTTTGTTCTGTTCGCTTCGTGAGCGTGGGTTTTTCGCTTGTACAGTTGAGCGATCAGCGATCGAACGACACAGCCAAACTTAATGTGCTGCGCCGCACACAAAGAACGCGAGCATGGGCGTTGGGGATCATGTCGTCGGCGGCCTGCGGGAAGCTAAAAACGCAGTTTGCTAGTTTTCTTCTGAGCGGCTGAGCGTAATTTGTATTTCCTCCGGGGTGTATTTCGTCCTCTGGCAAAGCGGTGCACTCGGTTGAACTCGGTCGTATCTACACTACACACATACACGTTGAGCGATCGTTACATTTGAATGCGGTAGAAATGGGGTCGATTTTAACTGCCAAACATAAACAGCATCCGGTGCTGGCTCGGAGTGATACTTGGGCGCAGAAAAGAAAAATCAAAACCCCCTCGGGAATCAGGCAGAACATTGAAGGGATGCCTCGACAAGCACACAGGAACATAGCGCATCGAGCATGTTAACGTTTTGTGTTTGTTGAAGCTTTAAGCGGGCGTGATGGTTTGATCGTTGATTTATTAACGTTTGTGCAGAAGACTTTCAGGAGAAAAAACATTCTGTGCTTTTTCTGCGCTTCATTTACGCAATAGAGACTGCGGGAAAGTGAAGCAGTGAAATACACTATAGCCTATGTGAAACCTTAAGGTGGAATAAAAAATGCCTTGAAAACCCTTGTTCACTATCAGGGCAAACCCACGAGACAAACCCTTTTTCTTGCAGCGTGAGAAACGAAACGCAAACGCGTGTGGCGCTAACGTCTTTGTTACGTCATGCGAGGATCAAGTACGTGCCGGTCTTGCGTTTAATTGCTCACTGGAATGACAGCAAATAGAAAAGTAGCAAGACCAGGACCAACACATCCAATCGACTCACGCACCAACCTATGACACTAATTCCCTTGCGCACTCCAATTCTGTCGCATTTGCGGCTAGAGTGTGAGCTGGGGCGTGTGGGGAGAGGCGAAAATGAGATTAATAAATGTATTAGAAGCAGAAGAAAAAAAAAAACACGACAACCGGTAGCAAGCGAAGGGCTGGACAGCGAAGAATGCTGCTTCAGTGAGCGTGGAAGAGGCTAAACTATTTGGAGTGCATGATTTCACGTCAACGAAACATGGTGTGGGGTTGTTAAATGGAAGGATTAGTGACGGCAATTCTTGTGACAAGGCTGAAGGGGAATGCATGTGAACATATACTACCACAATTTTTTGTTGAACCATTCTATGTCGTCCAGTAGATCAAATAACAGAAATTTGGTCTTTAATGTGATCTGAATATGTATTTTCTTGCATGTTTTTGTTTGTATTTAACATTAATCCTAAAGGCCGGGGGACATTGTCTGTACTCGCTAGTGTAATTTCGATTTTCACTAGCGCATCTGGCGGCGGCTGACCGAAGCATTTTGTGAAAAAATTTGGAGCCGCTTCAGAAAATATGTTATTTTTCCATGTTTTTTTACTTAAATCGAACCAGAAATGTTTTGTAAAAGGTGGATACAAATATTATACATGCATTGCATCCATTTTCGCATCGAAAAAAGTAATACTTTATTCTGAGATCCGGCTTGATCATTCCCTCGATGAACAAAAAAAGCTTCCACCAGCCGCCGCCAGATGGGCTAGTGAAAATCGAAATTACACTACCGAGTACGGACAATCTACAACCGACCTTTACACAAATATAGTAGTAAACAAACAGTAATTAGACTCAAATTGGCTAAACTTCCTTAGCAATACTTATACAGCCCTGCAAAAACGTTGTTTAGATGTGTTTACAGGGTTTTGGTGTATCATTTTTGTACTTATCTTATCTAACCGTGTTATAATTTGATCTTATCAACTTGTCAAGGGCTAAAAACAGGTTCAACAGGCTTTTAAACATCTCATGGTCGTTTGCTTCGAAATCATTTAGTATCTAATTTTATATATTTTGCTGAATGCCAGATCAAATTCAATTTATAACAAATAACTTAGATTCCTGGTAGGAGTGGGAAAATTACCAAACAGATACCCCTAAAACAGATAAGACACAAAGCTGCTTGTTAACAATCACACAAATTTATTCAAATTTTCTTCCGATGCAACCGCTCAAGCGATACAGTCTACTTCCTGATTTAGTATATGCTTAGCCGCTGCAACTATCTCTATTCGTCTCGGTTGCTTGCTTCCTTGTTTTTACAACAGCCCCATTCCCATTCGCAATCATAGATGGTAAATACTTAAGGTGCAAAGAAAAAACAAAAACAAAAAACAAAAACCTCCCCACAAAAAAACACCCCAACCGGACTTGCAATTTTATCGACTCAATCAAAATTCAATTTTCAGCATTCTCAGTATCAAGCGGACAAACAAACCATAACGCCGGGCGCTTCCCACAAACGCGCTTCATTTCCCATCCCTCCCTCCGTGTACGTTAAAATGTTTGCCGATTTTCGTTTCACGGACGATTTAGTTTCGATTGTTGCCCGTTTGGCCGGTCGGTGGTTGTGTTTTGCATTTTACACCCAGCCACTGCCACTGCTTGGTGGCATTGTATGCGGCAGGCCCGGGGGAAAAAATGGGAGCCTCCATTACGGTCACTTCCTTTTGCACGATTTAATAAAATGCAAACGGAAGTGCTTCACACCTCGCGGTTGTGTTGGGGGGTGCGCACAGCGAAGCAGCAGCTTTGGAAGTGTTCACTTTAGTGTATGTGTCTTTAGTACACCACAAGTAGGCACCACCATTGTTGGTTCAAATCATTTTGCCTTTGCAGGGTGTGCGGTTGCAAGGTTTATCCTTGCCGGAGGTGAAGATTGTGATATTTTGTTGCTGTGAGCTTTCGGTGTACATGCTTTATGTTGCATTGTTACACAACGCGCTAGAACCGAATCATCAGCCACCATGAGTTTAATTGACCAAGGTTCAATCTGCATACTTTCCATACCGTGCTGAGTGCGGGTCGAAACATTGCAGCGCCACACCCAAATGGTGTTTGAGCGATCAGCTACTCTAAATCGTGCACTGAACTCCCCCCAAAAAAAGAACCTTCGCTAGCCGCACAGGAAAACTTCAAGGGAAGTTAACGAAGGAGAGGTGAAGGAAATTCTTTACACTTCGTTTGAACATTCCACCCTTCGCTGGGAGCGCTTGTACCGCTCAGCTTTCGGACTTTCGGGGTCGATCGTGCACCGTGCAGTAAACTGCACCGAAATGCAACTCCGCACTACGTTTTGCGATATTTCCAAACAGTCCTACTACCGCCGCCTGCCTGATCGGTGCCTGGGTGGGGCTCGTACTGATTGGTCGATTGGCGCCCTCCTACCCTCCTCGAGAGGCTTCAGATTTCGATCCTGCGGATCATGTGTAGCAATAGGGCAAATTGGAAATAAGTCGAGCAAGAAACCTCCAAATCGATTCTACCATTCTACCATGCCCGTACAACCGGAGCGAACACGACCATGTCATGGGGACATGTAATTGATACTGGAACTCGAGTGGCAGCGATGACGAAGGACGGGAACTCATGAACGCTGTATGTTGGGTTGGTGAATTTGTACCGCACCGTAGCAAAAAAGCGCTCCGGTTCGGCATGCCCGAAGGTAAATGTTTATGAGTGCATTGTTTGGTGCACCAAACTATGGGTTTGGGCGAGGAATAGCGGGCGAAGCCCGGCTGGGGAGCGTTATTATTTTCCCCCTCCAAGATGGAATTGTCCAAGGGTCGGGATATTGTGGAGGTTATTTGTTGTAGGCAGGCGGCTAGTGTCAAGGAAACCATTCTAAGTTATCTCATCAACGACTGTCGATTTATTTTGCGGTCTGGCCATTGCTTCGGCCTGCCGGAAATGGCAGAAGTGCGTAGGAAGTGTTTTATGGACCGTGCAGTCATGCAGACCGTGAAATATGGTCCTTGAAGCGAGGTTTTGTTGGCTGATGTTGTTGTTTCAGAAGAAAGAATAAGATTTTAATTTAAGCAAATGGGTGTCAGCTATCTTTTTTATTTTATAGCGTTAGACAAATATAATAATATACATGACGTATCCTTACTAAATATTTAACATATTTGATTCAAAAAATGATCAACACCTTCTTTTTTTAAAATCACTTTTTCTTCATGATTTTCTGTAAAGTGTTAAGATATGAGTAAAGACGCTTTCTACGTTCTAGCTTACATTTTTTTAGTAAAAAAAGAGTCTCTCGGCGTAAAATACTATAGGGATTAAGTGCAAATAAAATGCATTTTAAAATCAATCGATTTACAAACGAACATACAGGAATTTGTTAAAAAAAATCTTTTAAGTGAAGAAAATAATTTAAGTATTTTAATTTTTGTTATATTTCTCCATCTTTCAGGATATTTGAATGCATTTGGGAGGCTAGCGTTAGCACTTATGCTTTCATTGATTGTGATTATAACAAATAAATGAGTTAATTTATATGTACCAATCTACTCTATATTAAATCATTTATCCTTCTTTTATATGAAACTGACGATAGGTTGTCAATAACCAATAACAATAATCAATAACTGCTGAAAAATAGTTTAAACATGAATTACAAACGATAATTCTACGTGAGATCATAATTCAACATCGGGTAGAAAATGGTCAGTGAATTATTTAATTTATTTAACATAATGTAAACCAAGAGAGTTATTATTACAGTTATTACAGTTGTAATAGAGTTATTATTACAAAAATCGAATGTTGAGGTGTGCGAGAAATAGTCGAATGAATTCAGATGAATTTTAGAAGCTTGTAAGATATTCTTCTCGAAGTCTCGAAAGCCTGTTTAGTCCGGCATGTCCGCGTAGGACGTTACGCCAAATAGAAGAAGAAGAAGAAAAAGGCATTCTTAAAACACAAAAGCATAAACTTCGTTTTGCAATGAAGCAATTCAAATGTAACAGCTATACTCCATTCCATTTAAACACTACCTTTCATTGTCTCAACTGAACATTACATTAAATCAATCGATAACCATTTTAGTAACACATTCCCGCAAGTTAACGTTTATTTTCGTGTTAACCTTTTCGATTAATTTGTTTTGGTTCTTATTTCCGCCGTATCTTGGCTACATCTCAATCCAGACAACTCCAAGTGCGTCCGTTATAGAGCCGCACATGCAGGCCTTGGAACCCGTTGGAAGAATGAAACCCGTTGCCCGATCGTATCATATTTAACAACAAAAAAAAACCCACTGTTCTATAAAGCGTTACCCAAAACCACGTCGACCCTGACAGTTTAATGCAACAATGTGAAAAAAGAAGCAAAGTGCAGCCTGCCTGGGACGCACTCCCTCCGCTACACATTGTTTCAAATCGTACCGGATTGGACGACGGTGGCAACAGTTCCCACTGGCAGCGGTTATCCAGCTCGAGTACTGGCACGATCGAAACTGGACCATCAAATCCACTACGCCCCTGCACAACGATCCACGATCTGTGCGACATGTTGAAACAGTACTTTCCGTTTGCACAAATGTCTCAACACGGCCGGTGGAGAATGGGCTACCTTACGGATGGTGGCACCGGGTAAAGAGCGGGTGAAAAAATACGTCCACCGCCCTCCGTGGGGTGTGTGTGTGTGTGTATGTACTGCGTGTAGATAGCGCCTAGGCCCTACCGATGCGGGCTGCAACCGATCGCCGGACTGGTAACGCCGTCTCAAGGCTGACCAGTCTCTTTAGTCTCTTTAAATGCGGGGTTTTAGTTTTGCCACCTCACCCACCGCACCCCCATTCTCACGGTAGAAACTCTCCTCGCTTGACCACGCGGTGATACAATTATCGCTCCACTTATATGGCGTTGCCCGGCCGCCCGCCATTTGATCACCTTCTCGGGTCCGGTCGGGTGAAATATTATTCCAACCTCCAGCACCAGCGACTTTGTATGCTCCAACCGTGATCGTGATATGAGCGGTAAATGCGGTATCTTGTAACAGTTGCAGTCCCCTCCTGTCGAACCTCCCTTTTTGCATAGATCACATCGGTAAGGACCTTCGATTGTTGGAAGGACTTGCGTGCCTGACTCATATGTCATTGTCGTTATCGAAAATGAGGTTATGCAAGCAGCGTGGTGGGGTACGAGGCCCGGAAGGAAATGTCGCTACAGCGTCGAACGTTCGGGCCGATTAAGTAGTTATCTCGTTTGATCGAGGGTATTGATAGTGGAATAATTGGGACGAAATTGCATGGTGCTATAAATAAGGGGGTGTTTTAACATTTTAATAATATCCTTGGAAATATATTTATTTTTAGGCCGAAAATGAGGGCTTTTATAAGTCATGCTTGACCTATAATACTAAATGTATTGAAATAATTGTGAATTCAAAATTTAAGGCTCAATGAAACATGTCTAAATAATTCTTTTGAACACATTTCTAGCCCTCTAGTATTTGTAATTTTGGATAGACATTTTATTGATTTTTGTTAACATCCTTATGAGTTACATTAGATATTTTGGATTTTCATGAAATATATAAACATAAATAGTATGTATTTTCTTATATAATTATCGCTGTTATAACTATATAATGTTATCGCGGTTTATGTTCAAAATAAATAAGCAAACAAATGAATAAAAGAATATAAAAAAATAAATAAAAAACAAATGTAGTTTACCTGCTTCTTGAACGTTATTTAATTTAAATCCTTCAAAAAGATGATGGGGGTAGTTTTCAAACGATATTTTTTACTTCTACTCAATTTATTAACTATTATTAATTATAATTAATTATTATTAAATAGGGCACGATTAGTGCGAATGCCATTAAAGCATATCTATTTACTTCGAGGTGAAACTAAAGTAAAAATAATATGAAATAATCATGGTTTTGTTGGCTGTAATTATAGTTATGTTTAAAGAAATGATCATGTTACAACTGTTAACAGTTAAATAAAAGCTTAGAATAAATGACACACAGTAGGCATTTTGAAATAAATGTCCCCTTAGGTCCTTCGTGAGCGCCTGAAGGTATGCAATAACTATTGAAACTGAGTGTAACACATGCAACCAATTGATCTCTATCAGGAGGCAAACAAACACAAAATCATAAGATAAAACATGAAATAAAACACATATGCACAATACATGCTATTTGTAACAATTCCAGAATTGCTACGACGCTGCCTGCCTGCATACCCATGTTGCTTGCAGCACATTGTTTTGTACATTCCCGCATGGAAAACGCTCTCGTTTTCATTCCGGTGGTTTCACTGATTGTTTGCGCACTCCCCACTCCTCTCCATTCCTCTAGTGCCGACCGACAAACGTGGTTCGCGGCCGTTTCGGACTGACCCACATTCGAGCATTGGGCCGCAGGGGCCCAATTCTGGAATCGTGCGACTAATGCTCGACTAATGCTCGACTCCATGCAGCAGCGTCGGACCGTCACGAGCGGTCCTGTGTGTATGTGGTGTTGTGTTTTGTTTCTTGCTTCTTCAGCGTGGCAGTGCCGATTGTTTGCTTTGCTTCCAGTGAGCAAACAAGCAGTCAGTGGAGGTAGTAGCCACGCGAATGAAATAGAAACAGAAAAATGGAAAAGAAAAACTTTTGGTATGGTGGTTTTTTAAACGCGCGCTCTTCGAAGAAACGTAAAACACACAGTGGCGAGGGTGGAAAAAAGCATAACAAAAAAAGAAAACACACTACTTTAACCAACTCTAACACGAACTCGGTAAAGGTCTCACAACGTCTTACAATGGGCTCTTTGTTCGGTCCGGCACGGATAGTGAACCATTTTCTGTCGGTCCGTCCGTCCGTCTGTCTGTCTGCCAGACGGTTTGGAGCTGCGTAGCGAAAAAACTAAACCATCATAAGGTGCAACAACAATGCACCCAAGTGCAGGGTGCAGTGGTGATGGCGGCGGCGGCGGCAGGAATTCATAAATGAAGAAATGCATTCCCATTGCAATGAGTGTTTGCGGGTTGGGCTGGGTACTGTTTCAAAACCGATACGGCGAACCAAAGCGGGGGAGAGTCAACCCCCGGACAGTGGCATCAATCCGTCCGTCGGTTTCTAATGTAATGTTGCTCAAGTCGGCGATGGACGGGAGAGAGAGAGAGAGAGAGAGAAGGAGCCTAGTACGATCTAGTCTGGAAGGTGTATTGTGTTTTGTTTTCGGTGCAGTTTGCTTTCTTGATTGATTAAAATAGATATAGTAATGGGGGAGGAAAAAAGGATTGGCATCTCTCAGGCCTGTGACCGACCAAAAATGCCATTATGCAACTGGGCACGGATGAAAACGGCAAAAGGATCTGATGCTTTGTCTGATCCGGCCTCGATCCGGGGCGGTGGAAAAGATGATCTTTTCCTCAAGAATAAAGTCCTGAGGTTGGGCAATCGCCGCAAAGGTTTGGCGTCGTGAGTAGTAGCGTACTGTTGAGTTGCTTCCCGGGGATTATAGCAAAAACATTACATCACAAATGTATAAGGAATGTATAAGGTTCGTGGACTTATTCCATGGTTCAAGCTAAACCACCGTTCGCGTAGGATGGTGTCCGTATAATTGCTTAATTAGTCAAACAAGCTCCCAGTAACGAGTGCTACCCATTCGGGCTGTCCGCTCTGCCGTCACTGCCACTGTTACACATACAAAAAACAACCGATTGATGACAGACGGTGGAATGGAAAGGTGTAGTGCACGGCTGGCAGTTATCCCAGGGGAGCTGTGCTTAATGGAGTAGATCGCGCACAAGATTCCGCCGTGCGTCAGTGCAGCGAAAATCCCGATCACGTACATCGTGGCAGTGTGCCGGATTGGAGCCTTGCTTGGTACAGTACATTTGCAAAGACGGAAGTTTAAGCAGACGCGTGATGGACGTATTAGCGAAATGAAATGTTGCTTTCGCATGGAGGCCGCTTTTTTTCTCATCTTGAAATCATGACGTGCGAAATTTTGCCCGGTTTGTCACAGTTTATGCAAAGCGGTTGGTTTAAGATTGGCGAATGTTCGAAGCGACACATTTAATGACACCAATTAATTAGATGGTTTATGTAATGCTTTGGGATGCAAAAATTACCAAAGCAGTTAGCTATGCCAGGATTTAAGTTTGAAAGGTTTGAAATACAAACAGTTGGGTTGATTTTATGGTAGGATTTCTATTGCAAACCGAGGAAGGAAAAACACTTCACATTGCAGTTTAGTAAAGAAAGCAACCACTATTTGTTAGGTCAAGGATTCCTCAATGGCTAAACGCTTTCTCCGATTGTGTTGAAGAGAATGATTTAAACGTCTATTAATACGATTAATCATTTTTGACTTGTTTGTTCTAATACCATGTTTGAGAAGGCCGCTTTGTTTGAGAATGAGTTAGTTTGGTTTCCCATTGCAGAACATTCGCTCAAAATACGTATTCTTCTATTCTTGGTGTAACGTCTTAATAACGGTGTAACGCGGACATGTCAGCCTATAAAGGCCTTCGAGCCTTAATTCAGATCCCACAATCATATTAGTGTCGATTATCTGATTCAAACGGAAATGTGTCAAACAAAATCGCGCTACACGAACTGAAACAAAATCGGTATTATACAAGCTTGTTAGAGACTTCTTTCGTTGACTCGAGACATTGCTACCAAATTGATCTGAAATGGATTTGTTTGTCAAAACAAACTGCAACGCGTAACGCAGGAAGTATCGTACCAATTTATAATTATTTCTACGTGTGGCATATTATTGTTCTTTAAATGTGTTTGGCAATGTCATGAAAAGTAGCGCTTGTGGTATGATTTTCTAATTTCTGTGTATTTTGTAATTCCCACCCTTTTTGTAGTGAATAATTACAAAAAATCCCTTTTGAATTTAATTACATGCAATTCGTGTGGTTTAAATATATGTATTTAGTAGTTAAACCGTAAAACAAAACGCTTTCCGTAGCTTTAACCTGACGGAAAGCTGTTTGACAAAAAACGGTCTCCGTTTGAGTCAGGTAATGCAAATGACCTTCGTTCAGTTCCATATATCAAACCAGAGACAAATCGAGTTCTCTAACACAAATCATAATAGAAAATGAGCATTTTTGATACTTTTTCTCAAGCAGTTGAGTCACATAATCGGCACTATTGTTAGTCCTTGCTACGAGGGGACGGTCCATTCTAGATCTGAACCCATGACGGATGTGCTGTTAAGTTGTGCGAGTTGATGACTGTACTACGGGACCGCTTTCAAAGGGCATATCATACTTGCTATTTAAACACAGAATTGGCACGTAGTTAAGTCGGACGACGGAATCTACACAATAGACTTCATTCTACCACCTTGTAATTTTTTATCTAGTTGAGATTCGTTTAAAAAGAGTAGTTACGTTACCATGAAGCATGTACAAATCTTTATTTCATTTCCCGATTTTTTTCAAATGAGGTTGCAGTTGTAAACGAGGTCTAGATGTTGTCTGTATAGTTATGTATGGCTAATGAAGCAAATAGGCATTATTTTTCTGTAATTTTGTGATGTTTTGTATGAATTGAGCAAGTCAGCTTAGCCCTCTAATTTCGAACTACAACTTCAAAATTATTGCCTATAACCACAAAAAAGCCTTATAAGGATGAAACGCATACTTAAGAAATCATTTCTACTAAGAGCTCCTTCCATGGCTCTGAACCAATCATTCCCATGTTTCAAACAACACGACAGCAATTATATCTTTCCCCGTAAGGAGACGCTGATGCCAGTCCCGCACAGGATGGACCATATCGATCGCGAGAGTCTTTGCTCAAGACGCACCCGGACACAGCTTGGCGCAGTGTGGAGCCGAGCCAAGTTTAGCCGAGAGTCGACATTGTATCAGGTGCATCTTAGCTACCAATACCCTACCTCTTCATCCTCTTCTTGGCCCTCCTTGCCCATTATCAAGATGCAACATAGTGATCGGGCAGGAGGAGATAGCGCTCCAAGCGCGAACGGACTGTGCAAAATCATCGCAGTGTTAATTAGCGAAACATTAAACCGTGGCACCCGTGACAGATGCGCCGCGCGCGTAACGAGCGCCGAGCCGAAGCTGCCGCCGTGATGCGATCGAGTTGTCAGTTTAGAGTGCTGGGCGATCGTTCTGATCGTAATTAAAAATTACACTGTGCGACAAGCGGAGCCACCGTGCGGCCAGTTTGCGACTGATTACATTCTTAGGCATCCGTTTGGCGTTGGCTGTGGGCCGCTTTATTAAAACATAACACGCGAGACATGATTGTGCGATTTGGAGGAGTCTTGAGGATCGCTCGCGCGCGGTGGTTTGTGACTGTGTGGACCTTGGCTAATTTATTGGGTAGGGTTAGCTTGGCGTGGAATGCGTGGCATGAAGCGATTGAGCTTGACACGAATCCACTAAGCAGACCAATGCAGAACCGAATGCATGTCGAAAGATGGTTGAACTCGTGAACGTGACACGACTTAATCGAAAACAACAACAACAAAAAACGGTAAGGAGCGTGTCGGTGTTGTTGGTGTTGGGATGATGGTTTTTAGAGAAATATCACACAGTGATGAAAATGTCAGCGAGTAAAACCGGCGGCAATTAATCTCAATATCATGCTGTGCATTGCATCAGAATGGAAGAATTCATGATTGGGCAGGCAGGGCTTTAACTGAATGTTAAGCCGAATTATTCTTCAATTATAAAGTAGATCTTTTGTGATCTGATTGTATGGAGTGACGTGATCTTGAGGAATAAATAAGCTTTCCAGCAAAAATACTATATGTGCTTTGTCATAGATGCAAAAGTAAAGCGTTACGCCAAACTCATCATAACACTGCTCCAGGACATAGTTTCATTTTTGCGAAATCATATTTACGTATGCGAACGAATGTTAAGGGCTGTAAAAATGACCATGATATAGTTTGTTTCTCCCCTTCCCTGCCGAATGATAAACATCATTTGCTAGTGCCAATTCCATTGAAGTAACGTTACTGTGCACATTGCGAAGCATACAAAGCAACCACCACCGATCAGCAGATAAAACAGGGAAAGGATACATAGAAATAGATGGAAAATAAGACACCATTCAGCCGGACGGCCATGCGTCAGCTTGCAACAGTTTGTGAATTGTTTCAACCACTGTGTCTACCGTGCAAAGCGGGAGGGAGGGATGAAATCATCCAGACAAGCCATTTGAATAAGATATGCGATCGCGTGCGGTTGCGCAATTTTGTCACTCGCGTTAACTTCAATCTCGGGCGCGCACAGGTTGGTCCCATTGATCTTGCCCCCATGCCGGGAGGTAAGCGGGATTGAAAGAAATGGATGGAATTCCGTGAATTAAAATCGAAAGTGTTCCAAAAACCTCCCCCTTACTGTAGCTGTAGCGAGTATTTAGGAAGCACACCTAAAGCCCCGCCAAGAAAGTTACAACGCAAATGCAAATGTTTTTTTTTTTCAATTAACCTTATTTCCTTCCTGCGGTGCCGTGTTGAGCAAGACGGAGTCGTATTGGGCACGGGAGGCACGGGGAATATTTGCATAACCTCTCTTCGGTTTTCACACCCGCGACAAGGACGGTTGCATGGTCAAGGTACGAGCATTGAATTGATCGAGTTTTTTTTCGTTCGAAAACCGATGAATGTTGGATGCACTACTGTCGATGCAATTGCTATTGGGTGGGCACGCTTGCTTTGTTTGAAAGCGGAAGTGTGTAGTTTAAAATGCAGGCAGTGGTTTTGATGGCACCTACAGCGAACGGCGAGCGCGATTCACGTGTCTGATAGTACAAAAGAAAGTGAAGGCCTTTTTGGAACCATCGCCTTCATTGAAGGTTTTATGTTAGTTTTTGGAGAAAAAAATTAATGATGTTTTCCTTGTTGAGGTCCAATTTCGAAACAAATATTATAATATAAAACATAATCAAATTGATGCGTAATTTAGGTATGTAAAATTATCCTTAAAGAAAAGCAACAAAAATGAATTCTTCAGTTAAACTGATGTTTTTTTTTACTTTTGAGTATTATATTTCATGGTGCAAAGCAAATAAAGCCTTACAGGAGTTTCCAGGGGTTCTCATAGTTGTCGGATACTTCCTTAACTCTTTCCTATTGGAAGTGAACTTCATTAGTTGGAAATTGGACTCAATGGCACGCTTTTTGGTCAGGCTCCTTGGAAATTCCTATTGGTTTTGTGCAACAAGGGTGCTATATTCCCATTACATTTAGTTCATTTCACGTATGAAAGAGTCAATAAAGTGACCCACAGCTATGAGAACTCCTTGAAATCCCTGTAACAGAGTCAGTAGCAGAAATTAGAGCAGTTTCATATTTATAATGGAAAAATACAACAATCAACCACATAATACACATGGATTTGCACTATCTATTAACTTTAGATTACAGAGAGCATCACACTTGAATGTTAAGCTATGCCTGTGTCTAATCGAATCAACAAGATGTCAAGACCTGTGACACGAAACTAAGGATAATCGGCTTTCATTTTACGCTCTCTATTAAATCGAAATTCAAAATTGGTACACCTTCCACAGCTGATGCGGTTATGCATAAACCGAAGGGACAACTACGTGTTACACATACGCACAGGCGGACAGAGCGTTCGAAGGGGCAAACCCTACGCGACAATGCCCGAAACTTAATCCGATTTCGATTTCACACCGCTCACAGCGAGTGCAAGTGTGCGTAGACTAAACAACTTGCGCCAACAACAACTTTACGCTCTAAATAACGCTTATAATTGGTGGCGGGAGGGTGGCTAATGTAATCAAATCAAATAGGAGATTTATTGTGCGCATTACAAAAGTACAAACGTGTCTCCCCCTTTTTCTGTGTTTGCATTTGTACAAATCATTAAGCAGCCACAGAGAAAAAACAACTTTTCTATCGTAAACGGTTGTTTATTTACTCCTGTCCAAGCTGTCTTGAAAGGGCTCATCTCTTTTTCGGGCCCCTCCTCATAACAACCCAGCAACCGACGACGGTAAAGGTGGCGCAGCTACTTACACGCGTAATTAATACCGCCGTACTGTGCGTTTTGATCGTGTGACCACGTGAACTCTTCCTCATGGCGGATGGCGTTTGACAGCAAGCTGTCGGGCAAAATTAATGGCCAGATTGGCCCCAAAATTCATCCCCCCCGCCTTTGAACGCGGGACCGGGCGTTGGCTACAATT
The DNA here is from genome assembly GCF_016920715.1 of Anopheles arabiensis. Lineage (NCBI taxonomy): Eukaryota > Metazoa > Arthropoda > Insecta > Diptera > Culicidae > Anopheles > Anopheles arabiensis. The sequence continues at coordinate 11,433,085 of NC_053518.1, forward strand.
TCCCTACGCTCCAAAGTGGCTGCTCTCGCTTGACGTTTTCATTTCGGCGACCCCAACTCCGACCGCATGCATAATGTGAATGAATGGATTGCGCGCATCCGTAAGTCGGGATCGCCCTTCGCGCAATGAATCGTGTGAAAAGATGGGATATCGCTCATGCGCTGGTTGCCCGGTGAGTCCGGCCGGGAGTTTGTTGGCACGTGTTGCGATTAATGGCGATCATCAGTGGTCGTAAATTAGAGTCGCAAACAAGAAGCTGCGAGCAGCCGGTGGGGAAAATGGATGGGTAAATTTTATGCATGAGTTCAAGTTTTCTGTTTTTTTTTTGTGTTGGTTGCATTTCGTAGCAAAGTGATGGCATGTTTTACATCTGGTGTAGACAACTTGGTGTGGTTTTTTTTCTTATAAGTAAGGTTTGACGTCTTCGGAAGAAAACTTTAATGATGGTGGCGTTTAATTGCTGCGCTTCAGCATTTCCGGGATGGTGTAACGTACCTGTAAATGAGAAGAAAAAAAAAGGAAAAATAGGTAAGTTTTGTGACTTTTTTTAAAGGAAAAAATATAATAAAATCCTTACATAAACAACGTAAAATTGTTTAACCATTGCATTTCAAACTTCTTCCCCTATGTCTGCTATCATGCCCGCAAGGCGTCATCGCTGTAAATTAAAATCCATTTGTACGCTTTGTTTTTAATTACAATCATATCGATCGATCGCATAATGAGTGGTTCGTGTAATATTTTAATTTCTGCCAACACTGCCGCCTTGTTTGGCCGCAAGTTTGCTTGCTTGACGTTGTTTTGCAACCTTTGCACCATAGCCTGCAGCAAATTGGTTGACAAGATCTAAAGTTGCCCACTGAGCGCCGCAGATCGGTCGAAGTGTGTTTCCAAACGAGCCCAAAGGTTGATTGGGCGTGATAGGAGAATGCAATCAAGGCGCGCTTCAATTATAGGCGTGCTCGGTAAAGCAAACCAGTCGACAAATCAGTTCATTCGGAAGGATTGCAGGCAGCACGTTTAGCCTTCTGGGTGATAACGAACGACAATAATTAAAAGAGGCGGTAAATGAGTTGGTTTTCGTTGAAGGTTTTTCAAAAGACTTGAATGCGACGGCAGGCGAGGAACCTTGACATTAGAAGAATGATCTCTGTTTACTGTTTGATGTTAATTTTGCTTTTATTTACTTAACTTTAAGTTTTTTATCTATACACCTATGCAATAGAGCAAACGTTTGCTGCTCTGTAAACATTGTGCTACATTTCTATCATTTTCATTACAATGTTGCTCGCTAAACCAAGACTGAGATCTAACGGTTTATGCAACAACACTTGTCACTTGAAAATCAAGATCTACCTCCCCTGATTGTGTCGGTGAAGCTGTGCTTAGGCAAAGCTAATTTTAAACTGACACAAACATTACACGCACAAAACGAAGAAAAAAACCCAAACCGCCAAACCAACGGTGATGTTGAAATGCAAAAATATAAAATTCACTCCGTCGTGCAAGTGACAATAACAACAGCCGGAAGGCCGGCAGTGAGCGAAAAGATACACAAAACCCTCACATTGCAGCGATAGATGTGTGTGTGTGTGTGTGTGTGTGCGTGTTTGCCTCAAGCAAAAACTATGTCAGAGTGTACTAAATATGCAAATTAGCACAAAACACCCATGCTGCGGCCACGCCATTGCTGGTTGCTGGGACGACGCACCAGCTAATCGTGTAAACATGTCACATGTCACGTGTTCGACCTTCGGGTTCCTGCGGTGGAGTGAACGTCATACTTGCACACTTTTCTTTGTCCGTTGGAGCATTGGTTTCTAAATTTTAGAAGCAAAAAAAAACAGCTCCAAGATCCACATCAAACGCCCTCGTCAAACGCGTCTGCGATGTGTGTCACCGTGCGGAGCAGCGTGGCTTAAGAGCGCGAGGAAAAAACAGAGTGTCTAGGTATTGAATAATTAAACTATTTTCTTTATGTTTTTTTCCAAAATCCACAACTTTTCCTCCACGATCATGATCGATTGCAATTGCTGTGTCTCGTGCGTAAACCACATGTGCACAAAGGTTTTTGCGTCGCTTTTCGTACGAGACGGGACATAAAAAATGCACCAAAAATGGTGTTCCCTGCAGTCATCAATATGACGAAAGCTAATAATTTATAAAATCACTTTTACTTCATCGAATATTCATGACGAGTGCCGTGTGCCTGGGCGCGCTGGGCAGGTATGATCTGTCGCTGGTGCGTTCCGTTTTTTGCTGCCCGTGCGATCGAAAGTCGCCGCAATGAGCCACGCTTTCGGAATCATGTTGAGCACGCGTGTATGAAGTGCGTTACACTACCGATACTGCGTGAAGTGTTGCCTGCGTTTGAGGTGACTATGATGAGTGTAATGTAAAATAGTTTTAGAGGATAATGGTAAAAAATAATAATAAAATAGTTAGTTGTATCAAGAACCAATGCCATTTTCTCTAATGGGTAGGAGCCGTTACTGTTTAAATTGTTTTGTGTGGTTTTTTTTAAATCTCTTCAGCATAATTAAACACAACCTTTGCCGGTTGGGGAATAAATTATCAGCCACGCTAAACCAAGACCATGCAATGACATGCAGTGCAGTAGGCAGGTGCCGTGTTGCAGACAGTTGCAGGCGGCTGACATATTTTATGCACCGGCTTGCGTATGCTAGGCGCGTTAGTATAACGCTGCTGTTTTGTACGTGGCAAAGAAAACATCGCAAGTAAAGACGGACGCGCTCGTTGGGCATGTCAAGGGTTGGGGCGAAGAAGTGGTGGCGGGGTGTTACATCGATCCGCTAGTGTTGAGCCTGTCGGTGCGTTTGCACGTCTGTCGCTTTTTCGGAAGTGATTTATTGCACACGGTTTGAATGCTGTGACGCACTGCGAGCCGTTTTGTGCCAGAGAGAGAGAGGAAAAAATTGTAAAGAAGGGCAGTAAAGAGTTGCTCAAGTTAATAAAATGGTCGTTGAAAGCTGTGTTAAATATAGAACAAATCAACAACAAATAATAGAAAAAGCAAAATTAGCTAAAATAATTAAAATCATTACTCTCCTTCTCAACATTGTGTACATATTCAACCTCTGTGAATGAGATTCTTGCGTCCTTGAGCCTACTCTTTAGCACCAGTTCCTCCGACAAGTGTTTGGAATGCACTTAAATAAAACCATGTTTTAACCCCCCCCGTATCGTAGGACGCGTTAACGCCACAAGACGGTAGCAATTCCAGAACGAGAACAGCTCACTAGCCACTTGCTGGTCGTAAGCAACCAAATCCCCTCGATTCGATTGCAGAAACCGATCATGTTGGGCCTCATTTCGAAATTAGCATATAATACTGCGCGCACCGGTGAGTGGTCGGCGTAAACGCGCGGTGCGCAAGCGCCTTCTTCAGTTGCACTCGTCGCGCAAGAGCGCAAGAGTGCGAGATCGGTGGTTGCATCGTAATCCGAGCAGCCCTTGACAACCTTGACAGCAAAGTGTTCAATTGTCACGGTGCGGTACGGAGCGAAGGAAAGCTACACCAGCCGCACCACCAGTCTAATGTCGGTTGCGGAACGGAAGCGATGAAGCTTTAAATGCGTCAGTGGAATGGTAAAATAGTAACACAAATCGTTTTTTTTGTGTGAACGAGATTGAGGTAGGTGTAGGTTTTAAGTTTTTTTCTTTAAAGCGAGCTATTACTGCATCGGTGTTTTGATTTGGGTGATTAATTGAATTATGCAAACATCGAAGTTATGCTCTATTTGTGGCTCTTTTCCTGCAATCAATCAGCTTGGTTACGCGCTATTTGGCAACGGGTGCATTGTGGGTATAGCGCTAATTAAATGGCTTGGAATTATTTCTTGCGTTGTGCGAAAAACATCAATCTAAAGTAAATTGGTGTGTCATGAAAATAAAAGTAGATTGTCTCTATTATTTAATCAAGAAACAATCAAGCAAAAATAAGAACTAGATCTATTAGAATATCGTTTCTTTAGGAGTTCATAATACTTATCGAGTTGACACAATATTACCATATCCTACTGACCAAGCAAAAAACGTCCGATAAACAGCTGCGTGTATTACATCGACAGTAACCGTAACGAATAAAGTGGCCATAAAATAGCTCGCGATCAGTTAACATTTTTGAATGCTTTCGCCACTAACTCTAATCATTAATTGGTTCTTTATCGGGACTCTACACAAATCGGCAAGCGTGAAAAGCTACTGATGCAAACCGTCGTTTAAATATTTCTCTCTCTTTCTCTCTCTCTTCTCTCTCTCTCTCTCTCTCTCTCTCTCTCTCTGTCTCTGACACGCCATATTTTCCACTGCTACCGCAGTCTAACGATTGGCGTCACGATCGTTGTCTCAAACGACGGCACATGCTTGTACGATGGCTGGGCACGATTGCATCCCTTAGCCGAGCGGCATTTTCTTCGCGCACGATCGGTTCGATCGGATCGATCGATCGATCAGTCGGCCCTAGACCAGACTGCATTCCGAAAACCAGAATGACAACCATACAGACTGGCAGGCTACTCGCAGTGGCCTCCGATCGAACCACCAGCCAACGACTGCGTGTTGATAAGACAGCGGAAAAAACCCCCGGCTCGGACACAAGCGTGGACAAAATGGTCCCAAAACGGGCATCTGGCGTTTGTTCGATGCCCCAGTGCGGCCGTATCTATGCGGCCCTTTAAGCGAACGGGCTCGTGGGTCGATTTAATTTGTTTATCTCTAATTAGCGGCCGTTTGTTGTACACCACGGTGTCTTTACATCGGTGTCTGACACACAGGGTTGTACCGGGCCGGGTATTTAAGGTATTTGCAGGAAAATGAAAGTTGTCTTTGCCGTAGCTAAAAGCGGTGGGTATTTTCCTCGGGACGTTTCTACGATGGCCAGTATCTGAATGCATTTTTTATGTCGCTTTACGTTAGAATGAAGTAACGCACTGTGCACTCCGGTCTTAAACTGTACAACATTATTTCCTGCTCGCGCGCATACCCTATTGGTCGCGCGCAGTTGATGGAGCAATTGAATGTTAGCATCAGCTAACATAATAAACCCACATGTCTTATAGCACCACTGTACGGTTGGCTAATCTCCTATTTCCCCTCTCCAAAAGTTTTTTAATTCTACGATTAGCACAGGGCACAGCCGAACAGGTTTTTGGGGCTCACCCACCAAGAATTCACATGCATATAATTCATCTCATTTAAATCCAGCACCCGCCATTACCATTTCCAGCAATCCGGTTGCAATCGGTTCGGAATTGCACTGGTCAGTTCTGGACGGCGGAAAGACTAAATCCGGTTTCTGACCAGCGGTGAAATGGCTTGCTTGCAGCACCATTGGCGTAATAAATCGTCCGGCCGTAATTGCAATCGGTGAACCTAAAGTCCTAATTTGTCTACCCATTAATCGTAGAATTGCAATCGTGCTGTAAGGATACCGCTGCGGACCTTTGATTGTATCGTGCGTTTTCTGGCGCATATGATAGAGTAGGTTGGTGGTTAAGATTTATAGATAGGATGCTTGATAAGATGTTTATTGTTATTTAAAGTATTGCTGTCAAGAATACAAGTCTTGCGGTTTGTTCACCGCATGATTTGTTTAGCGTTTGTTGTATCAGTCATAGGTAAAAAATTAGAATTACTATTTAGATTATTTAGCTATGTTTTTTTAGTGTTTATGAGATCTGCATCATAACAATATGACTCGTTCCCATTATAATTACCAATAAGACTGTGGCAGGGGTTTCCAGGGGTTCTCATAGTTGTCGGACACTTCCTTGACTCTTTCCTATTGGAAATGAACTTCATATGTTGGAAATTGGACGCTATGGCACCGTTTCTGGACAGGCTGCTGGGAAATTCTTATTTGATTTGTCACAACAAGGGTGATATAGAGTCCAATTCCCTTTATATTAAGTTCTGTTCTCGTAAGAAGGAGTTAATAAAGTGTACCAAAGCTATGAGTACTCTTGTAAAATCCTGTATGCTTTTCAGTTACTATAGTGTGATAAATAACTTTCAAATTAAAATAAGTTATTTTTTAGTTGATAATCGTGTAGACTAATGAGTTGAGTTTACTCCTGACTATCCGGTATAGCTAGTAAAATGAGTAAAATGGTTAGTAATATAAGTGCAGTTTAAAAGATGTAAGGTAAAATGAATCTTTTTCCTCGTGTACAAACTTTATTATCCGCGACAATTATGCTGTTTTAGTGTTTATGAGATCTGTATCATAACAATATGACTCTTTCCGATTATAATTACCAATAAGACTGTGGCATAATATACAGAAATAAATTATTTGTTGAAATATCTCTAACGTGACAGATTTAGACGTGTAGTAAGATCGCCATCTAATGGTGTTTTTTATTCATATTTGTTTCTAATGAGTTATTGAATAATTACAAATAAGAAACACTTCTCTTATCTGTTGAAAACGCTTGGTGTACTGTATCGTAAATGAAACCCTTAATAACGGTTATTACAGGCAAAAAAAAACGCATTCGCCTCGCAGGTGATCGATAATTTTTAATCACACTCCCAAGGCTCACTTCTTCTCTTCCTCCCTCTCTTTCCGCCTTCCACAGTACACCGGGCCACAGCAGAGTGTAATGTGTGCAGCGTGAGCAACCAATCACTTCCCGGGCACGAAAACACATACTTGGCGGGCGTACTACGCACCACGCCGTAGCGATCGTACGATCACGCCGGTGCTGGCCCAAGTGTCCGCAGGAAATTGCAATAATTGATGAAATAAAATAAATATAGCATATTGCCACCAATTATTGAGTTGTATTGAGAGAGAACGAGAGAGAGAGAGGGGGTGACTTGTGGTGATGTAATGCGGAAAATGATGCCGTTTTATGAGCGGTGGACCAGATGGATGCGTCCCCAGATGGAAGTGCGAAAAGGAGAGAAAGGTTTATGGCACGATCGTTTCCCTCGTGACGATGGAAAGTTGGAACGCTAGGGAAATTTTATTTTTATTTATGTTTCGATCAGGTGCGATCATAAAGGCGAGAGAAAGCATGTGAGGAAAAATCAATGGAAAAATTATTCACAGCTGGCTTATGTAATGCTATTCTCGTTTCAGTTTTATTCACCAAAAGGACAGCACTAAACAAATATGACCAAAATGACCCGTTTTTTTTTAAATGGCACAGTCGGCATTTTGGTCCAGATCGTGTTTGCATTCCTTTCACTGCCACTCCGAAAGACCGCGTCTACTTTCCATCTCGTTGATCTAAGATTGATTGCTCTTTAATTCTTTAAATATAACCCATCGCGGGACTTGCTGGTCGTAGCCAAAAACGGCGCACGTTAAGTATAATGATTTTCAATACGCCTAAAACACGGCCCAAAAGCATCAACTCACGCGATGCTAATTACGATTTTCACTCAAAACAAATAAGTCCTAATCACCTTTTTTGGGGCAGCTATCGTGATATTGCATCTCCTCAGTTGTGCGTTTGAAATTGCGTTGCGATAGGATCAGCCATACATATATTTAGTTGCCTTCCCTGTTTTCCTCCAGCTTGGTTTGTTGGATGCTGATGGAGCGGATCGTTACTACGCTACTTTTCTGTATTTCTGTATCCTTTTCAAGGCAGAACCTCAAGGCGCGCGGGGCATTGATTCGCTTATTAACACCGACTTCAAATCACGACCTCACGCGTGATGGAATTTACCGCCGTCGCTGCCATTGAAGGCCCACTTTGATGCCATTTGCGCTGGGTCATTTTCACTAAACAAACCACCTTTCCAGGGCAATGGTAACGGTTGATGGCACTTGCATACACTCACACACAAACACAGAGACACAAGATTTGGGAAGATGGAAAAAGCGTGTGACGCGGGTGTATTTTTCTCCTGCATCTCTAGCTGCTGCTGCTGCTGCTGCAAGTCAATTAGACCGGGTAAGGGCAAGGATCTAAAAGCTTTCTATCAACCCCTTGCGCTTCCCTGTGCGTAATCGATTTACGCAATCCAAACGGGTCCGGGTCCAGCACTCGCAGGCGCGGTAATGAGTCACGACCCCACCGAGAGTGTCCCGATGGAATTGAGCGACCCGGGGAGCGCGAAAGCAGGGCACAAAATGTCGATCGCGAGGGTGAAACGGGGCTAAATAGAGATGAATGGCGGAAGGTTTTCGTGCGCAACGGCCGAATTGTGGGTGTTTTTGGAAGAGGAAGAGTTTGAGAAGAAAAAAAAGGGCTTTGGAATGTTGTTGGAATGGAGTTTTCGTGTGAGAAATTATTCACGCTGAGAAAGGGATCGCTGGGACGCTGGTGCAGGTGATTGTGCTTTTTTAAAAAGGCAATACCTTCGGTCGATCATTTTTTGAATCGTACGTTATTTTCCCACGCAAATTTTGAATTCTTGGATTTATTTTTACACTTTTTTATTTGAATCCGTTTCTTCACGGTTTTTATACTTGTTTCCCATGAATTAACGATGATCTTTATGTATTTTTATGATATAATTTTATTTGATCATTATTTTTGTACATTTACATACGTTTTATTAATTTGATCATTATTTTTGTACATTTACATACGTTGCATTACGCGCAAGAGTATAAGCAAATTTTCCCCTACATCGACTTTTGCGCTTTGTTTTTGAACCCAAACGGGCGACGCAAACGAGGAACACCTCATCGAAAAAGGGAGCGAAAAATTGCCTCGGAATGTTGTCCGACTGTAATGAGCGGTGTGGAATTCGGTGTGCCTTGATGGTATGAACCCTTCGATATAGTTGTTTCGCCGCACACAAAAGTCAGCGTTGGAAATGAAAGAAATGTAGTAAAAATAATTTGCTGTGCAATTTCATAAAGCTGGCAATTTGGAGGCCATCATCAGCTATAGCATTCGGGAAGAAATATATCAATTTAAAAGGGTTTTAATGATTTTTTACAATCCGTCAAGGGTTAACAGTGCCAAACAGTGCTGTTTTTGGACGGGTTTCTTTCGAAATCTTTTAAACTCAAGGCGCACACGTGTCTACAGCATTGAGCTGCCCTTAAAAGAAATTGCGCAGAACCCTTCTTGGCCCTACGCGCGTACGAACGTTCACTTACGTTTAATTAGTTAATTAACTCTTTATATAATCTTTCTCGGTGAGGTTTATTTTCGCTCAACGATGATCAAAAAAGGGTGGCCACTGTTTCCTGCTCGGGCCGAAATGGTCAATTTCAATGGAGCGGGCTGCACGAGTGCGGTGGCCACTTATGACGGGTATTGTGATGGGACGCCATAAAAGGGGATCCGCGGTGTTGGTAGTGGTATGGTAGAAGATAAAGCAGAATTTTATCAATTATGAGCAATTTTAATTCAAAAAAATGTAACAAATCAGATAATTGGTCGCAATGTTGTTTGACGCGGCATCTGATGGCAATATTAAGCAGATTGATGATGTGATTGACATAAGAAGTAATCATTGATGGCTTATGCTACTCTTATTTCAACTTAAATTAATTGTTCGAGATGTACTTGCTTAACTTTAAGATGACTTTACTGAGCTTTCTTTTTGTGATATTAAATGCCAACAGAAATCTTGAATCTTGGTACATCAGTAGCCATTTAAAGCAGCTTAGGAATATGTTACACTGACCTCGGAGTTACAAGCTTTCCCACACAATTGCTTGAAACTCGTGTCATGTTCTATGCACACAGATCGTTTCTCCTATGCAAAACATTCCCAATCATAACACGCCAATCGCTAGCAGTCATCACGCATTGGTCAAGGGAAGGAAACAAGCAAAACGGGAACGAACAACTAGCGCAAACCGTAACACACCTGCCGCCGGGTTAACCGTCATGTCATGTGTGTGTGCTTGTGTTTTTGTGGAATATTTATTGATCTCATTGCTTGAATCCTTGTCCTTCGCGTGTCAGTTGCATTTTGGCTGTTGGCAGCAAAAAATGGCCTTTAACGTGGGTTCCACCACTTCGTTCGTGCCGTTCGTGGCCTTTTCCAATTTGCTGGCTGGGGGGAGGTCATCCCAGTGGGGCAATAAATATTAATTTCCGATTGAACTTATCAACACGGGCGACACAACACAGCGATCGTTCCGAATGGCAGGTGACATTTTGCAGAACGGTAACGGGGAGAGCTTTGGACGGTGGATGGACTGTTCTTGTGCGTCCCCAAGGTGGAGTATTGCAAACGCTAATGAGCAATGTGGGTTGCCGTCTCCTGCTGGGTTATCGCATAGTTGCGGTCCCGCACAAATTACCCACATTTTCGATTTGCAGTGCCACATGACATGACACGTGAGCTCTGACCGGTAGGAATGGAGATGATTGGACTCGCGCAGAACTCAATTGCAGCGTAAAGGATGCGCTTTCAGGGTCATTCCCTTGGGGGAGAGGAGCATAGTGCTGAAGAGCGAATGAGTCGGGTAATTATGCACTGGTTGGATGGGTAGTTATGAGATGAGATTATGCTCCGTGCAAGGGCGGCCTTTTTGCACAAATTACCCACATAGGGTCTAGGTAATGGTGGACAGGGTAAAATGGGAGGATTTGGTGGGCGGATATCGGCTAGCTAATTGAATGGTTTCAGGAGCAGCTTTTTGTGGTTGCATGGAAAGATTGATATTGGTAGTTTTGTTAAATAATTGTCCCATCCTAATTGACGGCAGACTAGTTTGAGAGTTTTTACGTGATTTCTTCATTTAGTCCTTCGAACCGGATGATTCGTGGCGATGCAAGTAAGAACTTGAATGCATGAAAGACAAGAAACACTAAAAATAACAAATTTCATCTTTTGGTCCTTCGAACCGGATAGTTGTGAGAAGTAGAACTACCCTTTTTCCTCTTACAGTAATAAAAGACTTAAAACACATCATTACAACATAAACAAACACACTTTGTATTACCCTCTAAATCACCCCCTTGAGCTACAATTTGACATCATTTGTCCTAGGCGTGCGATTTATCAATAATGAAGGTACTTAAGCAGGTGTGATTAAGTACACATTCAAGCCCAAGACCAATATACACCCCAATCTCCTGCCACCAACGCCACACATCATAGACCTTAGCCCGCTGGAGGACAACATATAAACTCCACACTCACAAAAGCACTAATTCTTCGCGCGGGTAATGATCGTGACAAAAACACGCGAGCCCTTTCACGTGCTACGCAGAATCTCCGCGAAAGGCTTCCGCATGCTCGCCCAGTGGAAGGCAAACCCTCGACTGTCGTTTAAGGCACGTGTGTCTTCTCGCATGTACACACCGGTTGCTGGTCATCTAGCTTTCCACTGCGGAACCACCACGGCGATGTGTGCCAGTGCACCGTTCGGGTGAGCTGCGTCTTCTCCGGGCTGCAATTTATGCGCCTGCCGGGTGCAATTGCATTCACTACGCATACGATATGATTAATGTACGCAGGCCCCCGACACTTACGCAGGGGGTGCTGTGTGCGAGCGGAAAAGCAACAGGGAAAACAAAGTACTGACGAGTTCTCCCCTTCCCAATTTCAACAGAGGAGGGGAAAGGATGTTTGATGCATTTCGCTGGAACAAAATGATGCATTTCACCGTGTGTGCGTGTGAGTGTGTGAGAGTACAGTGTGTTTTGTGTGGCTATTATTTCGCTTTGAATGGGCTACGTGTACGTAATTAGTTTAGCAGAGCAGAATGCATGCAGATAAATCAAACGTCGATTACAGTTTGTAACAAGCCTGTATGCCGTAACCGTAGAGAAATGGTTCGGTGTTAGAATGTATGCAAGTGACTGTTGTAGCCTGAGTGTGTAGTAAGGAAAGTTTACGGTCGCTAATGGGCTAAGTACTTATTGGAAATCTTTTCTTTTACTTTCCAATTATTTTCTATTAGTGATAAAGTTCAAATGGAGAAGTTATTTTTTGTTTTATCATTATTACTATTATGCAACTTGTATGAATTAAGATTACGTTTTTACCATTGTTTCCATTTCAATTTTTTGTATAAATATTTTTAGTTTTACTGATGATACTGCCATCTTTAACATTATTATCTTTTCATAAAAATATTTCAGTATTTTTTTCATTCAATTCAAGTGTCATTTGTTTATTGATCTAGCTAATTATTTATTTTATTTTATTTAAACAGCCATGAAGTTCAACTACTTAACTTTATAAAAACACGCAATTAGTAACAATAATGTGGTGTAGAGATTTAACAACATTTATCGGTAATATGTTAGTCCTAAGTACAATTATTGCATTGTTCTACCTAACAACATAAGCGTATTAGGTCCAAAGCTCGTATGGATGCAAGTCTAATTTTCGTATATGAGTTTTCTAAGTTATTAGGATATATTTAAGCTCTTTTCATATATTTAAGCCTTCAAGTTCTTGCCTTTCCGGTGATTTTTTTTATTTGTAACATTTCTAATTTACCATGCATCGAGTTTAATAACATCACAATACTCATTCACTTTCACACACCCAGCTAGGTAAACCCATAGCAATGCGTCAGGCTCGTGCAAGCCTTCCGTTCTTTGCCATTCGACTAAATCGACACCAGCAAACACCTGCTAGTTAAAAATACACCACGCTCTTGTGATTACAAAACTCTGCGTATCGCGCCGCGCGCTGTTACACATTTCGCGAACGCAGGTGTATGCATAGGCGCACTTTACGATACGGTTGTGCCAGCCCGTTTTTTTTATTTACTATGCAATTGAATGCAAATGCGCCGAATCACTGCCGCAATGATTTACGGCCAAACTAGCCGAACGACGGCCGCATGCATCGAGCCATCGAGTAGTAGCAGAGCTGCCTGACAGTCGATTAGAGCAAAACGCACCAAAGCAGGCAGAGAAGGCATGTTTCATTGCTTCTGCAAACCGGGAGACGGCCCTGGGTTTTGTTTGACGAGCATGAAAAGGTACAATTTGTTTCCCACCAACATACTATAAACAAAAAAACTCCTCCTTTCCATACGTTGCAGTGTGTGTGTTTAGTTCTTGCATGAAGGCAGTAAATAGAGAAGAAAATGATTCACGATGCAGGGCGAATGTTTAAACACAGCCTCTGCAGGTTTAATTTAATAGTGCTGCACGCACTGGTGGAAGTTCGTTTGGCCTGTTTCTAATTTCCTCCCAGTGAGGCTACTTTATTTGTGTATTGGAATGCCAGTAGGAAGCTGGTTGAGTCAATGCAGAAAACGGTTTGCAGAAAGATCACTATAAAACATTCAATAAGGTGCTATGCTTCCCCGTCCAAAGTGGAGATAAATCTAATGGGAAACTAGCAAGAGACCAAAAAACGCATGATAATATTTTACCTTTACGCTTCCTCGACAGTTATCGTCTACCATCGTGAGCGTGTCTAGTGTTTTTTCTCCCCCATTTACCCTCAAAACCATTGCCTAACAAAGCGGCCGATGTTGCTGTGAGTGCGTTTAATCAGATAGCAATCTGCGCTGTGCCAACACTCCCGTACACCTGCCGAAGCTCACAATGCACAATCCACAGTGGGTAAAGAATGGACTTTGACGCAGCATTACTGCGCGTACCTTCTCGAGTGGGGGGGGGGGGGGGAGCAGTGTGAGCGCGAAAAATATGCTTTTCATACCAGCGATTTTGTTAACGATCTCATAAATACCCTCGTTTCCTAAGCGGACGGGTTCAGGCACAATACAAAAAAACAGGCTCACAAGTTTTGCTTATCGAGCCCGATCAGGTCGCTACATAATAAGAGTGTTCTTCTGCATCAATCTACCTTCACAGGTTTGTACCAGCAGCCCGATCGCGACTTGATCGCGTGACGATCGATTAAAATAAGCTGCACAAAAATACAAAAAAGGCGCAGGATGAGTCTCATGCACGCTGTAAACGGCTGTAACCGTTCTTTACGACTGGGTCAAAAGGCCACCCAGATCGGTGTCCTGTATTTATGTGAACGCTTCTTCTTTTTTTTTTTATCGTCGCTTAAAGGGATGTAATTGATTATTATCGTTAAATGATGATAGTTGTTGACGTGCGGAGGGAGGGATGTTTTGTTTTTGTTTTTTCACGCAAATGTACTTTCACGGCCTCTATGATGAGGGTTTAAATGGATTTTATCCCATTATGGGGGAGCTTTTTTTCAATGAAAAACCAAACTGATGCGTGCCTGTTTGCAACCTTCGTCTTCGAAAATTATAGCTAAAAATCATGTAAAAAAGCTTCCCCTTTCGAATAATTGAAAGCCCATTTGCGACTGCAGCTGAAAGGCGTTTATTATAAATGGCCACCCCGAAAGACACCCCAGACACCTTTAGTCAGGTGTGCTAATAATTTGTAGTCATCAGCAACATATGATTTTGAAGCATCACGCTTGTGTCTGGTGTGCCTGGTTAACCTTCTCCTTTGACTGCTGCCTGATCGTACATCATAAAAATGTATCGGTTGAGGTTGCGTGTTGTCAGCATGGATAGTCCATCAGCACCCATTTAAACGCACTCCCTTTGGAAGACTGTTGCCAGCAGTGCAAACCGAATGCATTCCTGTACGATTGAACAGTTGCAACGCTGCCACCTAAACTCCCGGGCTCTAGCTCCATTCGATTTGTGATCATTTGCTCTCAGGAAACGAAGGGCTCACGCGGGCTGCGAGCGCGATAAAGTCTTTCACTTCGTTAATGAGAAGTGTCAGTGCGTGGACGAAAGGGTGCCCGACAGTGGTTGGCAGGGGCACCGCACCATCGTCGTCGTCGTCGTCGGGTCATAACATACATTTTCGTTTAAGAAAGATTAATAGCTGCACTAATCCCGGTGCCGCATTTCCGCCCGGTGACACAGTGTGGTGCACCGCTGCTGCAGTTTCTGTTTTCTGCTGCATCACTGCAGCGAACGTGGTGAATGTGGATTGATTGTTCGGGATGTTTTGTACCTCACAACCCCCCTTTGCCCCAAAGGGAAGCCCCGCCTTAAGAAGGGAAGGTTATAGAAAAAGGAGACTGTGTGCGTAATGCAAACACGTGCCCCGAGAACAATGCACTTTGGTCGGTCGGTGATTGGACCTGGGCTGGAATTAGTAGATTAGTCGCTCGGTTTCGAACCACCAGAGGGAAACGACTGTCTATTACGTGATGGAAAGGGGACGGAGCCTATTTTTGTGATGATAAAAGAAAGGAGCACCCACTAGCGAGGGCAGGGAGTTTTTCCTTGTAGCGTGAAGTTAATTAGATATAAGAGCATATCTGGAGAACAAGAGACATTTATAAATAAAAGGGTTTTTAGTTTGAAGTTTGAAAAAAATATTGTTCAGATTTTTTTATCGCGTTACTGGGAAACAATCGTCAATTTGCAAAACGGGAGCAAAACACGCATTAACAAAATATTCTAATATTCTGATATTAACGGGTGTGACGCGAGAGACAGAGTAAGAGGGATAGAGAGAGAGAGAGAGAGAGAGAGAGAGAGCGAGAGAGAGAGAGAAAGAGGGAAAAACGAAAAGTCAGTAGCCAATCGAATATCAAGCTTATAATTGCGCCATTAATGATTTGTAGAATGGAACATATGGTGCCGTGACCAGGATACTTCAAGATGAGATATTTCGCACTTAGTTATTTGCGGGCGAGTTAAAAGTGCTTCGTATGTATTATCCATTGAATTCAGTGAAATTCAAATTTCGTGTTAAAGCGTTTCACGACTAGTGCTTTAACAAAACTTTTTCGAAATAAAGTGTATGTTAAAAGACGTAAAAAATCTCAAAAATCTTTAGTTTTTGCTCAGGAGCAACGGTTCAAAACTGCCACATTTTTGAATCAAGGGTCTTTTTATATAATATATAAATATTTTTATCTTTCTTACAAAGCTTACTTTGTTTGATTTTTATCTGATCTTTGTCTGATCTTTATCTAATCTTTGTATGATCATCAAATGGTTGCTCAAAGGTAATTCTCGTTTAATTTCATGTTTTAATCCTAGCTTAGAACTGTTTGTTTGAGTTTTTATTGATTCATTTACACAAACATACAAACTCACAAGCTCTTCTAAGATTTTTAATAATGTTCTTATTATTCTTATGACATCAAAGCTCTATTTATAGAAATGTTTTAGCTTATGTTGATGATTCACCTTCGTTAAGGAGGGATTTTAATATGTTATTACTTTGCATCACATGCATTCTTTTCAATAATTCGGCTGCTAAGCATCAAGCTTTGTACCAAAATATTTTCTTGGTTTCTTTCTCACTTCCCCTAAATAAATAATACACTCGTTATTTTGAAAAAAATCGATAAAAATACCATTATCTCTAGTGCTGTAAGGAAAAAAATCTTCAAAAATGCATGAAATTTTAACGATATAAAGGAAGGAAACCAAATCAAAATCAGAAATACTGTTATTATAACCATTCCATGCTGTTTTGTTTCATTGCTTGTTTCCTCTTTGACAATGCATTTATTTCTTGGTGAAAGGACTTTACCAGGTCCATATTAATTAATATTTTTTCACCTTCAGGCAGTTTTACCTTTTCCATACTTCCCATGGTTTAGTTTATTATTTCTTTTTCTGTTTCTGTGCCAGCAATTGTCTTTACGCAATTTAGACTGCCATTCGCTATTATATTCACCTGTCAAATGAAAAATTGGCCATTATTCGATTATTTCCCTTCATACGTGCCTTCAGCTAAAGTGCAATTTAAGTTTTGGTTTATTTGTGACGTTGTTTTGAGTGTAATATTGCTCGTGGGAATTGATGCGGCATCGCACGGAAAACCGCAATTAAGGCTGGACAAAAACTGCCCGCTCTTCCTTGTCCGGCGGCTGACAGGACTTTGTTGCTTTGTTTTCACTTTCCGTGACCGAAAAAAAAAAGTGAAAGGATGCGAAAAAGCGAAATTCGTGGAGCAAGTGCATCCGAGGGGCGCGTCTGCGATTGTCCGGCAAGTGAGTTTGTGTCCTGTACGGTCCCCGCCCTCCCCTAGATCGGTCGCTGGGTGAATGTTTGTGCCCTTGTAATTGAGTTAAGCCCTTTCTCAAAAATCACCCTTGCTCGATGCAGTAAACAACGCAAAACTGGTGGCAGGCGCGGCTTCGGGCACTGTTGTTCGGTTGTCGGTCAGCCGCCGCCAGCAGACAGAGCCCAAAATGTTGCTAAACACCTTTCACCCGGGTGGTCAGGTTCGGACGGTGGGTCATTGTGATTTCGCTGTGTTGTAGCGGTTGAGGGAGATCGATTTACTTACCACGAGCGCTTTAACAAAATGCGGGCCCATATGAGTTGTTGGAGGGTGTCAAGATAAAAACGCAGCTCCATGTTTAACAAGCCGTTTCTGGGGGTTTGCTTTGTTTTGCTCTGTATTTTATCAGTAAGCGGCTCGGAAATACGTACACTGATATTATTACGAAATGTGGGGAATGTGCTCGTGTGTGTAAGTGGGCCTTCTGATTGACCGGCCACACTGGGGTATATTGTGGAAAGCAAAGGGGCTCGAATTAAGCCAGGAAATGTTGCTCCAAAAGTTTGAGCTTGCGCGTTCATCGGCCCAGATAGGGGTGGGCAAATCTGAGGTATAATTTATTGTGCAGCGAGACCTTGCACGAAATTACTACCACTCGGTAACGATTCGTAATGGGTTTGTGCTCCTTGCAGCAGGGGGATAATTTATTTTCTCAGCTGTTTGGGTCGCTCCACCACCACGTATCAGGTTCGGTAGCTTGTACTGATAAGCTCGAATTAAACAGGTTGTTTGTGAAGAAGGAGGAGGCGCTTATGAGCTCATAATTACATGCATTGTTTTTATTGCAGTTTGTACATACAAAAATAAGGATTTTTAAAATAAATTCGTGCCATAATTATAATGAAATACTTTCATTTGTATTTGTTCAATGTGAAGGAATGAAAATTCATAAATTCAATTATTAATTATAAATTCAATCGACATCAGTTTTAAATTTTAATACAATAATTTCATGTATTGTTCATTTGTTTGAAAAGAGTAGGAGAACTAAAATGGTAATGGTAATAATGGTAATAAATAATGCCAAATCTACATTTTATTAACAAGTTTGCTAGCAAAATGGCTTAATTTGAGGCTAAATAATACATTTACGAGTTACTAAATTGTGATTGCCCAATATAAAGCAAGGAGCTACGTTCTCCTAATCGATAAATTAAAACAAAAGGTTATTGCTCACCACATCGAGCCATTGAACAACTTTTCCAAATCTATTAAATCGTTTTCCAATGTGCCTATTTTTTCCAATGAGAGTGGCATATTTTAGCCAATAAGAATCAAATAAATATAATAGAATAATGAATGTAGCCGTTTCTAGCTTGTGAATGTATAATATACAATATTGTTCCTACGTATAGGAAATAAAAATATTGGAAAATGTATCTAGGATATTGTTGAAATCGTTAAACTATAAATCCTGCCAATAATTGATTGAACTTTTGAAGATAATTGAACTTCTGAATTAGTTTTTGGTGTTCAATTATTTAAATTCTTCATTTCATTTTTGGTATTTTTTGCGCAAGTAACATTTTGCATACATGAATTAAAGTTATTTGCTAGACTGAAGCTAAAAAACGAGCCCAAATACCCGATTCGCTTATCAAAAAAATAGTCCACTCTTTTCAACACATAAAATCCATTGAATTTTAAGGAGCCGTTATGCCAGGAAAAATGTAAAATAAAAACCACATTACAGTAACGCTCTATCCCTCGCCTTATCATCATCTTAACGAGCCCATCGATTCCCATCGATTCAGCTAGTAATATGCACCTAACCAACCTGCCGTCCTGCAAGCCGTTCACACACTCCGCGTGCACTACTGACCGCAACAGCCGTGTAACAAGTGGCTGCTTCAAAATCGCTCCGGCAAAAACAAATCGATAGCATAAACCGATCGTTTCATCGTCTCCGGCTTTGTCTCCCCCACCCCCCTCGGTGCAGTGCAATTTCAATTGCAGCATTCCGAACGGCAGCGAACAGATACGGATACGGGGTGGTTTTTGCGCCCTAAACAACAAAACGGACCAAGCACACGCGCGCGGCCACCGTTTAGAGCCGAACGGGACGACGAAAGCGTCGCAGGAAATGCGCAAAAGGTTGACCACCAAGTGGTGGCCTTTCACGATCCGGGGGCGCACCGACTAATGTAGCCCTTCGCCAACGTCAACATCATCATCATCATCGTCGTCGTCGTCGTCGTTGTAGCGCTGTATCGACGAATGCATTGTAATTGCAAACAACTCTGTTACAGTTTTGCAGATCTCGTGCGACGGAATTATGGTTTGTGTTTCCTCGCCAAAACGGAAGGATCCAGCACCTATCGGGCAGCACCATCGCCCGTACGAAAGATCGTTTAAATTCATTACCATAATCGAAACGTAAAGCTCACGCGAATGTCAAGATCTAATGTTTTTGTTGCGGTTTTGTGCAGATTGATGCCGTTATGCCGCTCGCTATACCCCGGTACATTCAAAGGCTCACCAGTGCTACGGATCAAAGCCACATTCAAATTGCCACTCGCTTTTATTGCTTCGCTCGCTTGCCTTCTTCGCAAAAAGGGGTTTCCGCATTGCCGCGGCCGCAATTTTCCGTCCGGCAAGTGGGCAAGCACCGCCGGTCAGCACAACCATAAACCATCCCACCACCTACCTGGGCTGGTGGCGCCTAATAGTCACCTTCCGCCACGCGTGTCGACCGAGCGGGCAAGAGCGAGACGGAGAAAAGGTTGAACGTATTAGATTCCCTTTCCGAAAGCGACGGCAAGCCACAGCAGCAGCAGCAGCAGCAGCAAGTGACTTATTGTTTCTAAGCCGTTAGCCCAATGGAATGCCCAGTTTCCACGCAGTGCATTTTCCTCCAGCCTGCTATTTGACTTTGACACTTCCGCATTGTGCTACATTACTGAACGGTTTGTGTGTGTGTGTGTGAGTACGCGCGAGCGATTTTGCGAAATACGCACGGGGAACGATCTTTATCATACACCCACGTGGGGGGAAAGGAAATGAGTGGTAGCGTTTAATGGTAGGACGCTGCAAATTGATATCCTTTCGTTGTGTGGGCGAGGAAAAGTTCACTGCTAATGGCGAACGTGAGGAAAAGGAAAACGGTGCGCTATAGGAAGGAAGGAAGTGAAGTGAAGCCTATAAAACAGGGATGGTTTGCTGATTTGCATTAGGCGAAAGGGAAAGAGATTGAATTTCAGGTTAATGCGATTGCAATTGGCTTTAATCGGTGGACTTTGGCCGGGGTTAGTTGATGGACAAAAAGGGAAGTTTATTGGTTGGATAAATTGCGACGTGATGGAAGTGTGAGGAAAGAAATTTCTTATGTCAATGTTTTATTTTTATGGCAGAATTTCGTCTATATTGAAGGCTTAATATTAATAAAAATATAAAGAAATTATTTATTAAAAAAATCTACATCTTTTAAACATTTTTCAGAAAATGATTAAAAGTGTTATTTGATCTTTTTTTTCCCCATTCTCACTTCTTTGTTCCATTTTCACGCTCGTCCATCAATCGATTATGCATCGACTCGATTCACTTCACTCCAAAGTGGCTCATCTTCAGTGGCTCTCTTCTCGCCCCAAAGTGGCTCAAGCACAATGTCACGATCATTGAATCAATTAACCACCGGTTCGCATCGTGCTTTATGCTCGTTCATGATCGCTTGAGTACTTTTCGATCGTTATACATCTTTGCCACGCTATTGCTATTGCCACGATGGTCAACTTACGCGCTGGACACCCCGCTTCGCGTTCGCTTCGGTGTGTTTTTTTGTGTAAAAACAACCACCACCTCAGGTTCAGCTGCGCTGCTGCTGTGCTTGATGACTTAATTAAGCCGACAGCTGTGCACCACTTATCGGAACCGATGAAGGATTTATTATATCACTTTTTGGGTCGCTCGTTTAATTACCTGAAAGTAAACAGAGGAGGAAGAAGTTGTAGCAATTAACATACATGCGGTCATCGTTCGAAGAGCTATCGGGGGGGTTATGATATGTTTTGTTGGTTAACAAAATGGAGCTGACGAAGTGGAACAAGATCTTAAGCTTTTGTCAATTTATGGCTGGCCTTTTATCACACAGTGGGTACAGGGTTTGAAGGTTAATTTTCGACATTAAAGGCTAATTTTGCGGTGCTAATACGTTTAATTTTATTTATTTAAGTGATATGGCAACAGTATTTAAACAAAAAAATATATCAATTTTTATCATATTTCATAGAGGATTAAATGTGTTTGAACATGTTTTACTTTCACTCCATTTATCGTAGCCCAGTTTTCCCATCTTTCACTACCTGTTTTGATATCCGGCAAACATTCTTTTCGAATTTCTGTGTTGATTAATTTTCATCGCCACCAACATCGATCAGCTCGTTCCAAAGACTTGAACGATAATGCACCACCAGTGTGTCTGTGTATTTTTTCCCCTCAAAAGTTGTTATTTTTTCCCCACATTTCTACGCCTGTCACAATGGCAGCGATGAGAATGATTAATGATTGTCTGGTGCGCATTTCTGTTAGCCGCGGTACGCGTGTGCCAGGAACGTGTCTCCATTTCCCTACCGTAGGTCCAAGCAGCAAAGACCTCTTGAACCAGGATGATACCCCGATTCCGGCTTAAAGCGATGACTCCGTCCTGTTAACCTTCAACTTTTTGTGTCTTTGGAAGTTTCTCATTTTTCATATCGCTGCCCTGTCGGGTTTAACAATGGAGGGTTACACTGTCGACCTCTTTTTGTTATCTGTTTGACAGTGGAAAATCAAAATACAAATCCATCAAGATACAGAAGCTGCGCTACCTATTGTGATCGCCATTTGGGAAGCTTCTTTGTGTAGGTAGCTTGTGTTCATGGGTTATAACATTATTGCAAATTTCTAGAAATGGATCGCACAACTCAGGTGTGCGAGTGTGGTTTATTGTTTATTACATAAAGGCATAAAAATAAGCCATACATTGTCCTCAGAGATTTGTTTCTTTTTTTCGTTTTGATTATTTTACGCAATAATCCAACTAATAATTCTTATATTTCCCTTCCGTAGTATTGAAGAATTAATTTTGCTTGTGCTGGTTATGACGTTAAAACTAAATTGCACATTAAAATACGCCGTTGATTCAATCACATACCCTAATTACGACAAAACACACCTTCAAACTGCTGAACGCTGGAATGAAAGACTTCAACGTTCGCATGGGCGAGGAACCTCTGGGAAAAGGGGGACAAACATTAGTCGCCGTAAACCAAAGCCGATCAATCAACGTTACCGTCTGACGTGTAGCCCTTTTTCAAACGAAAGCGAAAACGATAAAAAAACGAGCGCAACAAGTCCATTTTAATCCTGCCGTCTCACATGATCCACCGAAAGCAGCACACGATCAATCCCCGTACCCAGACCGAGAGCCAGCTGTTCCAAAGAGGCAGTTTGCAGTTTCGCTTGTTTGCACGTTAGGGACATGAGACCACGGGCACAAAATAAAGCCAACAGACATTAATTAAACATTCAACCCTTGCAGGGTAAAAAAGAATGCTCCATAACAGCTCCTCTTATGTGTGTTTGTGTGTGGGAGGATGCGGTGCAAAGGTTGTAAAAAGGCAAAGAAAGTGTCACCACAAATTGTCGATCGGTGTGTAGATTGTGGAGTGTTGTTCGCCCTACTGAGCTGATCGCGCCAGAGCCATTGCTGCACACTGAAGCTAAAGATGTGATCATTTTTCAACATCTAGATCGGAATAGTGATCAACATAGCATCTTGATGAAGATCTTGAGCGATGTTGTTGCCCTGGTTTAACTACTCATTCTGTCTCTCTCACTCTCTCTCTCTCTGTGTCTCACTGTATGTCTGCAAAATAAACCAGCGTCAAGGATCTCCAGTTCGGTGGGGCCAGTTCCAGTCCGCCTTCCTCTCTACACCACAACGCAAGTGAAATGCTCCAGTTTGTGCTTGTGCGTGTGTGTGTGCGTGTTTTTGTGCCATTCGCTACACTTGAAATTCATTGATACTTGCACAGCTGGTTTCACTGTTTTTAAGGCATTTGCGGGACCGTCCAGGAATTGAGTGCGGAGCAAAAGTGAAGTTATGCAACGAAACGCGTCTCGGCAGCACGAAACGAAACCGTCGGCGGGGAGGAGATAAATTATGAACGGAAAAACGCGGTGACACACACACACACACATACGCCCCGGCGCATGATGTCGGGGCCAGTGGGTAAGTGTGGCTGGAGGCCAACACAGTTGGCGTACTTGGCTGGCCCAAAAATTCAACCCCGGCACGACACACTGGTGGAGAAGATGGGAAGGAGGGCGAGAAATAGAGCTATCCTATACACCCGTGGCCAGTGTTAGCAGCACCAAACCAGTCCAGGCTCGATCGATCGAAACAGGTCTTTCGGCCGGTAAACTGCGGCACACGGTAACGCGGTAGACTCGCGCTAAGAAGCGGACCAAGATGCAAAGAAACATAACAAATTCACATTTCTTTCTCTCGAGGGCACACACACACTGGGCCGGTTGGATTTGCCAGTGACGACGATGGCGACGTTTTGCGTGTTACGATCGCTCGCGCTAGTGGTGGAGCCAGTGTGTCGGAAACGGGTGGCAAAGTGCGAAGGAAATTGGCTGAAGAAAATCGGTTGTCATCTAGCACTGTGTCACTCTTTGCGTGCGGAGGGAGGAGGGTGACGAAAAATTACGATAAATTGCGAACGCTCAAGCGGGGCTCAGATAAAATGCAGCCAGTTGCAAAAGTGCAAGCGAATGGTGGGCTTAGTGGAAAAGTGACCCATATTTCTGTCTGAGCGAAGGTTGATTCAAGCTAGACTTGAGGGTTGCAAGTGAGAGTGTGTTTTTAAGTAAAATTATTATGTAATTAAATGGTTGAAATTATCGATAAAATTATCGAAATATCTTCAGCTTCAAATTTATAAAATTAACCAAGTAGGATTTACAACAATTTATAAATACCAATTATTCGAATTATCATATTATCCTCCGAACAACCTGTTCTGTCTTCAATATCGATCATCTCGCGATCGTTATAAATTCCACCAGCAAAAGTTCGCCTTATCATCCACAACTCGATCCCGCTTTCCCGCTCATTTAAATCACCAAATCTTATCGCTTGCAACGAAACACCCCATAGAACGACTTAATCGATCAGTAGGCGCGAGCAGGCTGATCAACGAATTAAAAAACGCTCATCGAAACCGAATTCGTGCTGTGCCGCGCACCGCAGCCTGCCCACAGCCTGTGTGTAAATTATGCGGATGCTTCATTCATCTGTTTCAATCATCGCCGTCATCAGCGCCGCGAACTAGTCGCCGTACCTTGCCGCTGGAAGATCCACCCAGGTGGCAAAAGGTGTTGACGATTCCACCAAAAGAAGGCGAGAGAAGAAAAAAACGCAGTTTCGATGTAGGGGGGCTTTTACCATCTTTGTGGTGCTCACACCTCAGTCACAGCAGACCCAGGCGAAGACGCTCCCGCCTCGGTTCGGTGTTTATCCGTCTGTTTTTTTTATATATTTTATTTTATTTCTGCGTACACACATTTGGTTCGTATGGGGATGGTGGATGGACACACAGCAACAAAAAATAAACAGTCTACCACAACTTCAACACGACCCGAAGATCACTTTTATGGGTGGCGTCTGCGCGCATGTTCACGCTTGCATATGGTTGTGGCGGGGCAGAGCTTGCCATTGGAGAGGTCCACCGGCACGCGAACGTCTTTTGGGGGGACACAGGTTTATGTGTGTAAAGATGGCTAGCGCTTTATCTTGCCGCGCTGCACGCGCACTGAAGATGACACCCGATGCCCAGCGTGTGAACTTTTTTTTTGCTTATACTCTCTCGCTTTTGCTTTTGCCCATTTTTTATTCGCTCTCCTTGTGTGTGTGTGTGTGTGTGTGCCGTGTTTGTTTTCGGTGGCGTTGACAATCTTGTTTTCGGGAGGCATTATTTATTTACTGCTTTTTCTCTGTCTCGCTTTTTACACAAGATTTGTTAAGTGGC
Organism: Anopheles arabiensis; assembly: GCF_016920715.1. Lineage (NCBI taxonomy): Eukaryota > Metazoa > Arthropoda > Insecta > Diptera > Culicidae > Anopheles > Anopheles arabiensis. Next base: position 11,458,052 of record NC_053518.1, read on the forward strand.
TTTTCAGCGATCGGATTATGTTGAATAATTCATTATCGTGCTGGTTCATTAGTCATGCGATTAGGCCGAAATGAATGCGTGGATTAATATGAAAGCTCAATAGAGATGAGCAATTATTAAGCTATTTTTTTTATCAGGTGTGAAAGTAACATTTCAGTAGATGAAATTTTGCTGACAATTTTGAATTTTTAATTATTTATAATGAGTGAGAAAGCTGAACTATGTTTTTTACATGTCAACATTGTTGCAATTTATCTGTTCGATAATTTTGATTATAAATTTGAATGTATATTTTTTGCATAAAAAATTGAATCAAGCAAATGATAACAAATTCCCCTTAGCGGACTCTCTAAGCGCCTGATGGTATGCAATTCAAGGTTGTTATTTCGTGGTTGTTTTATTGGCTTTCCTTTTATTATCAATTTACTTTCATTTTATCACTCATTTACTATATACTAGTCAATATCTTATTGTATAAATAATTGAGAGCAAAATACAAAGTTTGAGCTTAATGTGGTAAAGGAGCCGTTCAATGAAAATAGTTTGTAACCTCCTTATTTCTAGATGTGCTTCCTATCAAAATCATTTGGATTTGTAATATTATTAAACTATTTTTGAGTAAAATTTATTTAATATACTTTTGAACAGATAAATAGTAGCAAAAATGATATACTATGTATTACAAAATTAGATGCTTCAACTAGTGTATCTGGAGTCCAAAAATGATGTATTGCGTTGAGAAGATTTCTATGTAATAGTTCAAAATATCCCCTTTTGTAAACATTCTAGTAATTTGAATATTTGTTGCTGCTGTTGTTGATTCGTTTCTTGTACGAAAAGTGTTATTGAATAAAGACCTGCACTTCTCATATTAAAAATTGAGAATACTCATAAAATATAATATTACTAAAGGTACTTGCTAAAACTAACTTAAACTGAACCTAACATATTTGCACCTGGTACGTGCCGGCTACTATTTTCTCTGGCACTTAGCGCAGAGATTTCATGCAACCGACAAATTGCCGCGGTACCAGCGTCAACCAGCAGCAAGCACAGCATCGCAGCCTATGACAAACGGCCGGACATTAGCGCCATCATAAAAAGCACATACATCTTGCTCTGGCACTCTTGCAGCCAGCACTTTCTGCCGCGACCATGATGCGACTGTTCGGCCGACCGACTGCATAATAATGTACTGCGCTTCGGGAGGCATAACCAGACCTCCCGTTCCCTCCCGTTCCCTCCTCTTCCCACAAACACGCATTCACTGCTGACACATATTTTCGTGCGCTCACGATCGACGGCAACCGAAAGCAAAACTGGGGAACCGAAGAAAGAATTAAGACGAAATAAAGATACTAATAATATTGACCATGCTCTGCCCACGATGATCCGACCTGGGATAAAAGAGGGCTAAGAGGGATGAAGTCAAAGTCAACGGGACTCGGCAGACACAGGCTCACACGCGCGTGCAGGACAACAGTTCCTCAGGCGCGGGATAGTAGTACCTGCAGCCCCGAGCACGTTGCCGCTTATGAAAGGCGACCAATGGTGCTTTGTGCGAGAATGCGGGGAAATATATGAACACCGCTGGTGGTAATTTCTTTTCTCCCATTACATAACCTCCCACACGGTTCCACAGGCAGGGACAAAAAGTGGTTCAATTTTGCGACCACCACAGCAGGGCCCGCGTGTCCACCAGCCCGTGAGATAGATATGTGTATTTACCCTTTTTTTTTGCACAAAGGCACCGTACTGCCGGGCTAAATGACCTCCTGCTATGCTTTTTTGTCGTTGTTGGTGGTGGTAGTGGCCACGAATGGTCGGTCAAGAGGCAAAACGGGAACCAAGGTGCAGCAGCAAACGGTCTAGCTTTCGGGGGTTTGCTTGCGTTTAAGCTCCCTCTCTCTCTCTCTCACTCTATCTTCCCCCTTTTTTCATGGGTCCTTCATCCGCACAGAAACAATGGCATTCTTTGAAAGTGAGTTAATTTTTAGCGATCACTTTTTCCACCTTGTGCCCCCTTCCCCCTTGATTGGGTGCAATTTTATTTGCGTCCCCAATCCCTCGCGGTGCTGGGTGAATTTGCCTTCTTTCTCTTCGTGAGCTAAGACGGTGCTGCCCCGGTGATTGGAGGGCGCTTTTTGCATCATCGTGGTGGCGAATGTCCGCCAAAGGTTCGGACTGTGCGGGAGTATGCCGGTTGGGAGGCTGGCTGTTTTTTTTTTCTTCTTAGTCCTTTTTAGAGCGGGATCTAGCTTAAGCTGGTTGAATAATTGAACTGTTCCGTTTTGAATGCGCCTGTGTGCCTGAAAGGCTCGTGATGTCCCGCTGAGTGGTTTCGGTGAATTTTTGATACGCTCGTGGGTTTGAATGGACCACTTTCATTCTCGTCTCTTGCGGAAACGAGCCTTTTGGTACCGAACGTTTGGTAGTGTTACATTAACTGAATTAAAATTTAATTCACAGCGTTGTATAAAATAGGGAATATTATGCAATTACTCCTGTGAAGCTGCAATGATCAGCAAATGGTTTTTAATGATATTTGGGAATAGCATTCTTTGATTTCTCAAGTATCAATACTCACTAAGGTCAACTCAATAAGGTCTTCCGTGAAGATTTAACTCAATCTTAATCATACATTACATACGTTAAGAATACAATTCACATACTTATAAAATTTACATATTTAGATAACAAGAAACAAAACTCGTCTGCTAACGAACGAAAAGCTGACAAGATGATGTTATATTTCGAAGACCTGATATTTAGATTTATTGTTTACTCGGATTATTTATTGCAGTAGTTTCCGCTTCATTTTACCTTCAAGTCCTCAATTTGGGTCTCTAAGGTACCAATTTTTGGCTGTAAGTCAATCGGTGGTTTTATTCGACGCTTAACTGTTTTTCAGAAATTATGTGTTTAAAAACTGTTTATTTTTCCGTATCGAACCAACAGAATCAGTGATTTTATATAGTTATAATTAAAGTTAATTTTTCTATTACCAGTTGAATTTTTAAATAACAATTTGAATAAGATATGAAAAATTCTAAAACTCCATCAGATTGAACTAAATAAAAATGCAAAATTTTTACTTTTGTTTCCACAACATAAACATTTTCACCTATTTTCTAAAATACCGAGTGAATTGCGGCAACGACTGCACCTTGTGTAAAAGTTATAAACAATGTAATTAATATGGATTTAAACAATTTATTATGGTTGTTATATTAATGTAAATTGTTTTAGAACTATAAGTTTCATCAGAATAGGAATGCCAAAATTAGAAAAAATGCCTTCAGCATTTCCTTTTTATTTATAATTATGATCTTACTTACTTAATTAATTACTTACTTACTTACTTACATAAAATTCGTATAATCTTCTATTTCTTCTTTAGCGCAACAACCGTTGTCGGTCAAGGGCTACCTCTACCACAAGTAGGTATGACTTTAAGTGGCTTATCGATTACAAGTAGCAGGATAGTCCGTCCTACGTATGGGGACACGATCCATATGGGGCTTTAATCCATGACGGGCGTGTTATAAAGTCGTTTGAGTTGATGACTGTCCCACGAGACCGGAATATAATGTTTATAACATCGTTTGATAACCGAGATCGATAAGTGAATATATAATTGATACGTGTGCGAAACACGTGTCCGAATCATTCTATGCTTGAGGTCTAAAATCTCCCACAATTAGACACCTTGCTTCGCTTGTGCAAGGTATAACGATTTACCAGGTTCATGTTCCATTTTTCCCTTACCCAAGTCCAGCAGTCCAGGAATGTTTGCGCCATTTTTATGTATTTTCCCACAAAACAAATCTAAAAAAAGACACACACACGCACACACAGGAATTACGAAAGAAAGTGAAAGCATTGCAAAACGCGAAACATCTTTTCGCTCCGCCGTTGCAATGGAGCTCTTTTGCTCTCCCTGCTGTAGCCCTAATTCGCTTTCGCTTGCAATCGCGATTGAGCGTGCGCGCGCGCGTGATTCTAGCCGTGCAGAACACTTTCCTTCTGGGTGGGTGGGCTGGGAGAAAAGCGGGAGAGAAAGACAGGACAAGGGAACTGCAATTTATTGTTATGCAAATCGTAGCGCGACCGCTTTCGCACCTTTCCGTGGTCTCTGTGCCTTTTACTCGTGTGCACGTCGAGTCTCTTTCTCGTTGTTTTCACCCCAAGCGAGGCCACGTCCAGTGCACGTCGATCGCAATCGATGGATGCAGGTCGGGTACCGGCCGGTCCGATGCCGCGAGGCCGCTTTCGTGCTTCGTGGCGACCAGCGGTGTCATAAAGCATCACACATGCCCATAAATATAAGGCACCCTTTGCGGTGTAGCTTGCCCACAGTCTTGTTCGTACGGAAAGGAAACTCCGAGCCACCGGCACGACATCAAATTAATCAGATCGTTTATTACGTAATGCGTCCCTGAACGGGATGGTAAAGGGGAGGGGAGACAATTTGTGGGAGGCACACAGTCACGTGTGCAAGAAAAGTGGGGTGTTGAAATTACGGGATGCATTAGGGAAGCCTAACTGGTTGCGCTCGTCGGTGTGCGCAAGTGCATCATGGCGCACCAAAATAGAAACGGCGCAGAACACGGAAACACGGGCGCCTTTGCTGTGCTCCAACCCGGCTCCAAATCGAGTGGTGGCTGGCGCAGGCGTTACAAATATGGTGCTGGGAATAAATCTCCACTTGTGGTCCAGTTGTGGTTTGGAGAGGGAGAGAGAGGGTGTAAAAGTCATCTTGAAACACACAAAAGAAGCTCGGCATGCGTATGCTGTTTTTGATGCTGGTGTGGAATAATACACATGGCCGGGAAGTGGAATTCTAAGCAATTGAACTTTACGCACAAGGAAAGGGATCAAATTATCGCCTCACTTTGCGTGTGGCTTTACGCAATACGAACAATATCGCAACGTGAAGGACACCTTGCAACCTTTTGAGGCCACATACACACAATGTCGCAATGTCGCTCCCCATCACTCTCTTATCTATGGCGCAATATGCTCTATCCGTCTGACTCACCCATCAACTCCCGATGGCCATTGATGCTTCTCTCCCCCCCAAAACCATTCAAATGCTTATCATACGCAGTGTTTGCTTTATTTCGATACACTAGCTTCCGCTAGCCTAGGCGGGCTCTCTTCCAGCAGCCTGCTGGACATCACTCTATCGCGTCATGATTGATGGATTCAACTTCTTCTCGGTTCCCACTGCTATCCCTATCGATTGCACAGCTGCCACGAGCAGAGCGAACACTGGTCGTACGCCTGCCCACCGCTCAGCATCGTGCAGGTGTCGGTGAGCGATTGCTGCCGCTTGGTACAGCCCCGACTGATCACGCGCCGATTGTTCACTGTAAGCAGAGGTCAATGGTATGAGTGGTACGCCTGTCCACAGACGCAGTGCGTCAACACCCTTACCGAAGCGTTCCGTCGTGTAGCAGACGTAGACCGGCAGTGGTAGTTGCCGCGGTGAGCGAAGATCCTCCTCCAGCTCATCCATCAGCGCATCCTTGGTGGCCCGGGCGGCCATCGTAAAAATGGAGGTGGAGCGGGCACCGAAGCAAGGACAGCAGCCGGCAGGACAGCTCGGCGTGCTGGTGGTCGGTACGGGCGTCGTTGGAGTCGTTGGACTCGGCGTCATAGTCGTTGTGGTTGGGGTCGGCGTAGAGGTGGTTGGGTACGGAGAGGTTGGCAGGGTAGGACCACACGTTGGACAGGTTGTTTCTGGAACGGTGGGCGTCACCACCGGTGTGGAGGTGGTTGGGTACGGGGAAGTAGGCAGCGTAGGACCACACGTTGGACAGGTTGTTTCGGGAACGGTGGGTGTCACCATCGGTGTGGAGGTGGTTGGGAACGGGGAGGTAGGTAGGGTTGGGGCACACGTTGGGCACGTGGTTTCGGGCGTTGGCGTTGTGGGCATTGGCGTTGTTGGGAGCGTCGGAGCACAGGTCGGGCACGTGGTGTCCGGTGTCGATGTCGTCGGGAGTGGGGTGGTCGGCAGGGTTGGGGCGCAGGTTGGACACGTGGTGTCGGGTGTGGAAGTCGTCAGCTGCGGGGTGGTTGGCAGCGTCGGTTCCGGTGCGCACGTCGGACAGGTGGTGTCCGTGGGCAGGGGCGTGGTGTAGTCAATGTCACCGCAAACGACGGGAATCTCTTGCTGCAGCTCACAGTCATCGCACTGATAGCACACCAATTGCGTGTGAACTAAAAGCAACCGCACGGATATCTGGTTTTAATGTCGCGATCTTCAGAATTGTAGGTCCTGCTACGTTACCTGTTCCCAGAAATAGCACCAAGAGTGCTCCTAACGTCACAATTCTAGTCATTTTTGGGCCACAAAATAGCACGCACTGTAACACTAAACAAATTGATTCAAACTGATGCTCATCTTCCCGCAAGACACTAGGTTATGTAGCGTTTGTCTTGTCTTATCGGGCTGGAATAGATAATGCTGGACACTCATCAAGGGACGATTTCTTCATCGTATGTAAATTATCGATAAGCGGGACCGACTATCATCTTCTCCCGGCCTGTCTCTGAATTCGTCTGAATTTCGTCGAATTTCTTGAATGGATCCGGTGATTCCTCATTTGTCTGAGATAATGTCCAAACTTAATGCGAATCTTGTGATGACGAGCTGGCGGGGATTTTTCCCGGGACAAATCGATCGATCCAAAACAGTTTGATGGGTAAGACAGTTCCGGTCAACACATCTACATTGTCCAATTGGAGGTCTTAAAGACTTGGAGGACTCCAAGTACATGTGAGTGACAGGATTAAGCATTAATTACGCCCTATTAATGTACCATTACTTCAGCACCCTTTCCAAATTCAATTAGCAGATCATCTTCGCTAATGATCTTTGCCGGTGACCCGGTGTACAGCAATGTTGGGTAAAAATATCGATCACTTTCACCTACCGAGCACGGGCCCGGAGACCGACCAATTATAAAATACTTTACCCTCTGCGTCAGCTGATCTTTCATGTGCCCGGGCTCTGGATCTGGCTTGGCCTGTCGTTCGCAAGACAGACAGTCACCGGGACATGGCAGATTACCGCATCCACCACGCTGTGTGTGTGTGTGTGATGCAGCGGGAAATTCAATTATCGTTCATTTCTAAAGTACCACGTGATAAATTACCGTTTCCTGACATCCACGTCGCTGTGCTGTGCTGTCGGTGTGGGAACGTCGAGCTCCCAATCCGGGCTCTCTGTTCTCTCCGGTTCCGCGATTACCATCCGTTTCCATTTGTCCATTCCCACTCGCAGGCACCGCTTTTCCTCAGCTCACCCAGTGCATGACAACTGATTACAATTGCTGAAAGTCCATTACCTTGACGCCCGGCCCACGGGGCCGTCCGCTGACAGTACTACGGCGCTCCAGTTCGCGTGCCGCCTTCGCCGGGCGAATTACGATCATAATGTTCCGGCTGATTCCGGCGGTGCGACAACCACCATCGCACAGACGGCAGGGCAGGGCAAGTAGGTGCAGCTTTAGGGGAGGCGGTAGTAGTAGGACTACCGTAGGAGACTGGGAGCCGACCCTTATTCATCTGTCGACTATCAGCCGTACCCGATGCCGCGGCGGAAGTGCTGATGTTGGCGGGATAAGCGTCACCGGGTAAAGCACGGGCACAGAACGCAAATCTACCGCAGCAGATCTTGGGCTTTCCCGGAACAAAAGGGAAAGTGTAGCACCGTTACAGCCAGCGCCAGCGGTGCTGTGTCCATTGTGGAAAACGACCCGGCAGTAGCAGATTTGTCCTACCATACCTCCCTTTCTCTCCATACGATCGCGCAGGGTGTGGATCGCGTTTTCAGGTGATTTGTTGTTTAATTTTCTTTGCCAATGTTTTTTGCGCTGTTAGTAGGAAGATGTGGCTGCTGCTGCTGGTGCTGCTGGACTGAAAAAGAAAGTGTAGCACAACGCAACAACAACAACGTAGGTCTGCCTGTAAGTGCCGTTTTATGAAGCGGGTCCATCGTTTTTTCTCAATAACGCCCGTTTAGCAAAGCGCGATCTTGCGCTGAAGAAGATCCGCACACACGATCGCGCAAAGCAGAAAAAGGGAAAAGCGTGCAACGCAAACGCACCGGTGGAAACTGGAGCTATTTAGCGTGAAGAATCCGCAACATCGATGATGCGAGATGGCTGCTGCGCTAACGAGGCATCACTGCGCCGCCGCCGCCATCGTCTTTGTGTCCTCGCCTCGGTTTCGCTTTCGACACTTTCCATTAGGGGCTTAAGGGGGGGCTTAGGCAGCTTTCCTTCGGGTGGCACTTTTCCACCGGAGTGCATCACACTGCGGGCGCGTAGAACGATCGCCGATCAAAAGGCACGAAAATGGAAAACAAATGCTGGCGGCTTCATACCAGGCAAGCGTGAAGATCGAGGGCGCGAAGGCGTCGTGACCTTCCATCGGTCATGGTGTGTGTGTGTGTTGTTTGAACGGGGGATTTGCTTGAGCACCCCGCCAAAACGAATTACCAAATTGAAGTGGAAATCGATTATTTCACCAAAACCGAATGGGAGGGAGGAGATCTACAACCCTCAAACGCCTTCCAGCACGATCACACAACGGCAAGCATTACCGAACCGACATCGATCGAAATGGTCGCAATGGCTCCGATTGATTGCGTACTGTCCGAGGGTGGAATGACACGACAGGCGGGGGATGACTATTTTGTCACCGTTTGGAGAAGTTGTCTGAGGTCGGGGTGCCTTCAAATTGATTTCTTGCCATGGCATTGTTCTTCGTGCCGGAGACGGAGCAGGTTTTTGCTGTTGTACTTCTACCAGCGCAGCGGTTTGTGAGAAGAACACTTCCGGGGGAAGTGATTTTTTTTATGTTCGTCCATTTCCTGTGGCGTAACTCGTGGTTTTTGGAGGGTAAGGTCCCAACGAAAGAGAGGGGTTTAAGATGGAAGGACTGGCAGACGGGTGACAATGGAATTTCTCGATCAATTGTTTTCACTTTCATCTTAGATAATAGCAAACAGGCAGTGATCTTGATAGTGGTTGGCGTTTTCAGGGTGAGTGAATTTGTACGGGCAGGCTGTTTACCGTGTCTTTCGGGAAGAGTTCAATTGAAGCGATAGAGCATAAGTTTTGCTTTCATTTTAATGGTAAGGTAAAACAGTATAGAGTATCTGAGTAACAGCGAACAGAGATAGTTCATGTTTCGGCGTTAAATAAGATTCTCTATTAGCTATTGGTTATTAGTTATCTAATAAGATTCTGTTGCTTGAATGTTTTGTTTCAAAGATTTTACAATCAGAATTTCGTAATGCTTAGGAATCGACAGGGTCTCAGGCTGGTCCACCAACCGCTAGATCCGCCACTGAATTCATAAGATCCTTTGACTGGTTAAACCTAATTGATTAGTTTGGGATTGAAGATTTTTTTCTAAATTTAATCAAACTAAACTCTTTTGAGCGAATCGATATAGAAAAACAAATTAAAGAGAGTCAAATTTGCAAAGACACATTTAAAATCATTAACAGTGCAATGTGTCCAAGCGAAAACTTTTTAGTTTTTTTCGGAAATATACTTATTTTCTACATTTCCAAAGTTCTGATAACAAAATCTATCCATGTTCCATGGTTTTGGTAGATCAAAAATTACAATACCTCTGCTTTGGTCGTTGAGTTCTCTCTTTTCCATGTTTGTATGTTTATTTCATAAGCTGCTTTCAATGATTCATTCAATCAATGATTACCTATCCCAACGCAAACTTGTTGATTTGCCAAGCGGAAATAAAATATAAACTCAATCTTCTATCCGTCTCTTCCTTCAATCGCTTACATTTTTCCAGTGAAAGTTGCAGTTTGTTCCTAATCCGATTCCCTCGGGAGCGCTCGACATCGTCCACCTTAATGCTCCTGTCAGTATGCCCCATTTCACTCATAGCCCGCTAGCCCAACCGTCCAATAGTTGTTTCACTTCATTTGCGACAGGTGCTGATAGGCAATCTTTTCATCTTCATCCATTTCGCCACGGTGCTCGCGTTGTCGACATCGAGCTTCAACGGGATCCTCGGATCAAACGATCCGCAAACTGCAGCAGAATCATCCAACCACCATCATGGGCACGCGTGTAACGGGAATGATTTCGCATCAGCATTTCAGCCTGCACCTTTCGCCGTTTTGACAGCAGCTCGATCAATTTATTTTTATCAAAGTCACACTCACTCCGCTGTTCAACGTACGTTCGATGTGTGTGTTTTCTACTGCACCAACATTCCAGCATTGGTCTGGATTGCGCAATGCACCAAAGGCAGGGGTTATACCGCTGCCTACGAATTTCCTCCGTTGTGTGTTTTCTCTTTAATCGGGAGTGCGGGCTCACGGTGTCACGATACCCGCAACGGAGCATTCCGGGCAAATGGTGAGTGTGTTTTAAACACTTTTTTACTGGGTCACCCTTGTAACATGCTTCCCGGGGGGAAAAGTCCGCTCGGCTTGTTGAATAGCGATGACAAATGTCGAGTAAATGGTTCCAAATGTTACCTCGTTAAAGCGTGTTATTTGACTGCAGCCGTACCAAGGGCTCGGGTCATTAATCGGGTGGTTTGCCCTTTTCTTTGACCGAACGACAGTGTTTGGGTTTCTAATGTAGGAAACACACGCGTGCTGATGATTAGTTAGATCATACGCTCGGCAAACAACGCACGACAACTCGAATTAGGGAAAACATCATGCCGAACAACTCGCCGAACGCACAGTGCGAAAGGGGGCTGGTATGTGCGTCAAATCGCATTAAAATCGAACGGACGAGCGGTTTGGGAATTAATTGGCAAGATTGGCAAAATCAAAGGTGCAGTCGGAGACACATTTAGCTGAAAGCGCTTGGTGGGGCAATTTCCGGTGTGTGTGTGTGATAGCCGTTTATGACTTTACTCGATCACTCGATGTGGTTGAAGCAGAAGGGTGCCTCGGTGGGGAACGCGTTTAAGACGCGCTAAATGCCAAAGCATTTATGTTGGCATGTGCTAAAATTAGCAAAGGTTTAACCTTACGCTTGGTGTTAATGGTTACATATTTGATTGTGGTTTTGAGAGGCATTCCAAAGAATTTCGGGCATTAAGGGTTTTACCATTGAAATGGTCGTTGAAATCGATTGAATTATGATCAATGAGTCATGCTTCAAAAATAAAAATCATAGAATTAATAAATAAACAAATAAATGCATAAAACGATCGACTGATCTTTGCAGAGATGCAAAAAAAACGGAACACAACGACGGGCAAACTAAGTAAGACCGGTGGCAAATTCAAGCTTGTAGTCGAGCGATGTTTAACATCGCAGGCAAAACGGGCGATGCGCGTTGACGATATCATCAAACATTTTTTGTGTGTGTCCCTTTTTCCACATTTAATGACCGCTAGCTTCATGGCGAGCTTTTTATTGCTCGCCCGCTGATCTACGGCGACGCAACGCGTTTTGCAATGCCAGATGGTCATCATGTTTATTTTGGGTGGTTTTATAGTCCGCTTAGCACATAGCCCAGAAGCGATCGTTTCGTTGGGTGTTCGTTCAGGATCGCCAAAGAACTTGTTTTTGAGAAAGTGATATTTTTAAATAAAGTTGATCGAATTTTGAATCTTTTGTGTAACATTTTAAGCCGGAAAAGTTGACAAAAAGGTAACATAAAAGCACACCCCATTTTGCCCCAGATAAAACTGGTGCTACCCGTGGCACTGCAAGGCCACTCATGGCTCATACTCACGCGATGGCAACATCGCAACAACACCTACAAGCTTTCACATTCCACATCGCAGAGAAAGAGAGAGAGAGATATAATGGTCCAGCCATATCCATAGTCAAGTGCACTGGTTCGATTTAACGTTTCTTGGCACACATGCGCAGTGCTTAGGATGTGTGTTTTTTATCCTTTTCTTTTTCGCAATCCACCCAACATTCTGACCAGGCGTACCGGCCGCACCTTCAAAGTGCTCCAACCCGTTGACAAGCCGTTTGCTGGGAGGCTAGATGCCGCCCTGTAGCCCCCCCGCGCATCGGTACAGCAAGTGTCACCACGGGGCGTTCTTGTGAAACGCTTTGTCTGGGGTGTTTGGCGGCATAGAGGCACCATCCATCGACAGGCGCTAATGTGTACGCGTCGCAGTACACCGACACCGGGTCGCGTACATCACATTATGACTCATTAGTGACAGTGACTATCGGACGGCACCGCGGTGGAGTTTGAGGGAAGGAAGCGAACGCACACTCACAACAACAAAAAAAGCTCCATCATGTGGGATTTATGTTGCTGCCTTGAAATTTATCTTCATTTCAGGCTGCCAAAGTCGTCGTCGGGCAGCAGTGGAGCAGTAGTCGCAACACATTTCCCGGCCACGCCACACCCGGGCAACAGCTAGCAGGCGATCGAGGTTTACTGCTCAGCTCTGGTTGCCTTTCTCTGTGCGCCGCCGGGCTGCCACCGTTGGGAAGGTGACATGCTGTAAGCTCTAACCCAGCGGCGGCAGCAGCAGCCGACTTATGTGGAGCTCCCCTTTAATCGATCGAGCATGGGTGTTATTATTCTTTTTTTTGGGTGTGTGTTGCTTCTCCGACTCGTTGCGACAACTTCAAACCGAGACAAGATTCTTGAGAGTTTTTGATTTTTGTGACAGCGGTTGTTTGTGAAAGCTGACAGTGAGTTTCGCGGCGCGGCTTTTTTGGGTGCTGTTGCTGGCAGTGGAAAAGTGTAACATATTTCGCTCCACGGTTTATGTTTCGATGATGTAACGTTTGAAACGGGTCCGATCGGATCAGCTCGATGCAGCGAGGGGTTTTTTTTCCTCAAATGTAAATGAGGGCAGTTGGGCTTAAAAATCAAAAGTAACAAAATTTCATTACAGTACAGCACACAATTAGAGTAATTGTGATTTACTAAGCTTAAACAACGTTTCAAAACAATTACCCTTTTTCGTGCTCGTACGTGGGAAACGTGCGGCAAGGTTGCAAGAACTCTCATTGCCGTCCAATTTCAACCCATCGAAATGGAACACTTTTACGGTGTAAGCCATTTTTCATCCATCCATCCAACTATTAATTAAAATTGGGTTAAACGATCGGTGGAAGCGAATCGTTTTGTCTCCAGCAGCTGATGGACCTGTGTGCTGCTGGGAAAACGCTGTGCAGACGAGTGGCTCAGTTTTGCCTCCGGCAACCCCAAACCGCTTACCGTACAGTGACATTGTAGAGCGAACCCCGTTAAGACAACGATCTGGCTGCTGCTGAAGGCTATTGTAAAGCGGTGGCTGAAAATTCGAGCAAGGTCAAACTCATTAGGTGTGCTTCCACCCGTTGGGCGTTATTCGTAATTACGCGTACCCGCCTGAAGGAAGTTTGCTGCCAAACAGGTGGGTATTGAGATGATCGAGCAGCGACAAAAGCAAAAACAAACGCGTTAGCTGCATAATGAAACAACGTAAACGCATGTTTTGTCGGCGCAAAACAGATTGGTTGTGACTGGTGCTGTGTTTAGCAATTTTCTTTAACAGTTTTGTGGTCAGATGGTTCATTTCGTTGATATAATGTTGATTTTATGTTGTATAATAGACTTCTAATGTATTTGGGACAGGGGATTTACCTTGGAAGTATGTGATTGATATTGAAAGGCAAAACACAAGAAAAAAAAAATAAACAAAGAAATAAAATTATAACAAAAAAAAAAACAAATGCTTATAACATCAATAAAACAACAAGCAAAATCGATGATTAATTAATATGTAACAAAAATGAACTAAAACAAATCAATGTACAGAACATAAAACACTAAATAATGAAACAAACGAATAAGACGGAGTGTAAAAGATAAAAACAGTTCCATAATTTCACATTTTTTGAATAAAAAGGGATCTGATTTCTAAATAATAAATTAATATTGAATAAAAATTAAAAAAAAATACCAAAGAGTCTGACACGACGTCTGGTTTAAATGGCTTTTTTTTATATAACTTGCCAAATTTTACTTAAATCTTGAAAAAAAACCCCACACACCAAACTTTATAATAAACAAGGAATTTCTTTTTTAATTCGACCGCAACTGATACAAAAAAAAAAAGAAATTCCTCAGAAATGGGCTGTGAAATTCAGGATTTTTTAGGCTTTGATTTGATCGTGCAGAAGAATGAACGGCTGCCCATGCCCCCCTATCGTTTGCCTAAAGGTGGAATGCAGCACGGCTTTTCTTGAAAGCAAATTGAATGAACCCGGCACAGAAATTCCAGCATTTCAGCTCTCCATGAAAATAAGAAGAAGAAGAAGAAGAAGAAGAAGAAGAAAAACACCAACCCATTCATTCATCAACCTGTCCCGCAGAATTCGCCTTTCGCGGGCGGGAAAGCGGGAAAATTCGTCTTTCAATCGGTAATCGTGCACTGGTGCGGGAAGGGATTACGGGGTTTGCGTTTTTCTCCCTCTCTCAGGTTCACCTACTTTTCCCCCGTTTTTGTTGGTATCTTATCGAGCACCGGTGGGAAACGCGCGTCGTTTTTCCCAGTTTTTGCAGGTCTGATTTATTTTTATTTGATCACACCGTTTGCAGAAAGCGGCGGTGGTTGGTTAAAGCATGGGAGCGCCCCCAGTCCCAGCTGCTAAAGGTATGCTAACAAAGCCCACGAACACGTTGCTGCCCAGTGCCGGTATGGGAAAAGTGCACGGGAAGGCTAGGTGTGGGTGAGAAAAGCTGAAAATTATCTACGCAAAAAAATACATTCCACCCTTCATTGGTGGTTTGGTTGGGAAAATGCGAAAAAAATGTCTTCATAATCATACAGAAACACACACACAACCTCCCACAAGCATGGGGCTTAAGTGTGAGGGTTGGCGAATGCATGTTATTTAACAGGGAACAACATAATTAGGCTCGAAGCGTAAGATCGATCGTATGCCAAAGAGGTATGCATTATCTTTCTGCTTCTCGCTCTCTCTCTTGCTCTCTCTCTCTCTCTTGCTCTTTCTCGCTCTTTGCATTATTTTCACAGGAAAATCAACAACAAAAAACCCACAAAAACGTTGGGAAAATCGGTGTACGGTTATGAAAAGCGAGGTGAATTAGCATCTTGAGTGCTTTGCGCGAAACCGTATGGGATGTGCACGAACTTCCAAGAAAACGGCCACGATCGTTTGATTTTGGGTAAGTTAATGAGTTGCAAAAAGGAAAAGGGGGAGGTTTGGGAAACGATACCGTAACACGCCAACACATTGAATTGTGAGTTCAGTGAAATAAATAGGCTTTAGGGAGCAAATAGTCACATTTAGCAAGAGCTATTCATCCAAAACTTTGTTGAAAAATATCATTAAAACCCCTTTTAAACCACTATTGGTTTAGTTGTTCACCTCTTTAGCTGTATTTCATGACGACATTTCAAATGTTGATGGCCTGTCAATTAAGAAAATTTAACATTCTACAAATACCTTCGCTGCACGACTCGTACCACACAGTTATGCTTTAAATTTGAGCCGTAGCCCACCACGACCTCTCGCCTACATTTTCACACCCGATAAAAATCCCACCAGGTTCCATTTGGTCCCCACATATATTTTTTTTTGTTTCGTGCCCTGCATTCAACACCTTCACCAGTGCTTTCGATCGCGACCGGCCAAGATTACATCATGCCCGTCTGCTCGTGGCAGCGCTCCTAAGCCGCTGCTGTATGTGCGTAACTCGAGTGTAAACATGAACGGTGCCAGTGGTTCTGTTCTTTCTTTTTTATCTCTCTCTCTGTCCCTCTCTCTGTTTTTTTTTCCATCCATAACACTCGTTGCAGCACTGCACTTATGATCGGATAAATATTCGGTTAATAACAACTTGGTTTAATTTAATTGAGCGCACGGTGCGCACCGCTTGGTGTGTGGACGGAGGGTGTGCGCCTTTCTCCGCTTTTGGCTGACCAGCAGCACCTGTCCACTGTCCGCCAGGGCGTTTAGCTTTATTCATGTTTCACGTGAGCAGAAAACTGCCCGGCTCGGCCCCGTACACTCTGTCTGAATAAAGTCCAATTAAAGGCATTCATATGGTCATTAAATTATGCTGCGCGCGGCGGTGCTCCATGGTCGGTACGTGCCGTCGCCAAAACCGTCGCACCGTTTGGCACGTGCACTTGTTGGCAATGGGTGGTGTGTATGCATTTGCCTATACACCACCCAGTGTGTGCTCTGTTTGGAGTGTACGGACTCGCCCCAAAACAGGATCGAGATTAAAATTCAATTCCGATCGTATTAAATAAAAAGCAACACAACCCCACACCGACGTGAATTACCGAAAAAAAGACGGTAAAAGGTACGGCTAAAGTGGTGGTAATGCCCAACAGCCCAACGGTTTCGTGACGTGCGTGACTTGCTCGAGACGATCGAGGGGAGCCCGTTGCATTTGCTTGATAGAAATGGTAATAAAATAAATAAGTCAATCGTCCGCGAAGTGTCCGTGATGCAAATGCGTGCGATCGATAAGAGCCAGCCTGGCACGAACAACGACACCCGCGATCGCAGGTCTTCGTGGGGAGTTTGCTTTTTTTTGTTCAACCCTTTCGCCTCCTAGGACATTGCAATAGATATAATTCAATCACTCGACCGTGTGTCCCGCGTGTCGGGGTTTTTTTTAACGCGACGGGAGATTGATTGTACCCCTATTGCTTCGGATCGGAAGTTTCATTTCCATGCCGAAAGGGTCGTGCGTGTGCGTTGTGGGGGCTAATGAGCTGAGGTGGAGCGGGACAGCACCCGGGGACGTCTTAATAAGGACGGAGGGCGTTCAATCCGTGGGAGACGGGGGAAAAACAAACGAACGAGTGGCAATTATTCACACTTCACTACGGCACCCGGCGGGGGTTACGAACCATTTGGTTGATTGATTGCGATGAGGAAGAGTATGTATCGATCGTTCACATTCACGTTTGTTTTAATGGCATGATTGCAGCAAATGGGGTCTTTGTCGGGGAAGGTGGTTTAAGGATAATTTAGTTTTAATATACCAACAAATGCATCCATTTATGTATGTTAGAAATGATTTGTTTTAAAAGGTAAAATATAAGTTAATTGCTTACTGTACAAAATTAGTTATTATTGTCTTAATAATTTTTTATTTATTTTTATTTATGATTATTATTTATTATGTATCTAACTGTAACATTTCAATTTGTAAGAAAAATGCACATTTGCTATGAATTTCTCTTCGTAAGATTCCAGAAGATTATGTTTTGACGTTTATGTGTTTTTTACTGAGACTCATTCCAGTTAGCAAATTTCCAGTTAAAAAAATTCCAGTAAAACACATCCAGTAAGCGATCACCTACTGCAATTAGACTTTTGTATCTTTTGACTGTTTCAACATAATTATGGTTAGTTTTAATGTATTTAATTTTAAAAGTAATTTGATTGCATTTAAAAATATATATTAAGTATTATCACAAGACGAAATTTTTAGCAGAGGTTTGACGTAGGCACTTTAATATTACGTTTTGAGACAATGATCGGTCACATGATGTGATGCTGGTCATAATCTAATAGGAAAATAGTTGATACGATATTCTAATCAATTCTTTTTTAATAATTCTAATTTAGCCTTTTCTCATTACCATTTTGTTTAGATGAATGTTTAATTTACTTTAAGAGCTTTCTTTCTGAAATCGAGCAAAGTTAGTTTCCTTTGTAGTCTTAACAAAATTTAGCTTTTCACCAGCAACATTTTTAAGACAAACTGTGCAACAATGATTCAAAGGCAAAGTGGGAGATTGCTGCCATCTAATTTAAAAACTTATACAAATGTCATTTAAAAGGAACTTAAATTAAAGCAAGAACATCACAGCATTTTAATGCATCTACGGAAATTAATTCAAATCAAACAATAATAATCAGGAAATTAAATTCACAGCAATTTGTAACTTACGGATCTTACTAATTTTCGAGTACGATCCACATAAATAACCAAAATGACTAAAAACTCATATATAAATTGGATTTTTTTAAACATTACATCAAAGCTACATGCACATCCCATTTGTACGAAACGCGTTTTATATTAATTATTACTTCAATAAGATGCGAATTACATCACCAATTTTACTCACAATAAAAAACACATCTTCGTCATTAGCCCAGTTGCATAATACACTATTTGATTCTCGTTGTCCTTACCTGCAAAAAAAGAAAATAGAAAAAAAACGTTAAAAACATCACAATCATAATCAGCTCGCAACTAAAAAGCGCCAATTTTGCTACGAAGATGACGAGCTTCTTGCTGCTTGTGTGTTTACACTGGCAGCGCGTTAAGACGGCGCATCAACACAAAAACAGTTTGAACATCAAGCTAGAGGACATCGAAAGGCCGATGCGTCCGGTGCAACATGATTTACACCTTCACGACACAACGCTCGTTTTTGTCGTTCGCCCTCGCAACTCGTCATCAACGCTCATAAATTATTTGCACGTTGCAAACGTTCTGTTCACATTCACAACAGTACCATTCCGCTGGAAACCGAGTAGTCATGTAGACATGCAACATAGGAAAAAAAAGAAACATCATTTCGTGGTTCTTTTTTGTACTCAAATAAGGTTTTGTCCGGAAGGCAAACATTCATGAAGTTGCCACCTGGTGGAAATGGTCATTCAGCAAGCAGCAGTGTATTGTTGAACTTATTTATTGCGATTTAAAGCGTGCTTCTCAAACGAAATTTTAATTTGAGCAACTTGCTCAACAAAATTTTGCAATATATTTCTTCTCTTTCTCTCTCTCCCTTCCATGGGATGGAACGTGCCAAAATCGCAGCAACTCGCGCCTAAACCCTATCCCTTCACCGGACACCGCCTTCGCGTTGTAACTCTCTTCTCAAACGGCTAGACCCACCTTCACGGCGCATTAAACAAATCGCACGCATCCGGCGGGGGGGGGAGCCTCTGCTCTGTTGCTTCTGTATTTTGCTGAATGGATTTTTACGCAAATCTTTATAATTTGCACAAATCGGCGGAAAATCCTAAACCACCGAACGAGCGAACGAACCGATGAACGAACCGGTTCGGTGGCCTTTCTCTTTTCTTGTTTATTATTGTCCTACAATAATGATGAAAGCACACACACACACTCTTATTCATTTTTCGTTCATTTTTCCGTTTAAATGTGCGCGCCCCCCAAAATGTCGACGGGAGGGTAAATGGTTAAAATTTGTTGCTAATAAATTCGCACCCCCCGAAAACCGCTTCTCCGTGCATATTTCTGCAACAAAGCAATGCTTGTAATGCAATCAATACTAACTGCGGTCGATTGTTAGAGGTTTGGGGGTGGAAAATGAATGGTTGAAGTGTTGCACAAAGGGAGGGAGGGCCGGTGCAATGCGGTAAGCGAAGCGTACCGGAGCAAACACGCGTGTACCAGCCCGGCACAAAATGTCATCCATTGGGCAATGGCAACGGAGGCGTTGTTGATTGAGACTGTCTTTCGGTTCGAGTAGAACGCCCATTTTGGCTGGGCTACACACAAACGCCCGCCAACCCCGTCCAGTTTGCTTCACCAGCCGAACTCGAGCGTTTTCAAAAAACGGTGCGGTTCGTCGCTTGCTTCACTGTTGATGTCAAACGATTTGAAAATTCCGTTATGAAATGATAGCAATGGGAATGTGCAGCGGACCTGCTGAAAATCGATATTTACTGTCGGTTTTGTCTTTGTGGGCTATATTTTTCTGCTGGTAGTTGGTTGTGCTGGAGCGTTCAGCGCCTTGCTTTGCTTTTCTAATGCGATAATTACATGGGTTTGGTGGATTGCACAACCAACCGCTTGTTGACAGGTTGGAAGTTGTACTTATGTTTGTATTAATTACAAAAAAAAATGGAAAGCTCTTTTAAAGTCTTTTGCTTGAAATAAAAAATATTGTTCCTCTTTACGAAGTTCCCATACCTATACTCGAACTCATCTCCACTCGTACGTTCTGTAGCCTTCTTTCCATGCCACAAAAGCCAGCTCGAGGCTTTTGAATCCTGCTGCGTTTTTCTATTGCCAATAATTTTAATTTCCAACTCATCCGCTCACATCCGTCCCAACGTCGGCTAGTCGGCGGAAGCTGATTTGGGCCTGACGATCAGGTGAATGGTTCCGCACATTCATTCATTTAAAGCGGCATAAATTGGTGCGACAAATTGGCATGCGTGTGGTTTTCGTTTCGCTTTGCGAGCAGGTTTTTTCGGTTGCAGTTCCCAAAATAGCTTTCGATCGTTTCAATAGGTGGCCCCTTAGCGTTAGGCTCCCAGGAGCGACGTTGCTCCAGAGCTTATCGTTGAAAATCTAACTCATAAATTGTGCTTGCTGGCCGTTTTCGCAGTTGCAACGGGTGGGCAGGTTGCGACATTGGGTTTTGCAGTTTAATATTTCCGTTTCGAATAACTTCTTAACCGATTGTTTTGTTGTCATAAATTTTAGCTAATTGTACTGTTGGCTCTCGCTATTTTTACCATTACGATGAACAAATAAGCAAAAAGCACCGCGGCGCCGAATCGGAAACGGAAATCCATGGTATGCCTTCACCGAGCATAGCTCCATGTAACGCTTAACGTTTGCTTGCAAACCCAACCAAACCCTTTCCCATTAAAATGAGGGAAAGAAGAAAAAAAAACACACACACAGAAACACATAAAAGCTAAGGAAATTGCAATCAACAGTTCCAATCAATCTAATTCGATCCCGGTGCTGTTGTTGTTGTGTGTGGGGGAGCAAAAGGCATCCAGTCCAGTTAAGCGTGGCGGCGTTTTGGGCAATTCATCTCGAAAATCAATCCCGCTGTCCTTCGGGCGCGTGCGCAGGGCCGAAATGGTCGCGGGTCGATGAGGTAAATAGAGCGATTGAGCCAACTAGTCGGAGTGAAGGTTGAGCAAAAGGTTTAACAAAAAAAAAACAAGGGGGGGGGGGGTGGAAGGTAACGATTGGTCAACGGCGAAGCAACTGTTTGGCTTAATCAGATTGCATTTCACGCCAATAAGCTACATTATGCACGGTTCAATGCTTTATTTCGCTCACCTTTCTTAATGCTTAGTTGCTTGTTGCTTTGTCGTGCGATAGAAGGCGAATGGCGACGGAAAAAAGCAGTCGTTTTGTATGATGGAGTTGATCACTTGAGAACCTTTTCTTTATATTGAAACTGTCGTTTATCACTCCGCAATCGGCACAATCTCGTTCAATTGTGCATAGGAATTGAATAGCAAACTACAAAAAAAACACATAAATTGAGTGAATTGATGTTGATTTTTCATCAAAAGAAGGAACAAACCTTGCTAATAAAAATGAGCGTCTCGATCTTGATCGCAAACGAGTGGACACATCGGTAACGACGTTGAGAAAAATGCCAATGTCCTTGAGCGTTTCAGCGATCGAAACGTCCAACGGGATGCACTTATCGACTGCACCATCAAAGTGATGACAATTTGTGATCGTTTGAAATTAATTCGATGATTTTTACGACGCATTAGGCAGCGATCCAACGATCCGAATGGAAAGGAACAGCATTCGCCTAAGCGCGCTTAACTGTGTCGCTTTGATGAGGAGTTCAATGTGGCGTGCACTTTTGATGAATGATATTAATTAGGCAACACAAGCGCAACAAGGGGCGGTTTGCGTCCAGAAGATCCTCTGGCGTAGCCGTTGGGCAGCTTCCGATACGCGATACGCCGTCCGCGCTCATAATCCCTGATATCATCGACCGATCGCCACAAGAAACGACTCTTCCGAGTGGCCACCGGATCACCGTTGAAATATGGTTACGATTTATTTGCCCAACGGTAGCACACGATCCGAGCGGGAAGATAACATGGGGATGAAAACTATCGTCCAACCGACACACCAGGAACCGTGAAGCTCGCCGTAACCTCGCGTTCCGCTTTGGAAAAGGAGAAGTGGACGCAAACACACACCACTCACGTTCACCCTGCAGCGAACGGTAGCCTTTTAATGAAAAGATGTGGAGTGGATTCGTGAAATAGATCACCGCCGGGTTTATTAAACTCCCCAGGGATAACGGCTGTAGCTCCTATCGCAGCAACATCACAACACTGCAACACTGATTTTGTTTGCCTTTACGGCAGAATCACTCCTCAGGGCTTCACTTACGCGTACTGCCCATTGCATATCAAAGGGTGATATTACGCTGGCTGGGAATACATTTATAGCGTGCACGTTTTACATAACAATATGAAATATTCGCTGCTAATGCGTACTGTGCGTCGCTCGAGCGTACGATGTCGTTAAAACGATCCGTTATTGCCCTCGTTAGAGGTGATAAAGATGAATCGAAGGAGTGGTTTTGAGGCACGGAACGGTTTAGGTTTGTCGCTTTCAAGTGTGGTTTTAGATTTAACTGCTTGCTGTAAATGGGGTGGTAATAAAATTAGTTATGCTGTTGGGGGTTATGATTTACACTACATACAGTCCATGTTATGCTAATTATGACATGCGAGATGTGGCGGGCCATTGGAGCTGATGTAAATTGCAATAACGAGGTTAGGAAGACATTTTTTCTTTATATTTTGTGATGAAATGATGTAGTTTAAATTTAATTTTTTTAATTTAGCAGAAATTTGGCGTTTTTGAAGAACCTTGATTTTAGACCAAAATCATTAATTTTGTAATTGTAAGCAGCTATTGGAATTATCAAAAGATCATGAATTAAGCTTAAGGTCTTTTGCCACATTTTTCCAACTCCACCACAGCTGCTACTCACAGCATTCACCTTCACTGTATTTTGAAATTAAGAAGAAAAAAAAGAAGGTTTACACGCATTTCAGTGCAGCACATTCACAGTTGCGCAACACTTTCTATCTCGATTAACTGCTCATATAGCAAAGAAAACACTCCCCAACAATCGATCTTTCCCTCGCATGGTCTGACCAACCAACCAACACAACACAACGGCACAAAACAGCAACAAAACCACATCACTCTAATCCCGCGAAACACGAGCCCGCAACTGGGCAGCGCTCGGCGAACGGCTCTCATTCATCTTCCAAACCCCCAATCCGCCAGTAATAGAGATCTCATTTGTCCGGTGCGACCTCGGCACGAAATAAATCCTCCCTTCCGGTATTACAGCTTATTCGAGAGACAAGGGAGGTACGGGGGAGAGGGTGTTGAACACACACACACCTTTCCTTTCGCGACGATGCCTGATGCAGCCCCCGGACGATCACATTTCTCCCGCGCCTGTCACCCGGCACCCAGCGATTAGGGGTCGGTTTATTATGATATTTGAAAATTAATCTTCATGGGTTACACCTCCCGCCTGGAACCACTTCCCCACTTCAATCTCCACAGCGTGGGTCTGAGTGAGGGAGGACGGTTTGCGTGTTCCTACTGCTTATCCTCCCTGTTGCATCGAAACCAAGGGGACGCGTCGCGTTGAAAGGCTTCCCCTCTGTGACCACGCTGTGATCTTTTCACGGTAGATCACGCTGTGTGCAATGCTGCCAACCGCCGACCAGCGTACCGGTACGGGGAACCGGGAAAAATGCGGGATACCGTCACCTGTGAAGGCCTAGGTCTTTGGCCACTCCGCAAACGTTACGGAAGTCACACAAACCACAGCTGAAGGAGGTTGGTAACAGGGAGAGAGAATAGGGGTTGAAGATCGAAAAACAATACTCGCCAGCAACAAGATAAAAAGGAAAGTTCCAAGGTTGAGCGTGGTGCATGGATTGAGTTACGTCAAGTTTTTTAGAGCCTCGGCCCCGGTTAGGCGGAGAGCAAAAGTGAATCATTTTCCCAATCAACAATTAATCATCGTCCAATAAACGTGTTATTTGATCGGATTGAAGAGAGTAAGAGAGAAAGAGAGAGAGGAAGAAGGGCTAGAGAAAAAAGAGTTGTTATAATAAAATAAATAAACCTAAGACCAAAACGAACGGAATCGATCATTGACGCCTGCTGATGCATTGGGAAGAGATGGAAAGGATTTTCCCGTAACAGCACAAGCCGCTCGACTCAAGTAGATCACGGAAAGGGATTAATGGACGCGTGCACGCGACCTCAAGTGTTTGGCGAGGGCTGCTGGTTAAGAGGGAACAGCATTCCGCACCGCAAGTAGCAAGCACACTCGAGGGAAAAGTGTTGAAAGGCGCACTAGAAGATAAAGCAAATAATAAGCTTTATACATATTTAAAAACAAAAGCATCCCGAGTGAAAAGAGGCCCAATCCCACCGGGCGATTAATTAAAGTTTTCGTTTGGCTTTCACGCTTCACACTACCTGCCCAGTACGCCCGGACATGACAGGTGCCTGTCGGAGTTGGTTTGAAATGGAAAGTGCAAACTTGCCAAGTGCAGTTTGGCGCAGTTCGAAGCGGCGCAGAAAACGCTGTTGCTTTCAACTGTTTATTAAACACTCATGTTTCGGGAGGGGAAGTTGCTGCTGCTGTGTTGTGGTTGTATTGAGTGCGTGGCTGAGTAAACTTCAACACACGATGCACAATACGCGTATGCGTTTGGGTAATGCAAATGAGCAGTGATGAATGATGGTTGGATTAAAAGATAATTATTTAGTTTTAGTAGTATCAAATGATCAGATGCAGTTTTTTTTAAATTACAGTGTTTAAATTTTTAACACTAAATGTGATAAGAATAAAAGACAAATGGTAGATTTCATGTTCATTTGGAAGAATTTGCGATGGTTACTTTATGCAAAATTGTCAGATCATGTCGATCGATTATTAACTATTATTGGGGTCCTTTCCGTTTTAAGTTGGTTGGCTGAAATTTCAGCCTGTCAGCTGTTTTCGAGCAGCTATCTAAGTGGGTATAATATACAGGTGGGCTTATCTCAAGGTGTATGAATTTAGAAGGCTGATTTTTATCGCTTCTGCTTCTGAATAAAGATTTTAAGAGTGTTTTCTGTATTAGTCAAGCCTCCAAAAAGCATGTTTGAACAAAAATTTTCACCCATCCTGTTAAAAAGTGACGTTTAAATTTGGTTATAAAAAAAACATGCTATGAGACCACCTGGACAACATACACTTTGATTCTGGATTCCATCATCAGACTTCTTTAATGTACCTTGGGGTACATGTAAACACCACCTTGTTTTGCTATGTTTCGAGCAGGTACTCGAATCTAATTCTAGCTTTGAGGCTAGAATATCTAGACTGTAAATTGCAGGCTAGTTTTGTGTGTGGTCTTGTATGGAGTGTTTATATGATTTAAGCCTCCAATTTTCAAACCCCATACAAAAAACTGACTAGAGTCGTAAAGGGCCGCCCTATTAACAGATTAACAGAGATTATTAACAAACTGAGATATCCTTAGCCTTTAGCCTTCCTTTTTCGACGTTTTCCAAATAATTTAAATCTATTTGGTTGTGATCTGTTTATCGATATACATTTATTGAAATGTGATGAAATGAAAGTAAATGCTACATAAAAAATGGTATCGTACAGATCAAGACTCTACTATGCCAAGCAATTCAAGTCAATGATATATAAGACACATCCAATGTAACGATGTGTCCTTCATGTGTCCTTCATCCATAATTTCAAAAATCAAATAAAGATATTATCACTTGAAAATACACACTTCGAAAGCTGAAAAGCAGGTTAAAGCATTATTCATTTAACCTTGAAACTTTTTTTCACTAAATTGTTTGCATGTTTTATGGTTCCGATAATCTGTCCAACAAACAATCTGCGTACAAGCCTCTCTTTGTTAGCATTCCCCACGATATCATAGAAATATGCATTTTTTCCTTCAAAAACATTAAACTCAAAAATTAACGCCAACATGTGTTAATAAGTCCCTACAAAGGTGCATCCGAGTCGCAAGCACCGCTAAGCAACAAGATGGACCATTCCCGTTCCACTCTGCCAGAAGTGGTTGCATTGCAGCTTGCCAAAGCCTTGCCAAAGTTCAAGTTTACGACCTCTACCTCCACCGTAGAGTAGAGGATTCACACGCCGCACACGAGGGGCCTGATGTTTGTGCCCCCGGGAGCCATCCCGGCTCATCCGGGGCCAGCTATCATTAGCATGTTTAAAAGCAGGTTCCCGCTCGCTTATTACGCTGGAGGAGTCGCAATAACAAACTCTCCCTTGTGCCTCGACACACCGGCGACCCCTTGCGCAAAGCGGATCAAATGCGACCAAACACACAATCGCTCCCCGTGTTGGTGGTACGCACCGAAGAAAGTACCAATTAGCACCCAGTTATTATGAGTGCTGTGTTTTTTTTTTCCACCCCACCATCGAAAGGAAAAGTACACCCCTATTTCGCTAGGGATGATAGCTTAATTTTTCGAGCGCCCGCTTGTTTGGTGCGCCTGTGTGCGGCAGTGTAATGACTCTCGCCGGGTAAGTGCGAGCCCAGGTTGCAGTGGCCGATTGTGGGAAATCCAATGTCGCTTTGTGCAAGTGACCCTCGGGAGCGCAACGGAGAGGTTGTGCGTGTGTTGACTTATGCTACATCCGCGAGGCAGCTTTCGTTAGCTGTCGGGTAAACAATAATGCCCGAGGAAAGTTTTGATTGAAATTTGGTCCAGGCTGGTTGGTGTTGAATTTAGCACCACCAGTAAGTGATGGGAATGCGTAATAAATAGTAGATTAATTGGGGAAAAGAACACTCCACGCACAAGAAAGACAACGCCACATTTGCATGTTTTTGTGCTGCTTGTTGATGATCCCTTGAGAAGCATGAATAATTTGTTCATGCTATCAACGAGGCTTGTGGTTCATTGTCAACATGTTCGACAACTGTTCGTTAAGCCCACAAGCAGCGATCTCTTGTATTGTCACTGTCAAAAAGGCTATCACATCTTTTGGGCACGAGTGGCATCAAGTGTATATTATCCTAAGGAATGTCAAAGTTGGGCGACAAGCGCTTCAAAGCTCTCAGCTTGAAACACGCTGTTCAATGCTATCAGTAGTGGAACGCTTGTACCAAACTTGACATTACAAACCTCAAGTGCAGTCCTCAAGAAACTGATTTAAATATATACAAGGCGTTAACAAAAACCCTCGTGCAAACCATTTTTAGGTACAATTCGTTGAATTGTGAGGAATCTTGTTACCAATAGCCTTATTGGACGCAAAAGTGTAGTGTTAACCTTGTTTACTCATAATGTATGCACCTATTTGACATTGCTGCAAGTGTAAACGAATTCCAGCAAGCTTTAAACGCCTCTGATTGCTCCGAAGCTGACAATGACATTTGCAATATTTTATCTTTTTAAAGAGTTGCGTACCCAACACTGATTAGTATCGCTGTCGTCTCTGTATGAGCTTAATTAGTGCTACTAATATTTCATTGCTTCTCTGACCTCGGTCTCTCCGCCACGATACGGTTTAGAACGGAATGGTCATTCCCATGCTCTAATGAAGTGATCACACCACCAACCGCCTTCACCATATTCCGTACTACACAGGCCAATCTCCACTGCATTCCGGCGCCGACTTTAGACTTCTCGCGTGTCCTTTGCCCATGTCGTTAGAGTACATTCTTCGGTACGCTGAACGATGCATAATCAAGCATTCAATTCCATCCAGCAAATGATTAATCTCGGCGGAGTTTGAACCATACCGCACACGATTTACTTTTGCTAGCAACATTTGAATACACGCAGCCAGATCGTTTCAATGTTCAAGTTTAACCTACGACTGCACTTCGTTTCTAGACGTTTTTTCCATTAAAGGGTGGCGATCCGATCAGGTCACTTGTGCAGTACAGCCACCCAAAGCCCAAAGCGGAGTACATTTTACGGTCAGCACTCAGGCCACACAACCTGACTGACTCACCGTCCACTTGACAAAGCCCGTGCGCCGCGTGCAAGAACGCGATCAAATTCCTCTTTGAAGGGAACTTACGCGTGCGTTGGAATTTGAAAGCCCAACCTTTTGCGTTGGGTCCGGTCTGGGTGTGTGAATCGGTTAGATTGAAACCTCTCCCCAAAAACACCACAGGTGAAGGGATCTCCCAAACCGTACGTCAAGGTTTTCCTGAGCGCGGGATCTGCGCTCCAGAAGTTAAAGGTGTGTACCGTAGGACTGGGTCGACCTCAAAATCGGTCTACTGGGCGATGCTCTCAAACCAATTTGGTGCGGTAATGTTTTTGGACAGCGCAAGTTATGCAAAGCATGCAGCATGAACTTCGTCGAAGTGTGAGCAATACGTTGGGCCGAACTGTATCCATGACCACGTACGGCTCGTACGGGTCAGCCAAGGGCTAGGGCCGTTCTGCAGATGTTCTCATTTTCAATTACAACTGCACTCAACCTGACAAATGGGCAAAACGTGACGAATTGTGCAATGTATGGCTGGCTGCACTGCGGGTAGACACGCTAGCTAGGCTGTTGAGATGAGCCAATAGCATCAAAAAGGAAAGGACCACCGGCAAAGATGTGACTTAAAGTGGGTTTAAAAATAGGACGATCTTTCATGTGGTAGTTGATGCTGGTTAAAGATTGAGAATTCAAACGACAGTGACTCTTGGATAAATGACTCTACGTAGCAGATTTTTTTTACAGAGAGAGTTGAGTTACTATGCTAAAAGTAATATTGATTTACGCATTCTATTACATTTCGAGTCTTAAAAAGCATAACAAATGAAATTATTTTCTTATAGCATTATTACAACTATCTCAATGTGATTCTTTGTAGATGAACTGCATCACTCGTATTGTATTCTACTTAATTTCATAAACTATTTATTCCATGTTCTTGCTTGAAAAATGTATTCTGGGTGGAATTGTACTACAACTCCTAGCAAGGAAAATCTAATTATAAATCCCCTGAATAAACAACTGCTATACATACAGCCTGGCAGGACTAGTTTGTTTACAAGCCAAAAACATTAGGAAAATTTACAACAAATGATTAGCTAACCAACAATAAGCGCCTGACGGTAATGGTAATCGCTTAAAACAAGCTGCAAACAAGCAAACGCGCACAAAACAAAACACACGTACATACGAGGATCATTTACAACCCAATCCAATCAATACTTGTCCGTTAGCACACGTTGCCTGCTCGATTGCAGCCCTTGGGCAACCGTCGGCAACAAATGCCCATTCAATAAATGGGGTAAAAACAAACCATTGCACATTGCCGTTTTTGTCCCACGCTATGCTTCTAGCGTTGCGCTAAACAAACGCGGTTAAGAATGATCACCTTGCATGTGTATGCGTCTGGCCTGACAGGGGGAGAAGGTGCACCTGCTTTCCCAAGAACCGTTTTGAAGCCATTTTTCTTTCCTGCAATCACCGTGATTATACAGGGCATCGATGCACGCGCATCGTTCCATAAATCAAACCACAACCTTTCCACATGGGAGACCACCCTCACGCATCCATCAGGCTTGGCTCCCTTGGCCACTCACGCACACCGGCATGGACATCGACTTCAGGTCAGTAGGTACGGTGTAGTACTTCTGCAATCGAACACGATCGACCGTAGGGGTTTTGATCGCAATCAAATCGATCGATCGATCAAACGGTACGCAAAAGTGGATTGCCTGCAGCCCAGTCCCCAGAGGAGACACAACGAAGGAAAACGACGGGCTTAAGAAAATGGGTGAGTTTTGTACCGCAATTACAGCTTCATAAATTTGTATTAATGTTTTCACGCTTTTGTGTTGTCCGATTGCGATCCGATTCCGATTGGATCTATGTTGGTGATCCGTTCCGATGCAGTGGGAATCGTATGGGACGATCGCACGGTACGAGCTAGGAGCGGTTCGATATTACATGCTCCCCATACGAATCTATTGCTGTCGCGCTGATTGCCTGTCATTTGGTGGGCACCATTTGGAGCTGGCGCATGATCATAGGGCACGATACCGCAGTCGCAGGGAAACATACCTGGATGGAAAGGAAAAAAAAACAAAGAAAAAACGTTAGTAATGTAATGAAGAAGGAAAATATCAAGTTTTAAAAACTATGATTTTGCTTGATAAAAGACAATAAATTGCAATATATGGCACTATAATTAATTTTCGGCTAAAACAAAAGGGAAACAGATTATTCAATCCGTCGTCAAGAATTTCCATTTGTCACAAAAAGCAATAGCCCGTTTCGTTCAATTGCAAACTTTCTTTCACCTTACATCATCCAGCCAACAGCACACGGAAAGATTTAAAATAGGAAAGTCAAAAATCACTTTCGCTCTCGAAAAAAAAATGCTTTATTTTCTAACGCAACGCCACGGTGCATCCGTTGCGTATAACCGCGCACAGCGCCATAAAACATTTGTGTGACTGCGATGAAAACGATGCTTCTTCGCGTAATAAATAAAATCACTGCCTCAAAAACGGCACTAAACCTATAAAAGCTCGCTGGAAAGGAAGAAAAAAACTCCACACATCACACGACGCGAAACGATATAGAGAGAAGAGCCAAAAAACTCACAAGCTCTAATCGGACGATTTTGGGATCCGTTTGCGCGCTTCACGCATGCGTTACTCGGGATCGGATGCGCGGAAGTGAGCACGGATTGCGTCTGGTGTTGCGTGCTTACATGCATGAAAATTTGGCAGAGGCATCACAGCACACACACACACACACAGCAAAAATATACCCTACAACAAATCATTACAACGCAGCCAACCGATTACGGTAAGGCACCGGCAAGAGGCCAAATTAACATTTTTGCTAATTTTGTTCGATAACTTTCCGGGATGGATTAGATGTAATTTTTGTTCAAGCAGTGCCAAAATTTACATGTTTTTTATGTTTTGCAAAACGAGAAAATGGAAAACTCAGCGGAGAGGATATAATTATTATAAATTTCGTAATTAAAATTACACGCTCAGTGGAGTACATTGTGCAACAGAGTGTAGTTGGTACGAAAGTAGCAAAATATGCGCCGCAGTGGTGAAGGTTGTTGAATAAAAAACAATAAATTTTGAAGTTTTTCCATGTCAATAAACCAACTTTTACATCTTTCCCTGTGTCCCTCCAGTCCATCATTTCTTCTCAGCCGTCCCGCGCTGATCCGTCAGTGATGCCACCACCGACCGATACAGCCGGTGCGCGTTCGTATCGTACAGATAGTCGATGTGGTTCCACTTGCGCAACCCGATCCGATGCTTGTGCACCACGTTCGGCAGGCTGTCCGCCAGGTCCTCCACGTCCTCCGCCGGCACAAAGTTGTCCGCCTCACTGTAGTACAGCGAGATCGGAGCGGTCACATTCGCGAGCGGATACTCGGGCGGCACTCGCGCCCCGTACCGCCTCACATTCCCGTCCGGCCCGTAATCGTACTGCTGGAACGACTTGGCCAAATGGTTCCGGCCAAAGTGTAGCAGCTGGTACAGCGAGCATCCCGCCGGCGTGTTCGCCAGTATGTCGCCCACGATCGACCGATTGATCGAATCGTGCACGCCGGTAAAGTACCACACGTTCGTCAGCACCAGATCGGTCGGGATCAGGCCCATCTTGTGGCCAGCGTGCAGCAGCTCCACCGGTGACCCCGCCCCACGGCCCACTATCTCGTACGTGCGTGTCATTTTCGCGATCGTTTCCAGCTCCTCGACGCGCGTGGTGAACTGAAACACGGGCGAGGTGGCCCGGTGAATGTAAGCGGCCGGTGCCATCAGATGCACGCTGGCAAACTTCCGGTTGTACAGCGGGCGCATGCTTGCCATCACCAGAAACACGGCACCGCCCTGCGAGTGGCCGATGTAGTGCAGCGTATCGGAGGAGCTGTTGAGGCGGATGTAGTCCACCATGGCGGGCAGATCGTACAGGCCCATCTCGTGGAAGCTGAAGCGCCAGTATTCGGCATCTTTGCGGGAGAGCTTGATGTGCTCTTTGGAGAACGTGTTGCCGCGCACATTCCCCAGCCAAACGTCGTGCCCTTGGTCGGCGGCTATGAAGGCGAGCGCTTTGTCCGGCCCCTGCACGGTCCAATCTACCGAGGAGGCTATCAAACCGTGCATGATGAGCACCGGTGCTCCCTTGCCCGGGATGCGCACGAGCGTGAGGATGTAGCCGTCCTGCGTGGTGACTTTGTGCAGCTCGACCGGATATCCGTGGCGTGTGATTGAGTGGCGCTGTGGAGCGAAGTGTTTTGTAGCTTAAATTTGTTCTTTATGGAACGCAGAGTTGAGCGTTTGCCTTTACCAGTATATCGTTTGGATTTTTTGCACCTAAAACGTGGGTGATCGATGCGGTCAGTGCCAACAGGTATAACGCTGCGCGGCAAGCCATGGCTGAACACTAACTGGCACGTTAGTGGATTTTATATTCCACATATGACCGTTGTCCATTGCTTGTATGATCGTATCGGAAGCGTAATTAGCTACCATTACCCTTTAATAACCGAGCAATTGAAAATGGATCACGTTGATTTGGGAGATACTTATTTAATGAGCTTTAACTGCCTTTTCAAACAGTTTGACACTGCTCGTTGTTTAACGAACTATTGGAATATATTTTTAATTAAACAGGGTGATCTTTATGTTTCAGAAATGAGTGGAAAATGATATTAAAATGGAAGCTATAAAGTGCTGACAGAAGCCAAAAACTGTCGGACCATTTTATTAACGGAGCAGCACGCAATCGCGCCGGTTGATCTTGTCATGCACGCATGCACTCATCTGCCACATTGAAATGGCAGTTCCGGACCATGTGCTCACCTGTGTCACCTAGCGAGAGTGCGTTCATTAAGTTCCATCCAGTTTTCACAGTGATCACAGTCGAAGCGATCATATCGTACAACAACTGGCAGAGCAATTAATTTCAATTTTCCCGTTTCCATCCAAAATGTTTCACATCAATGTCAGAAAAGACTGGTAGCTGCAAAAAAGGGGTATTTTATTCAACATAATCACAAAGATCGGATCACTCGGCTACGCAAACCGCAAAAGTACAATGGTGAAAAGTGGCCCAGACAGCATGGATAGCTGGGGAAACATCCCCAAAAATAAGCCGAAACCAATGCTAAAAAAAACGCCCAACTACCGCCCTTACGAATTGTTTTACCGTGCTTAGCCTTTACTTAGCCGCAGGCGAAAGTTGCCCCCGGCCCTGCAACCTGCAACCAATCGGCGAGCGAAAGATCTGATGCGAAAGATGCCAATCACGCACACAATTCATCGCTTTTCAGGCAATGAGATGAGCATTAAAATGGGTTTCCGCTTTCCCGGGCGGCAGCGTCGCAGTAAAAAGCGTGCGCTTCCGGAAAGCGCATTCCTCCGTTTTAGCCGCAACTCCTTCTGTCCGTCTGTCACACCTTTTCCGAGTTGGGCGTCTGATTTTGATCACAATATGTACAATATGGAAAGGGGGGGGGGAGGAAAAACTATTCCAACCAGTCTAGCCACACAGTCAGCGCTGGAGACGAGTTTTCCAATTTTCCATGCTTCCAGTAGCAAGAAGTCGTCCGCAGCGCAACGCCCCGCCTGGAGCGTATGATTTGGCGGCAAACGCGAGGCGAGCATCTTCATCAAGCGCCACAATAGCGAAACCATGACGACGCTGCTGCTGATGATGGAGAAAATTAGCTCACTGGAAGGGAAAACCGAACTAGCGTAGAGGGTGCGAGCAAATGTGTGTGAGTGTGTTAGTAGAAAACGCGCCGACGCCAACTTTGATGGGCGATTTTATAAAGGCACAAACTTGCCGCCGTTGCAGTTTATGGTAAAGGTGGGTTTTCTCCCGAGCATAACCGTTTGCTGCCAATGGAAATGTGTTTTTTTTTCTGCTCGCCGTTTCATTGGTGGGGAGGAACAGGTAAGTTCAACAAACTGTTTTTCTTCTATTTCTCTTTTTTTTTGTTTTCCTGCCGACATTTGACTCATCTGCTCATCCGCTCGCTCTAGGGGACATAAGGGAACAAGTTAATGTGGTTTGGGGTAGAAACAGGGCCCACTTATCGCTAATGAGCATCATAAATGTTTACTGCTTCGTGCAGCAGAGGACGCGGCGAGTGCATCGCAAGTGTGAATTAACGAGTCGGGTTAATTTGGGCGATCTCAATCGCAAGCACCAACGTTATGATGCTCACGTTTCATGAACTCTTCACCCTGCAATCTTTTGGCTAGGGATGTGAGGATACGACTAACATTAGAGTGGGAAATGTTATGGTTAAATCTATGCCATTAATCTTCCAATCTATTGTGAGAACTATGCGCAGCCTTTCGTTAGGTTCTTGTTGAGTAGTTTCCAAAATGCATGTCCCTCATCTTAAAAAGAGCTTATCAAAAACTAACAAGCCATAAAGTGAACATTCTTATTACCATTTCATTGAAAATCGCAATTCCTAATAACCGCCTCAAGCTGTTCGTTCCTTGCAAACCTGCTTAATCAGATGATTTTATTTAAACGTGTCAAACATCAAAATTCCACCAATACTCGACCACACACGGCAGCAACACCAACGCGAGCTTCCCTTTCACACAGCTCTCGGGATCGATAATTTATGCCACCAGTGCTTGACGTCCGCTGCTAATCGAGGCGAAATATTTATGAAGGAAACACTTCCAAGGACGACGCCTACCGACGACGTTCCTCGAATGGAGTTTTGAGCAAACACACCGCAGTTCCACTGCACTGCAAGAAACGCTAATTTGTTCGCATTCGATCGTGTCTTCCGATCGTACATACGCTCTCTGTAAGGGTTTGGTTGCAACTGTTCTGTTCCGGAGCGGCGCACCAAACATGTTTCAACCAATTCCGAATCGAATTCCCATTCCCGGCCATGTTCGCACACCCTTTTACAGGCTCTGCTGCGTGACATTCTGCTGCTGTTGCGGCATGTCGGCACGTGTCGCGCGGTAATGGCACAACACCAGAAGCCCACAGTCGTTCGATTCGCTGCCAACGCGAAGAAGAATAAACAGCAACCACGGTTCGAGCCATTTCGATATAAAGTCGAACAATGAGTACAACAAAACCGGGCGTTAAGACACACCGCAGAAAGGTAGGTGCTGGTGGTAGGTGCACCGTACCAAAACCTTGTTCACATGCGCGCCTAGTTGCGCGGTTTCGGAAGCAAATGTCAAGGATCTGGAGGATCGTGTATGTTGTCGCGACGGCGTGACAGCTATTGAAGGCGAATCTTCCAACTCTTCCAAGTGGGAATGGTGTGTACGTTTTGTAATAAGCAGTGGGAGATTGAAAAGACTTCAAATTAGCGTACTAACAATACAGGTGAGTGTGCTAACAACGTCATCAACTGAAGATGCGACTCCGATCGAGAGGGCTTACGGAAATTCACACCCCGATCCAAACATACCATTCCCAAAAGCCTATTCGCCTTCGTGAGGTGTGGTTCTCGCTACCCTATTGATGGATGATTGGATTGACCTTTTAACGGGCCGAACTGCGCCACAGCCTAGATAACAGGACCTTGCCCTTGCGAGGACGGCACACCGTTACAGCACACGGAAGGTGTCCGAATTGTGTTGTGTTGAGTTGCGAGTGGCGAGTAATTGTAGGCTCAGTCTTTTTCTGACACTGGGCGCCATCAATAATGAGATGATATATTTACGAGGTCATCCACTTGACATCTGCATACCACGAGCCCTCTGGTCAGTCAGACCAAAACACCCAAAAACAAACAACAATCCAGAATCCTTCAAGCTAATTATGTATTTCACTTCTAGGTCTGCGAGAGGTCGCAATGGGAACTGTTGACCGAGGAGATTTGAGACCATTGTTTCAGCCTCGGACAAGTGCGGGGACTCCGTAAAGGCCTCTAACACCAAACACCAACCAACGGTACCAAGGAGGGCGATAATTGCAGGTTATGGGCCCTCTCGCACTTAACTCGAGATCGTGTGCTTTTTGGAAGATCACGGTGTTAGGAAGATTGTGGCGCGGTGTGGCTTCTGAAGAGAGGCGTTGGGCGTTTAGCCTCCATGCATGCACAATTCCACGAAGCGGGTGTGATTGATGAAGGTGAGGGTTTTTAGGAAAATTGGATGAGCTTATAATAAGCGGACCCGCTCGGATCGCTTTGTGGAGCACTTTTTTTTTTTTTAGGGTAAAGGTTAAACGGAAGAGATTTATTAGTCTAGCACCTCATAAAGCGCATTTAAGGATGGGTAATGAATGGGCTTAACACAGGGGAATTAGGAGGTGTTTTGATAATGTTATTGGGCCGTTTTTGTGGTGAGAGGGATGAAAAGGATCATCCCTGTGTCCTAGATTTATAATCGCAAATGGGGTACACCTTCTTTAGTGGGTTGATCCTGAAGTATTTTTTTCTGCAAGCAACAATACGAAGCTCAAGCCGAACAAAAAACGACTCGACCGCATTGAAGACCATAAATAATCCCTTCAAAGACTGTGGCGCATAATAAGTCAATCCACCACCTAACAACACCAACAAGGAACGGGAAGCACGATCAATTAATCTTCCCCCGACCCACCCGGTTTCTGGCAGGGGTTTCGTGTAGATCAGGAAGTTGTATAGGGGCCATTTATACAAGCCAAACCCAACTCCGGGTGGACTATTGAACTCATACGGGCGATCTCTCTATATCAGATTGACGCACAAATCGAAGCGTCCCAACATCAATCAACTGTTCCCAATCAGTAACCCGACCGCAACACGCCACGTTCTCTCCAGTCAACTCTCCGGTCATCTCCGGCTGAATGCTTACATCGTCCCGGGGAGCACTTGTTGTTTTATTGATTGACAGACGGGACGCGGTAAAGGTTATTATTACCAGAAATTGAAACAAGTTTGAAGGTCAGACACTTCAGCAATGATGCCTGGCGCGCATGCTCTCTCCTCTACCGAATGTCCTAGATAGAAAGGTTGACCACTAAGGCGCACTAAAGAAAGAGATTGGTGCGGAACGTGCTTTTGGCCTACTTACAAGACTGTGCAAAAACCGGCCCGCCGATGCTGACGCGATCATGTTGTGTTAGTAGCGCGTGCAGGTTCGCCCTATGATTTGCTCTTTACTTTGTTACCGATTCCAGAGGTGCTCCAGTTTTTAGGTCATCCCTTGGCCTTGAAGCGAAGCGAATTGTGATTCTCAAACAAAACCTTTAAGGCGGTAAGCGACGACTTTTGAGCTTTTTTCTTCTTCATATGGAATATTGAATCCGACTTTTCGATCGCCTTGAATGTCATCCGAGATATAGTCCATCAAGCGATTAAGCCGCCTGGACTTAAGCACCCAAAGTCCAAGGCAACCACCAGAATGTTCTTGAAGAACATTGCACAGGCTCTTGACTCCTGCGGGACTCGTTTCTCACGGCCAACCTCACGCGATCGCCAATCAGTGCGATCGTCGATTGCGAATGACATACGCTCATAAATAAAACAATCCTTACATTGCTGGGCTAAACACCGGGGCGCAGTACCGCGGGTACTGGAATAATTTCAGGAAGTAAAAGTAGCTCCTACCGATCGGTTGCGATCGTGCGCACACGCTGCGATTTAGTTTTGTTACTTGCTTGTACGCGTTGTACAAGTGTGTCTGTTTGTTTTTGCACACCGCAACAGCTTCAATTCGAGCTGAAGGTCGTCCAGCTGCTTACACGAGCGATAGCGTGCGCCGGCGACTCCAAGAGAATGGCAGTAGATTGATCCCGTTTTTTTTGTTTGCTTCTCCAAACTGTCCGTTGCGGAACGGAGAACGCTCGATCGAACGCTTAACTACGCTCAAACGCGTAGAACTTGGGCGAGCCGGTTTGACGATGGTAATGGCGACCGAAAGGTGCTTGATCGGGACACGATCTCGATGGAATTTTCCACCGTCCATCAACTGAGGGTGGGGGCCGGTGGTGGTTTGATTTGTGCCAGGTGACACATTAATGACAGAGTGTGCGGCGGCGCATGCTGGTTTCTTGAACTCACCTCGCCAATTCTGACCACGATGGATACGATTGCGTGGTTGGTACGCGTTAGCAGCCAGATTAAGACATTGACCAGCGTGCTAAAATTGCTAGTTCGATGAAATGGTGGCGTTTATCGTGCCACCGCCACCAGGCTGCGTCCGTGCGTCCAAGCAAACTGAACATAATTCATGCTTTAATTCCAACATTATTATTATAATTTCCGCATACCGCCCGAGACTGGTCGGTTCTAATCTTAGATAAGCTAACTATCGCTTTAGAAGCCGGAATGAAGAAGTCTGACCTTCGCGTAATGGAACCGTTTTTTTGCCATCAAATGGCCTCAACACGCTCCATACTCAATATGCCCCCTTGCTTAACCCTTATGGTGCGTGCCTAGCTGCCGTAGTTGCTCAATATGACCATAATTTTAATGATCAATTCAGATCATGCTACCAAATTAGCTTTGCCCAGGCGGATGCTGGCCTGCTGCTGGAAGAAAGGTTGCAACCCTATTAAGAGAGGAAGTCAAATCAAGTCAGAGGAGGTCGAACTAATTCCGATCAGCGCTGAACTCCAACTCGTGCCAACCGGTCCAAGCTGAAAACATTTAATGGTAAAGCGATGTGATTGAATCGGTAAAAAAGGGGGAGAAAATGAAGTGAAGCAATGATTCAGTATGAGCCTTTAACCGAACAGACCTGTCAACGCATTGGAAATAATGGCTCCGTTGACATCCGGCCGCTAACAAACACGAGAAGCTCCTGCTGGCACGTCGTCTGTCGTTTGTCACCACCCGACGACGAAAGGGTTCTTGCGACGTAGCCAAAGAAAGCCATTACCGAATGCTGGCGATGAAGTAATAGCTCTGTGCTACCATTATTGCTTTTCTCTCTCTCTGTCTCTGTCTTCTTTTGCTAGTCTTGCTTCCCCTTATGACATCACGCATGTGCATGTGGGGATTTAAATTAGATAATCCAAAGCGCTGGCAGAACCTCCCCCAACGGGTTGCACCATTAATGTGCAAACCTGGCAGCAGACACTGCAGAGCAGAGCAACAAAAAAAACACGACAAAAAGGGAAAAATGGGTAATTGTGCATGCGCACCAGTCAATCCGTTGCTCTATCTCCCGCCCTGGCTGTCCGGTGGTTTGTGCGGGGTGACTTTCGATTTCGTTCGATGCACTCTCATTGGCAGGAAATTGGCAGACTTTGGCATGCGGGAGACGCAACCACTTTGAGAGGGGGATGGGGGGAGAGCTGTACCAACGCACTCACCTCGGTGCGGTCTGATGGATGGGTAGAGCTGACAGTGACATCAGTGAAACTCGACGGTAACGCACGGTTACGATTGCGACCTGTGTGCGCAAAAAAAAACCTCCCCCCCCAATGGGTTACAACTTTCTTCGCGATTTTGTCGTTCACCCTTTTTCACCCCCCTTCACTGCAAGCTGCCGCACGTGCCCGGGAAGGTTTCGGTAATGAATGTGTTTCATAAAATCGATACATGTGGGCGCTTGGGAAGGGTTTGGCGGACGGTTTTGGGCGGAGATGGATGTTCAATTATGCAATTTAATTCGTTTTCAATAGGCCCAAGAAACTTGGGTGGCTTAGGAAGATGGGCGGAACTGGAGCATGTTGAGTTCGAATTTGGAGAGTTTAGTTGGATGAAGGGGGATCTCGTGCATGAGAGACTTTGAATGAAGGCTGTACATTGGGTTTAAGTGATACTTGGTTACATATTGCCGACAATGCATAGTTGCAGAAAACACTGTCATTTCTTAATTAAAATGATTTATTATAAATCCAACGTACTGTGCTGAGGAAAATAAAACTTATAGTAAGATATACATCTTCTTACATGCTTGGTTCATCAAAATTCATTCATCTTAAATTCGTTTTAGAACACATATCATACATGATATCTTCAATTTTGGAATAATTTCGACACGGAAAACATCCTACGTGTATGGTAATCTTTACTAAACACTTAGGATATAGATGAAAAAATTATCAATATTCCAATAAGAATATCTGGAAGATCTGAAGAAAATGTCAGATACAATTTTGAATTATCTGAGGAGTCTAGAAAACTAAATAAATCCTGCTGCGAAGCCATAATCAAACATGATACGTTATAAAGATTGACGAAAATATTTTAAGGTATTTACACCGGCACCCACAATCTGATGACAGCACAGTCCACAGTATGGTTGAAAAATTCCCCTAATCGATTGCAACACTCCCCTATATGATTGGAAACTTCCACAGCTTGCTTGCAACATTCCTCTACCGGTATGCAACATTCCCCTAGGTGATTGAACTATTCCCTTATATGATTCGAAACCCTGTATATCCGATGGATGGAGACGTTCTTCTATAAATTGAAAGTTAAAAAAAAACCAGATAAAATATCTACTAAAACCCCTAAAATAGAATTAAACATTTACTTAACTATTTTAGTTCATAATCCATCCTAACTGTGCAGTCTCAGGCTGGGTAATAACGCTGAAATGATAATATACATCTCACTGTTCCCTCATAAAGTTCCTACCTATTCCTCTGATTGCTCAACCGATGGTATACATTTCATTTTATTAGCTCAATTTTCTCACCGGAAAGGAAAAACTAACAACCTAAACTGTATGATAAACTAATATTCCATTAATTCATCTCTTATGAATTATTAGTCCCATTACAAATTGCACACCAAAAAACCATCGACGAAAAGATTTAAACTATCAAATAAATTTCCCTCATGCTACGTCCAATTAACCGAAAGAATAATTGCACTTCCCCATTTTTGCAAAACTCCTTTCACTCTCTCACAATCTCCCGAACTGTGGCCGCCCAGCTAGCAGAAACTGTAAATTGTTTTAAATTAAGCCATCGAATTAAACTAAACTGTCCGCGGCGAATAAACACCCTGTCCCTGGGGGGTGCTAGCTTTCTCACCTGCTTTTCCCATTACATGTTCCATCGAACGAACGCTCGGTCTCACGACGCGATGGTGCGGGTTCTCGTGCACATTCGCGCCGCTGTGCTAAAAAAGTTGCAAACTTTCCGACCACTGCCCGTGTACAACCGACCGGGTGGGTCAGGGCAATTATCGTGAACTAACTTCCGCCAGTTCCGTTTTGCTAGCTCTCCTGCTTCCGAGCATTCGCGGGATGGATGGTTCCTCTAATTGAATCTTAATGACGGAACTGTGACCAACGCTAATTCGGTAACCGCCACTGATTACACGTAGTAAAAACGGAACAATTGCCCCTATCTAATGGTCTTCTTCAGCTTTTCGCTCAGTTTTTGTCAGCCCAACTGTAAAAATAAACCTCTACAAAACTTTCTCACAGCCTTAAACACCGTTTGGCCTTGCCGGACTACGGCGCTAGTCCCGCAAACTGTGGGAGGGTCGGAAGTTTGGGCGACCTTCAAAGCAAAACACACACAAGCAAAAGAACGCGACCGTGCAGCCTCCCGAGAATGTGCAGCTCAATTAGACAATTAGTAAAAAAACGGCTACAAAATGGCCCCAAAACGCCCGTCCGATATTGCACAATGGCGCACCGCTCGATGGGTCGTTGGGGTTTTCCGAGCCGTGTCGCTGATAAACGCGCGATCTACGACCGATCTGTGGACCTTCGATTCATTAGACGCGATCTTCAATCGGCAAACACGAATCACGGCGAATGCCAAGCACAAATTGCAAACCCCCGCAAACGTTCCCGTTCCCCTTTACCACACTGGGCGAGTGTGAACCGTATCACGGTCGCGGTCTTGGAAGTGTTTTGGACCCTAACACCAGGCTCATTAGTCTCCACCACATGGGTTTGCGTCTTTCTTCTCTTGCTGAAGATCGCGCACTCCGCCATCACCGTTTCGACCGAGGAAGCGAGATATTGATCGATGGTTTACTGGTTCGATCGGTTCACCGTTACCGTTCGGCCGAGTGGGCCGAGGCCACAACATCGTTGACTCACGCCTTCGTGCACCTTCCCGTCCAGTGGTACAATTAACACCACACATGAGGACCTCCACCGCAGTCAACTCATCATCACTCAACATTCTTGCACCGGGGTTGGGTTGGGTCCAGTCCACATACCACCCGCCTGGCAATGACACTGAGCGCGTTACAGCACTGCCACTCCACAAGCCGAGCGATGCCGAAGTGCACCAGTTACCAGCAGTGCCAAACGTGGCATTGAACATTGAACACTTTTACGTGACTGTGAGCGATACGAAAACCTTCAGCAAAGACAGACAGTAATAGACGCGAGCAGATAGCTGATGTACTCCGTGTTTTTGCTCCACTTTTGGGTGGAGGTACCCTCTTTTACGGCTATATAAGGAACTCTCAACACTCGGGAACCTCAAACCGAAAACAAAAAAGTATTATTTTTGCACTTTCCACTTGATACGAATGG
Source organism: Anopheles arabiensis (assembly GCF_016920715.1). Taxonomy (NCBI): domain Eukaryota; kingdom Metazoa; phylum Arthropoda; class Insecta; order Diptera; family Culicidae; genus Anopheles; species Anopheles arabiensis. The sequence goes on from NC_053518.1 coordinate 11,500,249, forward strand.
GCTGCAAGGTTGATTCCAAGCAGGGTGCACACACACACACCCCATTTTTGGGTGGAACAAAACATTCCATGCTTCCACCTATCCACCTATTGACCTCTCTCCCTCTCTGCACGATATTTGACAGGATAATTGGCGTGGTGGCCTGCTAAAGCCCCCTAATCCACACACCCCGAACGCACCGCCACGGACGGAAACGATCGCACCAGATTGAGGTGTGATATTGTAGTTCCTTAAAAGTGCATACCGCAGGCCGGAGCGGTTTATGTCAGCTGTTTGATGAGGATTAATGCCGGATATCGGGCAGGGCTGATTAGTAAAAGTGTGCCACCACCGGAGCCGAAGCGACCGGTGTTCCGTCTCTGACCTAGACCTGCTTTTGTTTCGGGTGGATTTTGTGGCCGCCTAACCTCCACCTAGGTATGGGCAGTGGCGTTCATGTTCTGTCAGATCCACACACACACACACACACACGCACGAACGTAAGCCAATGGATTCAATATTGAGGAAGCTATAAAATGCTTTTATATACTCCGGACAAGCTCTTTTATAGTGCGTCACACGGCGAAGGCGAAGCGAGCATCGGCGTTGGCAGCGATCGACAAACTCCAATCTCACCATCTGGAGCAAACACATTAATAAAAAAAACGACAACAAAATCGAGGTGTCTATCTGCACGATCACGATGTCGATCAGAAATACATTCCACGCGATGTTCTAGTGCGCACCGTTTGCTGCTGCTCCACTCGTTCGTACCCGTTCTGTGTCTTGGCACTGTTGTATCTCGACACTCTCTGGCCCTTTTTGCTCTGAACGACTGCGTCGACGTGTTTGCCGCAAAGGCTCTTAAATTAACCTGTCATTCGGCAGCGCATACCCTTTTCGGTGCACACACACCCAGCAAACACCCATAGCGATCCCACTCCCAGCAGCAGCAGCAGCAGCAGCACAAACCGCGTCGTCCATCCTGAGGTTAAGCCCCCGCCGCGTGCCAGGATGCCTTCGAGCCGGGCGTTCGCGATGGCAATTAAATTAATTGCCTTTAGCCGCATCGCGTAACTGTCGGCTTGGGCTACCCGCTTTCGGGGTGAGTTTGAAAGGGAGGGATCACGAGTTAGTGGAGCAAACCCGTTCGCCGAAAGGAAAGTGTTTTGACGAGGGGGTCGCATTTTCACACCGCCCGGGCTCACCGTTTGGTGTTGGAACTGTCTCAGAAAAAGGGACGCCTGTGAGTTGGAACGCAACACACCCGTGCTGTAATGTGGCGAAGACTGTGATCGATGATGGTAGGATCATTAGGTGAGGTGTTGGTCGGGAATCCTTCCAAGTGAGGTTAAGGTGGAATTGGATGACTCAGAGAAAAGTTGGAGCGATCGTCGTGTTGTTTATTAATGTATTAATACAGAATAGTCGCTCAAAGGTGTATCTGAAAGGGAAATATGTCTAAAAATGCTTGAGTACTTGAAACTATTTGATCAGAGTGTTACGGAGTATTCAAGGCTCTAAGTGTTCAACTATGTTCTCCATGGACCGCACAATTGAATTGAATCAGTGACTTGTCATTCTCTTATAGAGCTCCAGCAAATCTGTGTAGTTCAAATTTTTTGTTCGATAAATCCCCTTTCCAATTGCGGAAATGGCGTATCTCCGATCAAGTAAGAAAAGATCAAGCTGATGAAGATATACGGGAAACAAATTAGAAAACTACAGACTGCATTACTGTTATTTATTAAGGTATGAAGATATTGAGATGGCTCATGATTGATTCTTCATTTGAAACTGTCTTAAATTCATCCATCTTTAATTATATGATCTTTCAATCGTACAGTTTTATTAAAATAATTATAGAAACCCTTTTATGGTTTTAGACTATTCAAAAGCTGCAGGATTAACCTTCCGACGTCGTAGACAATTAAATAAAAAAAAGTACCCAAAAACAGTCCCCAAACCTGTTCCACACCCATCGAAGGTCAACCAATCCATCCAATGCTTCTGTCTTCAACCTGCACGCGCTACTTGCCCAAACCCACGCCAGGACGCAATTACGCATCCGCAAGATAAATTGAACATCCAATCTTAATGATCTGACCCCATATACGAGTGGTAGTTTCGCACGGCTCTGCCATCGCGTAGCCCATCGGTGGCATTCCAATCGTCTAACAGCTGATCGTGCAGCCGAGGTGACGACTTCTTCACTTTATTTGCATGCTCGCACACGCACAATCAGGGTAGGGAAGGGTTGATCTTGGCAGTTCATCAGCATCATCCTCCCGGTTTGTACTACTGCCGGCATGGTCGTGGTCGTGCCCAGGGCCCACAATACCTAAGCCCATTACTTCATACGCAGCCGCACTATCGGCATGTGAAAATCAGACCACCATCTCTGGTGGCCGGTACATGAGCACACCAATCACAACAATACACAAACGGCTTACAAGCGGCTGACCTTATTCCAGCGACAGCAAGCCCCCTTGAGTGGCTACGCCGGACACGGGTAGTGATCATTAACTTGTGTGACCTGTACACAGAGTTGCTTTTGCTGGTACGGTGTTTTGTTTCGGCGACAGCGCACAGACACTGGTAGCTACCTCCAAAACCCGTGTAGCAGCTGCCAGGCGGGCACGAGCTACCTTCGAGCGAGGTGATAAATAGCAGCTACACACATCGGACAACGTTATCGTTGATTACTCTCCCGCCCCGGTTGGTGGTAATTACGTGAATTTCGAGTGTGATTTGCAAATTTGTTAACACCGTCCAAATACACGCTGCGTCGACGACTCTTTGCTGATGCTGGTGCACGCACGTGTGTGAACGACGAAGGTCGATCGCATAGTGAACCGTAGTGCCGCTGCAAGTGAATGCTAAAATCCTTGCCCGTCTAACGGCGTTACCTAACGTCTTCTCGTGCAATTGCTTGCCCTAACTGATCAAGATTATGCTTGTGACGTGCTGCCCTTGGGATCGGGTTTCCTCTCTACCCCTTGGAGGGCTAACGAGTGAAAATTGGATAATTTGACGTGAGAGAGTGTGCCCTCTTCGTGCGTTCTCCATTAGCCGGGCCAAAAATGCCAACTGCATGAGTACTTCGTATATTTAATGGACATTTTTGACGCTCATTTTGGAGCAGCATTAGAAGGAGGCAAGAAGCGTTAAATGTCACATTGCACATGCTGCTTAAGCGGCAGTTATGTACCCATTTTGTACCCATTAAGCAGCCGCTCGAGCCCGAAAGAAGCTACACTGGAGCACTTTGCGCCTCACTCCAAGATCGAGAAGAATGATAACAATTTATTCAAAATTCTTGTCACACCTTTTGCTAGAAGTCGAGGTACATTCTCACGGTTTTGTTGTGGCGAGGACCTACCCCTTTAGAACATGACAGGGCACATTTGTTCTGTGGCCCTCTATCGGGCCTGATCGTTAGTCAAAGTTGTTCAAGAAAGTTGCACAAAAAAGAAGGCTCCACCGGATCAACCGCTCAATCAATCATTCCGCAAAGCAACATCTGTTCTCGCGTTTACCGGCCGGAGAAGCGGTCGGTTGTCTTTGAAGAAGCAGCCAGAAGAAGGGGACTTTGCTTGACATCTTCAACCACAAATTGGCACGGAGCGAAGGAGCGATCATTAATTACAACGGTCTGATCGCGGGGTGTTGAGTTGTTCCAATTAAAGAAGCTTCCAAGTGAACTAACGACTCCCTGCTGATCCGCTCGGTGTGCGACTCTGCTGACTTCACTGAGGTAAGTGCCGTGCCTAGAATTGGCATCACATTCCATACCATACCGCTGTGGGATGGTCTAAAGCTTGCCGGCGACCTGGGCCTCGATCGATACTGCCGCGACATCAAACTGCCGTCAAGCGACAAGCGCTCTTCATCGATCGGTAGCTCTTCCTCGTGATGGCGAGCATCCCATACCCCCCTCGCACGGTCCAGTACAGCACCACCACAGGTCGGTCTAGCAGAAGTAAGACCTTCACAAACGACCGCAATCGATTGTTTGATGCCTCTTTCTTCTTCCCCGTATCCCGTGCCGGTGGTGAATGTGCATTCGCATTCCGTGCATTCGATGACATTTTAATAGCGATCGAAGGTCGAAACGAACGGTATTGGAAGAATCGCACAATTAAATCATATTTCTCTGTACCTTGTGCCTACTTTGCATACCGGGTCCGCTTTGAAGGAGGTCCGCCTGATGGCTTAATCAACTATTTACGATTTACGCATTAAATGTTGCAATGCTATTTTATGGACATGTATGCACACTTTCGTTCCGAAAAAACATGGAGATGAAAAGATGACCTGTGCGTGCTGTGAAAGGAAAGTAATTTATAAAAGGTGCATGAAATGTTTCATCGCACCGTAGCCATTGTCAGCCAATCAATATCATCCTTGACCATTAACAAGAATGGAGGCGTTGTGGTGCAGGCTGCAAACCAGCTTTCAGCTGATTCATTACACCATTATAAAAATGAATTTCTGTGCAGTTTTTCTGATTTATTGGAGTTTCTGCTTCCACTAAAATGTCCCTCCAAACATCACCAGCAGTCATTTACTGGACAAATAATGTATAACCCCACGCTAAGCGACTCGGCCGGAGAATAAACAAAGCCCCATAATAATGGCAATGCCAATTTGCCCGATTAGGAGCTGCACAGGCTCGCCCAGTGCCAGGATGCCCAACGTTAAAAAAAAAACACACGATTAAACCCCTTTGCACAAAATAAGCCATTTACGACTATCTCCTTAATGCTTATTTTGGTCGTTCAAAGCCCGCCATCTGAAACAAGGCAGGGGGGGGTTGGAAAAGGTCTCAAGCACAGAAACAGACAGCCGAGCCGATGCGTCACGAAACGACCCCTTCTACTCCAGGCAGCTTCTTATGGCAAGGGATTTAAGGTTATTGCTCGGACGCGAACGATTTCAGCTTCGAGCGCAATATGAGAAATTTGGCCTGTCCAAACACTGTCCCGATCCCACCCGCCAAAAAAAAAGCGGGGCAGAAACGATGATTAACGGTCAAAAGCAGCGCACAGCGCAAACGTAGAAGGCGCTGACAATAAAAACAAATGCGAGTCGTTTTGCGTTCTACGCCTACTTTTCGCTAGAACCTTTTGCGGCCGGAGAAACACTTGAAAGCTAAGACGCAGCGCAACAACCATCCGGCAGCTGGCCGGGCACTGTTGTTCGAGAGAGAATCAAGATCAAGCGATTAAAATGGTCACACTCCGCGGTGTCCCGGACAGTGCGCAGAACCTGCCAAACCAGCTCAGAATAAATGAACTGCTAAATCATTCTTACTGTACCGCCGGCCACCACCACCCCCTGTAATAACTATCAAATGTCAAAACTGTTAACAGCAGCTAAGGCAATGGCTAACATTTAGCCACGGATGTTGGTGTCCCCACGCCCAAGCGCCCCCGGGCCTTACAGCACACAGAAAAAAAGGTGGAACTGCTGCCGATTGTCGAACCGCTCAGGCCCGCGTTGTCACTGCTCCCTTCGGAAAGCAAAAACCTTGCGTCTGCAGTCACGCTTGCGATATGCATACGGACCTCGAAGTGCTACGAACAACGCCAAACCAAGGAGCCCCAAGAGCCCTGCCAATGTTTGAAAACCTCTCCCACAACATCGCAATACCCGTAGCAGTGCCACATGGGACCACACAAAGAACACTGGGGTGTGTCGCCGATCCGGTGGTTCACTTGCTGATCCGAATCCGAGGATCAAAGTGTTTTTGTATTCCCACTTGCCTTCTTTTTTATTTCTGTGTCGTTTGTATGTGTGTTCCTCTAGTATATCAATCGCGGTAACCTTTAATAGACAGGGTGGGGTACAAACGCCAGCTCGACTTCTCGCGCTGCACGACTCACACGACGTCACGCGCCCGTACTGGCAGGGTCAAACCCAGATAGCAACCCCTCGGTACCGTACCGTACCGTAGTTTGTCTGCTCCACCTTGGAAAGTAATCATAACAGAACAGCGAAACCTTCGCAAGCCTTTCGTCGGCGGGACCTGGTGGCATAGGCATTCTAATTTGCCCGTTGTCGACGCTGCTTGCTTGATTTAAAGGCACCCGGGCACGTGTTTGTGTTAGCGCACTCACAACACACACACAAAACCTCATTAATATCTGGTTCAAAACTCCAGCTTCATTACATGGAGTACCACCGATCCAGCCCTGCCATGCCAGGCACAGGGTCAACATCTGGCCCAGGGCAGGTGGGACGTGGAGGAGCTTGCGAATACAGAACCAGAAACGCCACACGAGCAACAAAGCGGAGCATATAAACGCTACCCTCTCAGTGGTGGCGCAACTACCAATCCATGCTAATAAGTGTGCGCTACAATTTGAGGTGTTGTTGCGTGGGACAGCAAGGGTGTTGGACCCGTTCACTTCGCCCGATTGACTTCCCTTAGCAACAGCTGCAGTGCGGGGCCACCTTAAGCTGCCACCAATTTACTCTGCCTCCCATCAGGGTATATCCGCGTTCTTGGCACTCGAAACGTGGCTCTTGAGAGTGGTGAACTGTTGAGCTAGAACCATGTAAAGAAGCAGGATGTGAGACAGTTTTGCTAGCAAAACACACACACACTGCCACCTAAGCGGACTCGATCGATTTGTCACTGTCAGTTGACCTCCGTCAGCGGTAACGGCGGTCGCTAAAAACACCGTCACACACCAGTCAATTAATCGGAAACGGCACAGTCTAGAAGCAGTGAGTGTGTGGTAAGGAAATGGTAGCTCATGTGAAGAATTTGACTTATTTACCTCCATTCCGTGCTGCGTTGCCGTGTCCGTGTGTTTAGCAGAGTCTATCTCCTACCGAGCGGAAGGTGTCCGTAATAAATATCGACCATTGGTTTGCGATAGTTAGTGGAGCTTTGTTTTGAAAATGAGATTCCGATTCCGAGCTCCTTTCAAACGGGGTATCGCGCTGTAAATCAACTGACAAACTGCAACGGATACAGCAGGGTAAATGGTAAGGTCGTAGAATCGAAACGAATGTGGGAACCGGTGGACGTGAACAAGGACACGCGCTCGCCTGTTAGCTGGCTTACTTTCGCACGCATGCGAATGTGTTTAAGATAATGTGCTTATTAAACCGATTTGAATGCTCCAAAAATGTGAGTCTTAAGAAGATCTGCACACATCAATCAAAAGATGTTGCGACGCGAAAAACAAAACGCGTTTAAGCGTTTTGTTCGCGATCGTGATAGATCATCCCACCATTGAGCGACAAAGCGTGCTGATGATCGTGGTGCTTCCTGACGTAATAATTGCGAAGAAATACACACACAAACAACCTCAGAAACCAAGTCATCTGGCTGATCTATAATGTCTTTCTTACTGGTTCATTACTTATTCGTCGTTATGATCGCATGTACCTTGTGATCTGCCACACGCTCAAGCCCATCGCGCATTGAGTTAGAATCTTCCGACCCTGTTGAAAACCCACGCGCCCCATCGCTGGTCGCCCACCGGCAGGCAGGAACTGTCCCAACACAAGATCGACGATCGCGCTCAAGCTGCAGCACACGATGTCACCATTTCGTGTAATCCCTTCTAATAGCGCAACCAATAAATAAATCATGCAATCATAAGCGGGCTGCCAACAGCACTCCCTCACACCCCAGTCCAGCTGCCCGATGTTGGTGGTTCTTCACCCATTGCCCCTGAATGTCTGGCCGCTCCCTCGGTATGGAAGGAAACACAAACACACAGACAGAGACCACAAATATGGAACAGGTTGGCAATCTGACATTTGGAAGTGCTGGCACCGGAGACGACGGAACCAAGAACGCGATCGGATGTCTCCAGTGGTTTCTGACGGGGGGTAGCGCAGACATTGGCAGATCTCCGGTTACTACGATCATCCGAATCTCTCTCCCCTCTGGTCACTGAACTGGATTGGTGGGTAACGTCGTCGCAGGCCGTCATGTACATTGCCACATTGTCACGATCTTAGATCGCAGTGTAGTGCTCACCTTTTTTTGTTGTCGATTTTAGCATACCGATACCGACATTCCATTCCAGTTATTGCGGTTTTCCCTTTCCCCACTGCGGAGTGCATTGGACGACCTCGACGATCAAGATTTGGGGGAGCGCGTTGCTTGCTGGCCTGGGCTGGTTTTACATGTACTAGCACAGTCAGCTTCTGTAGCAGGTGCATTCGGAGCTGTCTCTTGCGCTGGAAGTTGGAACTGGAGCTCTTCTTCTTGTGCGAATGGTTGCGATGGGAAGCGATGATGCTAATCGTTTCGATTACCCTCTCTCTCTCTTACTCGGAACACATAGTTCACCCGAATGGGGGCTACAGGTGAGGCCCCGACCACTAAACCAGAGGAAGGTTTTGCAACCTTTCGGGGGGTGAGGGTAACATTTGGATCAGCGCCATTCGGTTCAACTGAACGAGCGCGGCGGGTATTTGTCGCACCTGTGCGATCGTTTGCTGCGGAACCGCAGCACAGACATCGAAAAGAGTCGTGTGAAAACCCCGCACAACTCTTCTGCTCGTAGCAAACGAAAACAAACATCTAAGATGCTAAGACTGGCGGTAATCCGAAAAGTGGAGCCCCCGAAAAATCGTGACGAACTGTCCGTGTCCGTTCGGTGGAGGCCAGGTTAAGGTTTGGCGTTTTGAAAATTCATATTTTTGGACCACCTCCAACCTACCGCCGCAGCCACGAAGCTTACATAAAAGTGCAAGCATTCGTTGGACGGCAGCGGCAGCAGCAACCGTGGCAAGAAACAATGGACATCGCAAGAAAGCACCGCAGCGGGCTTAGCTTTCTTGTGTTAGTTTTAGTGCGTGGCTTTTGTGTTGTGCTGGCGATCTTGCGATCTTTTGTTGACTGCGATTCGTGACGGTTAATGCATTCCAGTTTTTTTTTGTTGTTGAAACGCACATTAAACTGTCGCCCGCGGATCATGCAAAGCCTGCGGGAGAGCTGCGTGCCCCGGTTTGGTTCGAAGGTTGTCGCCGTCAATGTCGCCATCGCGGTGGACATGTGGGGCAAACGGTTCGCGAACGGTTTCGTTTGCTTTTTTGACCCGTTGGAATCTCGGGGGCAGGAAGGTGCGAGTGATGAGCCCTGAAGTGATCTAGCTTTTCGAGGAGAGGGAAGCCAAAGCTTAAGCCCAGAAGCGGTTTTGTGGGAAAAATTCCAAGATTTGCTGATAATTTGAAGGTATCTAGAGCATGAACGTTTATTTCACTGTGAAGCGAAGTGTCTTTCAATATTAAAATCAATATCTTGTGTTGAAGATTGCCTCTTGATTCCAGAAGATATAGCAAACTAGAAGATTCTACGAGTTACAGAGTATTCCACAGGCAACATCGTCACCGAGAATGAAGGGAGTGTCCGTTCACACCATGCCACTGACACCCAGCCAAACATCTAATGTCAATGACTGCATCAGAAGTTAATTGTACAAAGCTACACAGGTTAGCCGCAAGCAGTCATTACATTGAGCAGGTCAATAGCACTTGCGCACTACCACTTCATACTGCCATAGTGTTGACTACGCTCAGCGCAGAACTCTACTTGACCCTCGCTGACACTACCGATGATCTACACTTCAAATAGAATCGATCTTCCATTACTCTGCTCAAGCACTCCATATTTCGACACTCAAAACACCTGATCAACAGCTCAAACTTAACCATCAAAAAGCTCTAACGGAGTGCACTCTCGCCGATGCTGCCAACTAAAATCAGTTCATCTTACACTGCTCAGTACCGTGTGGCTTTTAGCCGTCGCGCACTGCAGATGCAATTAGAGCTCCAATCCGCATCGCATCGCGCAGGCTTTGACGTTGACGTTAGTCCTCCAAAACCAAGCCTGTGCGGGCATGCCACGGCTGCTACGGAACGGAATGTTCACGCCTGTGACGGGCGTCATCCGTTCACGGTTGAGGGTCGGTTGCATCTTTCCTTCTTCTTCTTTTGAACCGTGATTTCACGAATTTAGATCTCACCGAGCATCGTTTTGTTCGCGTGCAAAGATCGTCACTGACCAAGACACTTGGCGGTTGGACCTTCAGTACCGGTGGGCGCCTCACACGGACAAACCGTTTTGTCCAAATGGATCAGATCACCCGTTTTGGGAGGGTGTAGTCGCACAAGAAAACGCCCAAGAAGTAGTCGCCGAAAAAGAAAAAAAAAGCTGACACCCGTCCGAAGGTCGCTCGCGGCATTTCGGTCGCAAGCGTGACCGAGCTGAAGCGTTTGCTGCAAACAAAACTTTTCACACTCTTCCCCTGCCCACCAAAAACGTACCACCCTCTGCCCAGGCGTTGGCCTGGGAACGGGTCGGAATCGGTAAAAAGCTGATAATTACCTCAACGCCAGCGGGCAAGTTCTTTGGCTGTATTTTTGTTTCGTTCGTTTCGTACCACGGCCTAGCGGCAGCGGCGATCGCTAGCAGGCGATCTAAATTACCCCCCTGAGCGGATTGGATGGATCGGTCGATGGATGGATGGATGGATGGCCGCATGAATGAGATATATTTATTTTTATGCGGTCACAATGTTGTGTTTCATAACGTTTTCAATCACCGCCGAGTCCAAACCGCCGACTCCAACCGGTGCGGAAAAATGGCCGTCCGATGCTGTGCGGTGCGTTTATACTTCGCAGCCACCGTCGCCGTCCGGTGGCTGTCAACATAAACGGTAGGAAACGGTTGACTCGGTACGGTTGCACGGTACAGGTTCGCACACCGCTCTGGCCCAGGGACCTCATGGCGCACAATGCAACGCGCGCGCTCTTCCTATACTTCGGTTTCGGCTCTGGTTGGCCCCGGCGTGGCGAAACTTTCGATTTCGTTGCTCCAGATTTCAGTGCTGGGACGGTGGTTTGTTTTTGTTTTTTTTTCGCTGTTCGCTCGCGTTTTGTTTTTGTCGTTGTGGTACAGTTGTTTTATGGTTATTGGCCCTGCTCACGACACTTTTCGGGAGTGCCTGGAGTTCATAATTTCACCTTGGGCTGGTTTATTGCTCAAGCCGTTGGACTCACACTCACAGTGGGAATTCGAGTGTTCTTATAGGAATTGTTCACTGGTGTTGTTTGTTTAATAGAAAGAACAAGAACAGAAAATGCATTCTATAGGGTTAGTTAAAATTAAAACCCAAGCTTTTATTAATTATTGTCCTCATGTTTAAAATATAAACTTACGTTGACATAATGTAACGCCAAACCAATGTTCACACCCCTTACATAATGCTCTACATCCGATTAGCGCATACAGGTATACTGTTCGATATTTATTCGATTGTTTTTCGTTCCACACCGGGCACAGACAGGGAGAAAGAAAATCAAAACCGGCGAGAAAACCACCGACTGCTCCAATTATGGATATTGTTTTCTTATGAAATACGGCAATATTGGGGGAAAGCAGCAGTCTCCTTCAACAGTGTGATGCCGGTGTAATGCGGGTCGATATGTTTTGTATGAAGTAATGCTTCGCTTTGGATTGCCGCACGAGGAGAAATGCATGGGAAATGGTTTTGGTGGCTTACTGTTCACGTTTTTTGTTGTTGTTGTTGTGCCTTTTATCTTTGCTTTTTGTTTCGATGAGCTTTTTCAGCTTTTTGGTGTCATTTCCGGGGCGTTTTGCTTCCTATGCATGCCACATTGATTGGTTTTTTTGGACGTTTTAAAAATGTGTTGATGTAGTTTCGTATAGGAATATTTGTAAACATTGTGATGTTTAATTCTATTCCCGGTATTTTCCATACAAAATTAATTTTCCTTTTTATGCAGATAAATGTTGCATTCGTGTAGCAGTACCAACCTGTAACGAAAAGAAATAAGGAAGGTGTTATAAATTAAATGTATACTTCATATTTTTTAAATTTAATATTTAATTTTTATTTATCGGTGATATTCAACAAAAAGCGAAGAGTCTGTTAAGATATTTCCGCTCTTTTATTCTACTATTGTGCCAACAAAGGTAAAAAAAGTGATTTCATTAATTATCAAATTAACCTTTAATAAGATAAGGATTAATTGTTAACGACCCACCAGTAGTGTCAATAACCACATATTCATATTCATATTCATATTTATTTGTCTACCTTTTGGTTCAAATGATCAAATGATCTCCTATTATCGATCGATCAGCAACTCCACAGGGTCAACTGTGGTCAACCCTTCACACCACCTTACACACACACACACACACACTCAAGGAAGCCATACAAATGAAGCTTACTTCAACATATCGACAAACACAACAACAATTCCACAACAAACCCAACCCAACACGCGAGCACAGATCCGCCATCGCGCCACCATCCTCCCCAAAAGGGCGCATTAAACAGCTGGGCGCATAATTTACCCACCCACCGACCCCACGCTCTAAACCGCGTTGAAAGTGAAACCAAACCGTTTTGCCAATCCGTTCCCATCCAATTGAAAATTAATGACCGACGATGCGCGGGTTCGATGAGACCATCAACGCCAGCACCACCACCGCTCGATTCTCGATGAATGGTCTCGATCTCGTCAAAAAGTGCGCCAATCCAATCAGCCCGGGCGGGGATGAATTACCTGCCGATCGGGCCCCGGGATCATCGAACGATCGCACTGGCGGAACTCGCGGTGGCAGTGCAACGGCAACGGAGTGCATTGGCCCCCGCGGAGCTAAATGTCGTCACCGGTGGTTTGCGGGTGGAAGAGCGCGGGATTCCATCGACTGGTGGTGGTGGTGGTGGTGGCCGGGTTGGCTTTTTGCATCCGGTGCAGGGAAAATTGCATTCACATCGGGCACATCAGGTGCGTTTATGCAACCGTTATGTCGGTGGCTTGATCGAGATGCCATTCGTTGGCGTGATTTTCCAGTTTTCAGACGTTTGCAAGAGGTAAGAGATAATAAGATGCTGCGGTGGCTGGTGATGGCGGTAGGGGGAGCGAAACGAATGATTAAAATAATGTAAGTTGTTAAATTAATTTCCTTTAGTCTGTACTGATCGAGCGTATCTAGTCATAAATCTGTGTTCGTATCTATACAACAATGTTTTAAAATATTCCTATTGGATATAACATGATTTGGGACTCCAAATCCCTCTGGCTCTTTAAAAAGCACGATCGATGTTTTCAAGCCTCCGAAACACACAAGCGCACTGAATTCAACAATTGGTTACGCACGATCAGCACGACAGAGACCACCGGCGGCCGAGGCAACAACACTTTTTTGATAATTTAATTTGCTTCCAATTTCCACCTGATCCACTCCCTCGAAGCCACCCAAACAGACAGCCTACCGTCCGAGTTTATTAATATCCGTCGCTTCAGTGCGCAGCTTCCCTTTTACTTCGAAAAACATCCGAGCCCCCCCGACAGACACCACTTATGCGGCCCGTGCTGTGCTGCTAGCACAAATTAATCATAATCATGCTCGTCGGTAGGGACTTTTGAAAAACAGCAGCAACAGCAGCAGGACCATTGGCCATAAAAAAACACAACCAACCAACGACCACACCGCGTGCCTTATACCCGTGGTCGGTACGGTACGGCGCACGATCAATCAAGTGGCTCGGGAAAACTGAAAAACTCGTCGGCTTGAAGCGCTGCTAGCCGGCTACTGGTCACGCACCGGTCGGATTGGGAAGGAAGAGCAGTAGCAGGGCCACAGGCTCTTCACAGATTCGACGGAAAACTGCGAACCAAGCGCTTCCATTTCCTCACGACTGAAATCGTTTTTCCTGCGCTGCTTCTCAGTTTTCGATGCAACACCAGCAGTCGATGCGCGTTCGGGCGGATTTGATGTGATGTTCGCTGATGTATTATTAATATTAACATCAACGCACCGTGTACAGTGTGGGGCCGTGCCGTGCGTTGTATTACGAAACGCGTTCGGCGGGGGGTTTGATTGAACCCGCGAAACTCCACCACGGTTTGCGGTGACTTTCGTCGGCTCAAAAAGCGTAAACAGGTGCGCTGTGTGCGTGTGTGTATTTTTTTCTTTCACCACTACACTTTTCTAAACATACTTAGAAGTTAATGGAAAGGAAAAAGTGATACAAGATAAGGCGTGTTTGTGTGGGTCACTTTATTGCTTACATCGTGCAATTAAATCAGCTATAAAAGTTTAATAAAAACCGATATAAGACGAGATAATCACAACCCGATGCACGGTAGTGCACAAAACCGCTTCCTGCTGCAATCGGTTCGGTTTCAAATGGAATTGCTTTTAAACGATGAATTACTGTTAATTTTGAACCAGATTCGCCGTGAGCACCCACTGATACGCGATTACAAAACAAACGTTTTCACAACCGATCAGTCAGTGACCCAAAGCGGGATCAGCGGGTAAGTGGAGCAAACGCTTCGGCGTTCGTATCAGCAACCTTTAACCTCGCCACCGAGAGACAGTGCCATTATCGCAAGCGAAGTTTCGAACCGACCTGAATGTTGACCTGACACGCTGGATTTGGAAACCGATCGTTATATAGCTTTGCAGCAGCGTCGGGTGATTTCGTCAGCATGCAAGCAACGAACCAGCCGATCGTTCTTCAGCAAGCTGCAGCTGCTGCTGCTGTTCTGGAGTTCACTTAACCCCTTTGCACCTTGTTTTGGATGCTGTGTCTTGCTCAATGCTGCACAACTTCGTGCCCTGTTAGAGAGCGCAAGTGGTGTCGTTATAGCGTAGCAGTTACGCTGCACTAACCAACACTAACAGCGCGGGTTTCGGCTGTTCTCTGCACTCTGTTCTGCTGATTTGCAAAAGCACCTGACGTCAAGCCGGACGTGAAGGTCGAGGATGAGGGCACGGACGCTACCGAAGGAGTTCAGCTACCATCACTTCACTACTGAACTGTTTTGACGCACAGCAGTGTCTGCAATTACTGCAGCAAAAAGGTAAATACAGTGGATGGGCACTGAAAGAAGAAAGCTGGACATACGCTCGCATGCTGGCTACCGACTTCGTATCTCTTAGGATCGTTAGCTGTTGGTTGTGGTATCTGTGTTGGGAAATGTTTGAATTGGCAACGATCGTGCAGACATGAGCTATTTAATTCTGTCTCTGCAAGCTGTGAACAAGATTTATTTCAGACCGTTTAAGTGCTTTATCGTGTAGTCTACCTTTGCGATCGTTCCTGTACGATAGCTTAAACTCATCTTGTGTGCTGCGAATGTCGTCTTCAAACGTAAACCATAGAGTGTGTGGCACTACGCATGTACTTTTCATATTGTTCATATACAGGGTGCGAACATTTCCCAGAATTCACCCTCGAAGAACTGGCAAGTTGGCAAGTTTGCAATTACCAAACAAATCTCACCACGAAAGCTCTTTCCACTCAAGTCTACCGAAAGTGCAAACGAAAGACGAAAGTACTACGTAGAAACAGTGAAGCAGCAATCCGGTTGAAGTGGAATGCTGAATCTAGCCGAAAGGGAGTAGCAATTAGGAAAATTAGGTTAGAAATTGCGCCAACGCCAACGCTACACCGTATCGTTACGGGAAGGTGGTCAAAGCAACGGATAGCGAAAGATTCACTTTCAGCTTCAACTCCAGCGATCCGTTTTGCAGCCCCCCGAGTGTGAGGCTGGGCTAGACCGGGCACACCGCTGGAGTCCAGCTGCCCTGCTGGCCTCGATTTCGCCGGTGAAGAAATTGAAAAAGGAATTTCCTCACTGGCTTCGCGTACCATGCGCGGGGTAAGATCAAGGGACGGAAGCTTCTGAGTTTGGTTTTGATAAAATGTTTGAAAGTATTGCTTGGATACTGCAAGGAGATGTTCAAGATCTTGAAGATAGTTTAACGCAAATGTAACTGAGAAGATAACGCTTATCAAGCGTTGTTTTGAAATTAAGATTCTCCCTTTTGATTTTAGCCAAAAGCCCAATGTACTATCGTTACGATCCAGTGAACATAAACAGATTGCTTGGCTTGCTTTGCTCATCTCCATCGTCACGTTAATCTTCCGTTGCTCTAGTACATCGTGAAGATTGCAGCAGTAACGATGGCCACGGCTGCTCCTAACTCATCGGCTGCCATCCAGCTCTCGCCGTAAGACGCTTGCAAGCAACAACACGTTTTGCGCCAGTGTTCACATTTCTGTAACACAGCTGTGTACGATGTTATGCTTCAATCCGGACAGGTTTCGAACCTGTCATCGGCAGTTGGACCTCCCCAGCGAGCGATGGAAAGAGAACGGTTCAATTCTCCCTCCTCCCGGCCACTCTATGCTCCCCTCGAGCGACGTCTTGCGAGAAAAGCCGGTTCAATTTCTAATTTCGTTTTGCAAGTGTTGGTCGGCTGGTACCGATTAGCTTGTGATGGCTGCGCGTTTCGGTACACGCAGGAGCGCTGGATAGGCTAACAGCACGCTTGGGTTCGTGCAGCCACCACGATGGGTGCGTCAAAATTGCGGTCCCTTGCAAACCTGACGTTCCTTTCGACGAGGCAGGGATAATGCGACAAATATGCTAATGGTGCATGTGTGTAGGCATTATTTGCTCGACAAAGTGGCTGCAAACGATGGTGTTGCTGCGCGTGGTGCGAGTTACGCGTGGTAGGATCTAGTTGCATTATGAACCGCAGCACTGCACCCTTTGTTGGTAGGGGAAATTCTGAAATGCATCAAGGCTAAAGCTTCACAATTAATGACACTACCATTGTTGTAGAGTTGTTGACAGCTAGTAATACATAAACTGATGCAATGGATGAGGCATGAAAGGGAGATCCACTAATTTGAATCTTCTGTAAACAGTCATTTGAATCGAGTTCTTACTATTCATACAGAAGTCTTAAACATCATAAGATTTCGAAATTTGCTAGTCGAGTTAACAAGATTATATTAGTTTTAGATCAAGCTGAAGATGAAAACGACAATACTTTGAAGATTAATCTCTGTCGAAAAGGTATCAATTAGTTATTGATCTTAGTCATCAAACTATAATGGACTTGCATTAAAAATGATTTCCTTCTGTAATCCAGATGCTACTACTGCAACTACAGCCCTACACGACATTATGAAATCACAATACTGAGTACAAATAAATCAATAAACTAATAAATGACAACATTAGAAAACTCAATTGCGTTGAAACTCAGTTGTCTTGAAATTTGTCCTTTCGTAAATCGTTGGAGATGTAAACAGAAATAAAGAAGTTGTATAAAAGCAGCTACTTTCAAGTACTTTTTAGATAATGTAACACATAAGATTAACCTTAATTCCAACTTAATTTTAAATGTTTGTTACGAATCATGAATCGCAGTCATCATGAATCCACTCAATCCTGTTTCAAAAAAGCGTTCAATTTCCTTCCATCTTAATTGTCTAATTTCAAGCCGATTGCTCCTTGTCATCTCAAATCAATTTGCGCTCCTTTCCGTCCCTGTTCCGCTCAATTGAGCAGATCAATCAGGGAGGGCAAATTGAAAGCCAAATGAACGAGTTAGCATTTTTTTGTATATCCTGCTCCAGATGAAGTTATTTTTGGGTACACACAACCTGTTTTTTTTTGTAGTGTCACAAAGGTAAAAAAAAGGGAAAGCGATCGATCGGAAGCGATGAAAATTGGCACATGATCAGCACATTTCACAGCTGGAGCAGTGAAGTGAAGGTAAAACGATGTTTTTTTTTTGGGAAGTCATCTCCTTCCCATCTCCCGACTTCATTGCCGTCTAATCATCGGCTCCAGATCACTTTAACGATCCTGGGAAACATTTATCTACTGGCAGGAGGTCTTCTCTCCAACTTCTGTTCAACGCTTTCCGACCACCCTTTCAAACCATTGTCCATTTGTGCGGGCTTTGTTGTTGAAGCTGCTGCTGCTGCTGCTGTTGTGCTGATGACAAGCATCACCGTGGAAAAGTGAAACAGTTAGCTTCCGATAATATCCGCCGCAATAATTGGCCACGCTTAAGTAAAACGAACACCGCTCTTCGAGGGTGGAAAGGTCCGGATCGGCTTACTCAAAACGATGCGTCGCGTCTCAGCAGGAGCGAAAGCTATATCCCCGAAACAATTACAAAACGCACACTAACACTTTGTTTGGAGCTACCAGCTTCAAGTGTCCAGGATTTTTGAGACTCGTTTTGCTTGGAGTAGCGCACAGCAAACTGCAGCTTAAAGCAACATAACGATGTAGTCCGCAACTTTCTTACCTCAGCCATCCAGCCAGCTCATAAACGAAACGGTACGGATCGGGCTACACACGACAAGACGCACCGACACCCGGAACAAGCGGCCATGCCCACGGATGGCCACGGTCATGTGTGAAAGTTTGTTTTGTCTCCGGTTGTTTTTTTTTGTTTTGTTTTTTCGCGTCGCCTTTTCCTCCCGATACCGATTGTGCCGGTGTTATTATTATTATTTAATGCTCCGCTTTTGCGAACCTGTCCACCAACCCGAATTGGACGCGTTCGGTCGGAACCGTTTTCAAAGTTTGAAGAAGAATGGAGCAAAACATAAAAAAGGTGCGAGAGTGTGTGGAAAGGTGGAAAAAGTGATCGTGACGACGCAGCCCGATTTATGTGACGAAGAGTTGGCGAGTTTTCGCTTTCATCCCGGGACCCGGGCGGCGTTCATTGTTCGTTTAATTGAACTTGATTTTCAGGTTCACTTTCGTTTTCAGAGTCTTTCACTGCTGTAACGTTTTCGGGTCGGAGGGAGAGGGTTTGCCGAAGAAGATGAAGGGTGGTAAATACAAAAAAACAGTATCATCCGTTTGTGTTCCCCGGGATCCCCGGTAACCGGTCTTGTGCGGGGTCTTGCTCGGAGATGGGATATATGGGATTTTTGACCGGACCGGGCCGACACCAGTCGACAGGTTTCAATGAAAAGGAAAACATCTTGCACATGGTTTCCATATTTCGGTGCGAATTGTGCACATTTGGAAAGGTAATCTGAGGAGGGTGACTTTTTTTTATTTTCAAAGCTTAAATTTGCAATAAAGTTGCTGACTTTCTAATGGTTCAAATTAACCTAGCCAAATGTTCATATGTTGTGGGAATTCGATCGAAAGAGAGAAATAAAACGAATGCCTACATTATTACTCTTTAGCTCCTAGGGTTGATTAAGCGAATGGTTATAGGTATCAGGTACCCAATGTGTGTAAAAGCTGTCTATTGGAAAATTGTCAGATCAGTGGTTGAATATGCACACGTTGTTTGGAAGCCATCATCTCTTAGCCATCAATACAGCGCAGACTCTCCCGTTGCTTTGCGTTTTCTCCCATGACAACCAGGCAGTCAACATCCATCCCACGAAACAGGCCTAAAGCTTCTTTTGCTACAAAAACTAAACGGCTGGCATCGTTTATTGCAGCAAATTTTTGTTGGAGATCTTTTAATGGGAAACATCGACTGTCCATACCTACTCCCACGACCAGACATCTATGCTCCGACCGCTACTCTAAGCCACTGCCTAAAGTTCCTCAGCGTAGAACGAACTAAGGCTCAGGTGACCCTATAATTTCTATGTGCAGAGCATTAAACGAAGTCTATCATCTTTTCAATTTTGATTTCTATGTGCAGAGCATTTAACGAAGTCTACCAACTTTTCGATTTTGATGCGACACTAAAATCCTTTAAAGCCTGCATTTATGTCAGGACATAGCAGAATGTTCATAACCTAAGTTAAGTTTACATCTAAGAAAATTCATGGGGACTATAACTGTCCTTTGAATAAGGACCTAATAATAGTAATAATAACAATTATATCTAGCTCTTTCGCAAAAAAAAACTCCAATGGCTTATTGTCCCTCAAGTTCTATGAAATATCTCAAAATTGTGCTCTTTTATTTATGTTATCTCTTTTTATTTTTCTCATTCTTCTAAACTGTTTTTAAATTATGTTCGCTCTACTATTGTCCTCTTTTCTTCAAATTATTACTAGCTTTTAAATTATTTATAATTATTTTACCAACACTAGGTACAATGTACGGACTGGAAGACGATGGCGCGAGACCGTGAGCGGTTTCGGACACTCCTGAGGCAGGCCAAGACCGCAAAGCGGTTGTAGCGCCGGATAAGTAAGTAAGTAAGGTACAATGTTTTTGTTTTGTTCAAAATAATGATATTGGAAGACTATTTGCAATCGACCTAAAACCTGCAAAATGCTCTTATTGTGATGGAAACTAATGTTTAAGGCAAACCTGAAATGGAGAAAGGGTTCTTGGGTTTATATTTTCAAAGAAAAAATAAAAAGCAACAATAAAACATAATCATTAACAGTGAAAAAGATTATCAAATGTATCATAACTAACAACCTCTGTTAAGGATAATGGCTTCCTTATCTCCCCTCCCTTAACCGTCTATCAAATTCCACCAAACACCCTTTTCCCCTTAATAAAGATAGCATCGTGTTAATTGTCCGACAGCTCGGAATTGTAACACCTGCCAGCCGTGGACCACCAATTTCCTTCCCCCAAAACATTTAAAAAGCTAGTCAAAACAACTTCTTCCGCAGATCCGCGTTTGCTGGCGCTCGCTGTTCCGCCACACGTGCCCGTGCGCACACGTGCGTTTGGTTTTGTATTCATTAGTTTAAATAGTTTCACATTGTTCTGTCGAGCGGCAGCCCGCAACGGACATCATAAAAACGGGCGCCATGTACAACATTTCCGTACACTACGGCTGGCGCGTTTCTCGTGTGCGCGTGCGCATTCGGGTATGGTACTGTCTGCGCCGGCGGATGACTAAAACCGCCGCACCAAATAAACGCCAAACGCTATGGTAAAAATGCAGGTTAAACATTTGCGTTGGCCCTTCCGTTTCTTTTTTCCTTTTATTATTATTTTACACTTTGTTTTAATGAGGAAGCGGTGCGTTTGCACGCGTTTTCATTAATCGAGTAAGTGCGCTAGAAAGTGGACGGGTGCTCGTTTAAGTTTCTCCAGTTTGTAAAAGTGTCCCTTCAATTGGTTACTATTATTTCTCAATTTCATTTGTTCACTTAAGTTACTATTTTATTCGATAAAATTTCAAATATTAATGTAAATGTATAACATCGACAAATGTTCACTGAAAGTTAAGCTCTTTGCGTCATAAAGCTATTGCAATATTTCACACAGAAAAAAACAATATGAACCAATAAATTTCACAAAACTCCATCGGAAGTTGCACAACGTCAGCATCATGGCATGGCAGACCGGCCTTTCCAACCCTAGAAAAAAACATGCGCCCATCTTCCCAACAAAAATTGCAACCCGCCGCGGCAAACACAAAGTGAAACATCCATTGCCCCCGTCAAACGCTCCACACAAACAGTGCCGGAAAACATGCCGAAAAGAAACGAAGGCAGGGAAATTGTTTTCCACCACATGGCACATGGCCAAAACAGGAGGGGTTAGAGCAAGAGGAACGGGGTTGGTCATATCGTAGGGAAATTAAACAACCTAATCATCTCCGGTAAGGGCGTGCTAAGGCGGGGGAGGCTCATTCCACCGCAAGCCGGGCCCGAGCCTGGTTATGTCTGCCCGGTTTTCTCCGAAAGATCTTGTTTTTTTCTTCTTTCTTACGTTTTACGATGCACTGCCCTTCTCATTAGCGATGCACACGAATTTCTCCACTCGCGCACGAACACACAGACAGATGTGGAACGAAGAATGGAGATGAATGCGGCAGCCCTCTCTGGGCCGCCTCAAATAATAATTGGGAAAGCCGGCACGGAGCGCATACGCGATACAATTATTTCGTTATGTTTGAAACGTTTGCCTCGCGCTCAAGCACCCGGTGGGCGTGCGGTTTATGTTGGTTGCGGGTTGTTATGAAGGAAAAAATCTGAACATTTTTTTCATTTTTTATACTTTGCATATGGAAAAACAGATGAATTTTTCAAATACTCAGGAGCTCATATTGCTCGACAAAGTAAAAACTAAAAAAATTAATAAATAAAAAATTTTCTTCCAAATAGCACAAAAGAGCAACGACAGAACCTTAAAACCAGTATCGTCCTTGCTCATCCGAATTCGCTTTCATTTTGACCTTTAAATTACCACCTCGAGCTCCCGCAGCACACGAAGCGGACCCATCGCCGAAGATGGTCCGTTCTCCTGTCCTGTCCGCACGATCCACACGACATTGACCTTGCCGTGGTGGCTCATCGGTGGCAGGCCCAGGAAAACGGGAATCACATTTCAACCTTCCGTACCACCTTTTCGGGGACAAACACAAAACCGAACGACCAACCACCGGCTTGCGGGACGCGAGAGAAATGCAAGAGAAATGCATTCAAACTTACCGCCCGCCTGGAACACCCTTTTGCCGAGACCGAGAGCGAGCGAGAGAGAGATAAGTAAACAGTGAAGCTGCGGCAAAACCGGTTCCTCTGCCCGTACCCGATGATTATCGTTTGGACGGTCCCGTTCGGGCCGGGTGGATGACGTCGCAAAAGCATCCTCGCCGTCTCATCGTCGGCTAAACCGGTGCAATGCACCGTGCATTGCCTGCGAGTGGCCCAAAGGGAGTGGGCGATGAGGGGAAAAAGCAAACGGTACTCGACGATACCACCACCAAACACGCGGAGGGCACGCGAAAACACGCGATCGCACGAGAGAAAGGGAAAATTTCTCAACGGACCCCATCCCTACCAGAGCCGGTCGCGAGCACGATCGCGCGCATCTTCCCGCCCGTGAACTGGGCAGGCGTCATGGCTCAATGGGTAGGACGGGAAGCGGGGATGGTGCAGGAACTCCGATCCGGTATCGTAAACCGATCGATTGATCATCGTGGCCCGCGGCCGGGGAGAAAACGGGCATAAAATATGCTAATGCAGCAGCGCCAGCAGCTCGCCCGAAAACGACACGGCTAGCGGTAGTTTAACAGGCAATTAGACGCCGAATTTATGATGGAGGCCTGCTTCGCCGGTTGCCAAGAGTTTATCATAATGGTGGTGATCGAAGCTGTGTTACTTTCCTCCCCTTTATGTTGTAGTTCCGTTTTCCGGCCGGAAAGATGCAACCAGATGGTTCGATCGATTGAAGCTAGTTAGTTGAAGCCCAACAATCAAACCAAGGGAGGGGGGGAATTTTCGGGTGCCATCAACCATTCGATGCTAATCAACCATTTCATAGGTATGTTTTTGTTGATTAATTTGGATGCTGCTTGCCCGCATTGGCTTTGCAGATTGGAGTTTTAATCCGCATTAGAAAGTGTCTCGGAAAGATGTTTTTTTTTCAGATGATTTTTCAATCAAACGAGCTCTGTGAAAACATTATTGAATATACTTAACACTTTCCCAGATTTAATCCCGTCCCTCCTCTCCCTGTTACACGCGATATTTCCCTCTTGCGCGCGGGCGCGCTCAAAACAAATTACAGCCCCAATTGATCCCAATCATCCCGCCATTGCACCGCGCAGCGCTTAACACACATTAACCGGCGGGTTGCGAAGAAAAAAGCACCCGGCGCACGGGAAAACCCGCTGTGTGAACGTCGTGCCCATTTCTCAATTCACTAAATAATTACCCTCCCCAGCTTTAATGACAAACAACGGCCACACAGCAGGTTCACAACGCCTCCACCGAGAAGGAGGAGGTGCCGCTTGTTACCGTTACCGGCTAAGAATTGGGAAATTTGGGCCGTCTCTTCGCTCTGTCTGTGTGTGTGTGTGTTTGCTTTGCTAAGGATGGTGGAAATTTTTCACAAGCTTTTCATGCCCTGGCGCTATCGTTTTCATTGCTTTAAGGTTTGTTCACCGTTCACCGTTCACCAGGTATGAGCTGATTGGGCTACTGGAGTTTAGCGCTGGAGCGCTAGTTGTAAGGTGGTGCACGCGCACGTGCAAATTCTCACGCACTGTGAGGGGTTGGGAGCGAAGGGGTTTGGGAAGAGAAACGGCCGCACGCAGCTGATGGGAACAGGTGGAATGGGTGCAGTGCAATAGATAATATTGAGAAAAATTGATTATGAAATAGATTTCAAGATGTAAATGTGTTAAATTTTTACCCCGAGTAGTTCGGTACCACTGTACGTCCCACTACGTGGACTAGAAGAGATGAGTAGTGTTGTTTACCTGAAAATAAATAAATAAAAAAACATATTATAAACATTGTTTATACGAAGGTTGAGAGAATTCAAGTAAAATAAGACTCAACGGTTTCTTATAGAAATTAAGGTTTCTATTGGAAAAACAAATATTACATTCACTCATCGCAACTCGTGCCGAAATGCCGAAGCAAAGGTCGGGTCGAAATTGAAAATTTTCCAATGAAATAAATCAAAACCAAGTTTTACTTAAAAACTTGTCTTGTCTACATAACATTCAATCAATATGCTAAATTGATGATGGGCAATTTGATCAGATTTGGTGGTAAAATTAAAACTTTTTTAAGTTCCTCTATGTTACAGTGAAAAGATTTAGAAGGTAACACTGTGTTGATTTATGGTCGTTAAATGAATAGAAAGTTAAGCTTCGCAGTCTCTGACATGCAAAATATTTGTAATATATTAAAATGTTTACAAATGTTACTTCTCCCATACAAAAGATGTCAAATAAAGAAAGTAGCCCAATCCATCTACTATCACCCCAACTCAACCCTTCTGCCATGAAGACCATTTAAAAACCATGTAAACGAATTCAACAACTCAAACTTTTACGGAAAACATCCCCCGTTTGCGACGCGTTTTGTCTCCCCATGGTCGTAAAACCTAACGCAGCTCTTGGTCGCACGTCGCTTAACCTCGGCAGCGGGCATGTGTGTGTGTTCAAAACAACCACCACTGCATCGAGATGTCGTAAAACTTTGCTCGTTTTACACCGTTAAATCCATGTACCCGATGTGTAACACTTTACGACTTGTATCACGCTACTACTACTTCTACTACCCAGGCTACACGGTGCACGACAAACAAACGGCCAGCAACCTAAACAACAACTCGAACCACACGGAATGTGTCGCAACAAACACGGAATTGTGCGTTGGTTCAATCACATGCCGAACTTACCTACACGATCGAATGCAGGCTGGCAAGATTTGGTAGGATAGGAACCGATCGGTTGATAAATCTGTTGCTCAACCCGGTATCCTTCAATGTTTATTTGTTCTCTTCGCAATTTTGGAACGGTTTTTGTTGGCAAATTTGCCCGCAAAAGCTTATTAAGTGGACTTAAATTGATGTGTTCGCCCCATGATCAGTCGACACCCTGCAGTGCTGCTTCGAGGGTTTTTTTTTTTGGTGGAATGGTCATGTTTTTTGGCCGAGCAAATTATAACACCGTCACATTAGAGGCTCTTCAACACCTCGGCGTTGAACAGCAATTTACGGATTCTACCCCAATAGGTAGGTTGCCGCATCAAACTCTTCCCAAGACACCGGAGACCTAATCATCCGGTCCGTCTTCGGCTGTGGGTTTATCAGTCTTTTTTGTGATCTACAAATTAATTTTTGCAAATCCCGCCATTCGCATATGCTTTGTGGTCGTCCAGTGACTAACCAACCCAAACGATAAGCTTGTAAGGTCGAGCCGAATCTGGAGCTTTTGCTGTGCTCCGAGACAGCCGGGACAGTTCCGTTCGTACGCGGAGGTCTTTTGACGGCACAGCCCCAACTCAGCCCTGGGCAGCCCGGGGGGAAAGGGGCTGATTCGCTTTGCTTTGCCCCTTACATGGTAGTTTCAACTTTCATTTTTCTGGCTCTCTACCGGTTAAGGTTTTTTTTTTCTTTCTTCTCTTTATCCAGCTGGCCCATGTGTGGTTTGTTTGAGCGTGATTATCGTTCGAGCAGCCTTCGGTTTTCGGATAGCATGGTGGTGGTGGAGCATGGGTGTGTTTGTGCTGTGAGTTGATTTCTGCCAAGGTCAGCCACAAAATCGGCCACACGGGAAAGGAGCCACCAAATCGAGAGCAACTACCGTCTGGCAGGCAAGTGGCCGACGCTGCATTGGGATGGGGGGTAAACGACAAGCGTAACAAATTCAATCATACACAGAAGGGAAGTGATTTTTCATGGCAAATGACTTTGCTTGCTTCCGTTCCGTGTGCTGATGACAATCAGATGTTTGAAAGGGAGTTCTGCACACTTCAGTGCAGCAATTAATCAAGCTTACGGGGCGGACATTATCGCTTGTAGATAATAATTAATTGATGCACTTTTAATCGATTTGTGGTTGTTTCGGTACACGTTATAAACATGAACTCTTTGCACATGCTTTGTGAATAAATCTGTTATGAACCGGTTTATGGAACGATTTTAAAATCAATTATTTCACAATGTGTCACACAGAAATATCTATAATTATTATCTTGTCTTATCTTTTACTGTATTTATGATGATTTTCTTATGTTTATTAGATTCCAATTTGATTGGATTCCTTTGAGTTGTATGCAAATTTCCTGTTTGTACGCCTTTTTTTTGTTGATTTTGAGCAAAAAGGCTCCAATAACTTCCATTACATTTTCAAATTCTTCACGAGCTTTTAAACCTTTTCTTCCTTTTGTACCGCTTGTTGCCATTGTTTTTGTTTTTTTTTTGTTTTTTTTACTATATTTTAACGGTTTTTAATACTTTTCATTTCTTTCTCATTTATGTTTACTTCTTGTTCATTTGCACGTTGTATCACCCCTTTTTATGTACATTTGGTTTATTTCTTATTCTTTTATTCAGCCAGGCTCCCCTTATTGTCATTTATAAAAGAAGTAATTGATTAAATAAAAATACAATTATGATTTTTGTAAATTGTTTGTTCATAATAATCATGCGTATATAAATGACCCTTGTTTTGATTTCCTATTATTTATAATACATTAAGTTTGTTTCCTCAGACTCTGCTTACTCTCTTATTGAATGCCATTCTGTTGTGTTTAGCATTATCCATACTCAACTTGTCAACGCATAAGTAAACATAAGTATGGTCTATTACAGGCCACCACTTTTTTCATTCATCGATGACTTCGCTGACGATGTTTGTCTGCAAACAATTTACCTTCGTTCAACCGGTTTCCAACGCATTGTGATGCTTCAAACTGATTTCTACTACTGTTTCCATTGTGTTTGTGTGGTGAAGAGCCGTTTGGCAGATGAAACAAACGCTACCAGCCAAAATTACCAATCCACTCCATTACAGACAGCAAAATGATGATAATTGTGTTAAGCGTTACTACTAGCTGCTGAATACTCGAACGAACTCGTAATGCGAGTTTGTTTGGAGGTTGCGCATCCTTTAACCTCTCCCTCAAATTACTGCACGCAAAATGTGTGAAAGACATAACATTTTAGGATTCTCTCCACCCGTTTGTAAACCATTGCACACAGTGGCAAACCACTCTGTCCGCGTGGTGAGGTGAAAATTAATATCAATTTAATACCTCTTCACCGTGCCAGATTGGCAGGCCGAAAGCATTCGGCCCTCTTAGCAACATCTTCCAAAGATGCGTTATTTTTTTCTTTCTATTTGCGATACGTTATGAGATAATTATGGTACTTATGTGCGTGGCAAACAGACACCCCCCTCTCCCCCCGTTTTGGTTTGTTAACTCGAAGCATCCTCATGCTCATTTCGTTCAGCTTTCCTTTTGTGTTTGTGCGCCTCCCCCCAGCAATCGATCGATTGTACCGGTCGATCGTTTTGTGCGGTTTAATTTCAAGCTGCATATGATTTGCCGAAATAAACGGGGAAGTGAGTGATGTTTGCTGATCGTCGATTTTTATTTTTTCATTTCCACACATTAACAAACATTTCAGGGGGAGGGAGGAACGGAACCGACTGTTACGCTAATTGTAGGCGTGTGAGGTAATGTGGTTGGGTGGACGCGTGTTTCCGGAAACAATGCCACACCGCTGCCACAGGAAGGCGGATGAACATGTCGGCCCTAATCGATCGCTCACCGCTGTGCAGACGGTATAAGCGTGTGCCACATTTAAATTGATCGTTAGACCACTTCGCAAGCCATGGCTAATGCGGGGCCGCAACCCTTCGTACGGGGTTCAATAGTTATTCTTTCCCAATTTTGCCTCCGTTATGCAACCGAAGCAGGTCGCCCATATCACACAGCACAGCACACCAAAAGAAAGTAAAAACAAACACCACATCGTTCGCTTACAGGTTGCACACAGGTGTACCCCCGGTACGGTACCAGGTGGGTGGTGGCTTGGCATTGCCAACAATGGGACACAATGCAACATGCGAGCGAAAACATGCCGCCCTCTCGTCACGACTCGGTGGAGAAAGTTATTGGTAACGTTACTGGGTGGGGCCAGCCCAGGGCGCACATTAAAATGGTGCAGCTAACGAAGGCGCGCGCGTGTCCCCGCGCCTGGTGACATTGCTCGGTTCGGTTCGGCATGGTCGAGATTGGCAGCTTTGATGAACTTCGAGGAAGAGGGAGTAAAGACAGTGTGAGGCAACCCCGCAACCACAGCACGCGACTTACGGAAGGGCAGTGTCGTTACAGTTCGCCAAGTGATTTCTATTTAGTCGCTCGGGCTCGGCCGTGTGACGTAATGCTCCGTTCCGTCAACACTGATTGCGCACCATTGGTTGACCATTGTCGTCAGCGTTATGTTTCAATCGACCCCATTTTTTCCCTCCCAAAAACCTAATTGATTGATCATTTGGTACAAATCGCGGCGCGATACTGTTTTGTCGCGTTGCGTTTCGTTGATCGCCACACCGAAATTAGGCGCGGGAAAATTTGGTCAGTGCTGATGGAGCGATTTCTTGGTGCAGGTGGTGTTAAACAACACTTTTTATTGTTTAGCAATTAGCAAATTATAGCGTAAGACGCTAACAAGCTGCAAGCGCTTGACAAAAGGCAAAAATGTTGCATTCGCTTTATTATATCTTTATTGCAAAGGCAACAGTAGTCATCAATGTTTGACTTAGAATGTGTTGATTTTGTAGTGATCAAACTAGACATTTAATGCATCAAATTCACTATTTACTAAGGTTTCTTTATTGTGAACCAAATTAATGATATTAGAACAAATTGCAGTCAAATTGATCGTTTGTTTCATTTGGTCAAACTTTACAGTGTGTAAAATAATAATATAACAATTATCATCACTAAGATTAGCTCATTGCGAGCAATTCAAATAGAATTCTAGTACGAAAAGGTTCTATTTTACATTATATTTTCCATGCTAAAGACTGTGCCTTTTCTACTACATCAGCACATCAATTGCTTATTGTAATTGGAATTTAGAAAGCATTGCAAACTCTTATTTAGCTGTATAAATTCAATTCTTACTGGAAAAAATCCCATTCTCCCATTGCCTCCAATGTCTTGTTAATTTCATTATATGACACACAAAAGACAAGAAAAAAACGTACCATTGAATAAAAAGACAGAACGAATTCAGCGCAATAAAATGCCACAAAATTGGTCACGCCATTGAACATCCACCTTTGTCAACTTGCCGACCCTTTTCGCGATTCTATTTGCACAAAGAAAATGGCCATACAGCAACGCGTTCAAACCCCGCAAGTGCGCTAGTAAAGGGACATTAGTTCACCATCAAATAGCTTCGGGCTTCTAATTCACTACACTAAACACGGGTAGCTTCAACCGCATCATTAGATACAGTACGAGGACGACGTTGGGATTTTTTGTATGTGTCTAAAGAATAAAGGTGCATACACGCTGCAGCTATAGCTGCAGCCAGGTGTTTCCTGGTTTGCCCCTGCCGCCCCTAAGCTGACCACAACCAGGCAAACCATTCGCTTGCCAAAGGAAACGTTCTCTACGGCTAAACACCGGTAGCATAAAGCCCAAGGTGGGTAAAGGAAGGTGGCCAACAAAGCCCGTTGAGTTTGAAAATGTGTCGTTTACCCCCCATTTGTCAGTACAAAATTCAATGCAATAGAAGAATTTGCAATGGAGGTTTTTATTCGCTTCTTTCGCTAGGTGAGCTTTCGTGCAAAAAAGACCTATTTCACCGCAATCTTTTTTTTTTCCAGTGGGTGAAACGGAAGGTTTTATTTCCCTCTATCTCTTTTTGCACTGTGTTTCATTTCGTATTTGCGGTTTCTGGTGATACAATTTAGGTTTGTGTGTGTGTGTGTGTCCGTACTTTTGCTACTTCTGTTTGCTTGTCATTCTGGTTAAAATCAACGGGTAGCACGGCTACACGGGCGCTTGTAAAAGAATAAGACATTGCTTTTTTATGCTTTTTTCGTTTGCTGCTGCCGCCTCTTTTGTTTGCCAAACACGGTCGCTGCTTTGATCGGCTGTGGGAGGAAAAATGTACACACAAGACAGTTTTCCTGTTTGCTTTCTTCACTCAACAAACACACACACACACACACATATACAATCACATACAGAAACTCTCCATATGGCTGCAGGTGCATACATGCATTTCCATACACCGCCGCGATCCGTTGTTGGTGGAAAGGGAATTAATGTTTCTGTTTTTTGCACTTTTCTTCCTGTCTTAGCACCCAACCTCCTCCTCAAATGAACGATACAAGTGATGCAAAACTCGAAGAAGCAGAAAAAAAACAGCATACATAAGCTCATAGACTGGTACTGGTGGCACCTTGCGCCGCAACTCGCCAAAGCGATGCCGACGTAGTTTTTCCTCTCAGTTTTGTTAAAAACAAGAAACTGCGTTGTCTTGCGGTGGCGAAGATAGAGGAGGCAAACAACAGGTCCTTCCCTCCCTTTTCAGCTTATACTACATTGTCCTCAGCTTGTAGGTAGAAGTGTGTAGAGAGTGGAAAACTCTGCACGGGCGACGGGCGAGCGCTCTATTTCAAACACAATCGATCACATGCGAGCTGCTGCACAGTACGAGAGAAAAACGTTTCGTTCTGTAAGCAAACGCCCACACGCCGTCGCCGCCGCCTCGACAAAAGGGAGGAAAGGGAAATTAAGCAAACCTCCCCAACCGCTGGGTGTTCCCAAATACTTGTCTATCGCACCCACCACCACCACCATCGTCACCCGGAAATCGATCGAAGGGAAGTGAACCCCAGAAGGTGACTTTCGATTTTCCCTCTTCCCGTTCGATCGATCGGCGATTGCACACACCGTGTGATTATGTTACTTCGGTGGGTGGCTGTCTGTTGAGCTTGAGTTTCTTTGCTGTTGTGTGTGTTTTTATCGCACATGAACCTACTTTTAACGTCACCTTCTCGAACTAGCGACAAACGGCAAACGGGATTGAGTCATATGGGACATTAAATGTGTTCCAAATAAATTGGACCATACCAACACACATATACACGCTGGGGGTACACGGGGTTGATATAGCGCGGTTTGCCTGCCTGTCGTAGGGGTGGGATGGTTTTTGGTGTGTGATTTGATGCTCCACCTACGTGAGCGCTTTGCGCAAACGAATGTGGTACACGCAATAGCGCATTCCTTTGGGCCTTTCGTACGCGGAACGGTTTGAAACGCTGAGCTTTGGTGGAAGCAGAGGTTTCTTTTACAATGCATTTAGGTTCATTGAGATTTTACTTGTTATTTTACACTCAAAAGAAAGCGATCGTAAAGGTTGATTTGAAATATAACTATTAAGTCGATGTCAATAAGCAAAAATACACCATTCATAATGAATCTTGGGTTTCATTCTTCAGATTGCGTCATAATGTTAACAGTTGTTGTAACGCTACCACAACCACGCGACCTCGTCCAAGTCCATTGCCTCGTTACGGTTATGGTCCAACCGTCTAACCACCGCAATTGGACTACTCGTGCATACCATATCGTGCAGATTTCCTACCAAAACCACAACATACAACATTCTGTTTCACGCGTCACCGTTGCTATCGTCGCTGCAAAAACAGCGTTTTTGCTAAAAATAATTCCTCCCCCTCATACCCACACGTTGGAGGGCTTTTGCTGACCGATTCTGTCCAGTCCAAGTGGGCTCACTCAAGGACGTACTACGGTTGGTAATGGTGACGCGCCATCGAACAACGTTCGGCCCAAATTCGGAAGCCAAACAAGCCGTCCTCGTGTGCACCACGATGGCTGAAGTGTGCCCGCTAGAACACAAGTCTTGCATTTTAATGTAAAACGCGGAGACACGCGGCACTGCACTTGGTTGCATGCTGCAAGTGAAGTGGATTCAATTGCAGGCGCAGAGTGTGCATTTCGGTGTTCGTTTCGATTCGTGTGGAATGTAGTCCAGCATCATTGCGACGGAAAGGTGCAAAGAGGCATGCAGTTCATGGCTTTGGAGCTACTGGCCACATTTTTAACCCACATTAAATGACTGTACTGGTGGAATTTAAGTGAAGATCACATTATAAAGAAAATACTTAATACAATTAACACACGAAAATTAGTAAAATAATAAATTTTTACTCTTGCTGCGAATATCATCCTCCTTATTCATGCGTCTTTAATTTGATTGTTTTATTACACTTTCAAGTGTTCTTCGTTGCTTAACACGCCGTCCTTCTGATGCGATCTTCTTCAGCCACTTGCTTGCGACTGTATTTTCCCCTTCTGTTTTCACTTGTCCCATCGACCCCGCAGGCAAAGCGCATCAATATTCGCGTTAATAACTGTCCACAAATATGTATGCTGCGTCAACACACGAGAGCGATGCTCGAAGTTCAAGTTCAGCCATAATCGTGAGTGTTGACAGTGTCGGAAAAAAACCGAAAGCAAAAAGGAAGTATATGTCAACGAGAAGTGAAAGGATACGGTGGATTCTTTTGATTTTCGTTTTTTTTTAAATTAATCTCAGTAAGGTTAAAGATAAGTGTTTGTCTTTACAAACAGGCATCTTCAACATCGTGGCAGGTTGGTTTTATTTTTATCGATAAAGTAGTGATTTAAAAAATTATTTAATTTTGTTGGCATCGGTTTTTGGTTGAAACAAAAATATGCCCGATTTGTTATTGAGTTGATATACATTTACGTTTTTTTGCTGTGACCTTAAAGGTTAACGTTCAAGAAACTGTAAAAAAGTTCTTGTGACTTACAGGGTTTTCCAGGAGTTATCATTGCTGTGGGACACTTTCTTGATTCCTTCTTACGTGAAATGAACTTAATGTAATGGGAATTGGACTCTACAGCACCCTTGTTGGACAAATCCAGTAGGAATTTCCAATAGGAGCTGTCCAAAAAGGGTGCCGTAGAGTCCAATTTCCATCAAATGAAGTTCACTTCCCATAAGAAAAATTCAAGGAAGTGTCCCACAACTATGAGAACCCCTGGAAAACCCTGTAATAACCACTTTGTGGCATTGAAGTATCATTCAAACACCTTCAATGTATTGGAATTTAATGCTCAAGTCAATTTAATGCCAGTTGCATCATCTCTTCGGCATTAAATAGTAAATTCTTGAACAATCCTTTTGGATTCCAGTAGAGAACATTTTACTGAATCCTACTGGTTTATTCTTATTTTCTAGCCCTTTTTATCATGTCCTCAACGTACCTTGATTAAGCAGCAAAATACAGCTGACGATCCAGAGCATTCCAAATTTGAACTCCATCGTGGATTTTGTGTTGTGAGTGTGTTCGGTTTTTAAGGGGGTATAAAGTTGTGAAACAACACGGGTACTAGCTAAAGCACGCAGACGCTACAACACTCTACGCTCCTATCGGTCGAGCCATAGAAAGAAGCACACCAGCACGCACGAAGCAAAGCTCTTTTTCTGTCGTTCAGAAAAAGCCCTTTTATTTTCCGTTATCGTTAGCAGAAACGGGTTGGGGCGCTGCGCTTGTTTCACCGGAGTTTCAGCAAATACACACACACACACACACAGACACAAACACACAGACACGTGGCCGCTTTCTGTTCGATCACTTTCGAACGGACGGCAGAGATATTTTTCTGCAAATATTCGACACAATTTCGCTTCAGGTGCACAGTCTGCACACACACAAACTCCCGCGTCAGGCACAATCTGCACACAAAAGCACACACAAGTACACACACTCACACACACGCTAGCAACTAAATGAAAATTCCTTGCATCCAGCAGCGAACGCAATAGAAGGAATCGTTTGAAATTCGTTTCCTACGCACAGACACACTTGTAGATCTTTTTCCGCGCTTTGCCTTGTTGTGTGCTCTCCTGCCGTTTTCTTTCTTACGATCGCGTTGCAAACTGGAGCACTAATGGCTGATCGGGCTGGGATCGAGTCAGGCTGTCACTTGTCGAATCGTAGGGACAATCTTAACGCGCAGGACTATGCTTGAATCGACAGGCGACGAAATACGGGCTGCCGTGTCTCGGCCGGTGTTTCCACAGTTTTCCTTTTTGGGGGTGTTTTTCTCCCCACCCTGTTTTCGTTAAACTCCCACAGGCGCACTTTTCCGAGCGCGGGGACAGCAGCAAAGTGTTTTTTTCCTCTCGAAAATCGACACGAAACCACCACGGCCTCCTTTCTCCTATTTCGGTGGACGGTTGCGCCGTTTGCTGTTGCGCTTCTGCGCACTGTTTGCTGCCTGGAACGCCACGCCACAGCGGGAAATAACCAGCTAAAGGAAAAAAGACGAGACCCCGTTCGCAAGACACGCCGGCTCCAGTGCTTCTCTGGCGAGCACTTCTCTTAAACTAATTTCATTATTGGCAGTAAATTTGCCGCCTCGCTAGCCTGGTTGCGCGGCGGCCACCGTGAGTGCCCGCCACGGTCGGAGTCTGTGAGTGGCAGGCACGAAAGATCACGAGCACGATCCGAAAGCTTACCAGGTGCGCTAAAGCGTCTTACAAGAAGCGGCAGTAGTGTACGCTCATGTTCACTGGTAGTGTGCACGATCGCCCGTGCAGATGAGTTCCAACGCCTGCTAGAGAGTGGGGAGATCCGTGCCGTGGTGAGTTTGGCTCGTTGAACACTCACCCGAAAGCTCGGCGCAGCCACAAATCCCTTCCGCGCGCTGTATACGCTGTGCTGTGAAGGTCGTGCTGTGGTGAAAAAGAAAGCTCCGTCTTCCCCTTCTAGGGCCACTACACCACCCCGGTTGGTTGGGTGGGGGGAGGTAACGAACACGACGAGTATGCCGGCTCCCCACCCCTCAAGTACGGGGACGATGCGGTGCGGCAGGGCAAAGCAAACTAGAGCACGATCGCGTTTCGTGTTTTCGCTTTCAATTGTACGGGCTGGCGAGCTTTTTCGCGGCGTACCGATAGCGTGTTATGCAGCAGCCGTAGCGGGAGGCACGCTGCTGGTGAAAACCGATTACTACGGTCCGTCTGTGTCCGTCCTTGCCTTGAAACTGGGGGGCCGAACTGGGGAAGTGAACTGTTTTTTACTTCTTCTTGCTCTCTTTCGTTGTTCGCAAGTCTGTGTGTTTAAATCGTAACACTTACCACCGAACGAAAGGGAAAAATTGGAACGGAATGAGTATTAAGGGTGCATTTTATGGGGGCGAGGGTGGTCATCGGTGGCAAGTTGAGAAAAAGTGAAAAATTTGTCACCACCGCGGTACCGTCCGGGTTCCGCGATTGCGCAATGCGCACGATGGGTCACTTTGAATGTGGTGCGCGATTGCTTTCGATCGTTTGCTTTTATGCACGATTTATTTAAATGCATTTTTCGGTGATAACTTTTTGCTGCTGACCGTTCTATAGAAAAAAAAGATATTCGAAAATCTTTTAATTTGCAGTATAAAAACTAATGTCCCAGGAAACATTTCAAATTAGCACAAAAGTTATACTTGATCCTTTATTATAGGAGCTCATATCATGGAAGTTTAATAGATCAGCCAAAACTGAAATCTTCAATGTTGTCATAACAAAAAAATTAGTAAAGATGTAATTTTAAAAAGTAAAGGAACTTCATTTAAAAACACATATTATTTATTATTCATTTGTTAACTATGTCCAAAAGCATGGATAAGCTCTGAATTCATACATTTTATCCCATCAGTTTAAATTTCAAATGAGAATAACCTTCGAATAGGAAGCATTGAAGGACATGATTTATTATGTTCTTATTATGTTTTATTACTATATCATTTTATTATTTTTTACAAATATTAAATTAGAATAAATTATCTTCCTTTAGTTTTTAACTCTCGTACAATAATAAAAATTGCAATGTTGTATTTTTGGCACAAATACAGGAATAATGATCTCGTTTTAACAATATAAACTGAGTAATAATAAGATTTTTTTTCAGTTTTTGGTGTTTGCTTTTTATTACTATGCTAGCTATTTAGACATAAATATCAATATAATGCTGAATTGCGGCGAATTTGACGATTACGGTTGCAAAAACTTAAATTCAGTTTTAACCTAATTTTTATAATTCATTTATAGAATTGAATTTAGGACAAAGCTTTAGTTTTCAGTCCTTTGATGATTTCGTGAAATATTTTGAAGCATCTAACTATTCATTCAGATTAATTCAGATTCAGATAAATTTGCCTAGGATTTGTTACATCGGCAATTTGTACAGCAATTCATAAGATTCTTTCTTCTTCCAAGTAGCATGATAGTAATTAATCCGAATCAAAATGTTTGCTTTTCATTTGTTATGCTGTTCTCATGCAATATTGAATACTAGAAGGTATTGTTCAGAAGTAGTTGACAAAGGTGCTTTTATGACTCGATCCTTATAGGATATTTTTGTTAAATTCTTAAACATATTAATCATACGGAAATTATTTTCATTTTCGCATCGAAGCATTGTTCGTATTTAAATGATGTATTATACCTTTTATTGCCCCGTATTACAACCATTCCAGACTTATTACAGGGAAATAAAAAGGCATTAAGCTTGCCAATGAACTTAAGCTTCGTCATATCGCGATTGTACAGCGAACAATACGATTCTGATAGAGATAATTACTTCTCCGAACGAAATCTTGCCAGCACAGAATAACTCCTTTAGTGTTTTCTTCAGCATACGCTTACTTTCTGTGCGTATCTTGTTTATTCTCCTTATCGCGTCATATATTATACGAGCTCTGTCTTTTATTTCTTACAATTTCTTTGTAACTCCTTCCTCACCAATCAAATTCACTCGCCAACAGAGACCGCTCGTCCAAACCCAAGCCCTACGCTGAATAGCGGGTACTTAATGTCAGACATTTATTGCCGCAGCTTTAACCAGCGTGTCATGCGGGTATCTTTCTCCTTTCCCGGCGGCGTGGCTGCGACACGCGCTTAACAGACGCAACCCACCCCATCATCATCATCATCATGATCTTCAGTATCATCAGCAACGGCAGCAGCAGCAGCTACGACAACATTGACCTTAAACTTTGCCAAGCCGGACACCGAAAGGTGATTCCGTGACGCACTCTTCCTTACTGGAAAAAGAAAAGAAAAGGCGAGTACCATTTCGTGCCGTTTTGCCTTTGGGCGGGCGGCAGATAAGGGAGCGGTCAAGCGAATGCCGAACCGAGAGGATGGATGGTATTTATTACATTTATTGTTTCAACGCGACGCAT
This sequence comes from Anopheles arabiensis, assembly GCF_016920715.1. NCBI lineage: Eukaryota > Metazoa > Arthropoda > Insecta > Diptera > Culicidae > Anopheles > Anopheles arabiensis. Next base: position 11,537,502 of record NC_053518.1, read on the forward strand.
GTAGTGCGTGCGCGTCCTTCACGGGCGGAAATTCGTCCACCTTCAGCGCACCGTCCGGCCGTCCGTCCGTCGGCCAGGGACTTTTCGATGAACTTTAGCTACCGTGTGTGTGTGTGTCCTGTGGATGCAAAACCGGCCCAGCCGAACGCAACCAGCACACCACTAGGCGACCTTCCGCCAGTCAAAGTCGTACCAAAAGGGATAAAACCATTTACCGAGTACACGGTGCGCTCGGAAGCGATCCCCGTATGCTGTATTTGGGTATGTCCACCTTTTGTCGTCAACCTATTTCGTTGCTGTGTTCGCAATTTAAAATGGTTCAAACCGGGGCCGGATCCGGTAATTGACGGTAATCGATTGTAACATAAAAGCAGCGATTGTCCTTTTTGCATGCACCGTGGTATCTTCGGGGTTTGGTACGGTGTTGCCCAGTCGAAGGACGAATCGCGCAAAGAGCACACTCTGGGTGTGATTATTAGTGAGCGGTGGATTGATAATTTCCCCGATACAGTTTGCTGTGGCTGAAGGGCGGCCCATTGCTGTGGTGCCGCCCAATTACGGTGCCGAGTAAAACATTAAGGTGCGCGAAGGCTTATCTAATTTGCGCCTTAATGGGTTTGTTATTTGTCCGTTATTTTCAGCACCGGGTTGTTTCAGGTGCTTGCAGCTGTTAATTAGAGTAAAATTTAATCACAATAATCAGATCTCAGTTTTTTTAATTGTTGATTCTCTTTACCCCGATAGGAACACTTTGTAAATCACTGGGAGTGGTTATTTTTTGTAAATAAGCCTCAATAATTGATAAATCATTCTAAAAAACCAATATAGTTGTTTTGATAGAAATTTGCACCATGTACTTAGATTAAAAAAAATACCAACGTTTCTTTTACAATTTAATAGAAGCAACTAACCCGTATAAAACACCATAACTTGATATTTTTCAAAACAAAGTTATCAATTTAATCAAGTTTGGTCAATTATACCAAATTTTTAACAAAAGACTTGAATGCTGGTTAAAGAAAGTAAAGCGACGAACCCCAAAAATAACTTGTCAAATGCATATTTTTGTTACATTTTGTTCAAAACCAATATAAATTGTATTTTTCATACCTTTTTATATTGATTTTAAGCAAAATGTACTAAAAATATGCCTTCAACAAGTTATTTTTTGGGGTTCGTTGCTTTAGCTTCCTTCACCTGCATTTAAGTCTTTTTATAGTAATCTGGTATCATTGACCAAACTAGACTAAATTGTTAACTTTGTTCTTGAAAATATCGAATTTTGATAATTTTATTTTTTTGGCTTTTCTTAAACTGCAAAAAATATGTCCTACTTCGAATAACAATATGCATTAATGGCACAACGCTCTAAAAATGCTACATTTTACACCAATGATCAATCATACTCAATGTTCTGAATCTAGAGAATCAACAGAAACGAAAGGCAAATGGCAACCCCAAACTATGAATAGCTGATCAAATTGGCATTACTTTACGAACACCAGCCAAAACTGGAAGAACTTGACGAGCTATCTGATAAATGAGTTGTCATAAATTCAATTATACCCCATTTCAAATCGTGATTTGCCGCCAACGGCACCACCCCAAACAACAACAGAACAGAACAACAATAATTCAATCACCTTACCATTCGAACCTTCACCATCTGCGGGGGGCACTCGATACCTACCCGAATAAACACCTATTCACGGTAAATCCACTCGACACATTCTTGTGCTCCAGATTCCACCCCGGCTCAATGTGCTTTTGACCAAGGCGTGTGTCTCTTTTTTTTCGGACAAGAATTGCATTCCAACCGGCTCATAAGGTCCACCATGTGCGCGGCTGTTTGAACGAATGGTGCGGCACCAATTTATCATTGCACTCTCCCTCGCGCGATCGTAACGCCACGGACAATCACCATTACCATTTCACGGACAACCCTACCCCGAAACCGAGCGGATACTGGCGGTCTTTATCGAGGACAAATCCGAAAATCGATCAACACCCGATGTGAAGCCGTGAGGAATAAAATTTGATGTTGCAGACAAATTGGGCAATAATTCCCCAGACCGGCCCGGCCCCCCCAGTGAAGCGAGTCTCACATTCTTGCCGGCGCTGCACAGGAAGGGACTTGGAGGGGAAGGGCTACCCTCCAGTCTGTGTCTGTGGCCAGCGGTTGCTCCACATTGCTCGCGCTACTTTCTAGCGGTGGCCACCGTGTGGAAGAAAATTAAATGTGCCATAATTTAATTTGATTGGCTTGGGCGACTGTTTATTACCACCGATGGTGGTGTGCGAGCTTCTAGAACGAACGGATGTTGCATTATGGGCAAAGGTACGGTGCTTTACAATAGAAGGCTTCCAGCTGAGAATTTAAGCAGTAACAAGTCTATACTACAGTGGTCTATTTTGCAGTGATAAAATCTTTATGTTGTAAATCAAAGTATATGCGACTATGGTTAGGAATTATAACAAATATATTGGCCAACGGGAGATCATTAGGAAAGGATACCCTTATCGGTAATATTTGAAACGTTCTTTCGAGATCATACGCAGTATATAGTTTTATAAAACATAAAAAATGGATAAGTTTTCCTATTTTTTACATAAAATTTGCTATTAAGTTTCCTGTTTTGTATGCTCATGTATGCTACTGGTGTAAAGTTTCTATTCCATTCTTTATTCAGTTTCTTGTATAAAGTTTATGTAAGTTAAAGTTTTATTTTGTTGTAAATAAATGTATCGTTACAGTGTAAGGTTAAACAATGCAAGATATAAACCAATACACCAAAAATCTTCGTTTCGGTCCATTTTAGTCCAGATCCATTTAAGAATCTTACTGTACAGTTCGTTTCCAATGGTGATAAATGAAGTTGCTCAAACACGTCTTCAGTCAATTTTGATGTACAAATCGTCCGCAAAGCGTCAACAGCGCGCACCTCAAATGTACCGTTTGCCTAAATTGTGACAAAGATTGGCCAGGTTGTAAACACACTCCAATCAAACAAGACCAACGGTACACCCAAACGAACCAGCACCCGTTTAGCACCGCGAACTCGACGAGCGAAACGATCATCTTCATCATCCTAAAAAAACAGGTGAAAAGGCAACAAAACAACTGTGAGAACTAGCCGATTTTAAATTTCCAACCCAATGGTTTTTTATTTGCTGTTTCCATTTCGGTTTCTTTGTTTTAAATTCGATGGGTCCCATAGCGAAGGAAATTATCTCCAACCGGGCTACCGGGCTGCTGTTACCGCTACGGTACTTCTGTGGTGTGCTTCTTTTTCTGCACCATCTGGAATATAAATCACACCATCCACTTTCCGGGACGCGAACAGCGTCTTTGGGCGGCTGCAGTTAAAAGACAGTTCGCTCAAGATCATCCATCTTGCCTTCCACCGAGCACCTCCGAACGACGGGTGTGTTGATGGATTTGGTAATTTGTCTTTAATAGATAAAAACGAGCTGCTGCTGCAATGACGAAAGGCAGGCGGATTAATGGCAGAGACAGATTCGTCACCCCAGTTTTCCACACAGACACAGTGGCTTACAATTTTCCATTTCCATCTCCACTGGCCACTGGCTTTCGACGAGCAGCGCGTCTGCACCCGACGTGCAGCAATGAAAATTCAATTGTAACTGTAGCTGAATAGTGAAATAAAAATTAGGAGCACATTTCTTAACGCCAACGATCATCTTCTGCCCATTTTATGTTTATTTTTTTGCAAGCGTATTAATTGAATGCGGCCAACCGCTTGAACGCTGAAGCTCGATGCGTATCATTTGCTCTTTAGCAAACCGTCCCCACCCTAGCAGATGATTGCAAATTGCACAAACAAAAAGCCGTGGCTAAATATTTTGTGCAAGAGGGCAGATGAAAACGAACCCAAAGCAGACGCTTTTGAAGCAACTGTACGATTTGAAATGCGTTATGTTGTGTGAGAAAATAATAAAATCAGCCAGTAAAGCAAATTGCAGTCTCGCGATCACTTTGCTAAATGATCATTCCCTTCCCGGCTAATTGATGTTGGCATATTAATTTACCAAACACGATAGGATAAGCTATCCATCTCACATCGTAAAGGTCACACCCAGGAAGCGGGATGACATTCTTCGTGTGCTCCTTTATCCACACAGGACTCCGAGCGTCCAGGTGTTCATTTACTATCCCGAAAATGCCTCAACATCATCAAACGGCAGTGAAGGAAAAAGATTTATGCTCCCATGGCAAACGACCACCGTCCGTACCGGCAGTCACCTTTCGGGTAGTTTTGCTAATTAAACCCACTGCATGCTGGAGACGCTGGTCTGCTTCTCTCGGTTGGAATCAGATTTACAGTTGCTGTAAAAAGGTCCCACCGGCTTGCTCGCTGCCTGATCGTTTTGTCGCTGCCTTGGTTTCTAATTTAAGTTCTCGAGTTTATTCCACCCATTGGCAAGCTCCGGCACAGTTCTGCAAAGTCATTCGGGGACGGACCATATCCTACTAGACCAGCATATCCGGCATACATGTCACGGCGTACGAGTGATCGTGGCGCGCAAAAGCGTCACAAACGCGGGACATAAAAAGACTCAAACACACACACACACACACACACACCCACCGGGAGCCTTTCGGAGGGCTTTCGGGTGGTGGCCAATGCACGGTGACAAAAGTGTTTAAATGTCAACCCATGACTCAGGGCAAAACAGCCTGATGCCGACGCCCCAGCCGAGACTGCTAAGCTGCAACGGCCGTGGGTTAAGAATTTTTGCCTTTTCAAAGCAATAAATAGTTCACTCTCGAAGGGAGTTGCCGTGGTGTTGCCGTTCAAGGTTCTTTTTTTATTCACCATCCCAGCCCGGCGGTGAATGTAGCGTGTCCACCCGGGAGATGGCGGGTGGTTAATAATTATTAAAGCGTTTCCTGTTTTTTTTCCTCCCCTGGGAGTGATTGAGCGGCTCTTGGTCACACCTAGAGCAACGAAACGAGCCGGATTAGCGGTGGCGCTCGCTCACCCTCCCCCTGGTACAAGGTTAGAATTGGTTGAAGTATTTGAATTGTTAATTCGCTTACAATTGCATAGATTATATTTTATCAGCAAATCTGGGAGCTGTATGTGCTTGTTTCTGAAGTGGTTTCGGAACAACTTTCACGTAGGTTGGTCAAGCTAAATTGTACAGGAAAAGAGCTGTAAAGAATTATTCTTCAAAAGTGGTCACATCCATTTATTAAGAACAGAAACTAAAATAGTAACTGAATGCAAATTCCTACTATTAAATCATAAAATTCATAAACACTTACACTCAATCTATGAAAACTTGTAATTGATATTATATTTTCACTTTGCTGTGTTATTGATACGACCAAAGAAAATGCAAACAAACAAAACTTATAAAAATGAGAAGCTATTTCTAAGCTAAAAACAAACCACATTCAAATTGATTCATTACAGGGTTTTCAATGATATTATTGACATGTTCAGCGAGTTGTAGATTCGTTCAGGCATATAATAGACTCTTTCGGCGAGATATAGAATTGTTCGGAAGTAGGCGTTGACATGTTCAGCGATTCTGTAGAGCTGTCATTTGTTTTGTTTACACACTGTGCCACAGGGTTCAATTTTTCATTCTTAAAAGTCCTAAAAGTAGCTAATAATCATTCTCCAAGCTGTTTAATACATAAATTAGTTGAAAAAAGCATATTTTTCGAAAACCGTTTGTTTACCTTCTGATGAGAATGATCCAATTTGCAGTTCAAGGGGTACGAAAGTGACAGCTCTACATTATAACCGAACATGTCTACACCTACATCCGAACAATTCTATATCTCGCTGAAAGAGTCTATTATATGCCAGAACGAATCTACAACTCGCTGAACATGTCTATATAATCCTCGAAAACCCTGTAAAAGTCCTAAAAGTAGCTAATAATCATTCTCCAAGCTGTTTAATACATAAATTAGTTGAAAAAAGCATATTTTTCGAAAACCGTTTGTTTACCTTCTGATGAGAATGATCCAACTTGCAGTCCAAGGGGTACGAAAGTGACAGCTCTACAGTATAACCGAACATGTCTACACCGACTTCCGAACAATTCTATATCTCGCTGAAAGAGTCTATTATATGCCTGAACATGTCTATATAATCCTCGAAAACCCTGTAAATTCCTAGAAGTGGTCAAACAATTTTTGTCCCAAATCACCGATCCCCACAAGATTTCGTAGAATATTTTCAATTCCTTCTTCCAGCTGGCATTCAAGAACAAAGCTCACGAAGTAATTGTACATTTCATCGATGACCGTAACATTCCTTTACCACAACCCAATAATATTGCTGGACTCGTCTCCGCTGTTAAATATACCATACAATTTAATATTTTTATTTCGTTCAAAATTATCTTTCAACACCTCTGCATCCAACAAAACATCCCTCTGAACGAAGAAACTGATATTTCCGAAGGTTTTTGTTTTTTAACTACAGGAATACTGAACGACAATCATCCTCCTAAGGTATGCTGTGTACGTTCCTCAAGCAACGTTCAATTACCTTTGCTTGAGTATCATGCAAACGATATTCAGCATGACGGGTACGTTCTAGAAGCTCTTCTATCTTATACAGTGTGCACAACATACATTCATCGCAAGTTCAACATCTCCATCACCAACAGACTCATGCGATTACTTCCGAAAGAGGAAGGCGTTTGCTATCAGCAGTCGATGCCTGCATTCCAATATCTTCTTGACAATACTACCGATCTGGACAGTATGGACGAAAAGGGTCGGAATCTACTACACATGACTGCTCAAAATGGGTGGTTTTTCATGATGCATTGTTTAATTGCTCGAGGATACGAGCCAGCTACAATAAACCATACAAATGGTTGGAATGTGTTTCATTATGTCACGACCAACGAAGATGACGATCGTTCGGACAAGATCTTGACATGTTTGTTTAAAAATTGCAGAATGATTTGGTTTGGTCTGTTAGATAACATGCTACTGTGGAAACGACCATGCGGCATCTAAAAGTTTCTTGATCTGCATCAATGACAATCAAGGACCATATGATTTGTTGGATTGTTTTTACTTGCCTGATGTTTACAACAAGAAGCTTTCCAATGTGTCCAACACATTCATTATGAGCAGTCCAGAGTGAGACGCTTCAAATCGAAAATTATATGTTATCTTTAATCCATCATACTTCTTCTTCCAATATCCATTTCATAAAGTTTGTGTGGTTTCCAGTTTCACTGGTAAAACAAGCCAATGTTAATGATTAAAAATACCTAAAATCAAGATGGGATCCCACGTTAATGAATCATTGCGTGTATATTTATATACTTATCGTCCGTGGCATTGTTACTTTTTGTTTACTCCTGTATGAGTATGAGTCGATCCATTTTGAGTGCCAATCACCTTTCTACAAAACAGTTACGTTGTTTTATTTTTGTTCTTAAATACTTGAGATAATGGGGCCGAACAATAACAAATACAAGAAAATGTTATAATTGTTTTCAAATTCTTTATAAGTCTACACCTTAAAACAACTAAAATTGCACATATACTTTAATCTTTAAACAAATAAAAATATGTTGTGATACAGTTGATCAGTGTCAATATTATGAATATTTCAGAAACCATTAGCTACAAACACTAACCATTCAATTTAAAACATTACTTTTGAATTAAACTATCAGAAGAATGACACAAAAAAATGACAATTTTAAGCAGTCTATTTACACCCACAGGAACACATTAGTTTAAAGCTTTATTAAAGCACTCTTCTAAAACCTCGTCCCATTAATTCACTAAAGCTTCCCGAACCACAAATCATAATTTTTCACAAAAACCAGCCGGTCAGCCGCTAAGCCACTGCTCATATTTATGCATGATGCATTTACATCACAGTTTCAAAAGGTGTTCCGAAAAACAATACGGGAATGTGTTTGTTTACCCAATACCCTGCCACCGGTGTTCCAGCTTCCGGATGGCGGAGCGTCCACAACACGATCGCACTCTGTGCATCAGTCAGGCCCGCGCCATCTGGGTGCTAATGGATGCAATTAGTGAAGGCGTTTTAGTGACTGAGACAGTGACCGATGGGCATGTTTTAAGCATCCAAGAAAATGCTTCCGGGGCCTGAAGAGGGCATGAATATTCATCCCGAACTTATTGGACCCATCAGCAATAGTTCCCGCACCACAGAACACAACATACACAATTCTATCTCGAATGTCATCAATGTTTGGCGATTTTTATCACTTAGCATTTCATTAAAAAGCACTTCAAAGTCAGCGGAGTGATGGTGAAGGGTTTCTCAAAGCCAAACATTTGTTCGGGGTGACCTTTTTTATTTTGAGGCTGGACCTAACTTCCCTGAGGCTCTCCCCTTGTACCGCCTAAGCCGGTCTGATTGAGATCCTTTCTAACCGCTCCACAATGGGAGCATGTTTCGCGTTCGTTGCTCTTCCGCCCAAGGGAATTTGGACGTTTGCAAATACTAAATATTCATCAAACAACCGCAAAGCACATCTTGATCACCATTCTTCCCAATTTCAAAGTTCTGCCGTCAAACGCCCGACAACAAACCATAGCACACGACACCATTGGAGGGTGGGACCTTCGTGTCAAGAGTTGTGTTTAAGGTTAAGGTCAGCCCCACGTCTGACAAATTGGACACACGAGATCACCGCATAGCCACAGGCGGATATGAAGCGTAAAGAAAAAGTCGGGTGTTGGTCAGTACCGAAAAATTGGTCACCCGCAATCTGCGGCGTGAGGTTTTCGTGGTCGCGTCTAACCGTACAGCCGGTCCTATCAGTCCTTCCCTCGAGCGTTGGTCCATCCCTTTTCCTGTCTCCCGGTGAGCCCATCCCTAATTGGACTCTTCGTACAAGTCCAAACAATTAATCGATGGTTGGTGAGTTTTTTCACAGCATTTCTGTATCTATTGGTGTCACAAAACACAACAAAAAGCTCTCCAAAACTCCACTAACAATGCAACAAACCTGACGGACGAAGGAAATGGATTCGGGTCGGCTTTTTTTGGCTTTGCATGGTGCAGCATTAGTTTTTCTTTCGTTTGTTTGATTTTTTATTTTGTGTACGCTGACATTTTCAACCCGTTGTGCTAACAAGAAAATAATTTTACCCATTTCGGCACGGTCCTAGGTTCGCGAGTACACCCCAGCTTGGTCAAGGCCGCTGGAAGAAGTCTTATTTTTTACCGACCACCTTCTTGGCGGGGAAATCGATTCGCGCTGGTTACGACACTCTCTGTACACACTCCGTACATTTGGCGAACGATTTGGCGATGCTCATTTGTCAAAGCTACGTCCCATTAGTCATACGTGGCCAGGTTTCGTGCAAAAACGAGCAACGAGTGTTGGCGGATCTTTGGCTGTTTGTTGTTTGTGACAACAATTTTGGATGAATCGAAGCTGCAAAATTATGTGTGCGTGTGGTACCCTTGCCCTTCATCCGGTGCTGCACGCGACAATGTGAGATCGAATTGTAACCAATTACCGATTGGGGATAAGCAGGGGAGTAGAAAGAGCAGAGAAGAGCAAAACAACAACAAACAGCCATGAATCATTTTTGATACGCTTGTAACCATTGCAGTTGTACTTTGACATTGATTGGTACAACATTTCGAGTGAGAATGAATTGTTATGTCCATCGGGAGTGAGTGTGTTTTTGCTGATACTTTAACCGTTTGAAACGGTTCATTTGAAGACGATTGCTGCTTTGCTTAATGTTTTGGGTCGTGAGAAACTTGAACTAGCTTTGTAGAGCTTGTTGCATTGTAGAGGTGTAGCTCCGTGCGAATAGGAAGGTTAAATGTGTCCATTAAGTAGCAACAGTACAAATTAGGTTCAATGAGACTATTAGGGTGGATGCAATTATCACGTGGCGCACATGTCAGTCTTTGAATGTATTTTTTAATACTGATACTTATTCATTACAACATTGATTTCATCCTTAGTAGTATGAAATAAATTCAAATCATACACATACATCTTGTAATATTATTGAAGATAATTTGATTTGAAGATACAATTTCAATTTGAACTATAGCTAACGAAGCGTTTCACCCTTCATATTTGACCTTTTACAGCATTTTGTTTGAAAAGCTGGTATAAAAAACTGGGTTGGTTATTTCACACCAAATGATTTTTTATATGAAATTCTACATAACTGATAACTGAATCCGATTCTTACGAATATACCGTGCTCCTATACATCAATCCTACTAACCTGATATGGATAAATCAATAAGTCAGTGAAAGCCAAACCCACTAGTGATACAGACAGGCCTTGACTGACAACGGTTGTTGTGCCAAAGAAGAAAAAGAAGAAGAAGAAGAAGAAGAAGAAGAAGAAGAAGAAGAAGAAGAAGAAGAAGAAGAAGAAGAAGAAGAAGAAGAATTTAACACCAAACTAGAAACAAAAGAAAAAAACAATCAGAATTATCGTTTTGCTCTGGAACATTGACTAGATCATATCGCTGGTTCAACTATGTTCTGCATATCTATCATCTATACTGTATATTATGTATTCCATATCTCTGTATCGATTTCGATTTATTGCGAGTAGCTTTTTAAAGAGATTTGTCGAAAACTACAACCTTAAAATGAAGATATTGAATTAGAAACAGTGTATCCAAAGTGTCTTAATTATTTCTTTACAGTCTAATGTTTTATAAAAAAAAATACACAAAGCATAACTTCGGTTACAGTTCCACATGATTTTGTGTGTTCATGTCGTCTCACACCGAATGCTCTCGATAACGGCTTTACAAACTGTCGCTTTATGTCACAGTACATGCTGTTTGAGTATGCATTTATCTCTCTTGCAGTGCAACACGCTACCAACAGCGTCACAGATTCTTTCCACTCCAATTTAAATTTGTTTTCCATTAGCTACCTGCTGCTTCACTGCGGGCATCATTAGTCTAACATCGACATTTTAATCAATTTCTGTATCACCACCCATGTACTCTCGCTTACATTTACGCCCAGCCCAAACGACCCCCTGCCGCGTGGATATCAGACCCAACCAGTAATAGGTGATATGGTTTAGTGGCGAGTGCTTAAAGCAACCTTCTGTACCTTCTAATTGGCACCGGCAGTGCAAAGAAATGATGCAACATGGGTTGAAGAATAAAGGTGTATTACAACGCACGACCAAACGTTCATGTCACGTGGCTAGAACGACGCCGTTACAAACCATTTCGAGCGAATTGCTTCAAGCACAAGCGTGCACCAGCTTTCGGACATATTGTCCTTTAAGTACCTTTTTTCGCTCCAATTTGCGCGTTGCTTCACGTGAGCATTCTTTTAGACGTTTAAACCCGAAACCTACGCCTTGTCAAGTGCGCCGTTCTGGTGGAACCACTTTTTCTTTCACATCCACCAATCTATCCGTCTTTCTATCGATTACAATCCCAACCCCGTTAGACGCAGCAGCGTAGGTAAAAAAAAGTACATTCGGATGACTTGCCACTATGCACTGGGGCAAAAACTCTAACGCGAGAGTAAACGCCTTCTTCAGGCAGCATGTGGCCACCGTACACAGCAAACCGCGTATGTTGTTCCCCGTACATACACGTCTTATGCTTATGGTCGTCGGTAATCGCGCCACAAATGCGGGAGCCGCGCCCAAGGAAGTTTGTAGCAAAAAGAATGGCACGTGTGAGTGTGCCTGTGTATCTTTCAAAACCCTCTGCAGGATCGCGGCATGTGTTTCTTTTTTCTCAAATACCAGTAAAGGTCAGTCTAATTGAACGTAACCGTTTAGTCGTTTGAGTGAGAAGGAGAGGTTGGCTTCCAGTTCAGTCACGACGCGATACGGAGACAGTGTTCAGGGAGGGAGTCCGAGGTGGGCAAACCATGCCATGCTACACCATATTTGACCAAATTTAAAGTAAAGGATTGTCCCATAGCAATGACTGGTTGTTCTTTTTTTCTTAAGTATCGATTGGATGAATCATGCTGAAGTAAAGGTGGCGAAAGGGCTCAGTACTGGTGAGGACAATTGTTTGGATCATGATTTGTTTGGAGGAAGAAAATGTACGTAATTTAAGTAATATATTCAAATAAAGTTACATTAATGTAGGTTTAGTGAAACGCTTAAAATACAGGGTTTACCTAGCCAATCCGGCGTTATCGGTCTCCGTAAATACTTATTCGGGCGACGTAAACCCTCAATTGAGCACTGCTATATCTATTCGGGCCATGTGAAGTATGAATCGAGCATAGTCAAGAATGAAACCCTGGAATACTTGTTATAAACTGTTACAAAACAAATTTCCTCTCTTAAATGTCTTATTTATTGAAAATAAATTAAAATTTGCTGTAGAAATGTATAAGATCTTCCCTAAAGGAACGATCTCAGAAGCCGTACCAAGTAATTTTCATAACAAAACACAGATTAAAGAAATATTCAAGATTTTTTTATCTTTCTGTTATCTAGTGCTAATATGTTTGATAAAACGGTTACATTTTTGTTCATAAAATAACTACTAGTTTAATTGACCGGGTTATGGGCCGGCCAAACAGAATTTCAGAGCAGTCTACTTGCTCTTAAGTTTACACAATGTGGTTTGTTACCTATTAACGTTTCAGGTAACGCTTAAGCAAAGTAACGCTAAGTAATACTCAAGCTTGATTTATCCGTATCTTTCGCGCATCATGTAACTTTCCATTCTAGTTGTCTTTTATATTGAAGCAGATCGCATGTTAGATCGAATTGCTTACTTAAATTTACCTTTAATGCAATGAATTTCCATAAATTGTTGGATTTGGAGATTAAATAATTTACATTTTGATCATTCAAATTTAAAAAAAAAACATTAGAAGAATCAGAAGAAGCTAAATTATTGTGTATAGATGAATCTACTTGACTAATTTGAGCTGCACAAAATCAGTTGGGCGAATAACTCATATGAATTTGTAAAGCATTATATAATCAACTATGGGACAAATGAATAATAAAAAAATGCAAAACGACCGGCGATTAAGGTGCACGTTTCTCTTATCCTTTTCATTCTTAAATATCACAACCAGTAACTTTTGTGAATATGTTTCACACACATCTCTCTCAAAATATCCTATTAAGGTTCACATATGGCGTCTAGCTCGTCCTAGATCTTATACCCAATCTCAATATACAGTTCATAAGGGATTTGAAATCATTATGGAAGAGTTTCCGTTTCTCTCAAGCAAACCAGAGTTGTATATAAATTGCACTCTTCAAGACGTTGGATACCAAATACCATCTGTTTGTTCGAACATTTCTAGAATAAAGGTATTAATCAAACTGCTCTTGAACTCTTTTGAATTGCATATATTATAAAAACCGGAAGGAAAACATTATCGTATTGATATTCAATATTTCATCTCCTAATTAAATCTGTTAGAAACTGGCGCTCTAACCAAAAAAATAAGAGAACAAAGTGAATTTGATAGGTAAGCACTGAGGGTGCACCAAAAAATTAGTTTTTTTCTTTATTCTCTGTTATCTTCGCTCTTGGGTGTTTTTATCGCAATTATTCCATTTTGTTGGAATAAATGTTATGGCGAATGTTAACTAAGGCGATGTTTTGTGTATGGGCATAAAAGGAGAAAACCGCGCAAAATGGAATAATTGCGATAAAAACACCCAAGAGCGAAGATAACAGAGAATAAAGAAAAAAACTAATTTTTTGGTGCACCCTCAGTGCTTACCTATCAAATTCACTTTGTAATCTTATTTTTTTGGTTAGAGCGCCAGTTTCTAACATTCCAAAAAATTAGTTTTTTTTTTTGTGCACCAAAAAATTATTTTTTTTCTTTATTCTCTGTTATCTTCGCTCTTGGGTGTTTTTATCGCAATTATTCCATTTTGCGCGGTTTTCTCCCTTTTTATGCCTATGTCCATACACAAAACATCGCCTTAGCTGACAGTTTGTTGGAACCTTATAACAGTTTCCAACATTCTCCCCTCCAGTGCGACAAAGTTAGCTCTCTTTCTAACCACCGAACTAGACCACGTTAACTGTTGTCACACTCCTATTCTGACTGTCAGCTAATGTTTGTTTACCTTCCGCCAAATCATCCGTGCGTATCGTGGTACCATCCGGTGCTGGGAAACGTTTATAGACAGCTCTGCGAGTATGTGTGTGCGGTCCGGTTGCAGAAGCTGTGAGCGATTGAACCATTGCGTACAGAGGAGAGGTGTGAGGTACAGAAGCGGGGAGCGCACGGTTCTCCGTACTGCGCTGATAGCTAATTCGCTAGGTAAAGTGAGAGGCGCCGTTACAAAAAGATTGTCCGCAGCGAACAAATTCATGTGTGTAGTATGCGATCCACTTATGTGTAGAAACAGTTTTGATCGGTTTAGGCACACAACAATATCGAGATGAATTGTAATCCGTCTTTTTTGTTCAGCTACACGAGTAAGCACGTTTATTTAGCGGAAGGTAAACAAACATTAGCTGACAGTCAGAATAGGAGTGTGACAACAGTTAACGTGGTCTAGTTCGGTGGTTAGAAAGAGAGCTAACTTTGTCGCACTGGAGGAGAATGTTGAAACTGTTATAAGGTTCCAACAAACTGTCAGCTAAGGCGATTAGCTGACAGTTTGTTGGAACCTTATAACAGTTTCCAACAAAATCACTTTTTTACTCCAATCCCATTTTAGCTTTATACTTTTGGTTCATTATTGCATTTCAATCTAACCTATTAAACATAGATCGCAAACAGTTTTATCTCCTGCCCTCATCGGTTGTGCTAAATGTCACTGCCAAAACCGAAAAGGGTCACCGAAGGACCAATTTTTTTGTAGCGCTTAAAACAAACATAAATTATGCACTTGTAGCCACTTATGTAGCCATGCAAAACCACAGCAACTGCCCGTCACCTTCATTAAATACAGCCCTAAATCCAAGATATGGTGACAGCAATGTCCGGCCACGGATAACCCTTTCTGTCCGTGACAAACCCTTTCAGATAACCTTTCTGCCCGATACCGTACAACCCCGCCGAAGGCCTCAAAAGCTCACAGGCAATAAAGCCGAAATTAAGTTCTTAGCCTCAAGGCCACCCGTCCCGGGGCCGGGCCTAAAGGGAGCGATCAAACGGGCCTGAGAATTTATTTCACCCCAAAGTAAGCGACAGTTGTGAGTTTTTTGTTTGTCCACAGCTACTAATAAAACTCATTAACTCGCTTGGGGTCGGAAAAGAAGGAACAAAAACTACACCAAATGGTCCGGAATTTTACGATCGACAACAGTCAACTCGAACTACCGTCACTGTGGTAACTCGGTCGGTGCGTTACGAGCTGATCACCGTGCCCGATCCAGGCAGGCACGCTGCCATAGCAACACCCTTCCGCAGTTAATTGTAACAAGCTCCACCAAAAAAAACACGAACGATCCAAATCGAAATTCTGCTCGAAATTACGTTCAGATCAAACAGAGGGCGCAAACGAATCGCGTGCGGTTGTTGTCTCGAAAATTCTCGCCCCTAACCTTGTGGGTGACCACAACCTATGCCCATACCTTCGGTGGGTAAATGCTGCTCCACCTTTGGCCAGGGTGACGAAGTCACACACTGTGTGTGTACACCACAACCGCTCTAGATTGTAAACGACCTCGAACAGCCTCGGTTCTTGCACCGTTGGCCAGCCAGTTTACTTTCAAATCTCCCCTTCAACGCCCAACCGGGACTCCGGTACTGTGGCGTGGCACATACGGAATCAAGCCTGCGTCTGTTCTGTTTGCAACCCGCCTGACTTCGGACCATTGACTTTTTGCCATTCGCTTGACGGTGATCTTTTCGACACCCGCCCCAAAACGCGGGTGAATGGAAGCGAATCGATCCGACCAAAACGGCGAAAACAAAAGCAACCAGCAGTAAGCCAGCAGCATGATTTTAGCGAAAGAAAAGGGATGTAAAAAAACCCCCCGACCCCATGGGTCGAACAAAAACCTCAAACTTCCTGTTCTTGACAGATGTGGATTGAGTGTGCACACAATGGGCCGCGCAACCGTTTTGTCTCGCACTTTGACGCACGCAAACAATAGCGCGAAACAATCGAGCGGAGGGCGGAAGATCTTGGAGCCTACGATCGGAATCGCGTTCCGCCACACAAGGAAAAGGTCTCAATCGCCAAGCCAGCGCCAGAGCGTGGGTCACATAATTTCCGTACCTCGATGCAAATCGGTATGATCGAACATCTTGCTTGGGGAGGAAGGGAATTGCATTTGCTGTGCGTGCGCCACCCAACTGTGGGAGGTAGCACACATTTTTGGGACCGTCACCAACCGGGCTGATGGCAGAAATTGTGGTTAGATTGTTCTGTGTGACAGCATGTTGTATTGAACAAGCTTAACCTTTTTGGTAGTAATGATTCTTTTCATTACGTTTCTGTACGGCCGACGTTTAGAATTGTGTTTCATGGATCAGATACTCATTACTAATGCTATAAAGATGAATCATTATAAGGAAAACTCTCGTCGCGGTAATATTAATACCAAGTCTTATATATATAGCTATTAAACAGTCGTCGTCATGATGATAAAATCCTTTACATACATCTTGTGCAATCAAAACACTTTTAGTCGTTGGTAAACAGGCTTCATTCAGCTATCTTGATTTCGAGCGATTCTGCATCGGTCATGGGTTTACTCTTAGACCTCTGCTGGACCTCTACATGGCATTATGCAATGAAATCTGTTTCTGGCAGAATAGCTGTTTCTACTCAAAACGCACACAAACCGTTATAAATTTGAACCTAAGAAGCGCTTTTTGTTGAGATATAAGTTAGAAAGCGATATCACTAGACCAGACCATCAACAAAGACTGTGAATGTGTTATCGTTGCTTACACATTAATCGGAGATTAGTTTCCTAAATTTTTTTTGAGATAAGGGTGTATGTACATACTAGGTTAATATAATTGTTGCAATTTTTTTTACAAAAATTGCTTCCAGTCAATTTCAAGCTCGTCTCACAGCATCAGCTTTTGAAACAAAATTAAATCTTTAGATCATTTGAGGATTATTGTAAGTCTGTACAGGTGATGCCTTAGGACCCCCTTAGTATTAGATAGGCTGATAAGCAGCTTTTGAAAGAATCAAAACTTTCCGACTTTCTGTGGACTTCATTAACTTCACATATTTTTTGACATTTATCTGTGAATTTCCAAGATTGTTGAGGCTTTCAGTTGAAGATATGATTCAACGAACTGTCCAGAAATCTGCAAAGTCATCAAAGAGGTAAAAATATGAGATGTCCCATTCCAGGCAATCGCCACTGTACTTGTGATATGTTAATATGCATATGTGATATGATATGAATACTTGCGTGAAAATTTTAATTCAGCATTTGAGTCTTTAATTTTAGACCAGTACCTTTGACATTACTCAACATGTCAGTATAGCCCACAACTAAAACATGAACGATATGGAAAGATGGTCAACAGCGTCGTTACTTAGGAGTTTGTAGATATAATTTGTCATCAAGAGCCCAAGTAGGATTAAAATTATAAACCTCCCTTACATTGAAAAGTTCTAATATCTAGCAAATCTCATTAACGATCTATTCAACCAAATAAGCCGCTTAAAAAATTGATTTATCTTCGATTATATTTGAAAAAAGTGCAGCTTTTAACAAAAGCTGTTACAATAAAACGATTTAGTGCTGAATTTGATTAAGGACTTCGCAATCTGTTCACACCTTAATCTCCTAACCATGCCGTTACCATACCTTGCGTAAACTGTGCGAAAACTCGCGCAAAGATTACATTTAATCAGCTCAATTGTACATACCACCCATGGCACCCGTTTCGTTTGCTCTACACACACACCATTTGGAGGCCAATCTTTTCCTCAAAGTCTTTATGCAATAACTCCTTCTCGTAATGTAGGTCCAACACGATCCGCAGCCTGCCAAACCAGAATGAGGTTTATGGTAAATTTGCAATTATAAAAAATCACACACACACACACACACACACACACACACTCACATCTTTACATACACGTACACAAACACTTCCAATCACTCACACCCCAGAATCAGACCATAGTGAAAGGTGATTGCCACTCTGCTGCTGCTGCTAGTGCTGCTGAAACCCAATTTTGAATTTTATATTTACCTTTACTTCCATCCTCACTCACCCTCGACCAATTTCCAGTTCTTGTCACTGGAGGACTTTTCCGAGTCGGGCGTTGCCTTACTGCTTCATGCGGGAAGGGAGAGAGAAAGAGGGGCAGAGGGCAAGGTGGACACACTGTTTGGCCGCCCGCTGAAATATTTTTTCGTGCATGATCTACTTCTCTGCAAAACGTTATCGAAACGGTTCGAGCGAATGGGCTTGTACAATTCCCCGGCAACCTGTTTCCTGCTACTGCTGCTGCTGCTACTGCCAGACTCTTGCCACGGCTGGTAACAGTTAGCCCCGTTTAGCAAGCAGCCAGGGGAGTGTGCGTATGATCTATGTGGCGTGGTTTGCATTATATTTGGTCCCGAAAAGGCTTAAGCACGAATGAACTGTGATTTAAATAGGCTGACAGTAGATAAATCTTACGACTGTCGCAGGCGTGAACACCTGCTGAGTGGTGCAGCAGAACCGAAGACAGGCAGTGTTTTGTTTATAAAATTGGAGATTTCATTTTGATTTTTGTTTCTACCTCCATCAACAATATTATTTATTAAAAATAATTTAAACCCCAATCAGTTCAAATATCTAGAGCCATGCTTAAGATTTATATATTTAATATAATCATTTTAAATGACACGTAAGCTCCTAGCCACGCCGAACGTGATTGATTCCCATCTTAACTGTACCCTTTAAGCATGGACTTCACAGGTACAACCGTGAAAGTCTTGGAAGTCAGTATAGGCAGGTAGAACCTCATAAGTCCAATAAGAAAAAGAAGATATTCAATTATTTTGGATGATCTATTACAGTCTTGGATGGATAATATAATAAAATGAGTAATAAAATTAAAACGCCAACAAAATCAATCTTGTTTAATTGTTTGCCGACCTAACGTAGTTGATTTTAGAAAACGACACTATTTACATCGAATCGCAACAGACTTTTCGGATCCTCATCGCCTTAATGTAGTCTATTGCAGCTTAGTTCGACCAATAATTGAATATTCTTCAGTAGTATGTCCCCTCAACTCCTGCTCTTCTGTTTTAAGAATCGAAAGAATGCAAAAGTCGTTCACCCGCTTCGTGTTCTGTAAATGTTTTGGTGCTGACTCCCCTCTCCCCTCATACGAAAATTGCTGTTTAATCCTAGATCTGAAATCCCTAGAATCACGGCGTGTATTCGCAAAAGCGTCTTTTATCGCAACGATTCTCCTTTACCAAATAGACTGCCCGGCTTTTATTTTATGAGCTTGCCTTTTTTAATAAATAAATTAAAATTGTTTGATTTAAAATTTCAACATTACGTTGTCTAAATACTGTAAGGCCAGCTTTCCTTTATAAAGTAATAAAAACAGTTGACTCTGGACTACTAACTGCTCTGTAACTAAGTGACACATCGAAATATTCAAACTAAAGTTTAGCAACAAAAAAGCTTCAATTACGAAAGAGCTTTTCCACTCGTAATTCTCTACGGCACAGCAATACACATGCATCTAAAATATAAATAAGATCCTGCCCGCAATAAGTCAATCACAATACTCTCTGGCTCGCAAAATAACACACACTGATTGATGGGAAAACAATTTGTCCCACTCAATCACGGGCGCACTAACGTACGTGCATATGGGAACTGCCCGGTTTGTAGCCCGGACGGCCCCGGTGTTTCCAGGGCAACCCAGTGCACATTTATTTTCCTAATTGTATCGCAAATGTCATTAACAGCCCTTAATCACGCCCGCACCGGATAATGTATGGTTTCTACGTCAGCAATCCTGTACCTCGAGTGCATTGGCGAAGGGGCTCTGCACTTACCACCAGTGCGGTGTCCACGCTGGCTTTAGAATGGTGTACAAGCGGCTGTAACGATTCCCATGTAAATTATTCTTAGCAGCAGTGGCTGGAGTTGGATGGAAGCCAACCACTCCAGTGATTGGGAGTGATCGGTCGCTTTTGCAAGAACACTGTCCCACTGTCGCTACAAAGTTCCCAAGCATCAAAGAATGATTAATCGACACGTAAAGGTAGCACGGAAATGCCTTCACGAGCGTTCCCTTTCGCTGGAGCTTTACATTTTCACTCAGTTTTGTTGTTCAACTGCTGCCAATCACAACTAGCAAAACGTTTGCTCTCGTTACTAGCGTCATTGACTCTACGGACGCAGTTCCTCACGAGCGTGATTTTCTATCCCAAACCGAATTGTGGAATGTGGTGCATTCTTTACCTTAACGCGCTATCCAATGTAAGCGAGAGGGAAGGAAACCGCCCCCAATCCAATAATCTTTCATTCGATATGATGAAAATTGAAACACAATTGACGCGCGAGAAGCAACCAAAAAAAACCAACACACTCCTGCTGTCCACGACTACGGGGCGGAGTACTTAACTGTAGCTGTACTGCTGCTGTTGCTGCTAACTGCCCAAGATGCTTAGGAAATCCAGAGCTACCACCCTGTTCTTCTCCGTACCTTTTTGCTGCACAATCGAAAAAGGGACCTGAAGGCGCGTCAAAAAAATTCAACCACCATTCCGAAACGGCCTCCGCCCTCGAATCGGTCCGAATCGGTGCCGGACAGACAGATACAGTCCAATTACGAAGTGTTTCGCCCGCGCGATGAAGTACACAGCGCACAGCCGAGCGCAAGCATGGGCCACGCCACACTTGCACCGATATTGCGCACTGTAACTTGAGCGCCGCCGACCTGTGAAGCATAAAGTGCGCTTTCTGAAAGGAACCTCAACCGTTTACCTTCGACAGCAGCAGATGGGGGAAAACCTACCCCAACCGTCAAGGAAACATCACACCTTCGACGGGCGATCCGAGTGTGGCTGTGGCAATGCACGGGCCTCGGTGACCACCACTCCCCCCGGCCGGCGCAGCGCAGGTTGACTAATGCCAACACCAACACCCGTTAATCGCAAAGGTCGGCTGGAGGACGCAAGCGTTTCGGGAACCGTTGGGCCGTACCGTACCTTTGCGAAAGGGTTTGTTGGGATAGGGGCGGTACGGTGGTACAAATCAAATATAGACATCCGAAAAAATGACATTCTGTGGCACTGATGGGGCCACATTGCAGGCTGATTTTGCGGCAGATTAGGTAAGATCAGGCAAATAAAGGATTTCGATTCGTGCGCGACTTACACAAATGAGCTTTTGGGTTGGGGTTTTTTGTCGTAACCGTAAGTCGTGACGTTCTTGCGAGTGAGTGAAATCGAAGTAAAAATCACGGAAGCAGTTACGATGGGCAATGGTCAGTGGTCTAAGCTGTGTGAAGGTGTGTTGACATGAATAGAACATTATAAAATAGGGTAAAATGGAAGTGTTGTTTGTTTTGTTTTTGAAGTAATGAAGCCATGTATTTCGTTACTTTCTACACACTTTAATTGTCTTAAATTTTTTTAAATTATTTTAGAAATGGTATTTTGAATCGTCTTTGCATAATACGGCTGACTTATCGATTCGATCAAACGATGATTCAACAAAAAAGTTAAAAACTCTAAACATCTATTCTATATCGAATGTCCCCAAGATACGCTATTAATGGGGACTAAGAGAAAACCATGTACCTTCGTAATTTCCGCGGAAATCAAATTCTACAGTTTTCAGTCAGTTACATATAACGAATTGTCATGTAGTTTTCTTGGAAGTGTTGAGTTTTAGCTACTTAATGATTTTTTTAAATATGATTCTGGCTCAAAATTACAATTTTATTTGAACCCATTTTTAAAACTCCATCTAAAATGGATTTATTTTACATTTGACAATTGAAATGTCAAATCAGTACCATTTGTTCAAGGAGCTGTCAAATTTGGATATCCGCGTCAGCAGCGACTCTTGGATTTCTTTGTCTGTCGCTTGGACTATTGGGTCAGGAAAATAAGAAAAGGATTAGAAATTCATTCCAATTCATTAGTTTGATTTTTGTGTTTGTTATTCATTGCCATTTACCAATTGTACAAATTCTCATAGCCTACGATTAATATTTTTTATATCAAAAGATAAAATACGATAAGAGATACAAATATATACTACAACCAAGATAAAAAGATTATGAAACGACTAAACATTGCACGAAATAACGATACTGGCTAAGTAGACAGTTAGAATTATTGTAAATTAAATCATTTTGTAAAAACTATTCAAATGAAATGTTACATTAACAAGAATATCAAATCATTAACATTCAATATTCGCAGCAGAAAAATAAACAATTATGTATTCCGCATGCTGGAATGTTGGTTAAGCCTGCGAACAATCTATATTACTCCACCACCATACAGCCAACAGTACCGCGCAGCCTATTGACAAGCAGCATTACATCCACCCTCCGCTCATTATCAAGATCAAATCGTGCACTTCTCCGCTCGCTCTCCGCTCCACTCACCGCCAGATCGGAATTTCATAATCCCCAAGCCCATGACAATAGTAGCATGTTTCGATAAATCTATCTCGTAAAAACCGAAACTAACTACACCGTTATGATACGATGCTGAACGCCCGCCGTCCTGGGCGCTCGCAAACATCACCGGCACCAGCACCGGTACTCCAATTATTATTTAATCGTACAACCCTAGCTTCTCCAAACCCCTTCCGTCATGCTTCGCTCTGGCTGGTGTGGTGCAATGGCTGTGGTTGCCGTTTTCAACATGCAATTAAGGAGACGATATCAGCATAATATCGTTCACTTTTTCAGCTAACATATTTGAAGGTTTATATGTTCCGCTGCCTTCTTGGCTTGGGCGATGATCGTCAAGCACAAGAGGGTAGCAGTCGGAGACGCGTGGCGAGCGGCAATAAAACTGTAACTTCCTCTTTTCACTTTCGTTTGGTTTCGTTTGGGAAGTTGATGCTGGGATGGTTTTGGAGCAAATTTCAAGATCCCGGCATTAGATTCCACAGTGAAACCACACTAATCATCTCACAGACTTCCAGCTTGACGTACAATGCACCCGCAAGCGACAGCTATACGATCGCACTAGATACGTGCAGAGAAAAGTTGGCTGTTTTCCATACTAAATGGGTCGTTTGCCTACAGTCAATTTTACTGATGATCATATACAGCTTTTGCAATGGGGAAAAGTGAGACGCTTGACATTAATTAATGTAGTTGATGTAGTAAGTGGTGTCATCAAAAAGTGATTTTTTCTAATATTATTTCTATCATTCTTTAATTGCTGCAACATTCTTCTACATATTCTGACTTACAAAAAGACTCCCCTTTTATAATTCCATCAAAAGAGGTTCGTCATCTAACTCTCTCTTTTACTTAGATAATACAGAGTGTTACCTCTGTATCTCTGAAATTTCTCCTTCTTCCATTCCGTACACGCTAGTGAAAAGGGTATGATTATCAAATGGGAACAAACATCAGGCAACACGCATCCGCCCGTATCATCTGCGACAGGAAGCAAAAACGGAAAGCAAACAAAATGCATCTAATTGCTTCTACGCTGCAGCACCACATTAATACTCTTTTTTCCTTTCTTTCCAATCCGGAAAAAACGATTACTTTCATCCGAATAAAAACCCACACCTAACCCAAAAGTACAATGTAACAATCTACCCAAATGCACATGATCTCCCTTCTTTGCTAAACACTTTGAAATTGCTCGCCCCAACACTGGCGCACCCGATGATCCGTGCCAATGATTAGCAAACAAATGCACTGCGAAAACATCTTCCAAGCCTAACCCGAAACCCTAACAGCTGAGAGTCTGTTTGCTGTTTTGCCATGGAGAGGGCCGGGTGGAAAGAGTTTATTTATATTTTTGTTTGTGCAACCGAATTGGCCGTTCGGTAATTGAAATTAATTAAAATTCACTTCTGGATAAACAAACACGGTTTTGATGTATCTATGGTGTGTTCCGTTTGTTTTGTTTTTCTTTCCACCCGCTCGAGCAGTGATTGGTTCGGATGCTGCAGCCCGTGATGGCAAACCGCGCTGTATGGGAACGTACCCTCCCTTCCTTTCGTAACGCTCGGTTAGGTGCCGTTGCGTGCCGAATCGGTGCTAAGCATTTTCACGAAAAATATTTTCAATTACACATTACGCAATGCTTTCGCCGGTCGCAATTGGATACCGATTCGTTTTCCCACACCGTTCGGGATGACGTCGGTACCATCGGTTAGTCACTTTTTTACCCTCCTTTTTTGTGCCGTTTTTTTATTGGAATTGCTCTTCTTTTCTCACTATTTAACATATTTCGTGATCATTACCCGCGTACGACCGCTACCGAAGAGCTGCATTTGCTGCCCAGTTCAACGGAGAAACGCTTCGTAAAAGGGATTTTGCTTTTCAATTAACTGTACGCTATCAAGAGACTTCAACGCCCGAGAAGTAGGAAACCCTACGGGCAAGCGTTTTTCATCTTCTCAAGATACTTTGTGCTTCCCAATAATCATACCCCTTGTACCGTGCACAGATCGTTTGAGGGTGGGACGTGGTATGGGCGTTCACCACATTTGCCTCTCGCCTATCATGCTAACAATTTACACTTTAGCTCCGTTCGAAACCGAACCTTACACCGACCAAATCGGTCCAATCGGCTATCAAAAAGCTATTCCCTTCCCGCCCGGGTTAGCAGGCGCTAAGCCCGGGAGTCACCGCCAAGAATCACCCAGTGGCCAGCGTCCCAGTGTGTGGTCGGGTGGGTCTCGGGACAACTTTCTTGCAAATCAAGGTGTAACCACCATCGCGACACCGCTTACGAGCCACCAAGTGGCAGACCGATGTGGCTTTAACGATGCGGGGGCCGATTGCGAAACGTTAAACCGACCTGAGCCACGAACACGCTCTCCGCTGATGCTGGGTGCTTTTTATCAGTACAGAAAAAAACGAACCCTGATAAACCCTCCGCTTTCGGTAATAATCTTGTTTTACTTAACGTTGTGTGTGTGTGTGTGTTTTTTTTTTTGTTCAACACGCTACACCAAATCCAAACATTGAAACGATAAATTATGTCCCATTCTGAAATGGCTCACTTTTCAGTGGAAAGCACAGTTGAACGAACGACGCCCTCATGCCATAAGCGAACGGGGGGGTGGGCAAGGTATCGCAAACATCGCCGCTCGATCCAGATTAAAGTGCAATTCCATTAACACCGGAGTGCTGTGTATCAAATCCTAATTGATTGTAGGTTAACAATGGGATATTATTCCCGGGGCTCCAATCGATTCGGCTGTAAATTAAGGTGATACCGGTGATCGCATAATACGCGTGCGTAATTGATAATGGTAGCTTTCGAGCTTAGAAATCCACCAACGACCTAGTAATCATTTCTTATCATGCACTTAATTTGAAAACTGAATGTTTTTGCTTAAAAGCACTCATTTGCTCGTAGAAGGTAGAATTAAAAGTAATAAGAAATAAATAAAACAACACCACTTCTAAACATTCTCATTTCGACTGTTAGCTTACTAATGTTTTCACCCGTCCATTATCATAATTAATGGATATGACAGTAATTAAGAGAGTGTAATACATTTATAGGACAGGTGTTTTCTTATCTCAAATAATGTTACGCTTGAAGCTTATTTTAAAATATTCTAACTGCTTCAAATAAAAACTAACAAAATGTATAGGCCATTTCAACCGCATAAAAAAATGATTCATAATACATACGTTATATCTTTTAAGGACAAAAAATCTATTATATCAATTATTATATCAAATTTTGATAAGTTTTGTAAAATTTAAAACAATATCTAAAGCTAACCTACTTTTAACCTTAAGTTTTCCAGGAAGTAATCAAGGGTTAGAGGACATTTAGTCCCCACTTTGACAGGCTTAGAGATTTTCATATTGATGAGATTTATTTCAACCATTGCCTAGTTTTAAACAATTTTAAAGCGTCAGTTACAAAAAGTGTCCATAAGAATTCCAGTACTATTTATACACATTACTTAATTAACCATTAAAACACCAATAACTATTATTACCACCACATCGTATATATGACGGGGCTCTATCCTTTAACGGAGCTGTTAACATGGATTTACCCAAATTAACATGGATATTTAAGTTATTGTTAGATACAGACATTACAAATATCATAATTCGAACGCATGTTGACGAAAGGAGAGTGACGAATCAAGAATAGTACCGAGGTCCTTAGTTTCTATGTTTCGTGAGAGTACACAAGAGTCAAGAATATATTGTCTCTCAGAATAGGGTCCTCTTTACTAGTGAAACTAATCACGGAACACTTAGTGACACAAAAAGATAGCAAGTTCGCTGAGCACCAATTACTAAATTTGTCTGGGCTATGCTGGAGTGTCGAGATGTCCGAATTGTCTTTAAGGCTCTCAGAAATCTTGACGTACGCAAACAGAAGCAAAAAGTGATATGACGAACAATACTGGGTCAATATTACTTCCCTGAGATACACCGGACAAACTGACGAACACGTTGGCACTTATTGATTTTAACACAGTATGATCTTTTGTTTAAATATGATGTTGCTCACTGCAACAGGATTCTTTCTTTCGTCAGTTGGTAAATATTTTTTAAGTTAACACAAGCGTTTTTTAAGCTGTCTTATGATTTATTTTTTCGTTCTTCTTCTTCTTTTTTGGCTCAACAACCGTTGTCGGTCAAGGCCTGCCTGTACCGCTTATGGGCTTGGCTTTCAGTGACTTTTGGATTACCCCCCATAATAGGATTGTCAGTTCTACATATAGCGGCACGGTCTATTCGGGGCTTGAACCCATGACGGGCATGTTGTTAAGTCGCACGAGTTGACGACTGTATCACAAGACCGGCTCCGGCTTCGTGAGAGACGCTAAAAAATCCGTCACTTGTCGTGGGCTTTGACGAAAGAGTGACCTTGCTTCTTTCGCTTAGCCTAGATCGGGATCCTTCGGGAATGCTGAACTCGATTAGTGATAGACGTTGTCCACACTAAAGACTGTCTGTGTCGCCCTCTTTCGGGAATCACAAAAAATAACACTGTGCCAGCGAATTAATTAATTATAATTACAGCGAATTAATTAATTATAATAATAATTAACATTTGATTTGACCCATATGACTAGATTCTTATGAAAGCCAAGCCGGCTCAATTTCATCTTGTAGTTTGGAAACCATTAATTAAACTGTTTGAACTTCTGCAAGATAACAATGCTTTCTATGGCAAAATATCAACAAATTTTAAATATATGACACAGTTGTTCAAACTAATCATCAAATTTATGAATTTGATGAATCAATATTGAAGTTTGGACATGTTTCTACAACTTCGCATATGTGTTACTGTATTAACAAATTTTAATTACGCAATTTTGCTATGACGATCAACTTACGACTATCTAGACTGAGAGTAAAACACATTTACAGTATTTAGTTTAGATTGGAGCATCAATTTTAATAAACGGGATTCATTATTTCAATAAAAGGACTCAGTTAATTTTAGATGCTTTCTTTTCCAAGCACTTGATTTTTATTTAGTTCTAAGTGGCGGCTCTTGGTCTAGATATTTAAACCACACCACATATTTTTACTTTTACAGTTTCCTAAAGCTTTATCTATTGCAGGTACTCGAATTTGATTGGCATTCTATAGCTTTTCACTGTCTTTGAATGGATGCAAGTAAAAGTTTACCACTCGATTTATTGGTCGATTTGATTAGTGATCGATGGATAACTTGATCTTTTCAATCTTTTCTGTTATGAAATAATCATTTCAGCAAGATCTACAGTTGCTTATTCTATCGAATCCTTTGCAATAAGAATCATAAATCAGTAAGCAGGAGTATAGCTCAACATCCATGTTTATCATGGAAAACTACAAACAAACCATTTGCCAAAAACGCATTTACTTTTCCCTCATTTCTTGCACCACCACTTGCTACAACGCTTGCTAAACATCAGCAGGAGCACATTTTTCCGCCTTGTTAACTACGCCTCGTCTAGGAACAGTGCTTTTTTGCAACTGATAACACCACGCCAAACTAGGCGTTGCTTCGAGCAGCGACACACGCAAAAAAACCCACCATCCACCCCCAACCAATGCCACCAGCCAAGCGTTGTTGTAAGTGGTGCGTGAAATTTTGCATACAAACCTACGACTGCGCTACCGGTACAGCCGCCAGTCGTTTTTGTTTTGTTTTTGTTCAAATCTTAATTTTTCCGCCTAAACAAACGAACAAACCACACAAATCACTACACTTTTCTGTGCGTATTCCTGTGCAATTCCGGACGCACACTCTCTTTCCTTTTCCCGGGCGGACCTTTGCTAAAACAATGCCCTCCTCCTTTACTAAAGCGCATTTGCTGACGCGCATCCATAAAGGTGTCGAAGGTTCGCTTCCACCCGGGGCCACCGTTGCGCCCCGGTCCACTCGCGGTGCAACGCAACACCCGCATCAAGGGTGCCCGGCCCTCATACGCAAAATGTAAAAACCGCAAACATTTCACTCCCCCTCCGCCCTGTGGTTGCACCCTTTTCCCACCACACCGCGTTGTGAGCCGGCCGCCGGGCGTTGGATTTGATTTCTTGTGTTTTATTCGCCCGTTTTCGGCCCGCCCGAAAGGTTAGATTTAATGATAGAGCGTCAAGAATGGCGTCTACTCCACAGGCGCAAATGGAAGGCGCACCAAACCGAAACAACTGCTGTGGGGAGAACAAATAACAAGGTGTGCTACGGTTGGTTCGCGCTATGCTAAACGATCTTTTTCGCGTATTTTCGCGCGTTTTATTGTACTGCACGAGAATGAAATTAAGCACCCCGCGGGGCAGGCGTATGGAAAGGTGCCACCTGGTGGCGATGGGTTCGATGTATGCTTAATGATCGCGTCTGTTGAGTCACAATACGATCAACACGCATTAGGCGTGTTTCGGAACGGACCGAAGCATTTGAGTGCGAACTTTAAATCATTTTCACCCAAGCCGGAATGAAATGGAGCTGAACCACGGCAACCCCCACGGAGCAAGGTTATGTCGACGATCACTTTTAAGGCACGGGATACTTTGCCAATTGCTTATGATGTAAA
The DNA here is from genome assembly GCF_016920715.1 of Anopheles arabiensis. Lineage (NCBI taxonomy): Eukaryota > Metazoa > Arthropoda > Insecta > Diptera > Culicidae > Anopheles > Anopheles arabiensis. Next base: position 11,566,620 of record NC_053518.1, read on the forward strand.
ATGTCAATCAAATGCTGATCAGAACGTACCAACACTACTTCGGTTTCCAATTAAATGCGGCCCTGCCTTGTGGGGATGACTTATCATCCGGACAGAACATTTCCCGCTTCGGGGTGTCTTTTCTACTGTTACTTAACATGACCTTTTGGCCGGGCGCTACATACCAACCAGGCGGTAGTCGGTCTTTTTTTTTCGTTCAACGGTTATGCTGACCGGTACGCTGTCCGTTGTGCCGAAAAACGCCTTCAGGCTCCGTGCTCCACCAACTAACCAACGAGACGGCTGGACAGCTTGCAAAAAGTCAGTTCTATTAGTTTGCGTAGCAGGCGGACAAAAGGGCTTCAAGCGTGAATGGGTCGGGCTTAAAAGTTCATTACGCTTTTTTGCCATTTTTTTAGATTTCTTGGAGTATTTTAAGATTTTTTTTTTTCAATAAAAGCACAGACTTTTTAAAGCTTAATGTATTATTATCATTTCACAAAGTACAGTCAAGCGTTATTATTACAATCTTGAGTAAAGTTCAACTATACAAGGAATTACCTCACGGAAAAAAGATGTTATAATCAAATGCTGCAAAGAACAAATCAATCTTTCCATCGTCCACTACCATTCGAACAGCAGCCTCCATAGACTGTGACGATAATCCTGAGCTTATTTTTTTATCCTTTTCAGCTCTCATCATATTCAATCCGAGGCTTATCTACCATGAGGACTTAGGACTTAGACGTTTTGACTTAGTGAGCGTCAGTTACATTGTCAAATCAATGATGTCTCAGGATATGATCAACGTATCATCAGCGAGCAACGGGTAGGACTTAAACATATAGTCTTCAAAGTCTTCACCTTCATGTTTTTTTACTCAAGCGCCAAGATAAAATAGGAGACCTATCTGCCCCTTGACGTAAGCCCTTGGTGGTAGCTATGCAAATGTCTACACAAAATCAAAATTATGATCAAACGCGAAATGATTTCCGTTCTTCAAAAATCTTCCGAGATTTGATGAAAATTGGGGCGATTAAAATCTGAGTATTACTTGATGGCGACTATCTCGAGGTATTAAAGGAGTTCTGCTATCTTGGGACGGTTGTTACTTCGGACAACGACATCAGAATCGAAATCTGGAGACAAATTTTGCAGGAGAATAGTACATACTGCTTCACCGGCTGCTGAGATCCAGAAGACTTCGAGACCGCACGGGATGTGTGATATATCGCACATTGATGCGTCCAGTGGTCCTCTATGGACACGAGTCCTGGACCATTCGAGCGGAGGATGCAAACACTCTGGACGTGTTTGAGCGACGCATCCTCTGGACCATCTTTGGCGGTGTGTTCGAGCGTGGATAAAAAGGATGAATCACTAGCTTGCTGAGCTGTACGATGAACCGAGCATCCTGACTGTGACGAAGGCTGACAGGCTGTCATGAGGATGCCGGACTCATGCCCCACCAAGAATGTGTTCGACAGCGATTCCCAGTTCGACATGAGGCACAAAGGAGCACACCGAACTCGATAAATATTGAGGTTTATAATTACAGAAATCGTTTGGAATTTGAATAGTTGATACGCGTATTGATTATTGAACATAATGATAAATTATAAACTATTACAGCAATGTCCGAGGTGTTACCCATAACAGCTGTTTTGAATAAAACTTTATGAATTTGATATTATATTTATAATTTTGGGAACGGTTTGGAGCTTTAACATGAAAAGCTGACTGACTCCTGATCTTAAGTGCTCTTTAAAAACAATCGAATGTGTTTACGGTTAATCAACCATAGGAAGGACAGAAAAATGTTAAACAAAATTTTGTGTAGCTCCTAAACATTTCAATGAGATTTTTGATTGGGCTGACCCCTGCCAATAACAAAAAACATCATTTTTATAATTTAATGCATCATTTAATTAAGCAACTGGCTAACACAATCCATCATGCTGTGTTTCTAATTTTAATTGCATTTTAACGACTTTTAGCGAAATGACATCACAAAAACCCATAAACCAACCGCGACCATGCGACCGTGCACCATTTAATTAATAGATTTTCACCAAACCACTCGCCGTCCTTTGTGTTGGAACAAAATTCCCTCTCCATTGACACCCTAGCGTTACACCATAACTTACCCCCGACTCTCATCGCACGAAAAATGCACATGGAATTCTTCCGCAAACCCCAAACGCAGCGTGTTTACTAATTGCCTGGCACATTCCTCAAGTCTCTTCAACACACATGCTGTTACGCGTGCGCGTCCGTTTGATTCAGTGCCTACCACACACTGCCCCGTTGCCTCGCCACCGGAAAAGCCGTCTCACCTGGTGAAGCGAACTGGCCAGTAGTGCTAGTAGCAGCGCACACATAATTTCCTCGAAAAACCACACGACAAACCGATCGAGAGCTTTCGTGGCTACCTCTGCGCAACCTTGAGCCCGGTTCGATCGTTGGCACGCGCGCACGTTCGCTCACGCCAAACGGATGCAACCGTTCGCGCGCGCGCCCGCGTTCGCTCCTGCAACGGGGGAACGAATGGTAGCAGTAGCTGTGTGCTTTAGGAAATTTGTTTAATTTTCTACCCATTTTCCGCATTGTGTTAGAGTGCCCGAAAACGTGCATTAGGAAACGTTTCAAAAAAAGCTCCAAAGCGTTTGCGCGTTGCGTATGGAACGGTTGAAGCCGCTACTCTGCAAGAACGTTCCCAAGCGAATGGGCGAACTTGAACCATGGTGTGGTCAAATATCGCGACCGTCCAACGCAAAACGTAATTAACGACTACTGGCCACCGATCGATTCGTTTCGTGCGTGTGTGTGGTTTACCTTTCTTAATTCTTTCGCGCGATCGCGAAATGCGTCTTGTCTGCGTGTCGTGTCGTGCCTGCTACAAGCAAAATCACACGCCCATTTTGGCTGATATCAATGCTGGGCGAAGGAAGTGGAGCAAAACGCGCGGCCACAGCGAAACCTACCGTGAAGGACTTCGAAAGCCAATGGCCCAATATTGCCCGCACGTTCACATTCGATCCACATACATGATATTTTGGACCATGTCATGGTCGTGAAGGTCGCAGGCGATTCGGCTGGCGTGGTCGGTCCGGTACCGGCTCGTAGCAGAACCGTTGCGAGGTGTGGCCTGCGTTGCTTACCGAAAATCCCTTCGCAAGAACACTAACCTCCATCAACTGTAACTGTGTTTGCAACGACACCACACCACCTAACCCACATCCTATTGGAAAACGGAAACCAGCTCCGAAACCAACCTATGTACTTTGGTTTATGTCTGTGGATTTCCTACCGCCAATGCTAATGCTCCCGGATCAACCATTACACGCAAGACAGGCCTTGCCACGGCGGCCCAGAAGTTATGTGGCGCTACCGTATAATTTTGTTTTGGCACAATCAATAAACCGATCTACTTTATTACGGCACACGATCGATCGACTGTGTCCCCCCCATTGCACGTTCGCGGCCTTATTTGGTGGACAAACTGCGCTGCTACGGGTACATTCTCAGACGCCCCATTTCGGGCGGGTGTGTTGCTGTGGGAGATTAATTGTTGCACCACTTCCCCCAAAAAAACAAAATCAACACGACTCCTGTCTTGGGCATATTGTGCTGGCTGAACTTTTATATTCTAGAAGGCGCCGTCAGCGTGGCGAATTGTTTCGCGTCACATACGCGTGTGCTTTGATTGTCCGGCCGATCGGAAAGGCGCACACCATGATCCGGGCCACGGTGATTTATGGTTTGGCCCTTGTGCTTTGACCAGCATTGGCGGAGGCTGTCACATTTTTTCGTGATGGATAAAGAATGCTTTAGTCACTCCAGACTGAGGTTTGTGTGGGGCTGTGTCCGTAGATGGATTGGCGGTGAATGTTTATGTTAAGAGGTTGTAAATGTATTAGAACAATAAAACCATGCTGGAAGGTTAAAGTTTATTTTCTTTTACGTTATTTGTATCCTTTTGACTAATGCCACGAAGGAACAATGCCTTTCCTCCTTTTTACTCATTTTAAAATCCTTTCATTTTTAAGCCCTAGTCTCCTCTAACGGGATTAAGAAGCAGCCGTGCTGGGAGTTGAAGCTTCTGACGTTTACTGTTTTGTATTTTATTATGAACAAATTTAAGTGACAGCTGGTTCTTTAAATATCTTACTCCTTCGTTATGATTAGTGTATCAAGATACATAGCTATATTTGTATCCAAAAACTAAATTGATAAAAAGTTATTAGCAAGCATGAAAAAATAGTGTATATGCTCTGTAGTATCCAGTGGCATTTGATTGGTTATATAATTAGTTTCTTATGCAGGAGGAAGTTATTACCGTTTTCGAGGCCAAATAAATAATGTTATACTGATTTTGAGCATTTTTCAACTAGAAGTAAACATTTGACGTCCAACTGAAATACTGATGCCTCTCTGAACTTCGTTCAATACTAACTGAATAAGTGAAACTCATAATTTGATCAGGTGGGATTAAATCGTGTTTTGCGTCTAATCGCGAATGTCCCACACTGGATGAGACTCAAAGAATTGTACGACTCAACTGGCACTAAACCTCTAACTGAAATCGCCTATGAAATGACCGAACGGATCAAAGAAAAAACCCATCAATCTGAGTTCCTTCTTCTAATGGCTCTTTTTGATGTAAATAATAGTTCATAATTTATTTTTTCGTTAGGTTAAGCTAGATTAAGTTAACAAATGGTCAAAGCCTTACATTGTTAAATCCTAAATGAAAAGCTAAACTGTCTCTTGACAAATTTGAATTCGGCGATGAAAAACAATGACGCTAAATCTAGCAATCTCTTATCTTATAAGTATAAATAATATTTTAAAATAAACAAATTTAATAATAATCATAATTTGATCTGTTTACTGAATAAAGGTTAGACTTGTACGGGTGCCTCCATTTACAAAAATTGTTTGAATTTATTTGCCAATAATTTGTCCGGATACCTTCAAAATTAATTATAGACCATCCAATTAGTTTGAAATCAAGTTAAATGAAGCTTGAAACAATTTAGTTTCAACAAAATTAACATGAAAGAAACTAGTAACTAATAATATTGATGATAGTATTTTAGTTGGCCGTCTAATGTTTACTTTTCGTTGAACAATGTTCAAAAGCACCTGGGCCCGAAAACGGTGCATGTCATTAGTTATTTACAATGGAAATTTTTGCTTTTTCTAAAGAAGTGTATCATCAATTCGGCCCAAGCCTTTCATTCTGAATAAAAATAGAGTGCATTGTTTATTTAGTTGGACCAAAACGAGACAAGATAGCGTACAGGTGATAATGGTGATAACGAATCGGCAGACTGTGAGCGGTCTCGGTTACTCTTACAGCAGGCTATGTTACAGTTTACTGATAATTTGCGATCCGATACAAAAATGGGTATAACAATTTTCTATAAATTTTTTGATAAACTGAAAAAAAATAAAATCCTTGCTATATGCTTTAAGTTAAATAACAGAAAACTATTTCAAACATTTTTTCAAATAATTGTAATACTAAAACAGGTTTGTTTCATGAATATTTATATCACGTAACTAAATCTACCTCATTGCATCCAGCTGCAGTTTGCTGGTAATGAAAGGAACAGCCCATTTAAGCCTGATGAATCTACTAATTTCAATTTCAACATAAACTCTCTTGCATAAGTGCCTACCCCAACGGTCCTTGTAAGGTCGCCAAGAAGGTCCCGTGGTTTGCCTTCGATCTTATAATAATCAGTATGGAAAGCAATCGATACAATAAAAAAAAACCATGGCATAACGCCGGCCAATTTTACCTCGTCACTCTCAGAACGTATAGAAATGTTTAATTCATGCTCGACCACAAACTCTAAAATGCACCTCCGATCGATTCACTTTCGATCGGATCGAAGTCCTTCCCCTGGCCCTCCGCGTCCGATCAGAAATCGCACACTCAAATCGCTCCCCAAACGCGAACCTGTTTGCCCGTGCCCCGTGTGCAGCAGCTCGAAGATCGAAAATTCGCCCCCAAATGACATCGATTTCGGATCCACTGTCCGCACAGACCGGCCGACCGTACCGATGGGTTGCATCACGCTCGGACACTACTGCAACTGCTGCACGCCCGGTTTGCCTTGCCGTGCCCGTTCCTTCTGTAGCTGCGGCAATATTTCATACATTAATCTGATCGACAGCGACAACAACAGAAGACCTACCATTCCTTTCGGCAAATGGGGGGAAAAATCGATCAGTTCCACCGCTGCATCGGACCGATGGGGGAGGCTCGTGCTAGATGCAGCTCGGAAAAGGGGAAAAAATTATCGTCCACCTAATCCGTCCGGTGGCGCAGTGACTTTATCCAATCATCGACGTGCGGACGAACGGTTAGCGGCCACTTTACCGAGTGAGAGGCGGTCTTCCTGGGGGCCGCAGAGGCCGTCAATCAGACGGAACGGAGCGGTGAATTTGTTCACCCGATTTTAATGATCATTTGAGCCGTCGATCAGCCTCGCAGCATTCAGGGGAAGCTCTATTGATAGGAACGGTGCGGCTGGAGGCCGAGCAATAGCAAGAGGGTGGAAAATTAATTGGCATACCGATACACCCACATCAACACCTAGCAAGAGTTCAACCGCCTGTCAATAATCAATTCAGCAAAGTCAAGAAGTTAGCAATAGTCATGATACGAAAGCAAATCATGAAGATCATTTACATTTTTATAAATGGAAAAAAATTAAACCCTGTGAAAGTCAACATCAAATTGTAGACAAATCTGTGAAGTTTCATGACTGCTAAAATATTTGTTGGCATTCACCAGCTTCAGCTTCAGCATTTCGCATTAGTGTCGTTAATTAATTGATGCTGTATCAGTATCAGCCACTCTGAAGTTCAGAACTCATGAACACAGAACCGAGATCTCGATTATAATCTTAGTTAATACATTCTACACCAAATTGGCAGTAGGAGCGGTTCACAGATTTTTCAGTAAGGATTAACCGAGATATTAGTAAACTGAGTGATTGTTGGATGTCGTTTGGTAGGAGTATGATTCTTCGATTGTTTAAAATTGCTCCATCGTTTTGATACTATGCAACCAAAACCACGCACGAAGCGTTTTTCTTTCTGGTCATGAGAATACGAAAATCACTTCTTATCAACATCGTTGACGATTCTTGGATCGAGTCTAGGATAAAAACTCAACACTCACACTAGCAGGCCTGCTGCATTGCCAGCGTTATCCCTAATGAGCTTGATGCTCCTTCCCTCTTATTCATTTCCTTTTATGTCCCTTCCCTCCATCTTCGCGATAGGCCACCTCTCTATTTCCTCTCCCGGCTAACATGGTACGTCAAAAAGATCCATTCCTGAAACCTCAAATTGCTTTTAATACGTTTTATCATCTGTTCTATTTTTAGGCTCCTTTAGTCCTCTTCTGTTCTCGTCTTCACTCTTCTTCATCCTTATCCTTTCCTTAGTAAGTAAGTAACATTTTTAAGCACTTGAGACGGACATTCGTGTCAAATTATAAATAAATAATAAATAAATAAAAAAATAAATAAATAAATAAATAAATAGACAAATAAATAGAATAATAGTCGTATCTAATAAAATAAACGAAAAAGGTAATTCTTGATCGAAACATTTATTTATAATTTGACTGAAAACATCGCATTATCATTCATCATCTTGCTTCAGGATGTTCAGGATGCCGAAAAAATGCAGAAATTATGTTTAAGAGATAAAAATAACTAACTTTTGAGTTATTAGTATTGGTGAAAGTGGGAATTTGCGAATTTTAAAATAAAGTCTTAGTAAAATGATCATTTGTTAAACAATTTCGGTTTTAAAGTTACCAACCTAGTGAATCGCTTTTTGCAATTCCAAGATCTGTCAAATGATTTTAAAAGTACAATTTATTGCTGATGCGTCCGTATTTCAAATATTACTGATGACTTAGCTTAAATACTTGAGAAACATATGAAATATTCACATTTTGCACATTAAAGGAAAGCTACACAGATAGCAAGAAGTTATGCATTTGAAAGATCACTTGATACCCTTTCCATCAAGCTCCCTAATCATAGTTCGCTTTCAAATTCCATCCCGGCCCAGCTACTCCAACGCCAACCAAGACGTCAACGGTATGATCTAATTCATGCAAAACCGAACTGACAGTCCCGTGCGCCAGGTTCGCGGTGGTGTGTCGTGTGTCTGCATGATGCATGTGTGTCAAAAATCCGCCCCACCAAGGCAGCCAATTCGAGGCAGCCAGGAAATAAAACGAATCGAGCTCAACTCCCGTCCACCCGCCGCCAGCGCACTGTTACGAGCGAACAAAGACACACTCTCGACACACTGTATCGCCAAATTGCCAACCGCACAGAAACACACAGTCGCGGGCGAACCACGGGCAACACGGAACACCGGTGCCGCGTGCTGGATGCTGCTGTGGATGGATCGATGGTGGCCGCCTTGCGCCTACTGACATAATGATACCGTTCTGCGCCTTGCCTGGCGCGCACTGGCCGGCCTTTTTGCTTTCCTCCCGGCGCAGCCAGCACCATTTTCGCCACCCACATCACATCGGCGAAATTCAATGCATGATGAGTGGAGACCGAAGTGCACACGCACGCACGTACCGTACACATTAAAGGCCGAAACACAAGCGACTAACAATCATCGCTCGTGCCGCAGCACGCTCGCCGAAGTGGGGCTGGAGTTACTATTTTCAACATTATCATTAGTTGCCACACGGTGTGTGCCGCGGTTGTTTGCCACCGCGCGTACCACCCGATCGGCGTTTGATGATAGTAAAAATTCACACCAGATTTGATTATGATTATGCTGATGATGGGCAACCCGCGGTAAGTGGGGGAGCGAGTTCGGGCTAGTAGCAGGGAGATCGGTACGATCGTCCGCACTACCCGTCATCGTCACACCTTTCGGGGGACGGTCTCGCGCATCGGCGAAGAGAAGAAAAAGCCTAATGAGCATTGGTGAAGCTGTTGTGGGCTGAGTGGGGGAGGGCAGGTGCGAAACGGTTCACCGACCCAGCCCCAGCCCGCAGCCGCCGACCGATCGATGATTATGGTTGTTATGCGCGGATCATGCATGTAATCGAGCCATTTATTGAGGCTCGTAATCGAAAGCGCTGAGATCGGGTAGCGCATGTGGCTTATCCGAGGCGGAGGCAGTCAAATCGAGAACACTACAGCTTGGGTGTGCATTTTCGGCTGCCAGTTACGCCACTGGCACAATGCAAGGCGTTGTAGCGTATATTGGAGTGTTTCTAGTGCAGTTTGGATATGCTGATTGAAATTGTCATTGTGCGATGAATGAATGTGTTTCATTCCGAAAAAAATTCCGAATAATGTGCTCATCTTGCATATTTTACATGATAGTTTCTGAGGACTTCCCTAGGACATGTTGTTCCCTGATATTTACTGCTCTTGTTTTGGATTGTAGGTGCCTTTAATGCCTATATCGAATCTAAAAAGACAAAGTATAGTAAACTACTTTAACACAATTCAAACCAAGTAGAGTAGTGGTTGACAAACTAAAAAGTCACATTTCTCAAACCAAGGATAAAAAAGTGTTATAGTTAAACGCAATAAAAGTAGGGAAATGAGCCACTATTTAGGCCGCTTGAGGCTCACGTGTCGTTAGTAACCGATTCTGGGAGCAGTCGATTCTCAGTCAAAGTTTATCATGAGGTTAATATATGAGCTTGAATTTCGTAAAAAAAACACAAAGCCAAACGCGCAAAAGTATTTAACAAGTTTTATCATTTATAGTGAGCAATATAAACTCGGCATTTTTCTTTAATGCCTTAAATTTGGTTACCTATGTGATTGCTCCTATTTATTTTAGAGTTTCGAATAATAAAGCAGTAATTTTGCAATTACAAACAAACTTGAACAAATGGATAGTTCGTGAGATCACTAGTTTGCCATAAAAAGATTTGTCAAAAGAAGTACTTTCAGATATTCAAAGTGACAGTGCGTCATTGCTATGGAACACTTTCTTACATGAAATTCCAGCATAAAATTCTCAAACCAAAATTTGCGCTCAATACATCTCAGCTGAAATTTGATCACGATTTTAAGGTGTATTGCAGTTTGCGATAATCACCGTTTTTAATTAATTTGAGAGTTTAAACTCAAAGCTGAGGTATTTCAAGATGTTTTAAAAGTATGTTGTACGTGACATTTTTAATGAATTTAAACTAAATTAGAACCTGCATTAATATAGTCTGAAAACAGGTTGAAAATAACAAAATTAATGAACAATTTAAACCAAGAACTTTAATGTCTTTAATATATATTTGCAATTAAAACAAATAAGACGTGATCTTACCTGATCTTTATTGATGCGACTAACCGTAAGTAAGAACTATCAAAATCTGTATCATTGTTTACTTAATCGTATCCACAGTTTTACCTCAAAAGAAGCTTTCAAATGTACATCTAAGATATTGCTAAAGACCATTTTTTTATTTCGTTTCACAGTTTGACTCGATACTCATATAAAGAAGAATGTTATTGTAAACAATCACATAATACTTTGTTGGTGAATTGCTATAATTATTTCTTTTACCCAGTTATCAAATTTTCAACTGCTTTCTGAAAATAGTTTTATATCCAACGTTCCATCGTCCGCAAAACTCCAACCACCGAACAGTCGTCCAGGCGTCCTTCATTGGGAGCAAAGCCCCCTGCGCAAAAAGGGACACGAACCCCCTCACCACGCACACGCGCATTCTGTATCCATTCATCATTTTCGGAAGTTATTTCACATGTAAGAAGTAAGCGTGCTCTACAGCAAAAAAATGCACTTTTTAAAGCCCCAGTACATGCCAGTAGGCCCACCCTCACAAAACTCGATAATGGAGGCAGATGCCACACTCACCCGACCCGAGCGAGGGTACGAGATATTATGCCGTAATGCCGGCATCACAAGCAGGCGAACAATTATCGGCCGTACGTGGGTACGTGGGTTTTATTAGGGGGGAAAATTGTCGATGGTGTAATTTTAATTAAAGCGAATGGTGGAAAGTGTTCGACATTCCACTTTCGGGGAGTGCAGATGCGCGCTGCCAAGAGTGCGTTGATACGCGCTCGCCTGTGTGTGAGGGATCTAGGGGTAATCAACCGGCGTAATATCACAAGGAGGGCAATGGATGCAAATGGGGATGGGTATCTGCAGCACAGATTTGTGTAGCGGATTTGGCCAAGCGAGCCAGCGAGTTCGCAAGATGCTACCGGGCTTAGACATTCCAGTCGGTGTCGGTCGATTTTCGAGTGACATAATGCGGGGTTCGTCGTCCGTTTGTGCGTTGAAATCTTTCTGGAGTGGAGAGCAGATTTGAAACCGTTTTAAAGTGAGCGAGTAGCTAGTAGATAAGAAAATGTTTAGTACAATAATCAGTTCCATTTCCAGTTCTATAAATAATTAAAATAGCAAAGGTTATGCTCCATTTACAAAAAATAAAATAAAATAAAATAAGATAGCATAAAATTGTAAAAAAAAACATTAATCAAACGGCTCAACTGATCATCACCTCCATAAAAGCGTTTCATTTCAACCAAACAATACGGAATCAAGCTAAATTATTCACAGTACCAAATAACAAACCAGCAATCTCAACAATGAGTTGTACAGCGCACCGCAAACCTCCTATCCATCGCCACAAATCCTTTTGTCCAAGCTCACACGTCACTAATGACAGGCGTATGGAAATCCCATCCTGATCGCGCACTCGAAGCTCATAATGCGTGCGAGTGTACCGCTCGGGTTTGCGCGCTTTATTACGTTCCACCGCGACCCAACCAGCTGCCAACCCTCACCGAGCCAAAGTACCACCGTGTCCTTCCGCGTTAAACGTATCTCTACATAGCCTACGTGGCCGCGCTAAACCGGATGCGATTTCAAAGTTTCACACCGCAGAAAGGGAAACCATTTGCCTTCGCCTTTAAGACGCCGGCGTTGCCACCGTGAAACGGTACCAGCGCTCCAACACACCAGAACACCGCCACGTTCACCAAAGCAAACAATGGAAGCTCAAGGCCGTGACTTAGAACATGAAGCGAAATCGTTGCTCCACTGCTCGCAATTCTAGCGAGCAGTTACGGACCAAGCGACAACGGCAACATATCCGGTGGTCCAGTTTATTTAAAGAAGGATGGAGCGGTTTAGCCCCGTGGGTGTATGTGATGAAAGGAAAGCATTACTTTAATACACGCCTCCACCACAAACCTTTAACAATGAGTCTTTATATAATGACATTGCATTATTTTAACACAAAACTTTATGTGTACGTTGTGCGCTTTTATAGATAAAAGATGTTTTATTTCTTTCCATTTACTGTTTGCTCATGTTTCATGGACAGATTCAATTATTTAATGATTTGCAGTGTTTTTTTTATTAAAGCTTCTTTTTCTTATGTACATTGTTGCCTATTTTTGCATTTAGTATTATTTTTTTGCATTTTACCAATATTTTATATGACTTTATGTATTACTTTTTAGTTTTCAAAAGTATATAAAGTATTTATTCGTTTTACCTACAGCCAATTATAACGAATACCTTTAGAGCGATTTAGAACGAAACCAAAACACTAATTACACTACATTCAAAGTGTTCTGGTACGGTAGTACACAGTAACGCCCTCTCCAACGGCAGAGATCTAACCAATCTCCTTCCTGACAAGCACAAATTAGCACTTTGCGTCGGTCATGGTCGAGCCCGGCTCACGGTAAAACCATTAAACCGAACCCGATCGCCATCCAAAGAGAGTCAAATCAATCTCACCTTCCTGCTCCGTTCGCATAATGAACCTGAACTAACCGTTTCGGGTGTGGTCCCCCATGCACTGTCAGTTTCAATTTCGACCACCCCGAACACAGCTGCATATCGATTGATCTGTGCTCTGTTTTTTCCCTTTTTTTCACATTACATTGATCCCGTTCTTTTTCGCGCTGCTCAAAATTAACCATTTCCCACACAGCTCAAAATTAATTAGCAAGCGTAACAATGTAGTGCAGTAATGTGCAGTTTTTGCTCGGACGCTCGGACGGGCGAACGTTTCTCGCTTGCGGGGCACGTCATTTATGAATGTGTAAATAAAATTGAATGTCGCTCGTGGGTCTCCCACGATGTTTTAAAACAAATTGTGCCTTTTACCTGCACACTTTGCCTTCGCGAAGCTGCCACGTTATCTCTAATGTGCCGGGCAGGGCTATGCATCGATTTGGGTGGCAAACGGGAGAGAAGAAAAAAAAACCCGCTGTCACCAGCTCGTATGTCATACGTGTAATGGAACGATTGGAACAAATTGTTTGCTTCCCTTACAAACTTTCTTTTCAGCTCTGTGGCACCTTGTTGTTGGGTAGTTTGGTACGTGATATCGGATTACACATTGCAGCAAAATGCAGCGCAAACTCAATCAATCTATGAAAAAACATAGTTTCTTTTACTGTCGATGGTTTAATGATTGTGCCTTGGTTTTTGTTGATTAAATTAATATTAAATTATAAATTCAAATAACTTTATTTTCTCTGGCTGATTCCATTCCATAGAGAGATTCTATTCTGGGGCATCTCGCTGTATTAAGGTCTTTTTAGTTAGTGTGCCAAAAACAACATAAAAATTGAAATGATAGAGAATGTAGGACCATTTTTTGTTTAATAAGCAATCAAAGAAAATAAATAAAATGGTTTAAACATTCAAACAACACACACCTATAAAGATTTCAAATAATACAAAGAAAACGTAATGCATTAAACAATCGAACAATTCAAAAAAAAACTCTAATCTAAAAAACGCAGTCATGACCACGAAGAAAATGAAGCCAAAAATGTACTTTCTTTTGACAAACACCCTGATATTTTTCGTCTGCAAGAACATAAATTAAAAGCAAACAGCCCAATTATATTGCATGTAATGATATTATTTGTATATATGTTGTATATATATTTGTATATTGTATATTGCTTTTAATAACATTATTTGTTAAGCAATACGGCCTTTTTGGAGCGTTCCTCCTGAATTAAAAAAAATAATATTATTTGTAATCTTATCAATTTAGCCAGCAAATACCTCAAACGTATCCTTAAAAAAGGATCATTAGTGATAATAAATGTAAAATAGATAAAAAGTTATTGCATCAAATCATACGTTAAAATCCAAATTCTCAATTGGAACTGTAAACTGTTTTATGCACCCAAGCAATGCATTTGCCGATAAGCATGAAAATCTAACAAGCTTTCTAAATACAATTGGATGTTGAACATTTTTCGCACTGGCATAAAATAACAAACTCCATGCATGCTACGAAACCTTATCACAGCTCAACCTTCCGCACAGTTTGCTAAAATATCAAGGTCAGCTGCAAAAGACAGGATGGAAAAGTTTATTTCTCACGATAAACAGAGGTATTTCCTCATCGAACTCGCGAAAGCAAACATACACACACTTGCGGTCAATAATTACCTGCACACAGAATACGTGCCCAGAACGTTCACTTTATAGGTCAGTTGATCTTTGAAGGCCGCACACCGTAGACCAACACCTGCCGAGCGTATCGCACGATTTATCATTCCTTTACAAGTTCATTAATTGGCGCACTTGTTACTGAACTTGCAAAAACAATCATCAAGGAAATGAGCCATTTTTCAACCATCACACCTAAAATAAACGCACTTTGTTCCTATGCGATCGACAGCTGGCTCGATCAGCAAAACAAAAACTCCGCACAAATCTATTCCGTTTTGATTGACTATTTTAAAGCAATTTTCCGAGCCCTCATCGATCCGAACCCCTCCATCCTGTGCGGCATAATTATTCGAACCATTTCCGAGTTCATTAGCGTGCGATCGTTTAACGCTAAAAAAAAAGGCAAAACAGAACCTTTTAATGTCACCCAATCAGCCGTGAAGGGGTCGCATACCCGCCTCAGGGAAGGTGGCAAATGTGTTTAATGATCGGTCGGTTTTGCGCTTCTATTCCGCCAAAGTGTGGTGTGGTTTGCGCAGAAACAAAACCCATTGCTAAACGAAGGTTTGTGCGCCTTGCGGGTTGGTGAGCATTAAAAGGATCTCCAAGCACCAAACACCAAATGCTGTTATTACTATCCATCACATTGTCATGCTCGATGCCATGTTTGGCGCGTACATGGTCGACACAATTCTTTCGACGACGACGGCGGCATACACACAACTACATTATGTTTGTTATATTTATACGCCTCAGCGCTTTTTGTCAGCATGCTGCAGGGTTGATTATTAATTTGTGTAAAGAATGCAACCGATCAAAACCATTGGGTCCGCGCACACCGATTCGCTGCGAAGGTATGTCAATCCTGCAGTGTAAACGATTCGGTGGGAAACAAGTAGCTTATGCGTGTGATTTAATGTGATGTGAAGGAAAGCTCAGGCAAAGCTCACCACCACAGCAACCGTAAGCATAACCAAACGATCGGCAGACAGACAAACACACAAGCCGCGCTGCCAACATCATCATAACAGGATCATGCGCGATCTAGTCACATTAATCATTTGTCAACATTACTTTTGGCCACCAGGGACGCGTGTAGTTTGTGTCTCCTTTTGTTAAGCTTTTCAGGTACGCAGCAACACGTCATCATTGTCCGCAAGCGCTGCAGCATAATAGCAGCGCGTTAGCTCCCCCTTCCCTTCGCTCGGAAATCGAAAACGGAATAGATCCTAGCGCCTGTCCATTTGTGTTGCTACTTCAAGAAGGAAACTGGCCTGATTCCAGCCCGAAGGGCACGACATTCCAGCCCATTCGAAGCCGCTGAGATACACCGTAACGCACACACGCCACGCCTCGATTTCGGTCCCAGTGGGGCCTTCCACGTTCCAAACGGAGCAACGATCGTATTATGCTCACGATCGATTATTATGAGCTGGGGTACAAAGAACAAAGATCGCAAATCGATTCACCATGCCTTGTGAAGCGAAGTGTAGTTCCACCCATACACTAGACCCCTGTTCCTATGCCATTTCTTAAGCAGTAGTTTTAACTACATAAGCCCCATACGATAACATGATTATGGTTAACACTTTCGTATCCCACTACCCACCCACAGGCGCGGGGCGGGTTAGGTTGCAAGCATTCCACCTATTTCTTCGGCGGCAGGACTCATGGCTCACTTTCGATTACCCCCAAATCGACCCGATTTCGTGTTTATAGCTTTGGCACGAGATTACTGCTACCGATGTACTGCACCGGATCGATCCTCGAACTCGAGTGCAAATATATGCCAAAAGACACATACACACGCCACACAGGGTGGCCCACTAACCGAAGCGCTGTGAGGGGGTTGAACCGAACCGGTGCAGGCACGGGTGGTACAAATAAAGCAAACCACGAACCGCGCAAACCAATAATCGAAAGTGAATGGGTTTCGTTGTTTGCGGGTCGATTGGAAGGCTAGGCCTGGCTAGGAAGCGGTGACCGACCGCGACGCTGCGGTCGACATGTCAGCGAGGGCTTGTGAGCGATTTTCGAACACACAGGCAAACAGGTTATCGGCTGGAATGAATCAGTCGACCAGCCAGTGAACACAACACGATGCGGTGCCGGACGGAGAGTGTACTAGCAGAGCACAAGAGCCGCATGGTTTGCGATTTTTCGTGCAATCTGCCAACAGCGATCTATTTAAGCGTGTTCTTATTGCATCCTTATCGACACGTCAGGTTAGGTTTCGTGCAGACTTAAGGCCTAAGACACGTGCCTAAGTTGACAAACATTTAAAACCTTTATGTCCTTGTCCGAAACGCTATCGGCGTTTCAAGATTGGGCTGTGTGCAGGTAAACACTAATATGACAAACGTTTGGTAGATTTAACCATGTCCTGCTAGCTTTGGTAAAGCAGTTTAGTACGTAATGTATCTAATGATAATGTAAACTTTCTGATATCTGTATTATTTGTAGTATTTTATATCATTAGAAAGAAAGTTTCGTATGTAGAGTGTTTGTTATTTATCGTAATGTGCGATCCAACAGACAGGCTGAGCTTTATTCGCTCGATGAAGATTGTTTTATATCTATCGACCGCTAATTTGTCGTATCGTATGATCGCTTAAGATCAGACGCTATCTAGTCCTTGGTATGTACTCCCTTTCCTTGAGTTGTTCTGTGTCATGCTAATGGTAAGTGAGCTCGTTAATTTCTTGTAATTATGACACAATGCTACACAATGATGAGCCAATCTAACAGGACATGGACATTAGCCAGCATACGATTTCAGTTGCAGCTCCAAGATCATTCCTGATACGGTTGGTTGTCGACCACCCTGTGTGAAATATAATCACGAAAAGGGGACAGGATGTGATAATTAGAGGAAAAAAGTGAAAGAAGGTGTATACATACCTGTATCGCTTGTAGCGACCAGACCGCCATCTGGCGTGAGAATCGTGAGCGATCGTGACATCCAGGGACAAAGACACGGATCTCCGTGGAGCGCACTCACCAGGCACACGAATGTGTCAAAGTGACGTGCGCCGCGTGTCCAGCGCTACACTTCCTGCTGTCAGCGAGCACATTCTCTCTCTTGCGACCCAACCTCGAAAGCGAACAGACCTCTTCCTTCGCTCCGCGCTCGAAACTTCCGCAACGTGAAACCCTCTCGCACGAACGTGCGCAACCGTTCCTAATATAGTGTAAAATAAAGTTCCGTATTACCTACTCACGAAACCCAACGCGTTCGCGACATAAAAAATTAGGGACCACTTTTGTGGCGCCCCTAAAACTGGTGACCCCGACGTGATCGCGTGCGCGAGTGAGTGAGTGGTAACCTGACGAACACCGTGTCCAGCCGGAAAAAACGTGTTTCCATTGTTCCACGGTCCGGACCGACGGCAACGTTCCCCCCCATCATCGAGGAGCGGCCGACCACGAAGGAGGCACCACGCAAGCGCAGCCAGCGAAAAAAACCCCCGTGCACAAACCCCGAACCCACGTGAGTGCAAATCGACACCGAAGGTGGCCGACAGTGAAGAACACGGTTCTGGAACATCTTTACCCGACGGAGCGACCGATTCTAGCGGAAAAGTTTCCTCTCGGTGCTGAGCGATCGCCGAACATTTTGCTGACACACCCCGCGCCGTGTCGCACACCCGCCGAGCATTTTGGTACCCGTACGTGTTTGCGCACCCGCCGATCATAACCTCACACGTACCGCCGAGCGCGCTCCAGACCCACGCGGTTTTTGCGTGTGCACCGTGTGTGTGTGTGTATGTGTGAATGTGCGCAGGCCGACGCCGAGCGGATTGCGTCAGAATTTTGCTCGAGCTACTTTCGTGATTTTTTTCGACCGTGCACCGAAGACGTCGTCAGCGCACGCAGCCATCGTTCTCTTCTCGCCGACACCACCGACCGAACGATACCGAAGATCATCGCCCCTTGTTTCTCACACCACCGGCGTCATCGACGAACGCAGCCAACGAGCGACTAATCCTAACACGATCGACCGCGTGTGCGGATTTTTCTTCGCCGAAGGATCGACCTAGCCAACATCAGCTGGACTTGCTTGCGCCCCCGCCACTAAGGTAAGATCCACCCTTTTTTAACTAACCTTAGTCGTAAGGATGTTGCACAGTCCGCCGGTCCGCGACGTATCGACTCCCGATGGCGTAACCCCGACTGCCGATCCAGCCGCGAGTGGATCCAAATCGCCTCACGTACCAACACCGCCCGTTCCGAATACCCCGCGCGTAACAGGGCCATCCGCCTGCGACGCCATGTTTATGCCGCCCGAATCGCAGATTGACACTTTGAATGCCATGCAGCTGAAACCACCGGAGATGGACACCACTGACATTCAAACCTTTTTCTTCGCATTGGAAAACTGGTTCGATGCGTGGAATATCACCACGAACCAACATATTCGCCGTTTTAACATTCTTAGAACGCGTATACCGCTTCGTGTCCTTCCTGAGCTTCGCCCCCTGTTGGAGAACATTCGACAGTACGCTACGGACCGTTACGAGGTAGCAAAGCATGCAATAATTGAGCACTTTGAAGAGTCGCAACGAAGCCGCTTGCATCGTCTGCTTGCCGAAATGAACCTCGGGGACCGAAAACCATCGCAGCTATTAGCGGAGATGCGCCGCGCCGCAAATGGAGCAATGACGGACTCTATGCTGGTAGATTTGTGGATCGGCCGTCTCCCGCCATACGTCCAGTCCGCCGTTATTGCCACTAACACGGATACCAACGATCGAGCTAAAGTAGCAGACTCTGTTATGGATTCGTTCGCGTTATACCACCGAACGGGCCCGTACCAAACCATCCACGAAGTACGCAACGAGGACTTCGAACGTCTTTCTCGGCACGTAACGGAATTAGGTCAGCGCTTGGACGCCGTACTGAGCAAGCTCAACGAACGAGAACGCGCGCGACCACGCGCACGTACCCGGCAACGTCAACCGAACCAGGATGCGGTAACACCCAGCGGACACTGCTATTACCACACGCAGTACGGGCAAGCAGCGCGGAACTGTCGTCCCCCCTGCTCCTTCAACAATCGGCGGCAGGGTAGTAACTCGGACACTGTTTCCGATTGACGCTTAACCAGAGGCCAACCTCAACAGATACACGTACTTTCGACCCATAGCTATCGTCTCGTAATAACCGATCCAAAAACTAACATCAAATTCTTAATCGATACCGGTGCAGACGTTTCAGTAATCCCTCGACAACACAGTTCCGTCCCGAGTAAACCCTCCACCATGAAGCTGTTCGCCGCTAATTCTACACCAATCCAGGTTTACGGAGAGTCGCTCTATACTCTCGATTTGGGACTTCGCCGATCTTTCCTTTGGAACTTCATCATCGCAGACGTGGGGACAGCGATTATTGGAGCCGATTTTCTCCAACATTTCCATCTGCTCGTGGACTTGCGCAAAAAATGTCTTGTGGACGCCTTAACGAACGTACGTTCTACCGGAGTGCCGAGCCAAAACCCGTCGGAACCAACCGTAAAAGTATGTGATTCCACCTCACCGATCGCCACTCTCCTAAAGGAATTTCCCGGGTTAACTGCACTATCCACTCCTGGCACCTTACTGCAGTCCGAAGTGACGCACCGAATCGAAACGACGGGGCAACCAACATTCGCAAGACCTCGCCGATTACCACCCGAAAAGTACGCAGCTGCCCGCAAAGAGTTCGAATCACTCGTCCAGCTCGGAGTGTGCCGCCCCTCGAATAGCAGCTGGGCCAGCCCGCTACATATGACAAAAAAGGCCGACGGCACCTGGCGACCTTGTGGTGATTACCGCGCCCTAAATGCAAAAACCGTACCCGACCGTTATCCACTACCGTTTTTACAGGACTTCACGATGCATTTGCAAGACAAGATCATATTTTCCAAGGTCGATTTGCACAAAGCATACCACCAGATACCAATTCATCCGGATGATATAGCGAAGACAGCCATCACGACACCCTTTGGACTTTACGAGTTCACTACCATGCCTTTCGGATTGAGGAACGCAGCGCAAACATTCCAACGCCTTATCCATGATGTCCTACGAGGACTCGAGTTTGTTTTCCCGTATATCGACGATATGATCGTAGCATCAACGTCCGAGGCAGAACACCACGAACACTTACGCCAACTTTTCGAACGATTGGAGAAGCACCAACTAGCCATCAATCCAGCCAAGTGCGAGTTCTACCGGAACGAGATTTCCTTTCTGGGCCATCTGGTCAACGCTTCTGGTATTCGTCCTCTCCCCGATCGAGTCCAAGCCATCAGCGAGCTGCCACAGCCAACGACGATTATGGAGTTGAAGAAGTTCCTCGCCATGATAAACTACTACCGACGTTTTCTGCCGCACGCCCTGGAAACGCAAGGTATACTTCTCGAGATGACTCCAGGTAACAAAAAGAAGGACAGAACGCCATTAACCTGGTCGCTAGAAGCTTCCGAAGCATTCGCCCAATGCAAAGAGCAACTGAAACGTGCAACGTTATTGGCACATCCCGTGAAGAACGCCGAACTTTCTCTATGGACCGACGCTTCAGATTTCGCAGCCGGAGCCGTACTTCACCAACGCACCAACGAAGACCTGCAACCACTAGGCTTCTTCTCGAAACGTCTCGAAAAGGCACAGCAAAAGTACTCGACCTATGACCGAGAACTTACCGCCATCTATCTCGCCATACGACACTTCCGATACCAGCTAGAGGGTCGGGAATTCTGTATTTATACAGACCACAAGCCTCTAACCTTCGCCTTCCGACAAACGCACGACAATGCCTCACCTCGACGAGCCCGGCAGTTAGACTTCATTGGACAGTTTTCCACCGACATCCGTCACATCGCCGGAAAAGACAACGTTACAGCCGATCTGCTCTCCCGCATAGAGACAGTGCACGCGACACCGACCATCGATTATGAGCGATTAGCAGAAGAGCAAGAGCGCGACCCTGAACTTTCCGACATTCTCAGTGGGAAAATTCAGACGGACTTGTTCCTGCAGAAGACACCAATACCGGGAAGCCCCAAGTCACTCTACGCCGACTGCCCTGGAGGTATCATCAGACCGTACATCACCCGATCGTTTCGAACACAACTTCTCCACGCCGTACATGATCTCAGTCATCCCGGAGCCCGCGCCACAGCTAGACTAATAACAGAGCGTTTCGTGTGGCTCAATGCAAGGAAGGAATCCCAGGACTTCGCTCGGAACTGCTTAGCCTGCCAGCGCGCTAAGGTAGGAAGGCACGTCAAAAGCCCCTTGATACCATACCCTGCAACAACAGCGAGGTTCAGTCATATCAACGTAGACATCATTGGACCATTTCCCATCAGTAACGGTAACCGATACTGCCTTACGATAATCGACCGATTTACTCGCTGGCCAGAAGCAATACCGATCTCGGATATCACCGCATCTACCGTCGTATCAGCACTACTATTCCACTGGATCGCCCGATTCGGAGTTCCGGCGCACGTAACAACGGACCAAGGGAGACAATTCGAATCCTCCTTGTTCAAAGAGTTGACGAAAGCCCTAGGAACGAAACACATCCGTACGACAGCCTATCACCCGCAGGCAAATGGAATAATCGAGAGGTGGCACCGCACTCTTAAAGCAGCAATCACCTGCAAAGACACCGCAAGATGGAGCGAACACCTACCGCTAATACTGCTTGGGCTACGAACCACGTTCAAAAATGACATCAACGCCTCGCCAGCCGAACTTGTGTATGGAACGACGTTGACCATCCCGGCAGAATTCTTCATCGCGAAACCGCAAAATGCCCTCGCCGACCAATCCGACTTCGCCAAAACGTTAGAGGAGACGATGAGCAGCATTCGACCACAGAGCACCGCTTGGCATACCAACCGCACACCGTTCGTGCATTCCGATCTGAACAAGTGTACTCACGTGTTCATACGCGACGACACCGTCCGACCTGCACTAACTACACCTTACCACGGTCCATATAAGGTTCTTACACGCAATCCTAAGTCTTTTCAGATACTCCTACGTGGACAGCCAACGCTGGTTTCGATCGACCGCTTAAAACCAGCGTATGGCGTAGAAGAGGAAGCCACCCCGGCCCCGCAGTGCTCGTGGGAAGGGCTAACGACAAACCTGCTGCCGCCAACAACCGACCACTCGGAAACTCTGCCGTTACCGGACGTCCAGGCAAATTCGGACCGCAGAGACGCCACCGCAGCCTCCAAACCGACGTCGCGCGAACAACCAGTGCGTAATCAGACGACACCCGCACCACCATCGCACCCGACGACATCGAGACAAACCGACCGAGCCGTCGTCGACGCCCCACCACCCTCCATCCTACGCCGCAACGACCAGACGGTATCGACCGGCGTCACCAGGTCTCAGCGGAAGGTCATCATACCTCTACGTTACCGGTGACACCGCTCTAGGAGGGGAGTACTGTAGCGACCAGACCGCCATCTGGCGTGAGAATCGTGAGCGATCGTGACATCCAGGGACAAAGACACGGATCTCCGTGGAGCGCACTCACCAGGCACACGAATGTGTCAAAGTGACGTGCGCCGCGTGTCCAGCGCTACACTTCCTGCTGTCAGCGAGCACATTCTCTCTCTTGCGACCCAACCTCGAAAGCGAACAGACCTCTTCCTTCGCTCCGCGCTCGAAACTTCCGCAACGTGAAACCCTCTCGCACGAACGTGCGCAACCGTTCCTAATATAGTGTAAAATAAAGTTCCGTATTACCTACTCACGAAACCCAACGCGTTCGCGACATAAAAAATTAGGGACCACTTTTGTGGCGCCCCTAAACGCTGATCGGTTTGCACCTTTGTGTTCTTTTATCCTTTTATATACAATAATTCGAGTAGCTCATGCTTTTCATAATATTCGAGCAGTTTGTTGTTTATAACCTAATCTTTGTTTCCTATTGTATTATTCATGCATAATTCAACATATTAATGTTCGAAAATAATGATCCTGATTCTAAGGCACCGTTTACAGATCGCGCTGTAATTAAAATAACCCAATTGAATGCTTTGTTTACTGTACATTGGATAACTTTTAATGTGTACACATGGATGGATGTGTAAATGGGTTTTTTATGTTAATCAAATTAACAGGTTTGAATTTGTCAAATGATGGAACGATGTTAATACATGGTGGGTACGATTCAAACATATGTGGAAAATGGACTTTAAAATGCGGAATGATATCCAAAATTGAAAACCATTTGTTAGACTGAATGACGCATTTAGGGGCCTTCGCATTTAGGGGATTGACTATTCGGCTGCGTGGTACTGCATAAGTCTCTAAAGCCTGTATAGGCAGGCATGTCCACACGTAGAACGTTCCACCAAACAGAAGACTAATTCAAAAATATTCGGGAGGCATCCAAAAACATTGGGAAACAACCATAGTTTTTTCAAACTTTCTATTAATTACTCGGGTTTTTAGGGGTTCTTCAGACAGAGGTTTAATAGCATTTGATGGCCATTGCTTGTCAAAACTTGATAAAATTGACATCCAGAAGTCTAGGTCTAGCATCAGAAAGATTCAGGCGAAAGAACTCCGTTGGAGCCAAAGCCTCTTTGCAAACAACAACAACTAGAAAGAGTCCAGAAAGTGTGTCAATATTTTAAGAACCACTAACATAAAACCAACTAACTTACTAACTAAATAACTAACATAACATTAAGGATCATGGGGTTTTGGTTGTCTCCAGAAAGTGTTTCAAAGCTAGCCATATATTGTATTGCTTTTTTATTGAAAGATGCCAAACACTGGATGAGAAAGATCCAAAAACATATGGGAAAATGTGAATAAATCAGAAAACGAACCCACAAATTACGTGAAAATAGTATTTAAATCATGGGAAACCCTGTATTATTACTGCTTTTAATTTAGAAAAAAAAACTCACGATTAACGTTAGCAGATTTGCAAGACTCTCACTTACTCTAAGGTAATTTGAAAAATGATCTTCAAATATAATGACTACACTTAAAATAATCTCAATTTTATATTCCCTTTTTTTCTTACACTCATTTTAAAATAATTTGTTATTAGTTAACATTAAACAGCAATTCACAAGCAACATTTTGAGAGTGGAATTAGCATGTAACTAAAATAGTTTTGAATACATGCATCAAAATCATTTATCGTTTACGATTATTGAGGTTGTAGAGACAAGAAGAAATTGGAATAAAATTCCATTAATTCAGGGCTATAAAAAAAACATTATTAGACGACCAAAGAGGATTTATTGGAACTTACTCTTTTATACAAATAATTATCCATCACTATTGTCGAGTCGTTTGTACTTTCAAATCCATCTCGATAATACACCCTCTTACAAGAACGCAACATTGTAACCAGTTTCACCGCCTCCCCTCACAAAGAGCGCCTCGGACTGCCAGTACCCTAATGAAGACCAGCGCACTGCAAGCCAGAGAGGGAAGCTGGGAAGAAAAAGGGCAGAATCTGTCCTATTAAAGCCCCATTACTGTCAGCAAATAATGTTATTACTCTCTCACTATATTACCCAACCCCCAGAAAAGGGGTGGAAGAGGTGGACAAAATAAGCGACGGGGGAAACGGCGATACCCGGAGACACGCTGTAAGAAAAGAACCACCCTTTCGGACTGCTCGTGCTCGTGCAGCTCGTTTGGACTTCCTGTTTCTCGGACTCGATACACACACACACACACACACTTCATCATCATCGATGCCCGTCAAATCAGAGTGAAATGAAAATCGACCGGCGCAAAACGAACACTATCCGGGGGAATGGGCCCCACACTCACCCCCTTGGCTGGCAACACAATCAAGAACTTCCTGAAAGATCGCAGGGGCGCGCACTCGCGCCCTCTTAAGGGGGGTGGAAAAGTAAAGCAAACGGGCCCGGTCTGACTGTCCGCCTGCCCGGGCTAGCTCGTGCGGGTTCGTGCTGGTACAGAAAGTGCACGCCTAATGAGTCCCGTTCGCGTAACGCAAACGTTTGCGCGATTGTCCGGCGAAGAATATGACGCAGATCGAACCCTGGGAGCGCGCCAGCAAGGAGAAGAGGATCAAAATCTGAAAAGAAAAGTAAACCCACCGCCACCACCAAACCTCACAGAAGCCGAAGCAGAAGGAATGGATGGAGCATAATGAAAGTAGAAACAGGGTACAAACACTCCACACGTTTTAACAAACTTCGGCCCAGTAGCCTGGCCAGTACTTCGACGGTGCTAAAGAGAAATTATCCACTCCCGGTCGTAGCTCTCCCCCGCGTTCCACCCCAAACAGAAGGCCAGAGCATGGCTTTAGTAGACCGGCCGCAGCATAAGAAGTATGTGCGGGCAAAATGGTCACGCTCATTCAATGGCACCCGCAAACCGCCTGGCACGACGTCCTACAATTGTCCAAACACTCCTTCTTCCCACACAGACAAACACACACACACACACACATACTTCTCGCCCCGGGGTCCGGCGGATTTTTGCTGGAAATTTTCGTCGGCGCTCTCATTACATAAGCGAATGTAGAGCAAATACGAAATTGGCATTTTGCTGCTGCCCACACGCCGAAGAGGGGAAGGTGGCATGTCCGGGGGGGGGGCAAAACTTTTACCATGCTGCGGTGCCATTGCGCCGCACCGACACACACACACACAGGCCTTGCGGATGGAAGCACTTACACTGGGGAGGTGGGTGCAACGATCACCCGTAGCCAAAGCGGGGTAAGTTTTCGCGCACGATCGATCGATTCGGCTGTGTCGGGGCTTGGTGCCGGAGGTTGTTGGGGGGAGGAGGTTTTTTTCTACTACCGATCGCTACTTGTGCCGGGCACCAGCGTTTGCCGGAAATTCTCACTCTGGCAGTGTTAAACTCCCTGGCGTCTGTGTCGTAGTTTTTTTTCTAAAGGCACCTTAAGGTCATTAGGCTGAACGTTGCATAAACATCACTCAACACGGCAACGCGACTTTGACAAAAGGAAATTAATATATATTGCTCGTTTAGTTCGATTATGATCGCTGCGGGAAAAAAGTGGACCTTTGGGGAGAAAAGTCAACAATTGCAATCATAACAATTTGTTTCGGAATGTAGTTGGATGTTGTTAATAAAGGATGTTACTTTCAAACGGAGGTTGATTGTGATTTTGTGTCAAATGGTCACTATTGAGTTGGTGAAGATAGCGTTTTGTTTGACATAAGTTCAAGTTTGACATAAAAAAAAACACTAACCATTACGGAGCATTTATGGATAACTAGTAAATTTTGCTTTACAAATATCTTTAAAAGAAACCAAGACTTAATGGTCTGCAGTAGCTTTCGCAGGGCTATGGAGAATGAATAGCTGAATATCTATGTTTCTTGGCTTCCTTCCGCTTCCTGTCCGCACAACTCATCAAGGTATTACACGGAAGTCTTTTTTTAAGGCTAAGATTAGGAGTAGACGTAGGATGCAACCCTGCAACTGACCTTTAGACTGATAATAATCATAATAATAATAATAATAATAATAATAATAATAATAATAATAATAATAATAATAATAATAATAATAATAATAATAATAATAATAATAATAAAAATAATCATAATAATAATAATGGTAATACAAATAAAAATAATAATAATAATAATAATAATAATAACAACAAAATTAATAATAAAAATAAAAATAATAATAATAATAATAATAATAATAATAACAACAAAATTAATAATTATAATAATAATAATAATAATAATAATAATAATAATAATAATAATAACAACAAAATTAATAATTATAATAATAATAATAATAATAATAATAATAATAATAATAATAATAATAATAATAATAATAATAATAATAATATTAATAATAATAATAATAATAATAATAGACGTAAAACAATAATATTAATAACAATAATAGTAATAGCAAAAATACTACAACACTTCAACATCGACATAAATAAATAAATAAAAGTAAATAAGACAAATGACAATAGTTGGCAGAGAGTCGTAGTCAACCGGTGAGTTCAGACTGTAAACGAAAGAAAGAAACATTTAACCATTAAACAACAAAACTTGAATGAACATAAAGAGTTCAATTAAAAATTGGGTATATTTCTCATATATTTCTGAATTTATATAAAATCATATTTGACTTTAATACTTTAATTAAAAATTTATTGCTGCCTAGTAAAAGTAATAAAACCTTTTGAGAATGTTTGGCTAAATCTTTTCTTCCTATTTTGCACTTCTGCTGTGCAATGTCTTATCCAGCTCTTATTAGTAATAATGAGTAGTTATTGTTGAATAGTTGTAAATTGTAACAATGTTATTCATCTAACCACATTTTTTGTCATTCTTATGGCCTCTACCACCTGTTTGATCCATCGTTGTGAGTTATTTTACAAAACGCATCCGATTGAACGAAGAAGTCCCAAAAAAAGTGTTGCCCTTTTTAACATTTTCGTTTTAAACCAGAGCACACACTGAAAAGCAATTTAAACAGTTTAATATGAGCCTCGTGTAGTATAACTATTACATTACAACCTCATTCGTGATTTAACTATTTTTCCTTTTAATTTCACTTTTACTTTCAGCACGTTTAATTTGCAAAACACCTCATAACATTTTTTATTTTACGTTGCACCTGCTTTCTCACTCGCATAAAGCTTCACGTACACACACTGGTTTGCCAACCACACCATGCCTTAACCGCACTATACGATTTATCTCCTGCATCGATCATTCCCGCCATAATAAGATCGATCGCGTGGAACATTCGTTGTCTTTGAGCACCATGTCCTGCAAGCCGATGGTTTTAGTTTTTATTTTTACTTTAACTTCCCACTAATTGTCCCACATTCTGACCCGGTGCAAGGTAATTAAGGGGTGCGCTCACCACACCATGACAAACTTCGGCGAAACGATATCATAAAACGTGATAAATTGCGAACCCCGATTGGATTCGATGGCCGGATTAACGATCGATCAGATATCGGTCGGAGCGCACTGGGCCCAGCCACATGCAAAGGACCTATTTTGACGCTTTTGTTTGTTTTATGCACACTCTTTCCTTTTTTTATTTTGTGATGTGAGAAACGAATAATGGATTAGATGTGGGCAGCACGATAACGGCTCGGATGTTTGTTGTTAGTAACTGCGCTAAGTGGTATGATTTTAAGGCCTATTACGAGGTCTAATACAGATTTCGTATCACAATCGATCCCACTGAAATGTTAGCAGTGTAATTTTATTATGACATAATGTGTCGAATGCATGTAACCTATTAGCTGGAGAAACATGTTAAGCTTGCTTGAACTGGCTTTGAAAGTAACAAACGCTGATTAAATAATTGAGATGTCAAGGCAACAAATCAAAAACAGCAAAGAACAGAAGAAATTACATGATATCGTCATTCAGGAGTTCTATCAATATATCAAAATAAAATACAAAACCTTGTTTATTTCAATAGTTTTTCTATACCTTACAATTGGATAACTCTTCTCAAAAAAGGAGGAATTTGTTTAAAATATTGAAAAAAAGAGAAGATTTTCTCCTTTGCTGCAAATGCAAATATTTCGATTTGATACTGTCCGTTATTCCGATTTGATACTGCTAGCGCCAAGCCTCTGCAAGCGGAGAATAGCGTAAGCTTCATCCCATTTCGAGCAGCTTCTCACTCTTTCGAGCAATGCAGCGGCTCTCAACCATGCACACGTTTTTGAATATTGAAGCATTACAATACGAGCGAGGAAATATACGCTAACAATCAAACGCAATCGCTACTGCTTGAAGCAATACAGGGTTTCCCACGATTTATTGGTTGGTTCCCACGATTTATTGGTGCGTTCCCACGATTTTTTGGTCATTTCCCATAATTTTTTGGTAGCAACCCACGATTTATTGGTCGGTTCCCAAATATTATTGGTCGTTTCCCTAATATTATTGGTCGGTTCCCAAATATAATATAATATAATACCGACCAATAATATTTGGGAAACGACCAATAATATTTGGGAACCGACCAATAAATCGTGGGTTGCTACCAAAAAATTATGGGAAATGACCAAAAAATCGTGGGAACGCACCAATAAATCGTGGGAACCAACCAATAAATCGTGGGAAACCCTGTAATGATTATATTGCCGTAAAATTTTGTTTCAGACCGACCGCGCAAGGCTATTTGTAACACGTGTTGATGATGAGACCTATACCTTGGGTACAAAAATGTCTTTGGATTTCTCTGATTTGTTTATGGATCCGTCTTATGGACATCAGACTCTGCAGAACACGCGGTACGGAAATAAAGCTCAATGAAATGCATGATGCATTGCGCCTTGAGAAGAAGTAGTTGAAATCTGTTAAAACATTTTAACAGACGAATTCTAGCTCTATTTTAAATAATATACGCTAAACCGAGTACACCTCTACCAACTTCAAGTACAAATCGCATGGTTCTGTTAGTTTGTTTATTTGTTTGTTAATATCATCATCATACTCAAATTTAGCTATACATAGCCCCCTAATAATTAGGCTAGCTATCCTGATATTGATATATCAATAAGATTTCCTAGAAGAAATAAACTGATAGTCGAATGTATTGACCATTAGCATTAGACATACCGTCGAACAAGAATCTATTTCATCAAAGACGTGGAAATAATAAAACTACCATGATGTTAGGTCTTGTGGTACAGTCGTCAACTCGTACAACTTAACAACATGCCCGTCATAGGTTGAAGCCTCGAATGAACCGTTTCTCCTGGGGCGCATTAAGCAAACTAAGCGGCCGCGTGGGACCCCGAGGCCTCAGTGGGCTCCGAAAAAAGGGACCAACCCCTCCGCTAACCAGTAAATTTACTTCTCAATCCTTCTCTAGTTTAGAATTTCTCTTACAATTTCTCGCTCAACTCTTCAGAAAGGCGTGTCCCCGTAGAACGTAGAACCGACTATTCTTATATGGATAATCAATAAGTCACTTTAAGCAAATGTCCCGAACCACACGATTCCATCCGTGTGTATGTGCCAGGGCTATTTTTTGGAAATCCCTACCACAATCAAGGTATTCCTCAGAGGGAACAGTCCGTCACTGGAAGTTTTACTGAGCGCCATCATTGAGGCCGGTCCGTCGATCCTTTTTTCTCTGGGCTCCATCAAACTGGCATTTTTGAGGCTCAATCAAAGTGACTGTTTTCCCAGAATCCTCATCGATCGGTGTATTCCGCGGTGGTGATCTTAACTGAAGATGTTTGACTACTCGGCTTTATGTTATGACCATTCAGCTTTATGGCTTCTAGACAGAATATTTTGCGGTACGCAGCGTCCCAGAATAGGGTCCTTTCTTCTAGTTTGACGACAAAGAGCAAATATGTTGTTCAACGAGCTCCAGAATAAGCTCCATGGTTTTTAAGTAGTAAGGGCCAGAAAATATTGTGACTAATTGCTATAAAGCAGCGGCCGGCAAAGTCCGACCTAATCATATAGTTTGACGGACTAATCATTACTGATAGATCAGTAAGATCAGAAGTTCTGATAATTTGGGGACACTTGCTTGGCTATTTGACGGGATTTGAACTTTATGAATCGAGAAGTGAACTCTACGCCACACTTTTTAGACGGAGTAATTTTTTTTTCTTTTTTTTTCTTTGGCTCAACAACCGATGTCGGTCAAGGCCTGCCTGTACCCACTTGTGGGCTTGGCTTTCAGTGACTAATTGATTCCCCCCCATAGCAGGATAGTCAGTCCTACGTATGGCGGCACGGTCGGTTTGGGGATCGAACCCATGACGGGCATGTTGTTAAGTCGTACGAGTTGACGACTGTACTACGAGACCGGCTAGACGGAGTAATTTAAAATACAATAAAGTCTCGATCAAATGATTTTTCTAAAAAAAACATGCGTCTTTCACCTGCAAAATTGTATGGATTGATGTATATGATGACAACGTAAAAATGATGCAATTTTTATGTAATAAAATTCAAACGAGATTTTACTTATCTGCGGAATCAATGTCTACAACAATTTTTACTACTAAAATTACATTGTTCTTAGTTGAGTTAAAATATGTTTTCGTTGTATTTGATAACCGCCCGTAAACGCTTTTCAAAGTCATTGTTATCCGTACGCACAACTTAGTTCAAACCTTATAGGTTGGAGCTGAATCCTGTTGGAAGCAAAAACTGTATTTTCCCTGAAGCATTTTAGCGCAAGGCTTTAAATGGCTTTTGATAATGAAAAACAATGGCAATTTCTCTTTAGGCGATATAGCTCCCCAAATAAACTCAGGTGATAAATTTTGATATCGTTCGACTGCTTGTATATCATGAAGCAGTTGAATGTTGGTATATCAAGACATGCTCCATAAATACGATAATTTTGCTTGTTCAAAGCTACCTCCATAACAATCAATTGTTTATCCAAACAAAATATTGTTGTGACCGGCAAGCGCTTACAGCAGGAACTGATTTGACTACCGTACTACTATTACAATTAGTGTTAATAACAGGAATTACCAATCTTTAACCATGCTTGGATGATATTAGTACAGTAAAACAACAATATCACCTATCATATTGCTTGATATGATTGACCAAAATCAACGAACACACATCTCTAGATCAAAATTTGGTCCTGTACCTCATATTTTTGTCGACCGCTGCTATAGATCAATAGGGTTTTTTTTTGGTTTAGGAAGAATTGTATATGACAAACATGAAGATTGCGAGGACTATCATTCGACATAGTGTGGAGTTACATACAGCGCGAAAAGCTACATCGGGCGTATGGAGCCTCATGCTGCCTGTGGAGCATGTGGAGTGTGTGAAGCTACATAGAGCTATCGCCTCTCTTAGGTCATTGAACAGACGCCATCTTCTCTTTGAAAAGAGCTACTTTACACAACACAAGTGCTGATCGTCAATGGGGAAGGAAGCAACCCATATACCTATGCAGTACAACTGAGACCTCTACGGTAGATGCAAGAGTCTGTTTAAGTGTTTGTATTTAGAAAAAACATAACTTCGAAAACTTTCAATAAAAATGAACTTTATGTTTCTCTTTACTTAGAAAATCACAAATAAAAGCCCGGTATGGTGTTTAGACTCAAAAAGCTCAGTTTAAATTTTCCAAAACAAATAAATACTTATTTTCCTTCAAAATATTCCTAGAAAGGCAAGTACAAGTTTTAGTACATTGAACCATACTGGTCCTGGAAACAAGTTACCAATCCATAAGGATGGTTGATCCCATATTGGTCTTGCTACTGATCTTGAAGCCATACCAGAAAGTGATCCTGAACTCATATTGATCGTTCAACTAATCCTGAGCCCATACAGGTCCTGGAACATGATCCTCAGCTCTTACCGGTTTGTTACTAAACTTCAAGCGCTGTACCTGGGTCTCTCTCACTACCTGTCGAACCTGTCTCGATCCAAAAATCAGTAGTGCCTGAACCATCCATTCTCGGCAGCAATTGTTTGTACAATTCTATGTAAAGAATTTAGCCATCGAAGTAGACAGAAACACATGTGGCGCTGCTTACTACTGTTACCGCTTACAATAATTTGTTTGTAGGGATGTGATTAATTTCTTCCTTGTTTTAGTATTACGCATAATCTTTCTACTTAATTCCTTAATTTCCTTTAATTTAAATAATTCTACACGAATCTCTCGACAGAACGATTCAACATGTTACAAAAGCAATAATTTCACAAATAAAGCGAACGTCGAAAATAGCCCCAGGCAGCGTTAGGGCATTGGTGCAGAAGCGGGAAGAACATAGCTTTATTTCCTGTGCGTAAACGAGACAGCGCTTGAGTGTTTGTGATATTTTTACACAAACAAACACACACACACACACATACACGAAACACACAACGCAAAACTCGATGAGTTGGCCCGCTTGCTTGTGCTCTTGTGGGGGTGCGCAAGCAGAAATGTGAAAATCTGAGGCCACTTTTGTCTCAGCCCCACACGTGTTGCCTGTCTCGCTCGCGCTTGTGCTTCTCTCCTATCTAGTCTCTCTCTCTCTCTCTCTGGCTCGCTGTTGCGCTCTCACTCTCACTCTCTTTCGCACAGCAAAGTAGGTACATCGATTGGGGGATGGTGATGACGCACCAACACTATCGCACCCAGGTGCACGCACACTAGCAGAGCGTTGCTGAGCGGACTTTACCACACAGACGGTCAACCCCCCCAAAACAGCACACATGCGGCGCAGTAGTGCTATCTCTCGTTTCGTGATCGGACGTCGTGCAGCTCCGTGACGAAGAAATACGCGCAATATTTCCCTCCGGGTGAGGAGAAGTGTGTGTGTGTGTCAGTGTGTCTGTGTAGTTGGTGATGATGACGGCAACTCACGGGAAAGATTTTTCTACCGCGTGAATCAACCAGTGCCGTCACGGCAAAGGGCTCACACTGCATAGCAAAACAACAAACGGTGCCAGCGAGAAGATTGTTGGTAAACAGTGCGCGCGTGTTTCACGTGTGTTGCCATTGTGTGTTGGACGGTGAAAACAGGAAAAGTTACTAGAAGATTGAGCAGCTTTTTTCATCACCCCGAATTGCTGCCAATCGGGAACTAAATTTCCTCCCTCTCGAAGGGTGGGAGGGGGGCAAACACTACAAAAATAGGCAAAAACGTGCACAAACACACACACACCGTCTCACACGCAGGCAAAGAGTTGTGTGTGTGTATGAGTGTGGTTGCACTTGTGAAATATTCTTCATCGCGCTAAAGGGAGAGAGTAGCACGCACAGCCCGTTTTATGCGTGTCAGTGCGTAAAATCGCGCGTAACAGACTGAAAGGGAAAACCCTGGCCTCAACCACACACACATACTGGGGGGCATTTCACAATCATAGCAGGCTTAAGCTGCCAAAAGGGGTAGAGCAGGTCCGAAAAGGGTTTACTCAACAGTGAAAAGTGTCAAAAAAAAGTGTGTGTGTGTGCGTGTAAAAGTGGTCAAACGAAAAGGGCCTTGCAACCCGGAGAAAAGCTGTAACGCAGCACGTGTGTAGAGAGGAGTGTTGTGTGTGTGTGTTTTTTTTGCACCAACAACAACAACAACAAAAGAAGTACGAATGGATTCGAACAGCCTGCTGAGCATGAACCTGGCACTGAACGTGGCGCGGAAGTGTCGCATCTGCGGCATGGACATACTCGATCTCACGTGCGCCTTTCCGATCTTTGGCAACGATCGGGTGGATCAGAAGCTGGAGCGCTACCTGCAGCTGAATGTAAGTAAATCGCGAGCTTTACTGCTTGAACGGACATCAGGACAACTTTTCGGGATGGGAGGGAGGAGATTCATGAACCTGCAGTCTTCTTATAGATGGTTATTTGAAGCTTAAATAATATAAACACGAAATGTTCTTTTGAACACTAGTAGCGTTGCCTATGAACAAAACGGCACACTTATTTTAACTAGGTCTACTATTCGAGGAGATTATTAAAAATTACTGAATTCCCAGGTGTCGTGTAACAGTCATCAACTAGCACGATTTAACAACATGCCCGTCATGGGTTTAAGACCCGAATGGCTCGTGTCTCCGTAAAACGTATACGTAAAACTAACTATCCTGCTTTGGGTATTCTATAAGTCACTGAAAACCAAGCCCACTAGTGGTACAGCCAAGAATTGCAGTTGCAATTGCAATCCATGAAGCCGTTCAACAGACACCGATATTGGAAGACCGATTCGGAACTCATAGCGGTATTGGAACTGATCCTGCATCCATTCCTGCACTGGATTTGATTTCCAACCTATTCCGGTTCTAAAACTGATCTCGACAGATCTAAACGGTACTCAAAACGCTACTAATCTTGATACTATACCGGCCTAATACTGTACTGAAACTGAGCTTAAACCCATAATGGTTCTGGAACTGAGCGAGTCATATGGGTCATATGGCTGATCTACAACCCATTCTAGTCTCGGAACTGATTTCCAATCTATACTGGTTCTGAAACAGATATTGACCCCAATACCGGTCCTGAAACTGATGCTGATCTCATAAAGGTTCTGGAACTATAGATGAACGCTAATTGATTGATCCTGACCCCATACCGATCCTGGGACATATCCTAATCCCACATCAGTCCAGGAACTAATGTTGAATCTATGTCAGTCCTGAAACTGCTTCTTTTTATATCATATTAGATAGATCGAATCGCGGACATGAACTTGTCCAGGAATCACAATTTCCTCTTCCTTTCAAGGCCTGAGGCCGCAATCATTCCCAGCAGCAGTTGTTTTAACGAATCAGCGAAGAAATTTAGTCTGATCCTAGTAGCCAGGAAGTATTCAAACTTATGCGCATGATACGTTACTACTGTAAACTCTTTCTCTAATCTGAGACCTCTCCAATCGGAAACACCCTCTTATTTGAACCTCTGAAATCTGTATCCCTCTTATTTGTGTTGCCATGGTTATTGAATGATGTATGCTCCAGTCTGAAATCGTGTTCGTAGTTTCTGATAGCAAAAGTTAAGGCTGCATACTAAATGCGCTATCTATTTCTAGTTTGTATGAACTTTGCATACACCTCTCTAATTTGTTCAACCTTTCTAATTTTAAAATCCCACTTATTTGAATACCCTCCTCTGTTATTCTCTCAAATAAGAGAGAGAGTTTACTGTATTTGAAAATGCAACGCTAATGGGTTGAGGGAGATACAACTTACGCTATTGATAATCACTTACGAGAGAGTATCCTCTTAAGTGGAAGATTTTTGATTCACAAATTGCACTTCGACTTAAATGCTTGCGGCTTCAATGGTTGCTGTGATGGATTATCTGTGACGCCAGGACTCCACACAGCATAACACGGAGCGCAACATAACAACTGACAGCTGCTAAACGCTTCATAAAACGCTTTATTGCCGGTACCATGTTTTGAATATCCTTAGTAGGCCGCTCATTTTTCGTTGAAAAGCTACCAACCTACTGCGATGACCGATAGTTAATGAAACGCTTAACCTCCTTTCCCAAGCGTTTTCTCAAGCGTTTGGCAGCTGTCAGTTGTTATGTTGCGCTCCGTGTTATGCTCTGTGGAGTCCTGGCGTGAGATATTTCACCTGTCAAATACCTCCGCACGGTTTACACTGCTTCTAAACGACCCAAAAAACCTTCCGCGACAATTTTTTGCGACCCTTTCTATCTGTCAAACCGTCTTTGTTTTAGCACGAATGTATGGCTTACTTTGATCGTAATGTCGCGAAACGCGAGCGTTGTCTTTCTGTGAAAATTTCACAAACCCGCGACAATCACGGTTACCTCTGATTTTGTTCTAAAACTGAGATGTTGTTTTAGAACAAAGAGCTCGCAGAAAATTTGTCGCGGTACAAAAGTTGGTCGTCTAGAAGCAGTGTTAGAGGACTCGGCTTTGCCGAACCCTGCACGTAGTGCTCTCCAGCGTGTTCACGTTTCTATGGTTACTACGCCAAGAGCGCAGTTTTGACAGTTGCATGAGGCTCCCTCGTTCGCCGTGACCACCGTTAAGTTTAGCCGCCTTTTTGTAAGCCCCGCTAGCTGCATTGCTTTGTGTAGAGATTCGTCTGTTTTCAAAGTATAAAATTATCTACCAGGCCTTTGACTTTATCAAACACACAGTCACACATACACACACACACGCACGCTCGCACACACTCCTTAGTAGTGTGTGGTGTTGTACTCTCGGAGCAGCATATAGTGGTGGCCTTGGTCCTATCCCGACCCGAGATACCTCCACACCACTTCTTAAAGGGCGAGCAAGCGAGAGAGAGAGAGTGAGGGCGAGACACAGTGCGCCTAACAACACAGAAGCGAGAGATAAAGTGCACGTGTGTATGTGTTTGTGTAAAATTCCGTACTTCTAGCCCTTCCACCACCCTGCGATGTGGCGGAGGGGGGGGGTGATGGTAGGAGGACTAGTCCACTGTGCATTGGTGTGTGCGCGCGCGCCTACTCTTCTAGCTCTAACGTATATGAAGCAAAAAAAGAGCGCGCATTTTCTGGGTTACTGTGTTGGACCGCCGGATCGACCGAGAACTACTGAACGTCGCGGCCACACACATAGACCATAAATCGCGCGGCTGATGTAGGCAGGCTCAAACGCGCAAGTGGAATGTTTTCTTCTGCATTGCTCGTCAGAACTAGTGGAAGAAATGGAAGTTTGAATACAGCTAAACAGTTTAAAATTGCGTTTAGTAACCAGAGTGTACTAAGAAGACGGTGGTGTACTATTTTGTGGGAACAGGAAACTTGTGTGAGTTGCAAATATAAACCAAAAGCAAACGTAAAATAGTTAAACACATATTTCTCGACAGTGTTTGGATGCAGCATCTGAAGTGAAAAGTGCATTCGAAAGGTAAGCCCGAGTGCAGGCAAAAAGAGAATTATCAAAACAGTTCGAGGATAACAAATTAATCGTACACTCGGTGCAGTTTCGCCAGAGTGCTAGAGTGAATAAAGAAAATAATCGTCTGTGCAAGCAGTTGGATTAGAAGTGAGACAAAAAACGCTGGCCTTAGCAGCAGCGGTAGAAGTAGTAGTAGTAGTATTAGAAGAAAAATAGTACACAAACACACACACGCCAGCAACAACGTCACTCGCATGATGCATGGTGTATTGATTTTATTTTTAAAAACACCTCACAATATCACTCTCCGTACACACACATATACACACACACACACATACCCCCAATGCCACCATAAGACGGTGAAATCCCCAATCGTAAACATGCGCCGCAAGAGTGAGCGAGAGACAGTTACATTCGCAGTGTAACCGAGGCGAACCTAAAACTTACGCCTCACGATTGCGGCGCTGCATCGCACAAAGAGAACTCTCGTCCGATGCAGCTCACTCACCATGTGTGTGTGTGTGTACGCAAAAGTGCATCCTCTCTTACACTAAATCCCGTGCACTTGCAATGGGGCCCAATGAGTGAAAAGAAAAGGCAACAGTTTGCACCGCATCGAAGGAAGGTCGTCTTCGCGCCATTTTGCGCCCACTGTAACCGTGCATGTGTGTGAGTGTGTGTGTATGCGTCCAAAACGTGTTTACGAATAGAAGAGAAAGTTGCAATTTACACACACACACACAAACGCAGCTGGAGAAAGGCGCCAGGTCAGTGGAAGGGAAATCGGTGCTAGCGTGGAATTTGCAGCGAAGGGCGAACGGGCTTACGCGTTCGTTTACGCGCTGTCGCAGCACCCCACACGGCGCGATATCACCACGTGTACGCGCGCTTGAAGCAGCGCGACCGTCCCCGGCTGCAGGAAAGAGACAGTGATTAGTGCGTGATTATGCAAGTAAGGTGCGAACGAACGCAGCGCGGGCGCTCTACGCTCTCGCTCCATCCTGTGCTGTGCGTCGTAACCTAGCGACCAACTTGCTCCAACGCACCAGACGTGCACACGGTCAGCAGCACGGTGCTGCTGACTGAGAGAGCGTGCTCTATTTTTGCGTGGCGAATGGTTCTCTCTCTCTCTCTCTCTCGCTTTGTGTGTGCGTGTGAGGACAGGCGCGTGAAACGTACGGGTAGACCTGTGCAAGCGGGAAAGCAAACAAACAAACCCCTCGAACATGCCCGTCATCTTCAACCCCTATCGCGCTGCGGTGAGCAAGCACGGTACCAGCACGGTATTTGCGCGATGCTGTCCAACAGGTGCTTTGTTGATGAATGTTTGTAAAGGTGGACATGTTGTGGTCAGGGAAACATGAATATTAACATTACTGGTAGCAGATTTGCGTTTTGAAATTATTTTTAATTTATTAATTTTTGATTTTTCAATATTCTGGAGCATACAGTCTCGGTATTGTTATATTAAAGTAATATTGTTTCTGATCATTGATTACTTCTGCCTTAGTAGATTTTTTCGTTTCTTCCGGTATATTATTGAATTAATTAGTTTGAAGAAAAGTTAAATATTAAGTACTGTTTTTTTTTTAACTTAAATTCATAAGTAATGCTGCTTTTTGATGTTTTCGAGGTGAAAACTTTTGCGTTTTAATGAGTTTTTGCGTCTTTTTCCGTATGATGCTTATTGCTTTGGGTCAAAATAATAATAGTTTAATAATAGAGAATTTGAACCTTTTGGTTAAATAAAGAGTTTTAATAAATCCTTTGCCTGCAGTGCATGTGCGAACAGTCGGTAAAAGTGGTGCTTCTCAGTTTGAGCTGTACAACAGCGTGCTTGTTTTGTATTTATGTGCAGAACTGTATTCCAGTTTATAAAATGATGCTAAATATAGTGCTACAATTAATATAGTGCTACAATTAATTGATATTAGTTATTATTAATTCATCGACTATTTTGGGAGATCAGATGCGTAGGCCAAGCGCTCTATGGTCTTATTCAATCAAATTCCGTTATTGCAGGGTTCCAAAAGAAGTATCATAGTAAATTATGTGTTATTGTGTTATTGTTTTTCATAATTTTAGAGTTCCTTGCTCTTTTCTAGAATTATCAGGGATGAAGGAGTAGTGAACATTTACGGCCTTACTTGCTATTAAACAGAAGATTCATTATTATATTATTAAAATCAATATATTCATTTGATCATCTATTGACAGCGGCTTAAATTGGAATCCAATTAGAATGTGCAATGTGACTGTCCAAAGAGGGTGCACATTGAATCTACTTCTCATCACACAAGATTGTCATCACTCTTGTATTATTTAAGTCTCTCTAGATATACTTTAATACATAGGCGGATTGATCAAGCTCGGAGCCCTTAGCGGGTGATCGGAATGGGGTCCCTTGTTTCTTGTAAAGTCCCCAAAATTATATCGCATTTTTTAAGAAAATCTTTTTACAAATACCAAATATATAATCCTGAATTCGTTAGGTCTACCCTAAAATCAAAGTGTCCGACAATGATTATCCTCTGTGCCTGCGTATTTGTAGACTTTTCGTCCTTACAATCGAGACCATTGACGAAGTTTTCCAGAAATTTAAATTAAACGTCCCAGGAGCTTCTTCATGATGTACTGTCATGGGAGGTTTTATTGCTAATATGGAAGAGTATGAAAGTATGTAAAGTTTGTCTAGACCTTCAGAAATTATCTCCAAACTTCGCAAAAGCTTTTGATTGCTGTTACGCGTAATCTTGGGGAAAACTGTTGAACGGGAACTTGGAGAGTTGCTAGGATCGAAAATGAACTGTGGAGAGATGAACTTCGGCTGTGGAGAAATGAACTTTAGAGATTTAAGATTGAAACCTACAAAATAAATTAGTAGCAATAAAGAACTCATCGAAATAAGAGCTATCGAAACAATTGCTATAAACGTTATCAACACATTCACACACACGTACTTGTAAGAATGTACTAATTTGAGAATGATTTCTAATTTGAAAGTGCACTAACATGTGGAGATTTAGCTCTGCTATAATATAGGGGCCCCTTTTCTGGATATGTGAGCCCAACATCAGGGTCCGCTATTATGTTCTTATGTACTTATGTCCTAATGTGGACGATCCAAAAAAGACCAGACCTTAAAATTACAACATAGGATGCACCCTAAAATCCGGTAACATCAGACTTTCCAGACTTTAATATCTTGGATGTGATATTTGCACATGGTAGTAACTGGCAATCAAGTTCGAAATGTTCTTCACATTCAGGTGCTAGTAGTGAAATCAAAGAAACAATCAATTACCAATATAATTGTTGCCAGCTTATGCCATGAGCCTTGTTGATTTATAGAATATGATTCCCAAAGTATCCTTCTTGGAGCCTCGGATGGCCTTCTCTAGCGCCATGTTGAAAAGGATTCTACTCCACGGTCTAAATACTAACCACTTCCCCTACACTCTTCCTTCCATCGGCAGATACAAATCGATGACCTGCTCCCGAAGTGCATCTGTGGATCGTGCTATCTGAAGCTCGAAAGCATCGACCAGTTCGCGCTGATGGCCAGCCGCACCGAGGAAGCGTTCCGCGCCTGGCTCGGTCGTCTCCGCGGTCTCAACAGCCCGGCCGAGGCGGCCAAAAACGTCAACGTAATGTTGCCCCTGTTTCGACTCGATCCCGACGGTGGTGCCGATTCGAAAAAGGGACACAACGCATCGGCCGCCAAAGACGCACGAAGCAATCCTTCCCCGACCGTATCGACCGCTACACCACCGGCCAGCGTCAGCCCGCCCGAGAAGGGCATCATCTCGTACAGCGATCTGAAGCTGGGGCTGCTGATTAAAGACCAAGAGCTGCTGAAGCTGATCCTGAAGGCGCTCCGGTGGGCGGAGAACGATCGCCGTGCGTCGTTCGAGGTGTTGATACAGCGGTTGAAGAATTCGAGCTTCCGGGAGATCCTCTCCAACCGCAACCTGCTGAATGATAGTGATCTGACGCAGCTGCTCAAATCGTACATCGGGCAGGGCGTGATGAACAGCTTTGCTGCGATGCCTCCTTCGGCAGCATCAACGCCGCTGAACAATAATAATGTTGTGCCGCCAGCGGTTATGTTTCAACCACCGATCAATCCGACTGGAGGCGTTAAATCCGGAAATCAATCCGGTTTTGTGGCACCGGTTGGACCGATTGCGGGTGTTAATGTGAATGAGTATAGGATCGATGAGGCCAGCGTCACGCAAATGGAGGTAGGGGTAGATCCCGATCTGTATCTTCCGTACGAGGACGAGGATAGCAGCAGTACGAACAAGTTTGAGGGAACAAGGATCGAGGATCGGCAGGAAAACACGGTCACGATCAAGCTGGTGACGACGAACGTTGCTGGAGATATGATTGAAAACAAAAGGGTAAGAACGAGCTTCGTTTTGTCCAGATTAATACAGAATTTTTATTCATTAAAATTAATGTTCCCTCCATCCCTCCCCAGATGATTCCTGCAATCCTGAACGTCCGCGGCACCAAGCGCTTCCAGTGCAGTGCTTGCCCGGAGTGCTTCGAAACGAACGGCGAACTGCAACAGCACATCGTACGGCGACATCTGCCCCGAACCAATCGCACCGTTATCACCGAACAGGGCAAACCGGCGATCAAAATTCGTGTTCGCAAGAACAAACCCATCGCCGGTCCTTTGCTACCGCCGAAATTGATCCCCCCTTCAGCACCGATCACCCTTACAGCTACTACTCCCTCACCGACCGTGCCTACCCGCGACAGTGGTGGCGTGACGGTGGCCCGATCCTCATCTCCCATTAAAATTGTACCACTAAAAATCCCTGCCTCGACCACGATTACGGTTATTCCGGCGACACCGCCACCGACGACCATGGTCCCGGTGGAACCTATCAAACCACCGACAGTCGAGCAGAAGGTGGAAGTAAAGCCACCGCCCATAAAGAAAGAACCACCTTCGGCGCCTGCATCTCCCGCCAAGGGAGAGCTTCTGGTGCGCAAATCGAAACGAAAGACCTCGCTCAAACCGGAAGTCAGTTCGCTCATACTGGAGAAGCAGCAGAAAAAGCGAAAGGTACAGAAAGTGGTGCAGAAACCGGTGCAGAAAGAGGCACAGACTCCTCCAGCACCACCAGCACCACCAGCACCTCCTTCGCCGAAACCGAAGACTTCACGCAAGTCCAACGCGTTCTGTGCGCTGTGCCGCAAGCGGCTAACGCCGAAGCAAACGATGCGCGTGCACATGCAGCAAGAGCACTCCCGGTATGAGTGTGAAAAGTGTGACCGTGCGTTCAAGAGTGCGTTGAATCTGAGCCGCCACCAGCAGTACCATGCCAGCAGTAGTAGTACCGTGCCGACCGAGCTGGCGTCGTCGTCCGCCAGTACGAAAAGGGTACAGAAAGCAGCCAACCCACCACCACCACCCCAGCAGGAGGAGGAGAAGGAACAAACGCACAAGTGTTCCTACTGCGAGAAAGCATTTAAACGGAGCCATCACCTAAAGGTGCGTTTTGGTGGTTTGCCTTTCCCTGATCGTTGACTAATCGTACTTGCCCTTCTTTATGCTTACAGCTACACCTTAAACATCACAAAAAGGATGTAACGTCCGCTGGCAGTGGTTTGCGCAGACGGGCGAAGCTTAATCAGAGCAGCAGTAGCGGTAGTAGTGGCAGTGCCATAAAGAGCGTACTTGTTTCGTCTACCGCCGAATCTGGACAAGGCAGTAAAGCTCGAAAGATGGAAGCGACCAAACGTAAAAGTACAATCACTAGGAAAGTTCGATTTTCCTGCTAGGTTTTTTTCGTCTATTTCTTTGCTTCAATTCCCTAAACCGGAAAGCTTTAAATGTAGGTAAATGTTGATTTGTTTCTTACGTCATAGCGTGTGTGTGTGTTTTTTTTCCTATATTGCAAAGAATTGCCTTCATCGTTTGAATACGTGTTACACTACGTAAGGAGAACTATTTTATGAAAATGAAATAAAGTTAAATTCATTAGCATTTGTCACATGTTCTCCATGTGCGTTGGTAGGGTTTTATGGTTGAGAACGACAAGTTGGTAACAAATTCAGTACCTTTCAGCTTCAGGATCTTAGATCCTATCATCTTCCATGGGAGTCGACTTCGATCCGACTCCAGAAGGTAGGTCCGTCGGAATCGCCTGAAATCGTTTGGAGTCGTTCGGGATCGGCCGTCTATGATGGC
This sequence comes from Anopheles arabiensis, assembly GCF_016920715.1. Taxonomy (NCBI): domain Eukaryota; kingdom Metazoa; phylum Arthropoda; class Insecta; order Diptera; family Culicidae; genus Anopheles; species Anopheles arabiensis. The sequence goes on from NC_053518.1 coordinate 11,610,628, forward strand.
GACGAGCTCAACGTAATGGTGAACGACAAGGTGAAGGGCAAGAGCATGCCGGGGCAGCCGCGCACGCTGCACGCTGTGAGTTGCTGGACGACAAGAGGCACATCACCATCCAGCAGGTGCGCCACATCTACCGGCAGTTCGATCTGATTGCGGAGCAGGTACCGGACGACGACGACGAGCACGATGATTCGTTCGAGACGATGGCGTGAAGGGTGTCTGGAAAGCGCTAGCGGACGCCGTGGACGCCGAGAGCAGCGAGGAAACAGAGCAGTTGGAGCAGGGCGCGAACCCGAATGGGACGAAGCGGTACGAGAAGTGACTCAACAGCAAGCACCTGCGAAGGCACGTCCCGAAGGAGTTGGAGTATGGGAAGATTCATGAATCATTAGAGATTCTTTTAGAGATACGTGTTTAAAGATTCATAGTTATACAGAAGATTCTCGTGCTTACAGGATTTTCCAGAGGTTCTCATAGAGACACTTCCTTAACACTTTCTTATGTGAAATGAACTTTATATGTTGGATTTTCTATTGAATTTGTCCAACAAGGGTGCTATAAAGTCTAATTCCCATTACATTTAGTTCATGTCACTTAAGATGACTCTTTCTTAAAGTGTCAAACAACTATGAGAACTCATGGAAAACTCTGTATCGATACACCTTACCACAATCAAGGGCGAAAAAGATGGAAAATCTTTTGATAAAAATTTATACACCTTTCGAATTCCTGAATCAATTAGATAACCATGAATCTTTTGAGGCTCATAATTCTTCAGTGTTTTATGAATTTTTAGCGATTCATGGTTCTCTAAGGATTCATCAACTTTAATTGTATTTTTGTTTCAAAGATCTAATATTATTCAGAAATTAATGAATCAGTAAGCGATTCATGAATAAAGGTCGTAAAGAACGGCATGACCGAGTAGATCGTTAAGCCAACAATGAGAAAAGATTCTCTTAAAAAAAAAAAAAAAAAAAAAAAGTCTTATTGGAAGATCCAGTTCGAAAAGTCGCTCATTTTGCTGGCCATTAGAAATCATGGATTTGGTAATATAAGTGGATCTGATCGCGGAGCCGTTAGATTTTTTTACCAAAAGAATCCAATAGTTCTTAGTTCCCTGATTGGTATGTAGACCGATGTACAAAATCTGATAAGAAACAAATAGGACTTTGATGAAAATTGATCCAGCCCAGCTGACATACTTCCGAAACAGGTCTGATCACTACTTCTTTATACCAAATATACAGCCATGAAGCACCCAGCTAAATTCTTTCCATAGTAAAGAAAACTTTCTAAAACACACATATACACATTATTAAGCCATACCGATCGCCTCCTCCCTCCTGCTGGTACACTCTTCCCCGCAGCAACACACATTTTATTCCATCATCCCTCGTCACAAGCTACCAGCCGCGCGTGTTTAATTCGTACAATTTAACAGTTTGCATACTATTACTGTGTGTTTGTGTTGTGTGTGTGTGTTTATTTCGTAGCTTACAGCTACACCACTAAACGTGTTCCAACAGTAAATAAGTGTCGCGTTAAAAACAACTCTCTTCAGCCCCATTTAACCCCAGGATAGTGAAACGTTCAAATGTTTTCTTGTACATAGTTGCTCGTACAAGAGAAAGTGTGTGTGTTGGTTATGTGTTTGCGGAACGAGAACATGTTCCATGGGGTTGGTTTGCTGTTGCTCGCCCCCACTGTCCAATCGAAGGAATGCATCATCTCATCGTGCAGCAGCAGTGCAATGTAGGAGTGTAAAGTTGCAAAGTTTAGCATATTTTAGACTATTTTTTTGCATTTGCAAACAGTGGAATGCCTTTGACCGGCTTCATACACTGTACCAAGTATTGCTTTGCCAAAACCAGAGTAATTGAAATCCATACCATGAAAGCTTATTTTTAAAAGAGTAATTAATTATTGCTGTTTGTTTGCCTTTTTGTTGTGTTCCCTCTTCTAAACTAAAGTGTGTTGCAGTGGGGCGGACTATCACATTTCTGGCAATGTATTTACTCAGAGCAGGTGTGTGTCTGTGTGGCCAAAACATCCTACCAAAATGTGTGTATCGTGTAACTCAATTTTAAGGCACGGTGATCGTTTGCTGTAGCAAAGAGTTCTGCACACCTTTGCGCCCTAGATAGAACACACCACATCTACTCATATACATTATATAGCTTGTTCTGTACTGTGTTTATTCATTTTTAAATTGTTTTTCAATCTCCTAAACTCATTTTCGCACCGTATATGGATCTACACAAATAACAAACAGCAGATCATCCTCTTATCCTTGTTCTCGAAATCTTTTCTGAATTTGCAACAAATTGCTTGCCATTTTACATTTACTTGGTAACGTTAGTTCTACTATTTTATCATTTAAACGCTCTCACACGAACTTTCACACTCTACACAACAAATCCATCAATATCACAAGACGCTTCCCTTTCCCCCCCTTTGGGTCGCTAAAAGGGATAATATCGATCGCGCCGCACTGGGTGCGGGGCAAATTTAAATCGTTTTACTTCCATTTGTCCTGTCCTGTTGGGATTCCTGTTGGGGTTTTTGCTTATTGGAAGAAGGTACAAAATTGTAACGTACGCTGCTCAATGGTTTACATGTGCTTTTGTGGACTTTTAAGGAGCTTTATGGGTTAGAAATGCCTTTTTGGTGCGCTTAGTTGTTGTTATGGGTGAATATGTTGGAGAGCTATGTGTTTTTGTTCTCTCTTTTCTCACTAGCCACACCGCTTCTCTGTCTATAGAAACTATTAATCCAACAATTGATCCTCCAGTCTGCTCCAGAGCCGGGAATGGAATCGTGTTGGAGAAAAAGGAATGACTGTCACAATATGAATATATTTAAAAATATATGTATGCTTTAACAACGTATTGCAGGTTCCCGTAGAGGTGTGTTTGTGATACAATCTGGTACGTGTTTGTTTGTTTGTGGTGCCGTGTTTTTATTCGATTAAAAATAAGCTTTCATGCAAACCCCTATGGCTTGGAAAGAGTGTAGCTACTACATTAACTAATCTAGCGCGCATCATAACAATTTGTAACCCACGAACGCCACAGTCGTCCAGCTTGAGCGCTGACCAAGCTCGGGCAAGTGGGGAGAAAGACCAACCAACATTTTATATCGCACCTGCTAGACTTTCAGCTCCCTATTGCCTACTACACTACCATACAATTGCACGGCTCTGGGGCGCAAACAACAAATTCCGTCGTTCGAGTATGTGTTTTATGTATTGAAATGTGGTTTTACCGGTAAAAACTGTCTTCATCTACTGACAAACGTTGCACTACTACTTTGCACACAAAATACACTCACTAACACACACACAAACAATCTGTGCGATGATCCTAACAGCACCCTTGGTAAAAAGGGGATTAGTTTTGAGAATAGCTGTTCTTTTTTCCCCTGCCATTCCCACGGGCCGGATGCTTTTAAACGTGAAAGTTGTTTCAGGAACAGCACCCCACGGAAAGGAGTTTCCACTGGTTTTGGGATGAAATTTAAAAACAAAACAACTAAAGAAAAACGAAACATATAACTTAAAAAACCATAAACCGCACAACACTGCATCAATGTTGTTTACTGAAATCGAAGAACACAAACTGCCAACAAACACACGCGCACCACACCTTTACAAGGTGTGTTGTGGTGGTGGTGTGTGTGAACCAGAGTGCCAATTTCCATCGTCTTGCGTGACCACCGACTTATCATGAGAGTTCGCCGATCGGTGCATTCTGCAGCCACAGCTCGTGGATGAAGTTGTACAGATTATCGCTTACCGCCACCTGTCACCAGTAGTAGAAATGCGTGTTAGTGTGTGTGCGTGTGGTTGTAAGATCCGTCTCTCCATTCAGCACAACCCTCACACCACGTACCTTGTAAGGGGTCGGATTCAGCGTCCGCTTGTGATCCTGGCGCAGCGTGCGCAGCGAAGCCTGCACCCGCTCCCGGACCTCCTCGAGCGAGGGCAGCACCTGGGCCACACGCCCCTCAGCCCAGTACACCCGGTACAGTGGTTCGACCTGGGTCGGAATGACGTACGCCCGCTTCGACTCCTGGAACGGATGGCGGCACAGCACCTTCTGGCCGACCTCGGGCGGGTTTTCGTCCACCCGCTGCAGCAGATCGATCAGCGCGTGCCCATCGGCTCCGTACAGCCGGAACACGTTCTTGCTGCCCGGCATCGTCACCTTGCCCACGTCCTGGCTCAGCTTGATCCGGGGCTGGTTGTTAATCTCCACCATCTTGTACACGCAACCGAGGGCCGGCTGCCGCTGACAGGTTACTGAAAGAGCGAGCGCAGTGTAATTAGTAAACAAGGTTCATAAAAAGCCGCCAGCATGAGAAAGATCTCTTACCCAGATGCGTTCCGATGCCGAAGCAATCGATCTTGTGGCCCTGCTCGTTCAGGCTCAGTATCGTGTCCTCGTTGATGTCGTTCGATGCCACGATCGTCAGCTTGCTGAACCACGGCAGCTTGAACCGTTCCGCGATGCGCTCGAACGTTTCGCGCGCCAGGCAGCTCAGGTACGCCAGATCGCCGGAATCGATGCGAATGCCGATCGCACGGTAGCCCTGATCGTTCAGCCCCAGCGCTACGGCACAGAAGTTCAGCAAACCGCTCCTGTGGCACGCACGTGTGGTTGTTTGTTTGTTTGTTCGACAGAGCAGGAACAAAAAAGAAATAAAAAGAAATAACCCACCAGCAGCACACCACACATAAGGCAGAAAGGTGGCGCCGCAAAAGTGAGATGAAAAAGATCTTGTATTAGACACGGGATCAATTACTCCAAAAAAAACCCTAGCGATAGCAGCTTATCATAGGAAGGAAAAATGTAGAGAAAATGTTTCTTATAAGAAAAAGGCCCAGCTGCCTAGCGTTTGTAGTGAGATGACAACGAAATACCAGTTACTGGAATGATGCAGGAATGGCGCAATATGTTGAACATTGATCACAATGAGGTACGACAATTAGTTTTGCACTCAACACTGAACGACTAATACAAATATGGGATTAGCATGAATGATATTTTTAAAACAAAACCACAATCTAAAAAGCTTCTACCAATTACACACATCATGCAAGGGGGGACAACCACAACCAACCACGAACGATACATTGGACGGGAATTTTATACCAAATTTTGTTTTGCTTTTCATCTATAGAACTACTACTATTACTACTACTACTACTACTCACTAAGCCGCTCTTTAATGCTAACCTCGACAGGGAGTGATGGTGGCGGGTCAAGTCGTAATAGCTGAGCAGTTCTATATGATGTGCCGCTACTCTACTAAACTCGGCAAGGGAACGCTCAAGCCAGCACGTTCGGCTAAGTAAGGATGGTATAGTGTTGTGATGGTGGATAGGAGGGGAGCAGGTGTTATGGAAGTTGGCGGTAATATGAAAGAGAAAATATAGCAGCAAAAACAGCAAAGAATAAGCGATGAAACAGAAATAAAATGCAAATGAAAGAAGAAAAGAAAGATTAAATAAATAAACACAACAAAAAACACTATTACATGAACAAAGAGAAAATTGAAGAATAGAATAGAAAAGATAATAATGTGAAAAGTATACCATTAAATTAAAAAAATTTAAAAAATACTAATTCTTAGAACTTTAAAGACAACTTCTTCAAAATACTCAAACCTATCTGGTAAAAGCTTAGAAATGCTTTAGAACTTATTTAAAAACATATTGGGATACCCTTTTTCCCACGTGAAAATGTAAAAAGGAGAAGAGAAGAGAAGCCAAAACAAAACAGAAAGGAAAGTGGTATAAAAGCATAGATATAGTTTGCCATTAAAAAGGATGGTATTTAAGCATAGATATAAATGCACTGATCACCAACATATGTAAATTTTTAAATGGTGCCGTTGCCAGCACTAAACAACAACATACAACATACAACAACCATTATTCAGACACAAAGCCATGCAGAGTGCTCTCTCGGACTGTGGGGAAGTATATGTACAATATTTTTGATTTTGAAGTATTTGAAAAAAAAGAACAAAATAGTGAAAAGTAAGAGTAAAAATGGAAAACAATATGTTATAAAAAAAAACGGGAAACCGAAGAAGAGAAGAGATCGATGGAACTATATCAATTAGGGTGGAATGTTTGATTTAGAGTTTAATACCGTGAAAGAGAGAGATAGAGTATGGGTGTGGCCAAATATAGGGGTGAGGAGGAGCGTTTTTTTTTTTTTTGTTTCTTCACGAAGTAGCAAACACTTCTAAACGTCTGCTTTGTTTGACAGAGCGGATTCAATGGAAGTTTTGGTTGTGGTTTTAGTTTTGTTTTTCGAAATAATCACTTGTAACCTCTTTTTCTTTGTACACGTGTGTCCAATTCAACCACAAATTTGCTAAAACACTAAACTATGTTCACAGTTGCACTAATTTCTCTGACTGATGTCTCGTTGGAAAGTCCTTCGAAAGGTAGGTCCTCCTCTAGGGAAACGAATTTTGAGCAGAAAAGAGAACGAAAAGAAAACACGAAACTAACACACGATGACACAAAATGACATTATTACGTTGGCTTATGTTATACAAATTTAATTTATGTGTTGCCACCTGATTATGTCAAGAAATTGGCTCACCCTGCTTCATGCAAAGTGTGTGCTGCACAAAACTTGTGTGTTAATGTGTTAAGTAAAACCCGCCAAAACACTAACATTAACGCAAAATAAAGCAACTAAACACAAAAACAAGTAAAAAAAAAAACAAAGAAAAAACATTCATTACAGGACAAAAAGACAAGCTTCAAACACGGGAGCACCTTCCGCCCTAAAATTGAATCCTTATTTAAACTGTTATGGGCGAGTAAGAAGTTTATGCATGCAAAAAATCGATATGTGTGTGTGTGTTGTGCACGTACATTGCAACTAAGGTAAATTGAAGGTTCTCGAGCGCGACTGCGAAGTTCATGACAGTAATGACAGGTGGATGCAAAAATCAAACTGCTCGATCATGTCTCGATCGTTTAGTTACTTGGGAGTAGGATCGTTAATGTCTCGACAGTCCAACAATGAGCCTCTCACACACACGCACACATTCACACCAAAATCAAGGGCAAATTAACACACACACACGTTAATCTGATCGTTAAAATACTGAGTCCTGCGAGAGAACGTGTTTAATGAAATAGAATGGGCTGGTGGTGTAGTGTGGTTGGTACCGGACGATGGAATTATGGACGAAAGGGCACGCATTAGCATTCTCTGGGGGGTGTATTTATGTATGTGTGTTGCTGTGTGGTGTAGTGGAACTTAGCACTGGGAATCACATTGCCATTCTGCGTGTGTGTGCCATTCATTACCTGAAGGACTTTCCAACGGACTTGAGATGATGGATCATGGTGTTCAATGCTTCACAGTTTGCACAACGGATAATCTCATCCTCACCACCACCACCACCACCACCATCGCCACCGCCATCATCCTCTTCCTTCTGCTCCTCAATCTCCTCCTCTGGTACATCGACCTGATTCTCATGTGACTCATCATCTTCGCCCTGCTCCTCCTGCTCCTGCTCCGTTGCGTTACGTACATTTTGATCTTCAATGTCTTCATTGCCATTTTCATCGCTTCCACCTTTGCCTGGTTCGCCCTCTCCCACCGGCACCTCGTCTTCATCTTCCACCGTGATCGATGGTGGTGGACAGGATTCTTCCGCCGCGTCCGGCTCAGTTGCTTCCTCCTCAGCCTGTTGCTCCTGCTCATCGCCTGCCGATGATGGTTCCACATCCACATCGTCATGCAGCGTGCAGGGTGTTTCGCCGTGCTCCTCCGCGCAGCATCCGTTGCACTCCTCTTCCGGTATTTCGGGCAGCGCGGTACACCCCACCGGAAGCAGCGAACCTGCATCCGCGTCCTGATCGAGCAGCCGACCGGCACAGAGCGAATCGCACACAACGCTATCGGGCGGATCGGACAGTTCCTCCGTCGGTTCACCGAGAGCTTTATCGCTGGTTTGATGAAGATGGTACCCCGTGAAATCGCGATCGGTGATGTAGGGGGGGGGCACGAGAGATTGTATATATATATAGAAACAACATTGAGGAAGAATAATGGGGGAAAGGGGGTTTTGTTATAAGCATGAGCTAGTAGTAGTAGCAGAGCGAACAGGATGAAGATGTACTTTTTTTTTGTTGTTGCTTACAGCTTAAGGCTGGAGCGTTTAAGGACGGGCAGACATTAAACACAGAGGAAAAAGACACACACAGTCACGTTCTCGGAACGTGCAGAAAGGATAATGATCGCTTCAACACCGCCCTTTACACACACTCTCTCTATGCCCAGAGGGTAGATGTACAGGTTTTGCTAATAACTATAGCTGCGCAATAATTCACAGAGGAACAAATCTATACATATTGGTCTTAGATTTTCCTACAACAATCGCTTCCAAACAACTTCCATTGAAACCACCGTCAAACAGTTCAGAATGATCAATTCTACCTCCATCACCTACAGGCACAAGTTACACGATCAATTTGGGGAGTGAGCCACACACAAGTGACAGAGAAACGAAGTGGTGGGATACGGGACAAGAAAACTAAACCTACACAAACCAGAGTTCAGGACGCAAACGACACATCGAACGTAACAACGAAACAAATGTACGAAAACACAACGAATAGAACAAAATCGATTTAAGAAAAAATAGAAAAACAAGATACACGTGAAGTAGAAAGAAAGAAAAGGTGTAGAAAGAGTAACAGTACAACCGAAGGAAACAACGAAATGAGGTAAGTAACACCCAAAAAAACGCAGAAACGAAAACAACATCCGAGAGAGTAGAGCCTAGAAGCGGAATACCTCTTGACATCGTACGTGTCGACTAGGGCCATGAACCCGTCCGGGAACGCGATCGCAAACGACACCATCGCGGCCAGCTCGCCCTCGCTGCTCTCGTCCGTCGAAACGTCCAGGACGCTCGCGATTGCGGCTCGATGTTCCATCGCAAGCTCCAGCAAATCGCGGGTCGTTCCTAAAACAAGGACATGAAAGAAAGACATGAGCGCAAGAAGTATCCTGACGCAACACAACCAGAAGCGCAAATAGAGCCTTACCATCCTCCTTGTGCTGCAGTACGCGCGTCTTCAGCTCGTCGATTCCGGTGAACGAGGTAATGTAGGCGTGTGCGTGAGTACCCTTCACTGGAATGTTAAACAGCTTGCCGGCCAACACGTTCGATGTACCATCAAACCCACCTGGGAAAGGTATTGTTGGTGCAAAAAATAAATAAAAACAAACAAACACATGAAGTAAGATGATAAATGGTGTTTCATTTAGTAAAACGGGGTAGGAGGGCACTATTGGGGGGACTGTCAGCTGGAAGGAACAGAACAAAGATCGGTTGGGTGTGTCGAAACAGGCAAGTTTATCAAGAATCTGTGTTACTAACCTAGTTTCGCTTTTTGAGGTTTTTTTCCCCAAATTCTTTCCTTGACAACTTTCCACAAGTGGCGTGTTTGGCTCATTTACAAATAGTTTTTATTGCTCTCACTCTCTCTATCTCTCTCTCTCTTTCACCGTCGTTGCCTCTACAGCCGTTTACTTCGAGGAGCGCTACTAACCAAATAAAATTCCCAAGCTACATTTTGAGAGTACTTTTGTCATCCACGCAACCAACTAGTGATGGTCATTACGATAAAAAAAAATAATAGTACAGAAAAATTCCATCAACTGTCAAATGAAAAATAATTTGCAATTCTTCCCAAAGTTTGAAATCACAAAAAAGACAGAAATAACCGAATTTTCCACACGAATCGCATTAAATAAGTAATAAATTGAATAATGAACTAAATTCAATCAAAAATCATTACTACTGTAATATACACGGTTTTTTTTTAGTTTTTTCACAAGGAGTTTATTGTAGAAGGTCTTTTCCCCGAGGCTTATTTCTTTTTTTTTTTTTTTGCTTTGACAGCTCGCACACTGTCACTTATTCGGACATCGTATTTGTCAAAACCCAAGATGCTCACAAACCCAAGATTACTATAAACTCAAGATGTTTACACTACTCAAGAATATTTTAGCTGTAAAACGTGATATTCGACTTACACGAAAATCCGAGTTACGCGAATGTTTCCGGAACGTATAATTCGTGTAACTCGGAGAACTACTGTATATACAGGTGATCCTCGAGATACCCTATTGATGCAGACCAAGAAGAATTCACATATCTCAAAGTCCCGCCTATCTCAAATTAAACGATTTTCAGCTAAAATAGAACTGATTTTTGTGTAATGTTTGCGATGAGTGGTATTACACAAAATGTTTAAGTCACTAAATTAATTGTTTGTTAAGATTAATATTGATGAATCCTGACTGACGATTGCATTTTTTAACTCTTTAAATGGTATTTAAAGGCACGTGTACATTACTCGATAATGGCGAGGCGACTGGTGGAAGCTATTCGAAGGTTTCGTCAGATTTGGACAGTTGCCATGTCTCAAAAGCGTATGTGAGTCTTCTTCTTTCGCACAACAACATTGTCCGTACTCGCTAGTGTAATTTAGAGTTTCACTAGCACATATGGCGGCGGCTTACCGAAGCTTTTTTTGGTCATCGAGGGAATGGTCGTGCCGGATCGCAAAATTAAATGGGGGTTTTATCGACTTTTGACGCAAAAATGACTGAAATGTGTGCAAACCCGTATCTATCGATCGATTACAAAGCCTTTCAAGCCCAGTTTAAGTACAAAACATGGAAAAATAACATATCTTCTGAAGCGACTCCAAATTCTTTGGCAAAATGCTTCGGTCAGTCGCCGCCAGATGCGTGAAAAATGAAAATCGAAATTACACTAGCGAGTACGGACAATGTACCCGTCCCTTAATAACATCCGCCCATCAACAATGATTAAAACAATCAGAATGCTGCTTGGGTTAGATATCCACAGGCGTTACGCGTAAATATACAAATAACGTAAAGGACGACTGTTCTCGTCTTATGCACTCCAATTTTGTTTCATATTCTTTTTCCAGCTCCAGTTCCTCGTAGTTCACTTCCACTTAGACTAGAATTATACAGCCCGAAGTCATCATGCCCACGCCCTATTTTACCGCCGCACACAAGCGACCTTTCCGTTCGTTTGTGCATATTTCATTATTTTTACGCATGATGATAGCGCATCATGCAATTTGCAACATCATTTTCCAAATCGGTCTGTAATAAACGCAGTTAAAGAATAGTATAGCACTTTCTGCCACCGTACTGTATTCGCTCTTCCGTTCCGTTCCGTCCAACGCCTTGCAGTGATCGAAACGGCATATCGGTACGAACGAACAGGAACAGTTTAGTTTATATGGTGATGTTATTGATCAATCTTTGCCACGAGCCAGAGAGCACACCAACGGTGGGGAGGCAGCAGGGAAAGGAGTCGCGCACAGGAGCGCGTTGAGCGTTAAAGCGACCCCCCAAACACAGTCCTGCGAAACGGTTCTGGGTTTTCCATTGCGAGCGTTTCGAACAAAAAAGCGTATGCAGCTTTTTCTTTTCCATTCTGACTGCATTTTTTCCATAGTTCTACTATATGAGAATGTGTACCCTTTTGTTTGTGCGTGGGGAGGTTTAATTTTTCTAACAACATTTCGTGCTCAGTTCCGAAGCCTCTACTGCAGTAATGCATGACAAGCGTGTTGTTGAATGTTATTTTTAGGGCACATCGTGCCTTGTCTCTTTGGTGTCTCCTTGTTTCTTTGTTTCTTACAGCAGCCTATATAATAATACTACAAAAAAATGGCCCGCAATGACTAATTGGGGTAGTAAAAATCGTTGTTTTAGGATTCGAAGCAGCGTGAATCATCCTGCAGTTATTATAATAAATTAATTACAGCAGCAACGCGCATAACACAATCGTCCAAATCATATTATGATTTAGTATGCTACTTTTGGACGGGTTTTGAATAAGCTACCGTGCTATGCGACCATGTCACGATGGACAAAGAAATTGCATGAGATTTGATTATAAATTATTAGCTACATTTTACTAGAATATCGAATACGAAAGAAAATGCAATATTATTGTTGACAATTTGTGAAGAAAAGAGTTTGCCCTGGAAAGTTGGATCTAGCTACGTGGTAAAGGTCAGACTCGTAAGTAGTTTTATTTACGAAACTTATTACCTACATGCAGCTAATGCAAAAAAAAGTTTTTAACGACTCTGATTGAGGGCAATGATTGAGTAACGGAGCTATGTAGAGTGTATGGAGCTACATTGAGCTTCGGGAGCTTCAATGAGTTTGAGGAGCTACATTGAGCCCGCCGAGATACCCGGAAGGCTCGCTTTCTTATTTGCAATAAAGTAAAGATGCTCTCACTCTACAATGAAAAGGAATGTGAACATCCGCTGATGGATAATATAGGTTCTCCCATCCTACTCCTATCGGAACACATCCCAAGAGCCACCAAAGGCACGGCTTTTTATTCTATTTTTATGACTGGAATTTCATTCACACTGGATCCATAGAATCCCAAAAGAGTACAGGGTTTTCCATTTCAATTAACAACTGTCCACAGTCAACTAGCAATCCTCGATTTGAAAAACACGATTGTCTACCACTTACAAACAAGTCAAGCCGTTTTTGGTACACTGTCCATTTCAATTTAACAATTGTCGTCTTCGAAAACACACGTCAGATGTGGCACGGTTTGTTTTGGGTTTGGCTGGAACGTGTATCACTTGTAGTTGGGACAGCTGGGCAACATGGACATGTTAGGCATTTTATGTATACTTTAATCTTTCAACACAATGCAGAAATTTTGACATTTATCGGTGCTTTTACTTGTAGCCAGTGAAAAAAAAAATTACAACATCCCAAAATAACCTAAAAACTGTAACGATCCAAGAATAACTAAAACCAAATGATAAAACTGCTTAACATGTCCAAATTGCTCAGCTTTCCCATATTCTGATATTCAATCAAGACCTGTTTACAACATGGTTCAATTCTTACAGACAAGTGATACACGTTCCAGCCAAACCCGTGCCGCATCTGACGTGTGTTTTTGAAGACGACAATTGTGAAATTGAAATGGACAGTGTACCAAAAACGGCTTGACTTGTTTGTAAGTGGTAGACAATCGTGTTTTTCAAATCAAAGATTGCTAGTAGACAGTGGACAGTTGTTAATTGGAATGGAAAACCCTGTAAGTTACTATTCGGCGCAGAGAATGATTTGATTGCATCCCTTAGAATTGCGTATCTATATGGACTAGAGTTAGTATGTTGAATCCGAGAAAAGTGAGACTCTAGTCGACACAAAGAGAGACTGAGTTGAACCCTGAAGAAAAATGCGAGAAAATGTATCTACGAAAGGTGTCTACTAACACATTCCAAGATCATATTCGCTTATAACTCAAAAACAAAAAATAAGAATAGTTCTTTTAATCGAGTGTAGCTAATTCTGCCGCATAAAACAGTATCCGAGCAAAATCTTTAATTAATGACATACAGAGTTTTGAATCATATAAGGGTATAGTTGAATCACTTAGGGGAATGTTGCAAATCGGCAGGGGAATGTTGCATGCAAGCTGTGGAAGTTTGCAATCGATTAGGGGAATTTTGCAAGTGTACTGTGGAGCTGTCATCAGACTGTGGTGCCGTGGTAAAAAGCTTCGAATTGATACCGATGATGCTTTTTTTTAAACATCATTTGGAGTTGTTTTCGTGTGGAATTCAGCTGTACACATGATAAACTAAATAAATCCTACTGCAGAGCCATAATTAAACATGATAAGTTAGTAAGATTGACGAAAATATTTTGAGGTATTTACAGCGGCACCCACAGTCTGATGACAGCTCCAAAGTACGCTTGCAAAATTCCCCTAATCGATTGCAACACTCCCCTATATGATTGCAAACTTCCACAGCTTGCATGCAACATTCCGCTACCGATTTGCAAACATTCCCCTAAGTGATTCAACTATTCTCTTATATGATTCGAAACCCTGTAATATCTTGCTCCTTGAGATCCAATATTAAGCTACCAAGCTTACCTAGATTACATGAATCTTGGTACAATATACTTGTTATTATGTCTTGCGACTTGAAGACTGCAGTACGGGACTGTAGCCAAAGCAACATCGAGATCAATTTATCATTTTATTTGTTCAGACTCTGCGAAATGTAAATAAAAGAACCCTCAACCACAGCACTAAAACACGTGCTCTATTCCAACACACTACTGATCGATCTCACTATTCAGCCCACTTTACCTAATCATTATTACCCTTGGATATTCATTGCGCAGCATGGTTTGCTCCCATCAGACAGACATAACTCTTTTTTTCCGCCAGCACAATAATTCACAATCGGCGTGCTTGGCGCGCCGAAACACACTGTCACGCTCGATCGAACAATTTACGATCGTCGCGTAACCATCCCCAAAGGCCACCCGGTCTTTAGCGGTGCTATTTATGATGCCGCATAGGCTGTGTGCATCGATAAAATCGCGTGTCATCAAAAGGGCATTTTGGCAGAACAGACAAATTGCCTGTAGCCAGTCGGGTGGGTACTGCCAGTCCTTATGGCTACGATTTATTTGATCCTCGTGCCTGTGCATCGGAAGGGTTACAGTACACACATAACACTGTTGCTGGGTGGTACGTACTGTACCACCTGGGCCAAACCAGAAAGGACTGGAAACAGAAGTACGACATCAAACGACAAGCACTAAAATCGCCGCAACCTGTACAACATGGCATATTTATGCGTAGAATAACCGTCATTGCTACACGCGCTCCCATCTCTCACCTGGCACAGAGATCTTCTTCCACTCACGAATGGATGAGGAGCTTCTTGATTCTCCAGCAACAACGAATCAACTGAACCGAGCATCGTTATGCTCCCTTCGAAGGAAAGCATTTCGTTCGGCCATTAAGGCTGGTTGCGAAATTCGATACAACCCACACCGGCACGCCCTTTGACGGGTGTCGAAAATTGTCGAAATTTCCTACACATAATGAGATTTTAATGAAAGTGTAAACACAAACACAATCCCACGCCCTTTTTACTGGATTGGTATTTCCACTTGCAATGTAAGTTTATCGGCCGTCCGTCCTTTAGTGTGACGAAGTGTCTGTTGAAGCCACACGCAGCTTAATTAACGCCTGTTCCACCAGTTCCAAGAATTTTTGATCCCGAAACATTTTCCAAAAGCGAACGGAAAACATGACCAAGTTAAAGCCATGTTCCAACAGTTTTCGGTAACGTATACAGCACTGCTTTTACTTTGCTAACCTCCTTGTGAGATGTGACTGATTGAATCTATTACCCATCCGTTCCCCAGTTGAAATGAAAGCAACCGAGGCGACGATCGTTACGCTTCTTCTCTCGATCGGCAGCACCATCAAACCGGCCCGCTCCTATCAGCTCGAGCATGGCGACTGTCCATCGCTGCAGCTGCCCTCCCCGATACGGGACGTCAATCGAAACTTCTTCCACCTCAAGACGTGGTACGTTTACGCGCACACCGACCCGCACCCGAGCTACCTGTCCATGTTTCACGTACCGCCGGGTGTTTCGCCCTTCGCCGGCTGTCTCCGGCTGCACAGCGAGAATCTGCGCGGGCTCGTCCTGATCCACTACAACTGTCTTAACTTTACCGAGCTGTACCAGTTTACGCTGTACAGCGAAAATCCCGCCACCGAGCTGTACCAGCAGCTGCACAGCTACAAGAACCTGTACCGGCACTATCGGCGGTTCGGTGGGGCTCGCGTTCTCGCTACCGACGGTGACAGTTACGTTGTGTTTTACGGCTGCCAAAAGGTAAGGGACAAAGTGCTGATCGGGGTGCTGTTTCTGGTGCGCACGGACGTGTACGATCGGTTCATCCCACCGCCCGCGCTGGCCCGGCTGCTTTGGGCCGAGCTAAGCCTCAATGTGTCGCACCATCCGCAAAGCCCTGCTGCTCCTACGGGGGAACAGTGTGACTGTACCGGTGTGATTCGCGACACGCAAAGAACCATAATGGAAAGCAATCGAAAGGAGCGAGCTAAACAGGCGGCTCAGGCCCGCATCAAGGAGCAGTTTGCGCTGGGGATACGAAATTTCTTCGTCAGCGTGTTCTCGTTTCTGGTGTGGCTGCTCGCCATGAACAGGCTGATCGATCGATACGTGTTTGATTTAAAATACTGATATTTTAGGTACAGTGAAATGTAGCTTAAGCTTAGCCCTAATCCACTTTCTTGTATGTGGCTTTGCCCGCAAGCACGCAAAGAGCGACCGAATAAAGTGTAAAATTTGAAGACAAATTTGGCGTAAAACACAATTCGTCTGAATTGCGCAACGGGGACGAATATGTACTGCGTCTTTATAAAAACTTTCTAGCACAAAGCTCCCAAGGACAGTTGACACCTAACAAGGGTGCCTCATAAAAGCGACACCGTCACGTGATATTATTGCAGAATTTATATTTTTAGAATAACAATTTTTTGTTTTGTTTTAAAAAATCGACATGATTGACACGAAGTTTGTGTCGATTCGTGCCGATCCCCAGCCCGTCGTGATTGCATGCTGCTTCCGCGGCGCGTGATTTTGACATTGCACTTCGCGCACTTCCACCAGCCAAGGTTAGCGCTGATCGTTTACCATTGACATTGACTGCAAACGATCGATATACACTGTGCACGTCTGAATGCGTCCAGAGTAATGCATAACGCTAGAGGGAGGGAGGGAGAGAGGTGCACACCCGATCAAATCTCCTTTTAGAGGTCGTCACTTTGGTACCGTTCTGTGGGCAAATATCAAAACTCAGCTTGACGACGACAACGCGGGGAAAAAACACAATATGCACACACAGAAGCCAAGCCCCTCATAGAAGAGCTTTGTTTACACCCTCCCCCCCCCCCCCCTTTCCTACGCCCTACGCCCTATGCCGCCAAATCTCGGCTAGCACAAAACATTCAACCAAACAATCAAAAAGTATCAGCCATAAGTCGTCACCGAGCCAAACAAACCTTGGCGATACACTGTCGGACCTCAGGGGGACGGGTGTCGCGGCAGACTCGGCGATCGGAAGTCTACCTTCGGGCCGGTGTGTTGTATTTTTGATTGGCGGGGCGAACTTTCGGAATAGAAGTTTCCTCGCATGGAGTAGCAAGAATCAGCATAATGCACAATGTGCCTGCCCCGAGTCTTCCGGTGTTTTGACATGCTGCCAAGGTTACGCGCGCAAATGCAGTACAACAACGCGCGGTCCGTCGTTTAAGGGCGCACACACGACACCCCCGTTTGGAGGGTCCTCCACCGCCCTGCTTACTTAGGACCTCTGTGGAACGTGCTGAAACGGGAAGAGCGTTTCTTTTTGCCAACAAACACTTTACCTTTCTTCTTCTCTTGTGCCTTCCTTCCCCTTCTTATGGGGGGAAAAGAAGCAGGTCGGTTTGACACGCCGGGATCGGCTCATAATCCACCCGCAACGCCCGGGGGGGGGGGGGGGGGCTAAAGGTAGATCCTGTTTCGATCGCAGAAGAAGGACAACATGGGGAAGGGCTTAAGGGTGCAAAATACTATCGGGGCCATGCATTGGTTTCACACGCCCGCTATATTACATCATCATCGTCCGTTTTTGCTCACCGATATAGGAGTATTTTGAGGCGGAGAGGCCCCCGTCCGGGCCCTGGGCACGGCGCAGCCCAAACTCCAGCAGGTGTATGTGCTTCCCAGCGACCATACGATACCGGGCGGCGTTCGTGGCCATTAAACTGCAAAGAAAAATCGTTTTTGATAAAATGTGTTACAAACGCGTGCTGAACTGGGAAGGAATTGCGTTACGCCACGGCAACATCATGCCGGCTGATTGCTTACCTCGCATAGTTTACCAGCGTCAAAAGTGTTGTTTCAAGCAATTGTACTATAATTAGCGGCCCGGCCACCTTTATCAAGGGAACTCTGTGGGGGGGGAAAGAAGCAAGATAAGCCACAGCCAATAGATTGTATAATCAAACTCCACCTATTTGGCATATGAAACGCCTTCGTGATCTTACCTTGGGAAAGCGACCGATCCCTCTTCTATTGCATACAGCGTGACGTCCTTCGCCGTCAGTTGGCTTAAATACTCAAAAAACTCGTCCTCGATGCCTTGGGGCAGGGCATGTTTCAAATACTCAATGTCTGTAGCCAAAGGGGTGTGAAGAGAAGGGAGAGAACGCGCATTAGGCAAAACAGGTTAGCAAAACACACACGCACACACACATCGGTTTTTTTTATCGGCGAGTGCAATGCCACGTACCTGTTTCGGAGTAGTGGAAACTGTCGAGAAATTTCAAACACTCTTCCAGCCCGGCAAAGATCGTAAACTCGCCTTGGAATGGGTTCGTGCGGAAGAACAGATCGAACACGGCGTGGTCGTCGATTTTGCCCGACTTCCAGTAAGCGTACGCCATCGTTATTTGGTACAGATCTGGAATTGGGAAGGGGAAAGAATGGAATGAAACATTAGGCGCGATTCGCGAAGCGTGTACAATAGTATTAATAAGAGATAAGACAGATAATTTGAAGGTTGTTTCGGAAGATTTTGACATTAATACATTCCTATTTGTAATCCTATAGTTTGCAGTATACTCTTAACAAGTTGGTTTACCCGTCACAATTATGCGTTTAAATCCAATTGGAATATTGGAACACACTCTTGGTGTTGTTAATGTTGTGCAATTAGCGCAGATACATAAGACGGTGACGCCAAATGTGTATAGAAGAGATTTAATACCTTATTTGGCCACATATTTCCATATTTTAATCAGTATTTCAAGTCAACTTAAATAATAAATACGTAATACGAATTAAGGAAAATTACGATAAGAAAAGACGAAGCAATGAAAACATAGTCGAATGCAATACAGACAAGCGACAAAGATCATAATCATAGACATGTTAATTCGAAATCCCATCGATATCAATTCAAGCCCGATCATTTAGTACATTTAGCAGAAGAAACTGTCAAAACAACAACAAAACAATAATTGGAAGATCACTGGCTAAGCCAGCGGCTGTCAAACTCATTTGACGACGTGGCTCAAAAAGCTACTTAAAATAGGTAAAGCTAGGTAGAAAGCTAGTTTTTTATCGAACTTACAAAAATTGGTTTGTCAGCGGTCCGTTTCAATTCATACTGTTGTAGTAACAGTACAAATTTGTACAAAACATAAGTTAAGTTCAATATCAGAAACTAATTACAACAAAATATTTTGTCTCACATTCTTTTGATCTTGCCATAAGCCTCTGATTTGTTCGAAATTTGGATTTACTCCAAATAAATTCAATTTACAGTAATGTATATTGTTCCTCATTACAGTGAACTCTCTCTCTCATCTGAGACCTCTCCAATTTGAAGAACTCCTGTTATTTGATCGTATTTGACTACTCTATGCTACATTAAACCAAACGAACATTGCCAAAATATGGGTTTCCCTTAATATCTTTACCAAAATTTCACCAAATTCACCAAAAACCATTTTTTTAATGAAAAAAATTCATCTTCACACTGATTGATGGCTTTAATAGTCGAACCAAAAAGAAAAAGGTGTGCAAAATATATTTTTATGCAAGGAGTCGTGGACCGCATCGCAAGACCGCGAAGGCCGCGGGCCGTATGATTGACATCTCTGCTATAGCAGAACAAAACCTATAAACGAACGACAACGAAGAACAAGACGCAGAACGCTATAATAGATCAGAAAATAGTAACATAAACAAACCAGGAAGACAAAAGTTCATCCATTGTCCATTGACCGATTGTGAAGAGCGACCGGGAAAGAAACGAGAGCTGATGCAATATCAACGCCCTTTGCTGTACTGCACAATTACATTTGCACTGTGCAAAGTTGGTTCCAGAATGCATCACAAACAAATAACGATTAGTTTTGCTGTAAACGGCTAACAATGTTGGTATCAGGGACAGTTCGTTGTGTACCATGGTGTACGTTCAGACAGTTATTCCGTATGGCAACGGTAGAAGAGACAAGTGTAACAAAGGGCAACACATCCAGGGGCGCTAGGGCCAGAGTGTAGTTGCTCCATCTTGCATCACCTCTTATCGGTCAGTGTTTAATAATACAACCACGTATGAACACTATCGCACTGTATTATCAGCGCCGGTGTGGGATGCAAATACCGGACGAGACGTTCAGTTGCAGCGGAGTAACCAACTAAAAGATAATTATTGCTCTTTTATGATGATGGATATGTGCTCCCCCAACGAAAGATAAGCAAGATAACGCGCAAGAGGGACGGGAAATCATAAGGTGTGCAGAGCTAGTATGAATGGCTTTGAGGTCAGCTATGTGTGTGTGTTTTTTTATGAATTTGATTAGGTTCTTGCCTGCTAAACAATTAGACGGTCCATCAAAAAAATCAAGCTAATGAACTGTTTTACCTTTTGTTTGCAAACTTAGCGACCACACACTAAGTTAATTTCCTGCCCATGATCCATCATGAAGCATCTTATCTAAATGGTAATAAATTTAAAGCAACAATCTAGTTGTTTTGTATGCGCAAATCAAAAAAAAATTTTAATTAAAAACTCATCTCATTCCTATGCTGTTCAGTATTATCTTGAATTTATTTTACAGAAAAGCAAAATACTGAATCCGTATATCAGCTAAGTTAACATAAGATACAAAAAAAGTTTTTCATATTCATTTCTGCACATCCTTAAGGAAGCGACGCAGACGATCCCCGATGACTAACGATGAATAATGAATTTTTGTTCCAGAGGCTAACTCATCATAATGATTAATATTCTTTTGAATAATGAAACGAATCTCTTAAATACCAATTGTTTTTGTTACGATACGTGCAACCTTTCCCTATATTTATTTGTATTATATCAGCCAAAACCATGTTTTTCTTTTTAAACTTAAATCACAATTACTGATGTAAATCCAAAACCTGCTGTACTTGAATTATGTATTTTATGTATTATTTAGATTTTAATTTTACCACTAGCTCTCATCATCCATCTTCAATTAATATTATTTACAATCTACTGATGAAATTATGATGAGGTTTAAATCAGCAATAATGCAATAAATTTCACAACTTGCTTTTTACAAACCACGATCATGAAAAGTTAAAAACATCAAATTCATTTTTAATTCATACTATACAAGAAATATAAAAATATAAATATGTTATTTATTTAATTTTGGATATGACAGCTTTTTACCACTATTACTATTATAGAAGATATTTTTCTTGTTTTTTTTTTATTTTATTCAAACAAATTTAATGAAACATAGGACAAAACACAAAATAATACAAATAATTTTCGCAGCACATCACTGTCTAAACCCCATTCAAGCCTAGAATGTGGATAAATGTTAACGGATGTCAGACGTTTCACTCAATTTTTACGAAGTAATGCACAAAAGGGTTTCCCTACCAATTCTGTCTCAACAATCAAAAATCTGGTTGCTTATTCATATACATTGCTATTATAAATACGACATAAAATGTATACCTAGTTCAGGTTTTCCCCTGCTTTTTCGTTAGAAAAAAAAACTAGCCATGAAAGGCACTATTAACTAAAATGGGTGATGATTCCAATGACTTTATTATGCAAGGAAGGAAAACAACAACAAAAATTAACGAAGCAAGAACAAGGTCTGTTAAGATGTTTAGCAATTTTATCAAAATTCAAAACGAGAGACAGAACGGTCTACAAACAAAACATGAGCATACAGGTTTCCCAAGGTTTTTTGGTTGTTTTCCAAGAAAGTCCGATCTTTTTTTTAAATTCCCCTAAGGAATTAATCTTTTTTTTTCTTTTTTTTCTATTCGTAAGACGATTTTTAGCCTTTATCCCTGAAATGTAATAACAAATGTTTCACATAGTTTTTAGAAACACTCAGTAGAACACTCTTAGTGGACAAATTTTTGCTTCAAAGACAATCAAATCGCCTCGATCGCCCACTCAAAAGGCAAAGAGGATTGAATTGTTTACAAACAACGGCATTACCCGGCGGCTAGCGAAATGTGTGTGCAAATTGCATAAATTGCTTGTGGATCTCGTGCCAAAAACACAAAACAAAACCATCACTCGGTCGTGGTCCTGGCCACGTACCACCAGGTCGGGGACACGCGGACGGGTGCACACGAGAGAGAGAGAGAGAGAGGCACACAAATAAATTATAACACACCACAACACACTACTCGCTCGTTCACGTACTACTTCTACTACTACTACGCGAGTACGTTCTCATGAATGGCGGAAATCGAAAGTAAAACCTTCACCCGACATCGGCTGGCGGAATGGAGCGCTTTCCACCGCCTGTTTGGATGGCAAAAAATATACACAGCTGACCCTCCCACCCCGCCCGTTTGACAGCTGATGGTGGCAATAGGAAAGCGGGTGGGGGAACCCTTACCTATTAAAATGCATAGGTGCAACGCCAGCTGACAGTTCATCATCTCGAGTGTAATCAATCGAGTCGAGCTGCTGTATTGCAATTAGTGTTCGCAAACAAACACACAGCAACAACAAAAAAAACCCCAAAGTGATTAGAAATGATTCTATCTCTTTCGTTCCGTTTCTATCTCTCTATCCTTTTCTCTCGCACAGACACACATACACGTGTATTTACCTGTCAACAGAGGCTGCACGACGCTGTTATGATAGTGGCGATTCCAACTGTTGCGGCCAGCGGCAAACGCACTGTCCGTGGACAGTTCGCGATTTAACGAGGACATCTCCTCTTCTTCCTTTTCTCCGGCTTTTTTCCTGCTGCTTCCGCTTCTCACACACGCGATCTCACGCTATCGTTTTGTTCTTCAAGCCGCGTACGAACGGCCTACTGTGTTGTCGAACCTGTAGGCCGTATCGCACGCACAGGGCAAGATTAGGGCACAAGTCGTGTACCGATTACGACGCTTTGACCTCAGCAACACAGTGATTACGCGCGGTGATGATGAACGACCCAACAACGACGACCACGACGACCGATTATTCTCACAGGAAATATCTTGTGTCAGTGCTGCACTCGGGTTGGAAGGGAAAAGGAGGAGAAGGCAGAAGAATGAAAGGTTACGCACGGTCTAAAGATATTGCTCTATTTCACACACGCGTAAATCAAACACCACGATCATCTCCGCCCAGTCTCTAGCAACAATGTTAATGCACGCAGTGGTTTAGTTCTTATTTTTATCACACTCTCATCGCAAAGGAAGGGTGAAGCGGGGTGAAGGAGGGTGGTTCGGAGTCGAAGAGGGGGGGTGACACTTTAAAACGAGTCGAGTGTGGTTGGGAGACAAACTATCTTCAGCACGCACACGCACACACACACACACGCACAATTTGATGTCTAACTCACAAATTACAATGATTACAACGGATCACCTTAAAATGTAAACAGTAGCACAACGATAAAAGTGCACGGCTGCCGCCAAAAAACACGAAGCTGTGTGTGAGCTTAGCACAAACACGACTTGCTCGGGCTATTCGTGAACCTGTGCTCGAAGCCTGTGCTCACGGTCATACACCGCTATGATTCCTTCTGCTGCTTCAACTGCTGCTGCTGCTGCTCCGGGAAAGGAAATCACGACCTTTGCGGTGGAAAAGTAGAATAGATTTGAATGAGCAAAGCAAACGCGATTCTCCCGCAAGCTATAAGAGAACCCGCCACACACAACACAGCGCGCACACGCACACCACACTGGCAGACAACCGGTTATGCGCTAGTGTTGGTGCTATATTGGACGTAAATATACGCGCGCGCGAGCGCCTCCCCACCACCCCACCCGACGGCGAGACTGAGATGGTAGGCGGTAGGATTTCTGTGGTGGGCCGTGTTTTTGCACCGCTTTGGGTAAGTTTGCCAGGGGGAGGAAACTTCACGAAATCACTGCTGTGCCCAGGGTAGATGACTTGATGAACGCTGATTTGTTCGATGTAATACGTTAGATGAAGGTTTCTTTACAAAAACTGCACTCCGGCAACAGCAGTCGGCTCTCTCATGAAGGTACTTTGAAGGACAACCGTTCCCAAGCAGCGAGTTTGTTTGTGTGAGAATAAATACGTTCCCAAATAACAAATATGGTCAGCGGTGTCAAACTAAACCCGAGACTGTAGAACCACCGACAAACCGACGTGACACTTGGGTTACAAAAGTGTCCCACACGAAAGTACTGTCATTTGCTTGTGAGGCGATCACTTCTGTCAAAGTAAGCTCTGCTCACGGCATCTTAGATGAAAACAACTTTTCTACATACAAATTTCAAAAGAAGTGTGAGGCAAGATTTTGTGGTAATTATTGGACAAAACACCTTGGAAATTCCCTCACTTCGAATTTCCTTGGAAATTCATTGGATCTTCAAAAACGGGTTGTATCTTAGAAGATCATAAAGTATTTGAGATTATTTTGAGAATCGGTTTCTCGTCGTTACAAACACATTTCCACAGATCCCACAACTCCCAGGTCTTGAATATCGTTGTCGTGTAAACGGTTTTTGGAGGAAAATTAATACATTATCTTACATTATTTTAAATAAAATACACGATTTCATAGACCTTCAACGATTTCCAACTCTTCTCTTTCGGTTATAAATTTTATATTGACAGATATTCGACATAAGACTTCAGCAATTATCCGCAGTACGCAATACTCGATATACGCGAATTCGCAGTAAGCGAGTTCTCTAAATTTGACAGCTCCATGTGTTTTTTGCAAGGTGTATGGATATTAGGAGGTGAAGTGCTTCAGAGCAAATTGACATTTCACGACTTGACATAACAATACTGGGTGCTCCGGTATTGAAATCGGGAAGGGCTGCAGGGGGGTATAGAAAATTGTATGCGATTTGACATAACAATACTCAATGATGGCGCCCGGCAAACGCGCTAATAATTCACCTTCTAAATAAACACACCTTGGTTTTTTGCAAATATTTTCATTCTTTGAATTATGTTATGCTCTTTTTTATTTTCCTTATTATTCTTAACGCATTTTGCATTAAATTTGTGCAAAAAATACCTGTTTTATAACAAAAAACTTTAATGCAAAACTCTGTGGCAATATTTTTAACCCTCGAACCGGTAGTGTAAGCTATTTTTCCATAAGAATTCGCTATACGCAAAAACTCGAGATACGCTATTGCACTCGGTCCCGAATGATAGCGTATATCGGATAATGACTGTATTTCGACTTATGCCTTGCTTTGGGACATTTTTTTCGGTCCCAAATACAGTCGTATCTCGGGGGACACCTGTATATAGTTTAACAGACTACAAATGTGAAGAATCAAAGCTCAAACTAACCTCATTGTTTAGATGACAACCCAAGTACAGTGCAACGCCGGGTGTTTATCCGGGTACCTTTTATTCGGCTGTCCGTTAATCCGTGCTGTTGTAAAATTACAGTTCAATACAAAGATGATATTACGTTCTAAGGTAAACAGGTAAACAGAGCACATTGTCTTAACAAAAAATGGCAAACTCAAGGTGCCTAGATAGACTACTAGTGGGTCTTTAGCTCTGATTTTGGTAGCCATGATGGAAAGAGATTTCTATGGAGCTAGGCGGATAGGGAGTTAGGGTTGCTAAGGACTTTTTTATGATTTGCTAAGTAACATTGGACTCCCTTGCTGTGAAATGAAAATTTGTCAAAGTAAACTAGACAGCTATGGTAACAATAAGTCACTGAAAGCCAAGCTCACTTCAGTTACAAGAGTTACAACAGTTAGTTGTTGGGCCAAAGAAGTAGAAGAATCTGGACGGACCGACCTGTAGTAATTTATGAACCTTGGGAAAATTTCAATAACTCTCAATGAAAAAACAATAGTTGATACAAACGGACTATCTTTCACCAAAACATTATAAACAAAAAAACTTTAAAAACCGTTCCACATTGAGCGCGATTGCAAACGCAAGCTGTCATGCTGGCAAAACTGTCGAATTGTTTTTATTATGACAATGTGCTCTAATAACCTCCTCAATACGCAATGTAATCTTTGTATTGAATAGAACAGGATTTTACATGGTAGCCTCTTCATACAAAACAGTGCACCATCTAAAAATTGTTCGAATTTTGAATCGTAGCTGTCAGTAAAAAAAACAGCTATGAAGCAACCTTGTGCATTCCTGATTGCCATACAAAGGTGACATTGATTTGAAGTGATGTCGCGTATGCTTTGTTCAATATAATTTTAGTGTAAATGTTTGTTTTTTAATGTCGGAAAGTTTTTCGAAAAACATCTACATTATTTTAAAATGCATTTGATTTATCATTTTTGCATACTTTTCAATGGTTTTCAAAAATTCGGTTCGGTTTTCGTACCGGATTTGACATTTGCAGCAAACTGACAGGATCG
Source organism: Anopheles arabiensis (assembly GCF_016920715.1). NCBI lineage: Eukaryota > Metazoa > Arthropoda > Insecta > Diptera > Culicidae > Anopheles > Anopheles arabiensis. The sequence goes on from NC_053518.1 coordinate 11,636,960, forward strand.
TATCGATCCGGAATCATCGTTCCGGTCCGGCTGCCACCGTACCACCACTACCGTGGGCGAACCGCTAGAAGAGAGAGAGGGAGCAAACGGTGACTCGAAGGCGTAAAGAAAAAGGAAAAGGCGAAATCACTCCGAGGAGGTCGCATCGGGTGCGTATCTCTTTTGTTCCCGTGGTCGATTGCTGGTTTCTACTGGTTCCTGGAAGAGTGATTTGCTGTATCGTGTAACATTCTTCACCTAAAGTGAGTTGGCCCGGTTTTGCCATCGCCTTGAGCGGAAGATATACCGTGCGTCCGTGCGTGTGCGCGTCGTGAAGACGGGTCGACGGGCGTTGTGGCAGAAGTCGGTAAGAATTACGATCTTTCTCAATCCCCGCGCGCGCGTGTGTGTGTGTGTGTCCGGTGCTGTGTCCACGGAGGCACCGAATGTGTTCATGGTGGCGCTTTACGGTCGTTCCCTTTGCAGTCCCAAAAACGTAAGAAAAAGCATCAAGGTGTGTTGGTCATCTTGCCATCTTTCCGCACTGACCACAACACGGCGAAACCGACACTTCGTGTGTGTATGTGTGTGTGTGTGGCGATGGCTGTGTGTACACCACAGGAAGCCTGCATTACGCATTTTCTGTGACTGCGGGGCTTTCGGAAGGAACTGTACACCCGCCCGCCCAGCCGTGTGTGTGTGTGAATCATTCCGGACGACGACGACGACGATGGTGGTGCAGTTGCAGCAACAGCAGGCAGACAAAGTCCGGCGCTTGCTGTGATCTCGTGATGAAAACATCGTCGCGGTGGGTGTGATGTTGGTGTGTGGCGTGGCTCAGTGGGTGTGCGTGTGTATGTGTGCGGCTGTGTCGTCATCGAGAGCTGATGGCTCAACATCAACCTTTGGGCGTGTAGCGTATGTGCAGGGCATCAAATCTACCACCACCAACCAGACAAAGATGATTGTGGCGAGCTTCCGGTGCACGAGTGTGTGGTGGCGTTTCTTCATCTCGTGAATTGTGAATCATTCGAAAGGGAGCGAACCAGGTGCAGCTTCACAAGGAGTCGTTGCGCACGCAAGCCGTTGCGAAGGAAAAGTGAAGAAATAACGAGTTTTTAGGGGGAGCCGAGTGTGGCAGAGAGAGAGAGAGAGAGTGTGTGCGTGTGAGGGATGAGAAGGGCGAGAAGGGTGAATATTATTGGGTTTGGCAGCAGACAGAAAACGACAAGTGTGACAACTCCGTAGCAACACGCCACAGAACAACAATAACAGCAGCAGCAACAACAACAATCGCCCAATCCGTGGGCTGCCTTTATTATCAATCGTGTTGTTGCTGTTGCTGCTGTTTGGTGTAGCACACATTTCTCTCTATCTCACCTCTCTCTTTGGCATATTTGCACACTACGCTGTGTTGGATCGGATTTAATTGGTTTGTGCTTTAATGCTTAATCTTCCTTAGGTTTTCCGTGTGTGTCAAAGAAAAGAAGTAAGAAAATTGTGAAAAACAACATCAAACACACATCACACCGCGCTCCTCACAGGAGAGGAACAGAGCTGCGCAAAACCGGTGCAGTGTGTTGTGTACTGTGTGTGTGTGTGTGTGTAGAAGTGAGTCTGTTTTTAATTGTGCACCGACCGGAAAACCGGAAACCGGAGTCGCCTTCCCATCCGGGGCTACACAGCACAAACCACCGTCTCGGCACGGCGAAAGTGGGTCTGTAAAAAAAAGGGAAAGGAAAGCATCATTCTCTTTCACCAAACGCCCATATTTGGTACGGCGACCGGTCCCTAGGCCTGCTGCAATTCTGTCTCTTATCAGTATCAGTGGTACGGAGAGAGTGAGAGAGAGAGAGAGAGCGGTTGCTCGGCTTGCTGTGCCCAAACGTCAAAAGCCGGCCCCATTTGACAGGTGTGGCGGGGCGACTACGCAGCGCGTTGTGTCTGTGTGCATTTATTCTTAAATCGTGAGGAAAAGTTGTTTTTTTTTGCTGCTGCATTGAAGAGTGAAATACCGTTTCGACACATTCCCCACGCCACAAACCCCTTTAAACAACGCGCAACCTCCCCCAGGGGGATTCAATCTGCTAAGAGCAAAGCTCAAAGCGGAAAGGCTACCACAACTCGACGGGAACAACGCCCCAGAACGATGGAAACATGTAAGTAACTATCGCCAGCGGTTTTACAAGTAAGCTTTTTCGCTCGCCCTGCCCGGTACACACCTTTGAAGTTATCTCTCCCCCCCCCCCCCTGAGCGGGAGGGACTGTCCACTTCCGGTCCAACTCGCACACGACGCACGTGAAGAATTCTAATGCGCTCCCGTCGAGGTGTGCTCGGCTCACGAGGAAAGAATGTCAAGAACCTTTTGGGCTGATGACGTCGCAGCAAGCTTCTGGAAACATTTGGGAATGTTGAAGACCGACCCAAACAAGATAATTGTCTAAAGTCATTGGCTAAATACGCGCCATAGTAATGAACCGTTTGTTTGTTTGTTTAAGGTCGAAATGAATCGCACAAAAGACGCCGGGAATGTCAGGTAGAGAGAGAGGCAGTCAGGAGTTCCGCCCTCCAACAAATCCAACAAAGGAAGTCATTAACGATGTCATAAGGTGAAGAGAAGCCAGCCCGCGTACGTGGTGCTGTACGGCGAGAGGCATAGGTCGCCGGTTCGTGCCCACGGTGTCCCATTTGGTCCCATTTTTAGGCCGCCCGGACGTCGTTTTTGGGTTTTTGGTGTCGTAATTTACGCTGCCCTGGTGTGGGTGGCTTAAGCTAGCTGAAGCCGCCAAAAAACGAGGCCACTAAAAAGGCAAAATTGGTGCGCTGCCCCTCTGCCCTCTTATAAACGAGATCAAAGCGGCAATGTTACGAATGCCCTTTTTTGAGGGAGGATTTAACCATTTTTGGTTAATAGGTCCCTGCTTTTATTTGTGAAGATTTTACGTCTAGTTGTCTCGTTCCGGGACAGTATGTGGACACTAACAAACACAATTTAAAAGCAATTCTTATGAGATTTAAATTGTTATGATCTCTTACGGGCACTCCCGGTCAACGATTGGTGAGATGCAGTTGGCGCGGTTTGCACTGTGCCGTCGCAGTAATTGAAATCAAGGCCCAGATACCTATCTGATGACATCCAATTAGAGACAGTATGGTTTCTGCGAAACATGCAGACCACCAATAATCATGATGAACGCATACACAAGTCACACGAATGGCTGTTATCGGTAGCATCTCAACGTTTTGCTTGGCAAAAAAGACTAAAATTCCGAAGAAGTACTTTATCAACTGTGAAAAAAACATAGCTAATATTTATCCAACAAATAGGCTGTTTTTAGCGTGTCTTCGATAAATAAACGCGCTGCCCGGTTCTGCAAGCACCAACCCCTCTGTGCACGCTGTTTTCCTCGGTCACGCTCGCGCGAATTTTCTCCGCCACATGGCGCACGGCTTCTTGTGGTAGTGCAAATAGGTTCGCATGTGCCCCGAGGAAGCATTTTTCTACTCCCCGCTATTTTTTGCGTTTATTTTACCAACACTACTAACCACCCCTGCTGGATTGGCCGGGTGCATAATCTGCACAATTGCCTACACACACACACACAGTCCCCGAAAGGGCGAGAAGCGGCGAACGAAAAACTGCCCTGCAGAACAGACTCTTGCGGCGTTATCGACGGCCGAAGGGAACGAGCAGGTCTGACTCACCGGAACGCCAAACCTCGGAGGGTCCGGGTAGACTCTGTGTGTATGTGTTCGTGCTGTTATCGTGCGTTAAGAATATGGGAACAAATAGACTGACTTTCTTCGGTACTTGGGCTTGATAAAACTACCCGCAGAGTGTGTTCTATTTGCAGTTAAAAGGAACGTAATGCTTGAAGTTGTTGTACGATGTAAGCGATAAGGCTTATCGCTTGAGAAACAACACTGAACTTTTGTATCGATAAAGAAAAAGAAGGCGCGATACAAACAGTCTATTTGCGGCTCAAACACTGATGTTTCGGTAGATTGCCATATTTTGGCTCTGGTTTATGTTGGCTTTGGTACAAACATGCTCGTTGCGAATGACGATTAAGCGACATTGTTTTAAAAGTCTCGATTAAATAGTGTAAGATAGCCTTTGTATCAATAAGATACACCTTCTTAAGGTAATTTTGTTGATGATAACCCGTGTTAATCGTGTTTTACCGTTAGTATTTCCACAGCGACGATGATTTTGTCTTCAGATTGAATCAATTCCAATTATTTCCATTACAAAATAGTATTTTTACTATTTCCCTTTGGCTTTAGAATGACCCTAAATGTCGTTTAGTTTTTCAATCTAACTCTCCAATCAATTGAATGAGATAAATTTATTGTTTTGCTCCAGCGTGAGCACAAGATACGTTTATTTTTCATATTTTTGGGCAGATGTTAATTATCGTCTCCGGAATGCTGTGGCGCTGCTTCTTGGGAACACATTTTTCAAGTGGCTACAATCAGTCCCCAAGTTGCGTTTCCCCTGTTTTTTTTTCTGTCAGATTGTAATGAGTAAAAAAAGAAGAAAATTTCAACGACTAGTGGATTTCTTGCCGCCCCGTGAGAGATGGTTGGGTTAATTTTGTTTTGCGTGTCTTAAACTATTTTCAGAACGCCGAAGAAAAATGCGACCATCAACCGGCGGGGATATGGGGGGGACTTATATTAACTCTTACTTGACGAGAATGATTCGAATCATTCGCGTTTGTTGTTATTGTTTTTATAGCTTCCTCGGTATTTTCTTTCCCTTCAAACCGCCCGTGTTTTATAGCGTTTCGTGGCGCTTAATGAAGCATTTTTGAAAAACACATGGGCTGGCGTACGTGTGTGTGTGTGTGTGTGTGTGTGTGTGTGTGTGTGTGTGTGTCTATTCGCCGGCACCACATGTGGTGTAAAATGCACAACAGAAAAACACAATCATTCACGCGTTTCACGCGATGTGCCTAATTTCATCATGCAATGATCATTATTTTGTGTTTTTACTTCATCTTAGCATTTCTTTCCCTCGCCTTGCGTGACGATGTGAGTGTGTGTGTGTGTGCCGAAAGATGCAGCGATGAAAAAAAAAGGCGTCGACACCTTAATTTCCCACTCCTACCCGCGAACCAACAAACTTTCGCCAAAGGAACGAATCTTCACGGCTTCTAACCTATCTGGAGTAGTGTAACGGTTGGCGTTTTTGTTTGCTTTCGAATGACCGGATATGAAGTGTCTCGGTGGGAGAAATGCTTTGGGTGGGAATGTGTGAATCGTGCCCCAAAAAAAAAAGAACCTAAAAAAAGGTTGAAAAACTATTCAGCAACTCCAACTATGCGACGCCGCGATGTAGGTGACGCCGTGGCATCGTCTTTCTCCCTATTTCAATTGTTCTTCCTGCTGGGTTAGCGGTAATGAGGGAAATTTGGGCCTGTGGAGTGTTTACATGTAGCGTTAGGGGGGGAAGTTCACATCCCTTAAGAGCCCAGCAACAGCATAGACACTTGCCACCTCCTAGAGGGGGCGGTGGGCACAATGACAATGGGGAAAGCACCTTTCTACCGGTACAGTTTGTACTTTCCTTCGATAGGGAAGGTTTTTTTTAAAACTAGTTGAAAAATAGCTGAAACGTTTGTAGCACAATCCAATCACAACCAAGAGAGCTTTTTCAATTATGTCGTGACGAGCGGTGTGTAAGGTTTGGTGTGAATATAACGGGTTTTTAGGAATGTCCTATTTATTACGTTTCAACTTAAATATAATGCAATATACTAGTGTTTTTTTTAATCATAAAATCATCAATTGTATGACACACATAGAACTAAATCACAACCACATACCAAGATAGGACAACTCACGACTAATTCTTGATTCTTGTTGCAACTTAGAAAACATTGTAGATTTGTTGACAAAATTCTCTGTATTTTAAATCCATTTAAATGTTTTTTAAAACTACAAAACCCAATGATAATTTTGTAATTAAACCAGTTCATTTGACAACGCAACGCGCAACTCTCAAATACCTCTAAAATCTATTGGGCTTATCAGGAACTTATACAGAATCCATACCGGTACTGGAACAGATCCTCAGCACACACCGGCACCGGTAGTTGATGCCGGAACCATAATGATCGCGGAGCAGTTGTATGTATGGTAAAGGATGGATATGGTTATAGACCTTGAAAAAATAATCTCAAACCCCCATCGGTCATGGAATTCATACAATATCTTTAAAAATCCTCACACTGATTCCAGAATTACACTATTCCTGGAACTGATATATAATCAATTTTGTAACCTATTAGTGTTGGGTAAATCTGATTCAGATACATGAATCTGAATGAATATTTGGAATGATTCAATGAATCTGAATCTCGGTTTGCAAAGATTTATAAATCTCAAAGATTCATGAATCTCCAAAAATTCATGATTCTCGAAAGATTCATGAATTTTAAACAATTCGTATACCTCGAAAGATTCATGAATTTCTAGGGATTCATAGATCTTATGAGATTCATACATCTCCAAAAATGCATAGAGCTTGAACTTCTCATTATTCTTCTTTTTGAAGTAACAACCTACGTGGTCATGCCAGCCTATATAGGTTTTCCAAACTTCTTGGCAAGTCCACGTAGTTGGATAGTTTGGTTTGCTACGGGGAGACGGTTCATGCGAGGCTTAATCCCACAACGGGCATGTTGTTTGGTGTCATAAATCATACATCTCTAAAGAATCATTAATCCCTGGAGTTATATGAATTTTATTGGATTTATGAATCGTTTAGATTCATGAATCTTTGAAGATTCATTTATCTTTCGAGATTCATAAATCCTTGAAAATACATTAATCTTCAGAGGTTCATGAATCATTGAAGAGTCGATTCGAGATTCATGAATCTTTGAAGATTCATTTATCTTTCGAGATTCATAAATCCTTGAAAATACATTAATCTTCAGAGGTTCATGAATCATTGAAGAGTCGATTCGAGGCTCGAATCACTCTTCCCTGGAGATTCATATGAATGAATCTCAAGGAAACAGTCATGAAACCCAACACTAAAACCTATGTTAAGTCCTTGTTTAATTGTTTCTGAACCTATTTTGATGTTGAAACTGATTCTTAGTAAACTTTACATTTTCTTCTGCCTCGATTATTTAACGGATCGTGAACCTATCCCTGTCTAGGGATCTGCTGAACTGCTGATACGGTACCTCATATGATCCAGTAATTGGTTTCTATTTAATACTGGGCAAAAAAACTCTCGACAGAGTTGTTTTTTAATCAGCGTTGAAATTTAGGTCCTCCAAGTGAACAAATAGTGACAAAGTGTAATCCATTAAACAAATATGTTTGAGTTTATCAATTGCTGGTATCATAACAACAACTACTCTTTTTTATTTCATTTTTGTTCCTTTTTTATACTTTATAATAAATAGTAAGTCATGTACGTTACCCAAATTGAAAAGCAAACGTTGCGATAATTGAAGCAAACACATCACTTTTAGCACGTAGCCGCTCGAGTCTAGATTAGATATGCAAACCCACATTCCGCAGGGTGTGTTGAAGCTTCCGAGGAGCTAACAATGTCGCTATTTAACCTCCATACCCGATTGTGTGTTGAAAGCCCATATATAGCCCAATCGATTGCATTCAACTTGCAAAAGATTATCAGCATGCAATACTCATTTTGCAGCCCTTGTTAAGTAAATAACTGGCTGTAAAAATGTTGTAGACAGAGTTAAAATATAAACATCAAAATATATTTAAAAAAAAAAACGACAGCAACTTAATATGCTCTCCGCCAGACAGTTGTTAACGTTCTGAATGACTGAATGTAAGCAAACAAAGGCTTGTATCAAAAATAAATACACCTCCCCAGCGTTCAGTAGCTTGCTGCACACACCCAAAGCCGTTTCCGAATTTTGTGCAATGCAATATCATCATCCGCCGCTCTTCCGGGCTGGCCAGAGCGTCATCAATGATCATCACATCCTACTCTTCTGTTGAGTTTTATTATATTTAAACCATTGAACAGTGTGAGTGAAGAGGAACACGAGGGAGCGACCGTGTTGTGTGTGATATAGAGCTCATATCTAGAGGGACCCCAGACACAAGGGTGAGTTTATTTGGGTTTCCGTGTGTTGCATATGTTCTTGTTTATTTTGCTGTCTTTTTATTATTATTGTAATTCTGTATGTTAACTGGATAATACACTTTGTTTTAATGTCTTAATGGCGAACGTCAACGTCAAGTTTGTATTTTAATAAATACCGCCTTGTTGCTGCAACATCTGGCAATTGCGTGCTGTTTGTTTACCCCCGAAGACAAAGGATACATGTGTGGCATGCTTACCGCACACGACGATGTTTGTTTGGGGTTTGGGTGTTGTCTGTTAAATACAGTTAATATAAAAATAAATTATTATTTAATTACTTCAAAGAACGTTGTACCCGAATGAGTATGGTGAGTTTTGAGGAGAAAAATCCCCAAAAATGCTCCAATACACATTCAAATGTTTATAAGATTTGTACCAATAATATAATTTTTATTTGTTTTTGAATAATGTAAAAAATTTAGATTTTCAACGGTTTAAAAGGGTTTAAAATCCAAAATCCTAAGAAGTTGATGGTCACTGGCTACGATCTATTAACTTCGTGTTGGATTAATTTTTCGTCTCTTACACTCATTTGAGCGTAGTTGCCACCTTACCGTGTATGTGTATTGAAAACATATCAAAACAAGTGCAACCTTCCCTCTTGATCAATCAGAACGCATCGCTCCAGAACATGGCCACCCCATCAATCAGTCCCATTCGGCAGTACCGTTGTGTACCGTTGTGTGCATCCGTCGGCTGGCCTCAATTACCCATACCAGCATGTCACCAAGGTCGACCTTTCCGCCAAGAACTTGTCGTCTCGTATCGGGTAAAGGGGGTCGAATAAAAGGAAGGCATAAATTCCAATGGTTTAAAGAGCCCTCGGTCACCCACACCCCCCTCCGGTCGGCCAGTGAGTAGGTGAGGAAGTTAGCGTGTGTAATGAGCTGGAACGTGAAATATTAACCGTAACCTTTTTGCCTCTTTCGAACGAACTTACAAGTGAGAGAGAAAAATAACACACACTCTCACCCCCTCGCGATGAAGTGTTGAACGCGTGGCGTGCAAGGAATGCACCCTCTATCGATAGGAACCCTAGAGGCGGGCACATACATGTATACAAGCGTTGCATTTGGGGCGTATGGTTTCTTTCTTCTGCTGAAAGGTTACCAAGAGTCGGTCGAGATAATGCAATCCCAGTAGCAACAGCCGAGGCTGTGCGGGTGAAAAATGCAGTTTCATCGAGGGATTTTCTTGAGGCCTGAGCGTGGTTATATTTATGCTTCTCTCGCCTTTTGCAAATCTACAATCTTGCTTGACTGGCTCGTCAGCTGATAAACGGGGCTGAGCTGTCGGGGTGCCTCAGAAGTGTGATAATGGTAGAGCAATTTAGAACATTCAGCATCAAAATACTGCTCTAAGGTTTTTAAAACTATATCGAAGAAAGTATTCAGTAAGAAGTTTGAGTTTAATTCACTTCTCGAATGACCTGACATACTTATTAGTGGCACTTTTTGATTGTACAGGGGTTTTCGAGCCATTTTAAGGAGGAGATATGTTGTTTTCGTATTTCTGTTTTTTATTTTTCCAAAATTATTCTGGAATTTGTGAATGAAATATATACTTGGACGAGCTTTATCAGGGAAAAAATCGGGAATTAGTGATAAAATTTATACTGGGTCTGTTTTAATTCTCGCAAGATGTTTTTCAACAATTGTCATATATTTGTGACAGTTGGGCCGTTGAACAAGGTTTTAAAACAGCGGAAACTGTTAAAAAAAAGTTTGGAGCTCATACACTCCAATTGAATATTTTGGAACGTTGTGCTATGTTCTCGAAAATGGATTTTTTTTATCAAAAACACAACCACGATACAGTCATGTTTTACACTGCAGAATCATATCGAAGTAATGGAAAAAATCAAATAGGAATTTGAAAATTTGATTCGGGACAGTACAAATATGATGCTACTCAGAGAAAGCATTAATTTCGTAAACAATAAACTATGCTGCACACTGCCGCACACTATCTCGGTTAACCCTGCAAAACAAGTTTAATTGACGATTGTGAAATTGTGTGTTTCAACGGCTATCTACACAGAGATCGTTGGCAAGCAAATACGCTTGAAAGATCTTTCCCTACACACACACAGCGCAAAAGAAAGTGAAACCCATTCAAATTTAAAGCACCTACACAATTGCGTTGGAGGTTAATGGGTTTCGAGAGAAGAAAGCAACGCTTTTCTTTTCAAACGATCTCTGCTCCATTTAATTGTTTCTCATTTGTTGAGGAAACGGATGTACTAATGATGAATATGCGGTTGTGCGCTTGAGAAAGTGAATGTATCAATGCTTTATTTACGAAGAAAATAGCATTTATTTACAGCCGACCGGGAAGGCATGATAATTACATTTTACAAACTCCCCGAGATGATGAGACATTTTTCCCACCAAATGGATTACTTTTGAAGGCGTGTACATCGACAAACGAGTATGGAGTTTTCCTTCTGCCGCCAAGATAAGCTGCACGCATTATTGCACATTATCAGGTCGATTTGTTGGACTTCCCGGTGCAACATGTACCCAGAAAGTGCAATAGTTGTTGTCGTTGTATGGCTTTTTCTTAGGCTTTCGTCCGCTCATTCGAGGTGGATAATGGAATCCTTACAACAACCAACAAAAATGCAACACTAATCTCTCACGAAACGGGCTCCTAATGCGTCCAAAAACCTGTCTCATAAACTAACCTGCTGCCTGTGTACGTCTTGCAACAGCGTTTTGCACGAAATTTGTCAGAAGTAAATGGTCCAAATCCTTCTCCATCGAGTGCTTATTGGTATCGTTTTTCCAAAAGGTTGTTTGCTTTTTTTTTACCGTTCGGTGTTGACATTTAGTGGTTGTAGCGTACACACCTGTGCGAGTTAACCTTCCCGAGCGACGACGACAACGGCTACGATCGAACGCTACCACCACTACCACGGCACAATGGTATTTAATGATGCATGAAAACCATGCTGACGTTGCGCATCCGTTACAACAATGCCAACTCGCTTCAAGACCTCACCGAAGGGACGGAGCGGTACAATATAACAGGCGAAAGAGTGGAGAAGATTTTAAAATATACACAATCATAATTGATTTACCACTCGGTGATATGGTAAATGAATGCCGCGGAGACTAAGAGTAGCGTGGTTGGAATCGTGGGGATATGGTCTGGGCAATGCCTCTCGATGTGGTGGTCCCATAAAAGAAACACGCGTGCCCAATCACTCCCTGGTGAAGGACTGAAGAAAAGGTTAGAGTTGGGTTCAACGTTGACGGGGGGATGCTTCTAATATCGCTCACGTTTGCCCTTAAGATAAAGCGTGATCCAAATTTATTACTCATTGCATCTGGCGGGGGGCTAAGATGCAGAGGTTTATAAAGTAGACAACATTAGCGATACGCGTTTTAATAGTGTGTTAGCATGTTTTCCGTGATGTGATGATGTTGTTCATGTCATTTGTTCGCTTAATTGATTGATATGGAAAGAGTAGTTTTACAAGAAGTTCGAAATATTCGAACATTGGGCTTTAATTCGAAATTATATTAAACAAAAGAACAAAGAACTTCACCATTCAATAGACAAATTTTTTTTTTGTATAATTACTTCAAGCGTTTATTGCTTTTCATGACAACGTTAAACCGTTCCATTTGTTCACTATGGATCCGACGCAAAGAAATGCATCGCAGAGTGCTGTGTGCGCTTGTGTTGATGCGCTTCTTCGACCATCTGAGGCAACGGTGAAATGTGCATCAATTTGATGCTTCAGCCAGGGTTGGCCCAGCTGGTGGATTTGTTTTAACACGGAAAATCACTAGCCCATTTACTCTCAATTTACTTTGCCGCCGGCGCCAGCGTTGTCGTGTGGAGCCTTCGCTTACATAAATCATTAGAGGCTGGCAGATTGTGGTGATGCGTTAAGGCCTTTAAAGACGCCTTTAATCCAATCGTAGTGGCGTGAATCGTGGCCTCGTAGTGAGGCAATAGTATAAAATGAATTTCATCTCCATTACATTATTTTAGTGATATTGAGTCACATCTTGGACAAAGATGGACTTGGACATCTTCAGTCGATTTTTAAAAGATTAAAAGTAATATAAAACTTCATTCTGCCGAGGACGGTCTCGTGGTACAGTCGTCAACTCGTACGACTTAACAACATCATGGGTTCACCGTCGTGGGTTGAAACCCCGATCGGACCATGCCCCACATACGTAGGACTGTCTATCCTAATATGGTAATTAATCAAGACACTGAAAACCAAAGCCAAAAGACAAATTAGTGATACAGACGCGCGCAGGCCTTGACTGACAACGGTTGTTGTGTCAAAGAATAAGAATAAGAGAAGAAGAAACTCCCTACTTGTGTTTAAATACATATAGAATATAGTTCAAATACATTTGTATGGGGGGGATAGTGGTACAAAATATACATCCACTAAAGGGATTTACTTTTACCTACTTCACTAAATGTAAATGAACAAACATCATGCTATAGTTGGCAAGACTATCACTGCCTTATGCAAATGCATCCATACGACGAGTCTGTTCATTTTATCTGCCAAACTTTACTAACCATTTAGCTCCATTTGATTCATTGAACAAGAGATGCCTCAAATACTTAAAATTATATGAAAATAATATGATGTCAATTTAAGAAAGTTATACTTCCATTCCATGAGGCTTGATATATTTATATAGTATTCATTAAACAATGCATTTGTCGTGTTTTAGGCAGCATAATTTACACTAAACAAGCACCTATTGCGGTATTGTAGCTACCGATGTTGTCCCGTGGTCCCTTAATGATCGAACATTTCAAGCAATACATTGGTTAAATACACTTTAATCATGCAAAAAGTGCATTATAGGGTTTACCAGAACTTTTCATAATTTTGGACACTTTCTTGGCCTCTTCTAATGGGAAATTGACTGTTTAGGACGGGAAGTATGGACAAATTCACTGGGAATTTCCGATGTTTCAGTCCAAAAAGGGTGCTGCAGAGTCCAATTCCCATCACATAAAGTTAATTTCCTGTAAGAAAATGTCAAGTAAGTGTCTCAAAACCAAATTAAATTATCATATTGCACTGTTTATTTTTGATTTACTTGTAACAATCTCCTTGTTTTCCCTCCAAGTCGCCAATCATTGTCTCTAAGGCATCAACTCTTAGCAGCTTATCTCAATGATTGCCTTTTGAACACTAATCTTTGCCTCGTTGTCATCAATTTTTTGTCATAAAAACATACATTTTTGACTGTACGTCCATTGCTTTGTGTCTCATTCAGTCTCGTAATGAAGAAGTTATTTAAAATTAATTAAACATTATAAATTGTATTCCGTTTTCAAGAGTTTCAATGCAATCTTCAATAGAGGTATACATTCTCAACTGCACGCACATTCTACGCCGGTGCTGGCACAAGTGCGTCTAAATTCTAGCCGGAGCTGGACGCGAGGTCGTTTTGTTTACAGTTTGAGGTTAAATCGCCGGTGCTGTGGACGCGGTTTACGATTACCACCACCACCAGGCACAACACACAAACCCCCCGCACAGACGACGGAGAAGGTGGCGTGTTGCATTTCATCGATCGTGTTGCACTCCCCTCGGTTTGGGTGGTCTTTGCAGGTGACCTGCCTTTGTTCCCCATTCCCGCGAGCGGATGGAAAATGAGACACTGTTTTTACTTACCCCCGGAGTTGTGTTGGAGGTATGTGGCGATCGGGCTCTGGAATGTCTAGTGTGTGAGTCAGCAGCGCGAGCGCGGTATGGAGTTCCATTCTTTCAAGTTGGACAAAATAAGCAACCACTTCCGCATATGTTCGTTCGTTCGCTGTTTGTTTATTAAAGGTTGGTCGCCAATGCGCATCCGGTGTTAATTGAACGATCTTCGAATTGGTTACTGTTCAGGGAGGATAGAGCTGGATGTGTCGATTCTTCTTGAACGCAATCACTTTGGCTGCTGTTCGCAATTGTTCATAGCAATACCTTGTAAAGTGCTACAACTTGTATTGAAATTATAAAATTTTATAAAGTGACGTGATCATATACATAGTGTAAATTTACTCTGAATTCTCCACAAAAGACACTTTGAGTAATAAATTATATTCCTTAAGCAGTAATGGTTTTATCTGAGCTCTAGACACCTATCTTCCCGCCATAGCCAATGAACAAACGAAATGGATTATTCGTTGTGTTTACTGTCTGCAGTCATAAATTCACATCACAAATGGAAACTAAAACAAACATTTCATATGTCCCTCGGGCGCTGCTGCCATCTGCAATAAACGTAGACACACAGCGGATCTAAAAAGGACGGATCATTCTGGAGAAATTTAGTACCGAATTTAAAAGGCCGTCAGCGTTCTTGTGTGTATATATATATATCTACAAATGATGCGTTGTTTACCAAACAACGGCGAAGTTTGAATGAAATCTAGCTGGGTGGCGTTGGTCTTGTTTTCCACGTTTGTCTATGATTTATAAAGGTTCTTGGGAAACAAAGATGAATTCTAGGTTTTGTTTTGAGATGAAAATGTTGTGTGTTTAAAGATTTGTTTGATAAATGCTATGAAACAGCTTGAAAGGTGAAGCAATTGTAAGGTTTTAAGGCATAAGAATTGATACCTAACCTCACAACACAGTGATCCCAACCGCGTTTCTTTGCGGATTACATATTTATTTACTTTCAAATTACATCTCGCCGTTACTCTTCAGCTTCGAGCAACCCTCTATCAAACAATCCCTTTTATCCTTACCCTCTTCTGTTTATAGTTTTAACTTGAGACACGTAAAATGTACTGCTCACTGTCACCGTCCGCCGCGAGCGTTATAATCCCTTAAAAACATAAATAATCCTACCGAATTGGAGAAAGCAACAGAAAGAGACATCTTAATGGCGAATTGGAAGGTATCGTAATCCTCCCCACCCCGGTACAGTTTGAGCAACTGCAGAATACCTTTGGCCGGATGGATCTATGCAGGTCTATCACTACTGTGCCGAAGTGAAAGGGAGTGAAACCTTTCTCCGCTCTGGTGCTACATAGCGGCAACCATTTCCAATCACGATTTTGGCCGTCCGCTGCGTTCTAATTCCACAATGCACTGTCGGCCAGCCTAGGGCCAGAGAACGCAACAGTACACGGTGGTACGAAATTGTGGTATCGGATTTTGATTTAATTTATAGGCAACGGACAAAGAAATGCGCACAAACTCTCGAACCCCTTGCTGCTCGATCTTAGGCGCGTTTCGGGTTAAAAGCGTGCAGCCGTTTAGCGAAGGTAGCGAGATCATCGATAGCTGGCAAGGCACTCTAATGTGAAAGTGAGGATAAAAGTGCCTTTCCAAGAAGATGGGGACGCGAAAAGCGGTGAGTCTTCGGGTTAGGGATTCGTTTTGAAGGGAAGAACTTATGACGCAACGGTGCAGTAGCGATCGGATCGTACACGACTGCGTTGTTCCTAACTATTATTTGTGATGGATGGTTTGCTAACAAATTCGATCCATCCTCACCTCGCACTTACTCTCAAGAGAGATTCATCGGGAATTTCAAATAATAGTGTTACTGTTTTCAATACCTAGTCTCGTACATTTTGTTTAGGAATTTACATATTTATTTTGGTTATAGTTTGATCTACTTTAGACTGTTTTCTTCATGTTTCTTTTATGTAATCAAATGCTTTATTTCATTTATCTGATTTTTTTTAATTAGTTACTTTGTTTAGATCAAAATGAACTTGTTTTGTTTTTTGGTTTCCTTTCTAGGATTTAAAATGATCATATCATTTAATTTACACCCCTAGGATATCTTCATTTGTTTGTAAATTGATGTGTGCAGTTTGCTTTTAATCTTTATATTAGTTCTTATTTTTCTACTAATACGTCCTTTCCTTTTCTTTTTAATAGTTCTTGTACTAAGAAAACATTGCCCCAGTATGTTTTTTCTCGAATTGTTGGGCTTTATCCAGATTAACTCTTCTTCTGAATAAGACTATTTTTGAATAATAAACAACTTTTTTTACTAAGGAGTAACGACTTTGCTGTATTACTTAGTTAATACTTAATAATCATTTACGATTTTTATGTACAAATTCTTTGCAAGGTTTCAAAAGTATTTTAGATTTGTTAACAAACAAAACCTTTGATTGTTATGGAAGGGTTCTTACTTTTTGTTACGTTATCTTACTTAATGATCTTGATATCATTGGAATTTGTTGTATTTGTATAAACATTAGACATCTTTAATGGACTTTCTCTAGTCATTTGATGATCGTGATCATCATGTCGTATGCGAAAAATCCTATTTTAACACTGATTGTGTATATTGAACAGCACCTAAGCACCCTTTATCGACATCATTCAGGATGCCAAGTTATTTTTGTCATACATATGTCACAATGACAAATTTGTAATGTCTGCTTACCATTTTAAGCTCGCTAGCATCCTCTGTATAAATTTTAAATACATTCTTATGTTATGTGTTTTAATACGATAATACTAGTTCAAGTTCTTTATCTAGAGAATGCTCTGTCTTCAGTCTTCATTGAGGTTTAGATCTGGGTTATTTGTACCCCGAAAGAGTCTTTGATATGCAACGCGTTTACCAATTGCTTATCACTGCTGATCATAATTTCTATTATCACTTTTCATTCATAAGTAGGAGTAATATCTGTTTCTCAGGACTTAAATCAACTTCAACTTTTTTTTTCTTCGTATCTTTATTATACATTTCTAATCTATTTACCTCAAACAAAACGATGGGGATCATAAAAACACGATGTTTTAATAGTCTCACTCAGTTATTGATCGCATATTAACAACTCTTTATAATCACTTTGCGGCTAATAGCTGCGCGCGCTAAATGGTGGAGAAATTCCGCGGTTTTTGTTTTGCTGTGAACGACCGTCGTTAAATTTAACATTTTACTAGCCACGAGAAAGACGGCCACAAAACGCTTCGTAGTGTTGTGATCCTCAGCTATATATCTGCCTTAGCTTCTCGTCGCAACCTAAACCTCGGCATCTAACAAAGTAGATAAGATAAATGAATCTCTAGCCTACGAATCTGGCGTGGTGGCGGCTCTTCCGCAAGCGAAATGAGCACCGTTCTACCGAGAAGTAATAAAATCTCGTACACACAACCCAAGCAAAGAGCTGCTCCCTCGCCCAGGAACGATGGGGTGGTGGTGTACACCCTATTAACGATCTTTCACTTCTCTACTCACGCTGGATTCCCACCACACCGCACAAAACGAGACGGTTTGGCGGCGGCTGTGTTGAAAGAAAGTGTTCATACGGCCGAAGAGATTTTCCAGTAGTTTTTGCGCACAGTTCCGTTGATTTACTACGCGCTCGCGCATACCCAGCCAGTAGGTCTGCTGGCGCTGCTGCGGAACGGGTACGTTCTTTCTCTACTCGGCGGCAGACGCGTGCAAATGATTCCACCGCGCGCTGTGGCTGTGGTATGTCCGGATGCGCATCCCTTGTGTGTGCTCACTGGAGAGTATCATTTTAATAGCTGCTTTTTGCCCTAGGGGGGAGCACATACACACACACAATATCGTTATGATGGTGAAAGATGAGGAATGCGTTTTCAAAATGG
Source organism: Anopheles arabiensis (assembly GCF_016920715.1). NCBI lineage: Eukaryota > Metazoa > Arthropoda > Insecta > Diptera > Culicidae > Anopheles > Anopheles arabiensis. The sequence goes on from NC_053518.1 coordinate 11,654,666, forward strand.
CCATGAGTAGTGTAGTCGAGGAAGTCCCCGGGAGGCGGCTGAAGCGTCGTGTTCGACTACCGATCAGTAAACGCGCGCGCGAGAGACGATCGCAGCAAGTGCATTTGCAGTGCAAAAACCGTTTGCCGGGCCGGTCGTTTGTATCGGCAGCTTTGCGTCTGCGAATCACAAGCACACGGATGTGTAAATATGCAAACAATTAAACATCTTTATGACATCAGCGTTAGCGAAGGTAGTTGCGGATGACGGTGATGATGTACAGTCAAGCGGAGGGTGAGGAGAATAAAAAATAAATATTCTGCTTTCATGGTACTGATATCTTGGTGCTTGGCTCAGATGTGTTAGAAAAGGTGTTAAAGATGCAGTTGTTTGCTGTAACAGTTGCGATGAGGTAATTTACGGTTTTGCCATTCATTAAGACACGATATGAACGTTGCTACTGCATAAAGAGCGCTGTTTGAAGTAGTTGTGGTTTTTCCAATTAGCCAATTTGTTATATTAACGTATATTATTGATAACTACTATGTTAACAATGTATATTGGAAAAATGATCAGTTGAAAACTACTTCGTTAATTAATGATCTAGAGCACAGTTAACAGTTATGAGTTAAAATACCGCTAAACACTAAACTGTGATATACTGTTCAATCAAGGAAACAGTTTAAAATGTGCTGTCAATATTTCATTAGCTTTTTAAACGTAAATATTATATTTCTAATCCCGAGAACCATTCCTAGGTCTACTACAGGGTTTCGAATCATATAAGGGAATAGTTCAATCACTTAGGGGAATGTTGCAAATCGATAGGGGAATGTTGCAAGCAAGCTGTGGAAGTTTGCAATCATATGAGGGGAGTGTTGCAATCGAGTAGGGGAATTTTGCAAGCATACTGTAGAGCTGTCATCAGATTTTTTGATATTTTTTATGTTGAATGTTTGATTTTTCTTGCTTTTCGATCTTTGGTTGCTTCAAACAAATTGACACAGGCATTAAGGCTATTAGAAACTGTTTCAATAGTGTCTACTTACAATGTTAAAAAATTAATTATATCTTTTGTCGTTTTCTTGCAATGTTACTTATATTCTATTCCCTTTTTATAAATACTTGGCTTTTGATTTGTATTGTAATCTTTAGAGAAATGCTTGCTTTATAGTCTACAAGGCAAGGACTTACAAAGTGTTACAGAAAACTATGTTGACAGTAGCATGAAAAACACCTAAACCACACGTTCACCAATACTTCCTGTTGTAAAGTAATTAATTCGGAGGTTCACATTCGATTGGAAAATTAATACATCAAACCCCTCCATTCAAAGACAATGTTATCGCACGCGCCTAGTGAAAAAGAAAAGGTAATAATCTTGTCTCAATCTAATACCTTTCTCAAAGCCGACCCCCAACATACCGATTTCGTTCTGCAGATTCTTTTACACCGCCTTTCTATCGTGTCTCGGTCGGCCCATGCGCACTGCTGGGTGCGGTTGTTGCGTTCGAAAGGCGAAACTCCGAAATGAGATCAGTTCCCCTGTGCTGCGCCATTCCACTCCGTTGCTGATTGCTTTCTAGGCAGAGGTTAGTCGCTTTTCGGCGGAGAGAGGCTGGGTTGGGTCGGTTGGTATGCCACGATAATCTAGCCTTAGCTGCTTTACCATCATCACCCCCTGACCGAGGCGAATGCAGACCGAGTCGAGTCAGTCGGCGCATGATTGCCACAGGTTTTCTTTCCCTAATCACGCGTGCCATTCGCAGCCATTGCCAAAGCCGTCCCGTCGTCTGAACATGGTGCTTTTGCCGATCTCCAACATGCCGATAGTCATTTGCTTTGCTCTAGCCGTCGTTGTTGTCGTCGCGCGCAAAAGAGCATTCCCCGCTCAACCTACTTAACGGGGCCACAGTTTCGCTCGCATTCCCAGTTATCGGGACGGCGTAAAGGCCGTTGCGATGGGAGGAGGCGTTTTCCACAATTTCTTCTTGACCAGCCGGTGTCTGTAACTCTCGGTGTTGTGCTGTGCAACGCTCATAAAGCAGCATTAAAGGCTACGTTGACGGCCGGGTACGGACACAGGTGCAGGCTGCTCTATTTTGTCTGAAAGAGATTGGTAGATTATTCTGTGAGTTAACATTCTCATCTACTTCTCATTACAAAATGGTCCAGATGGTGTACTCAAAAGCGGTATGTTGTTAATCTGTCATGATGTAGTGATGTGCTTTGTGAGTCTTTTTAACGCGTGGCTAACTCACCTATTCACTTCTTATAAAGAGTTAAATCTATAATCGATTATTTTATCTCTTTCATTAATAATAATTTGACGTTGTGTAGGAGAAATTAGGGAAATAGCTGATTGTTTCTACATGAGGTGTTTGTGTCCTACAGTGAAGGACAAAATTTATAGAAAAAATAGTAATTTTTGGCAGTAAATCCGTCTCAGTTTTCTGCTTTGTTCTGCCTTGTGAGACTACATTTTATTTTATTTTTACTATACGCTTCATAGTCCAGCTTTTTGATATTGGAATAGAGTCTCGTCAGGAATGAAATCCTTCTACTCATCTACAATTCTTTGTGGAATTCAATGTTTTGATTGCCCTTAAATTTATTTTTTCTAATTTAATGTTTTTATTTTATTCTTTTCGATATTGAATCTTTCAACTTCTCAGCAATTCTTTGCCGATTTGAATACTTCAACTTTTTTGCAATTCTTTGTGGAATTGATTATTTAGATTAAATTGCAATTCTATGCAAGAATGCTTCTATCTCATCGTTAAAGTTTTTTTTTTATTTTTCTAAATGTTTACAGGGGTTTGTCGAGTCATTTTTCAATGTAAAAATCATTTTCGCTTCCAATTAGCACTTCGTTCATGTCTATGAATTCAAAGACTATTGTTTTGCAAATAGAACTTGTGACAACTGTTGAAAAAACGTCTCGCAAACGGTGAATAACGATGTTCACTTTGAAAGGTAGTTCGGGAAGCCCTGTAATTAGGTAGACATTCTTAGAAAAGGAGCTATTAATTTTGTAGATGTTACTATGTTTAAACGAATCGGTACTAAACTATTTTGAGTGAACAACTCGAAATGAGTTGAGGTTGACAAGAAAGAAGAATTGGATTTGTCATTTTGTGTTTTTAGTACATTCATTTGCTGCGTTCGAATAAAAGGGATTTGAATTATGATTGATCGTATCAACGACACGTGCTTTTAATTTGTAGAGCCACAGTGAGCCCAATATTGTAATTTTTAATTCAAATATATGTCACCAAACCTTCTTATATGTGACAAACTAAAACTCCAGCAACTCTGCGCCGTAAAATGGTTCCATATGTTTCACGCGCCATTGTATAATCCCCGGGTACGTCAGCGGGACACCGTTCTTCCCATGCTGGCAGACGCGGAAACACACCGAGACGAGGGTTAACGGCGGATGTGCATGCGTGTGTTGGAACAACAGTCGACAGCAGTTCCCGCTACAGCTTAAATTGAAAAATAACCGTTTACGGTCATCATCTCATTTTCATCTTGTTCGTACTTCGTTATTTCATTTATGTGCTTGCATTTTACCGTACCGTGCTGCGCACGATAGTGTACAAAAAGTATGCGAAGCAGATACAGGGAAAAAGGCCTCCCCTTTTCTGTTCCCCCGCGGGCTGGCAGTTAAGCTTGGAGTATGGTTTTGTTTTGAGCTCTCCCGCATGATTGAAGCACTGTCTCCGAGCCGTTTGTAGCCGGGACGCGCAAAACATGCGTGAATGAACAATCCGCGCCCGCGAGAAGTGATTTGCATGCGCCATCACACCAGTCCGATCGCTGCTCCCCTAGTTTTTTCGCGATGCTTTTTTAATCAGCTGTGCGCGTCTGATGAAGCGGGAAGGGAAGGACAACCTGCCGCGGGTATTCAATTAGCATAATCATCTACTTCCACCCCGCTCGATTGGGTTCATGTTTTGCTCTGTACTGCTTGCCTGCTGCCCTCAGTCGTCGTCAACTGCAACTTTATGCTGTTGTTGCTTTAGTGCTCGGAAAGTACTGCCGCGTGAGGTGAACGACGGCCTAGATTTGGTTCGTTTATGTTGCTGCTGTGCTGTGATGCTGCGTTTATGACGGTGAGGTGTACACGATCACGATCCGGAGTAACATCCGGCTTTAGGGCTGAGCTAAGCGAGAGAGAGAGAGAGAGAGCGATTGTTGTGCGTGGCACTGCAAAATAATTAACTGCCCAAGTTTAGACATCAAAACGCCGTACGAGGACCGTGCCATGGGATGTATGTTTTGTGGGGCGTGCGTTGTTTTCCCATGGCGAAGAAAACAGATATCCAACTCGCTTGGATCTCCACTTCGATCGATCGCTTTTGAGCAATTTTCTATTTACTTTTTCCCTTGTTCCTTTCTATCTCTTTTCCAGGTTTAGTACGTAGCAGCCAAGCACGTTCGTAGAAATATGTAGGACGAAAACGTGCCCCACAATCATCAACATCCGGCGGTGGCAATTTCACTGCACAACGAGTCATCAGACGGGGAGAGAGCGAGAGAGTGAGGCAGCAGTACGCAGAGGGAAATTAGATTTGCAGCTAACAACGAGAAAGAGAGAGAGAGAAAGAAGCGAGTGAGAGTATCATTAAAACGCCCCGGGATCTAGCTCCCGGTGTGGACGGAACCGCTTCCTGTGAAAACACAAAACTCGACCCCCTTGTGTGGTGATTTGGTAACCGAGAGCCGCAAACGTCATCATGCCGCTTCCGAAGCGCCTGGTGCAGCCGGTGTTCGTGGCACGGTCGGTGTACGTGCGCGAGGAGCTGCCGGCGGAGCTGGAAACGGTCACCAACACGACGCTGACGAACATCGTGCGCCAGCTGTCCTCCCTGTCCAAACACGCCGAAGATCTGTTCGGTGAGCTGGCGCGGGATGCGGGTGGGCTGGCGGAGCGCGCCAACTCGCTGCAGGCGCGCATCGATCGGCTCGCGATAAAGGTCACGCAGCTGGACAGCACCGTCGAGGAGGTGTCGCTGCAGGACATCCAGATGAAGAAGGCGTTCAAGAGTGCCACCATGTTCGACCAGCAGATCTTCTCCCGGGCGACCATGCCCTCGGCAATGCTGGAGGTTTACAAGGTGCGGATCGTCGGCTATTGATTTTTAAAGGAAAAAACTGGAATATTTTATACTAATTTGTTTCTCTTTTTTTGTTTGCCTTCCAGACATGCGACAAGCCACCCCCGCTGGACAAGCTCAACTGCTACCGGGACGATGGCAAGGACGGGCTGAAGTTCTACACCGATCCGAACTACTTCTTCGAGCTGTGGCGGCAGGAGATGCTGAAGGACACCGAGCGCGTGATGCACGATCGCGGCAAGAAGGTGCACAAACCGCGGGCGGACGGTGGCGCCGACGGGGGCGGCCGGCAGAAGAAGCGGCCCCGCGCACCGCACAACACGCGCGAGAAGCAGCGCCAGCGAGCGATCGGCCATGGCGAGACGCTGATGCCGAACAACGTCATCTACCGGACGCCGAACGCGATCATCGGCTCGCAGGAGGAGGCAATCTACAACAGTGCGATGGCGGCGGCCGGCGGCAGTATGATATACGATTCCCGCTCCTCCTCGGCGATGGGTGGCAGTAGCAGTGGCGGCGGCGGTGCCGCCCGTCCCAACTCGATCGAGCTGCGGCGCAGCTACCAGCAGCCGAACGAAATGGTGGACGGTGGGGGCTATGCGCCACCATCCCCGGGCGGTGGCGGCGGCTACCACCAGCAGATGGCCGTCCAGATGCAGCAGGGCGGTGGTGTGTATCAGCAGCAGCCGATCTACGACCAGTACGGCAACCCGTCCGCCATGTACGGCGCGGGCACGAACCAAATGTCGCAGGAAAGTTTGTACGCGCCGGGGACGCCTTCGCGGTCGAAATCGCGCCCATCGCAGCCACCGCCGGCACCGCCCTCGTCCGGCAGCGGGGGCGGCACACCGAACGCCTCGAACGCTAACACGCCCACGCGCAGCCGCAGCCTGTCGACCGGGCGGGACAATCTGCCACCGCCGCCACCGATCCCGGAGGGTCTGCAGTCGCCGCCGCACGGCATGAGCAACGGGGGCACGAGCGTCGCCGCCAAGCTGCTGCTGAACCGGTCCGGTTCGCGGGCCGGATCACCGCAGCTGGGCATGACCGGCGGCCCGCAGCAGCAGCAGCAGCACCAGCAACAGCAGCAGCAACAACAGCCCCAACATCACCACCAACAGCAAGTGGTCGTTCAGTCGATGATGGACCAGAACCAGATTGCGCTCGCGCAGCTGAACCAGCAGATCAACAATCTGAACAATCTCAACATGCAGCTGAACCAGATGTCGATGAACGATCTGCCGCCGCCGCCACCGATCCCGGAACAGGTAAGTTTGGCTCGGGGGGTTCTCTGTGTACTACCAGCTTGGCTGGTCTACGATTGCGGCTTTGCGGGTAATCGAACGGTGGCAAACTCCGAACAAATACGAATGGGTTTCGAGCACACACACCCACACAAAGCGCCTAATGAGGCTTTCAAATTACAGCCCAAAGCTCTCTTTCATAGCACTGTCTTCGTGCGACTACTCTCCCCGTCCTCTTCTGATTGAGTTCGTTAGGCTTTTGCGGTAAGGTGAGTCGTTTTGCGACCAATTAGGTTCCAAAGCAAAAAGGAACGAATCCGTCTGTCGGCCTAAACGTGTCTCTTTGTGTCAACTAAGTTCATTTGCTAATTCTATTAAAAGTTTAGTGTCCGAAGTTGCTGTTGAGAAGTCACTAAATCGTTGTTTATTGTAAACTTGGTAATTATTGCGTTATTTTCATGTCATTGTTGTTCAAAACGACTAAAGAAGGTATTTAATCTGTTCCATCACTTTACAGGGTTTCACACGAGTTATTGGTTGGTTACCATAATATTTTTGGATGCTTCCCATATTGTTTTGGGGAGGTTCTGGGCGTTTTCCATAAATTTTTGATTCAATTGTATTGATGACCAATAAATTGTGGGAACGAACCAAAAATATATGGGATACGATTAAAAAATTAGAGATGGGTTGTCCAGATCGCACCCACGGTTCCGCTCCGGTTCTGGCAAGGTTGTTTCCGATTCCAATTCCAGAGAAATGGAATCGCTAGCTCCGCCGGAATCGTAAGAATCGTCCTGAACCGTCCGGAATCGCCCTGAATGATCCGGAATGGTCCGGAATCGTCTGGCATCGTCCTGAATCATCGGAATCGTTCAGAATCGTCCGGAATCATCGGAATCGTTCAGAATCATCTGGAATCGTACGAAATCGTCAAAAATCGTAGTCGACCGATATTTGTAAATGTGCGTAAGACTTCAACCAAATGCCCATTATAGGTTCGAATCCTGAATGGACCGAGCCTATATGAGATCAGCTATGGATACAACAATAAGACACAGTTAGATTAATTCGATCACATAATGATAAGTGTAAGTCGGTCTCGTGGTACAGTCTTCAACTCGTACGACTTAGCACTATGCCCGTCATAGGTTCAAGCCCCAAATAGACCGTGTGGCGCCTTACGTAGAACTTTTAATCGCCTGCTATTAATCTGCAACAAAACATCGGAAAAATACAAAGAAAAATGATCCGATTTCATTTCAGAAACTACAATGGAGTGATCGAAATTTATTACTGCCACCCTACTAATCGCCTCAGAACACTTGAACACACTCTATAACGGGAAAGTCCTTTTATTTCCAGTACTAAGAGGGTGCATCAACGCTCCCAACATTTTTGGGAGGCCATACTTGCCAGAAATGCGTAAAACGCAATGATGTAGATAGTGAAAAATATATTAAATGTATTATCGCACATTCACAAACAT